>NC_136872.1:10961276-11641794 GCF_951799975.1 Gobius niger
AGTGGGCTGCACCTAAAATCCAAATGGAGGTAAACATCGTCCCTAAATATTTTAAAGTTCTTTGTTCTTCTATTCAAATAAGGCAATCAAATGTTTCAAACTGTGATCCTACATCACTTAGGCGGTAATTACGTGTCTGGGGGGAATAATTAGCGGGGCCGTAATTGCGCAAAAAACATCCAGACGTTGACTTTAAAAGGTTTACATGAGTGGGACAGTGAAAAGTGAGCTTTGGCTGCCATTTTGGACATGTTTGGGGTTATTTTTGCATATTGTCGTCAAGTGTCACTTTCTATATAAAAAAAAAGAAAAATCCATGCGCTATATTGAAAGGATTACCAGTGTAAGTGAAAGGTGTAACGTTGTATGGGGGCACACTTTAGGCTGCAGGTCAGCGACACGGACACTGAGCTGCTCCGTCTGAGGCTGAGCCATTTCCAAACATTTGTCTGGACGTCTGAACAAACTGACCTGCTGTGTAAAGGACAGACACCAAAGGAGGGCCTTGATATGGATTTTGGGAGTCCGATATCGATATGAAGGGGGCTTTGTATGGCCGATATATATTAAGTAATTTTAACTTGATGTATTTTATTATTTATTATTTATCTCTCAAATAGCCTATAGTCCGGTTCACTATGTTTAGATTTCCACTGTTGTGGGATTTTCATGGAGAGTATCATGGGATATTTTTGGAAACTTTATGGTCTAAGCAATGAGAAAAACAATGTTTCCATTTGCCCTCATCTTTTGGTAAAATTGTGTAATTGACTGTGTATCAACTCAAATCATAACAACAGTGACTTCCTGTTTCGATCCAGCACACCAAAATAAAAGCACACAGCTCGTGTCATTGATTAGTTCAGCAGGTACTTGCAACATTACAAGAAAATAATTAAATACACACATTTTAAGTGTTTTGTTTGTTAATAGTTAGGCAGAAAGAAAGTTGAACTAATGAACTGCTGAACTAATGAATAAGATGGTGCTTTTATTTTGGCGTGCTGGATCGAAACAGGAAGTCACTTCTTGGGTGGCGTTTTGATTTGAAGTTATTTCCGCCAAACTCCGTTTTTTACTCCCCATATAAATATTATTATCGCTATTGTTGCACCTTTATTTTTGCATATCAGAGCAAATGGAAACATTGTTTTTCTTTTCTCTGCTTATTTCTTAAAGTTCATTCAAAAATGTATAGTTTTGATGCTCTCCATAAAAATCTGGAGAAATTACATAGTGAACCGAACTCCTATAGTTAGAAATAGACATTATAGAAACATATGGGTAATTCTGAGGCCGATTTTTGGGAATTATTTACTGCTGAAATTTTTGGCCATTAAAAAAAAAAAAGTCTCATCTAATCCTGTGCATGATGCTTCGAAACGTGTCAGTGTTGATCTGCGCTGATATATTCAGGACGTTCATGTTTTGTCGGGCGCTTGTCAAAAAATCAGCAGATTCCAAAACAAACAAAAATGGCAAGTCTCTATCTCTTATGGTTCCGAAATTATAAGCAAGAGTATACAGCATAGAAAAAAAAACGCAAAGTCACTTTTGGTTCCGGAAATATCAGCATTTTAGCTGATATTGTAAAAAAAAAACGTACAATGAAGAAAAGGTCACACTCTCGCATTTGCTGTGGCTTCGGCAACGTCAAAAGATCCAGTGCTCAGTTCATTTTTCACCAAGATCATGTATCGATGATGGGAGAGTGTGACCCCTGAGCAAAGCCTTTACCAGCACATCCCGAAGATCCTCAATGGGATTAAGATCTGGACAGTTGTCAGTACAGAGCATGGACACTTCAGGTGTGACTGATGCTGCGTATGACCAAGTGACTCGCCCGGACTTGGAGAGGGCAGTGCGCGGCGGCAGTGCGCCTGACGGACGCCTTGTGATGAAGACTGACGCGGTGCCTCCGGTGAGCTCTGGTCTACCAATGCTCCGCTGCCCTGGTGCTTCGCAACGGAAGGCAGAGCGCGGTATAGCCCGTCTTTACATCCAGCCCCAGGCCATCAGATGAGAGTTTTGACCCCCATGACTTTGAGCAAATAGTGCCTGCAGCCATTTCCCGAAGAGGACAGATCCGTGTTCAGTGTAATGGAAACAAGGGTGTCATTTTGGTGAAGGAAATGCGAGGACGGGGGGGGGGGGGGGGAAGTTCTTCTACTCTAAAAAGAGAATGTGAAATACCAGTTTTGACAGCATCTTCTACCGCATTATCATCTTACACCTGCTAAAGCGCTTGACTGAAAGAAATCCTCTCGACGAAATCCGTTTTCGGCTCGACACAAGCATCGGAATGCAAGGAGTTCTGCTCTGGTGTGCGCTTGAGAACGAAAACAGAATGGTAAGAGAAAGAGCTTTTTAATAAACGATTGAAAGCAGGAGTGGATGTTCGAAACAAAAACAAAAAAAAACGAACTCAAGGGAATGTTATCACCGTGGAAAGCAACACAGCAACTCTCTATTGATTGTATTGATGTGACATGAAGAGGCGAGAATGTGGAAAATGTGAGCATGTCTTCAAGAAACCCTCTATCTGCCTTTTTTTGTATTGTTATTTCCCTTCCTAATTATCTGATACTGTCTGTGGATTTGTTCCCTTCGCTAAAACGCAGGCCCAGATTGTTCCAAAGCTGCTCATTGATTCTCTTTGATAGTTTGGTAGCAAAAGAAAGAAAGATCCTTCATCCGCTTTACAAAAAAATATTTCTCTTAAAACGTTTTGTTAATATGCCCGCGAGGCTGGCAAAGCTTCCTGTCCCGCTTTCGAAGGTCCCCCCCATCGTCGAACTTTTCCAGATGTTTCCCCCGCGCCCTCTCATCCCTTTGTAGTTTGTTTCCACATTAATTATTCTCCGCTCTCCGCCTTTGTGTTGTCCTAAACCGCATCTATCATCCAAAGCAAGACAGGGCGGAGGGAAGGGGAGGGGAGGGATGGAAGGGGGAAGGTTTTGGCGGATGCGTCGCAAAATACCGGAATAGGAAGCCGGCTGTCAAGGTGTTGCGAAAGCGAAAGGAAACGAGCACAGACAGTGGAAAGAGGAGGGCGAAGAAAGACAGAAAAAAAAAAAGAGAAGGAAGGATGCCCGCTGGTGATCGGGTTCGCGAGGTGACGGGGCGTAAGTGGCAGCTGTGAACACCTGTCAAAACAAATTTGGGTCGGCGCGGCCGCCGCCTCGCTGGGACGCGGCGGCGGAAAGGAAATCAACAGTTTGAGATGATACGTACGCGTCAGGTCCTTTTCTAAATGTTAGCCCGCGCGCATTGATTTCCCGTTCGTCCGCCGCGTGATTGATAAGCCGAACGCGTCCGTCTATTAGGTTTTTTTTTGTTTTTTTGTTGCCGCTCTCCACACATAAAGCGCCCGAAACCGCCTCAGCAGTGAGAGTGAGGGTAGTGTGTGCTCGCGCTCCGAGGCAGCTGTCTGTCTGCCATTGTCTAGACAGGATCATGTGGTTGCATACTGAAAAGCGGGAGTGACAGGCTGATAGCTGCCCAACTTAATAACACTCATTTGACAGTTAAAGTTAGTCGTGGAAGTGAAGAAATAGCAGAAGTTTTGGGAACAATATATAGCTATTCCATCTTTAAAACAGTTTAGGAATTTGTTTTAGAGGCAGATTTACGATCACCATGTAACTCAAGAGTGCCTTAGCTCTGGTAAAGAAAAGAACTGCTGAAACGTGATGGCTGGCGGCTCCGCACTTCCTTCTTTGTACAGGGGACCCACACTAGTACTGTTTATTAAAGAGGGTATTATGCTAATGTAACACCTGTTGAGGTCTGAGGAAAGGCCATCAGGTCCTGACCGTGCCAGGTCCAGATGCACTGAGGAGCTGGGACTCTTCGGCCAAAGCCACACCGAGGGCCACACCAGCTCCAGCCCGGAGAATCGAAGGCACAAGACCTGACCGTGCTGGGATTACATTCAAAACATGAACATCCCGATGTAACATCACCAAAATGCACAGATGGTAGAGCGGGTTGTCTCAAGATTGGAAGGTTGGGGGTTTGAATCCCAGCTCCTGATGATGCACACTGTCATTGTGTCCTTGGTCAAGACACTTCACCCTCCTTGATTCCAGTGTCTTTGTACAGTGGTGTATGAATGAGAGAGTGAATGGGTGACTGGTCCTTTTCTGTAAAGCTCTTTGAGCCTAATGGAGGTAGAAAAGAGTTGAGACAAATAGTGGGACAGAAACTCAACAGCAGAAAGTTGTATTTATTAAAAGTATTCATTACAAAAAGGTAAAAAGGCATCAGAACGGACAATTTCTACATCCAGGACTAACTCAGAATTGTAGAAGTCACATGGATTCTGACCCCAAAACTCTACAACGTTTAAGTCTAATGACTCTAAAGTACCCCCCATTTGCTGTGACAAGATCGTGAATACAAGCGGCCGAAATTAGTTTCCTTCGTAGGGTGGCTGGGCGCACCCTTCGAGATCGGGTGAGGAGCTCAGTTACCTGGGAGGAGCTTGGAGCAGAGTCACTGCTCCTTCACGTCGAAAGGAGCCAGCTGAGGTGGCTAGGGCATCTGTTCCGGATGCCTCCTGGTTGCCTGCCTCAGGAGGTGTTCCAGGCATGTCCTATTGGAAGGAGGCCTCATGGAAGACCCAGGACATGCTGGAGGGACGATGTCGAATGCGGAGGAGGTGTGTATGGATCGGGAAGTCTCGGAATCTCTGCGAGCATCTCCATGACCCGGCCCCGGATAAAGCGGAAGAAAATGGATGGATGGATGGATGGATGGATGAATGGATGGATGACTTTTTATACTCTTCCAAGCATATATGATAAATTGTTTCAGTTTACATATTACACTTTGTTTATTCATTGGTCCAAGTTTGCCACAGTTGGACTGTCTTAGGTTCTGGACACATGCAGGGACATGTTCAACAGCAGCCGACAGAAGTTATTGTGTCATGTACTGATGACGTACATCCACGCTCCTTGCTCAGTCTCTCTGAGTCAGGCGTACTATAGTACTGATTCTTAACAACATCTTTATCACCACCTTAGACTGTGTCAGTTAGACAATGCTATATTGACGAAAAAAGGAAATATCCAGAAATTTCGCATCCCGATCCTGTGCACAAGTTACCATGAGCCCCTCCCACTGCTGTGTTATTTACTTCATGGTGAAAGGCTTACAAAGAGATGGGAGAGGTGAGGAAAGCATTTGAGGATACGTAGGACCTCAGGTGGAGCTTTTGGGGAGCTGGTCTCACCTCTATTTACAACTCTCAGCAACACATTTACCCAAGCACATTTCACTGTGCGGCAAAGCATCAACAACATATATCCATATGGAGTTATTCGGGGGAATTGAGACCTGTTGTGTTCTCAATACAATATTGGCCTCTGTGCACATTCAGCAACTTCAGCTCAAAAACACCCGGCATAAACGCTTTACAAATCCAATGCCAGCACAAGTCTGTCACATATTTTCTTCATATTTTCTGCTCCTGCCCTTCATCTTTAATAGAATCACCGCACGCACCATCCCCAATCAGAACCCCAATAAAGCCGTGCCGTGTGCGAGCCCCGCGGTTACGGCAGCGCTATAACGTCCCCCCCCCCCCCCACCCCCCTTATCTGACACGGAGTTATGCAAATATTAGGTTCTGCCCGAGTATGCGGCGACAGGGGTTTCTTGCCTCTCTCCCCTGATGGCAGTGATAGGCTCGCTCGGCCCCGCACTGGAGCGCTGGGTAATTGTGATTAGTCATATCTGGTGTTGAGCGGGTGTAAAAGTCTGTATTGTGAATGTAAAGGCTTTTTGTTTGGGTGAGGGACACGCTGATGGACAGGCAAAGGGAGATAGCTGCAAGTTGGGAGATTGTAATGAATACATGCCAAGCTAGTTATCAGCTAATGCCAGAATGGAGGGCATGCATTACAGGCAGTGATTAGGCTTGTGACGAAGAGTTCTTTCTTTTCCCCCTAAAAATTATTTCTAAAATTGCTCTAAATTAAAGAGTAGAAATAAAACTATTCTCTTCTTCCAACACTACTGCCACAAATGCAACAGTATTTGATTTGCCTTTGAAATGTGATAACATGTAGCTGATTCATTTTGTGTAAAGAAATGATGGACAATTTGTGCCCCGTCACTAGAACCAGGGACACAAGTCATGGTTAAGCTAGCAGTGTTGGTATATTTAAAAGCGTAAACTTTTAGGCTCAAACTGGCTTGTTTAGGGAGATGTTGGAGCGTGCAGTAGGGGTGTGGCTTTGTCTGTGTGTATTTACATACTTCGTAAACACTGGGTCGTGTTGGATGAACGTGGCAAAGATTGTAGCAGATGAGCTGAACCGTGGACATTACAACAAAAATGTTTGGAAGTGGATTTATTAACTCATTGACTGCCAATGACATCTATAGAAGTCAATTGGGTTTTTCAATGGGAACAGCTGCAGCAAAGCCTTGCGCATGTCTCGTGTTAAAATCTGAGTTGTGCTGCCTAATTCTGCCACCTAGTGACTCATTAAAGAACTACACGTTCTTTTATTGAGTCACTAGGTGGCAGCATCACTCTTTTTTGCTTGATTACAAAAAGCTCGTTTTCTCAGCTGTTTGGTCAGAAAACAGCATTTTGGGTGATTTCACCTATTTTCTACAGACGATTACTAAAGAATGGAAAAAGAGGAACAAACAAACTTTTTTTAGATGAAAGAAGAGAGTCTAATATTTCTTTTGGTGGGTTTCGTGACCTAGACCTACAGTCAACAGTCAACATCTTGAAAAACCTCTGGCAGTGGGGAGCTCTCTGATTTGAAAATGGCTGGCAGTCAATGAGTTAATCATGGATTATGTGGCGCCGCTTCCTCATGAAGAGCCTTGATAGCAAAGCAGCGACAGTGGGACAGAGACGCTGCTTTGCTCCCCAAACAGGACGACACTTTGGCCACGGCAGCTTCAAGCTTCCTGCAAAAACACCAAACAGTAAGTTTTGTATCTTTTTATCACGGTGGATTTTACGTTTGAGTTGATCTCTGACGTCTCGCTCTGTTTCCACGTTAGAAAACGCTCGTTTCCTGTTTCCTTTTGTTGTCTGGGGAGGAGGCGCCGCTGCTTTGGTTTGCATTGTTGACAAATCCTTTAGCGAACAAATGCCTCGCAAAAAAGTCACTTTTATAAATACGCCTATTGTCCATCAGTTTATGTGCGTCTGAGTGAGTGAACTCTGAAACCCCACACACATGACACGACAGGGGGAGCTTTACAGCGGTTTGTTTTTTATTTTTTTTTATTTTTTTTATTTTAACAATGCTGACATACATACCACTTACAAGACAACACATTGACATAAGACAGTACAAAAAAGGGAATGGAATGTGTATGAAGGCAACATAAAGAGAAAATAAAAGTGTAGTGTGTGTGAGTGAGTGTATGTGTGTGTGTGGTTATACGTTTCCTTTTGTTCTAAACATGTTGACCTAATTTACAAGCGTAAGTTTCAGCTAGAGAGAGAAATAATAATAAAAAAGAAAGAAAAGGGACAAAACTCAAAACATGTTTGCTTATAAGATATCATTTTGGCTTACTAATTCAAGTGCTGCTTCGCTCGTCACTACCTCTGTTGAATGATTGTTGCTGGGATACGTAGGGATTATGCAGACTACGATTGGGATTCCCATTACATATGAGTACATATACATATACACACGTGGATATTTCTCCCTTTCCCTATTTGTATTGTATTTCATTTGAAAGGTTTGTGTTATTGTTATTGTTATCATCATTACTATTATTATTATTATTATTATTATTATTATCATCATCACTTCTCCCCTATTCCAGTGTGATCGGACAATGAACCGATTTTCCCCTCAGTGCCTACCCATTGGAGAGGGGGAGGGCAGCAGAGGGGGAGAGCCTCTCCCCTCCCCAATCGCCCACACCACATAGTGGAGGAGGCAGATTGAAGGAGGAGGCACCAGTAAGAGCAACCCCCTACCCCTTGGGAGGAGGTCTGCCCCGGCCGATGAAGGCTCTTCTTTCAGTCATCTAGTCTCAGACCAGTACCGATACCAGCGTAACTATAGGATTCCTTTTAGAAGTTGATTTTTGTAAATTTTGTTTAAATTTATTTATTTTTTAACTTATTTTTTTAAAAATTGTGCTTTTACAGTTTTGGGGTAAATATAGTAAGCATAATCTCCACAAAATGTCGAATCGACGACTATGTAATCAGTCAATATTAACAGTAATAACAACAAAGATGGTAGTGCAGATAGAAGCAGCCTATAGAGAGAAGGGTAGATTAATAGACAACATCAAGGGAAAAATGAAAAAAATAACAATAACAACAACAACAACACAGGCATCATCACTTGAAACATGTACATACATATATACATACATACATATACATAGAAGGAACAAAATAGAAGGAGGGGCAAAATTAATGAATACATAAATAATATATAATTACTACAATAATAGTAGTTAATTCTGTAGAAAATTAATTCTGTAGAAAATTAACCAGGGCTGACCAGCTAGTAATGGAAGAGTCATGATTGTCCAGAGACATGAACTCCAAAGAAATATGATTTAGAAGCAGGTTTTTCCAGTGGGATATGTTTGTGTTGATTCTAGATTTCCAGTTCACGGTACAGCGGTTTGTTTTTTCTAAATGAGATGTAAATGAGCCCTATTGTCACTCCCAGAGAGGAGAGAACAGCCCAAAAGTTTAGAGGCCAATTCCTCTCTTTGACATATTTCCAGTTCCTAAATTCAACTTGCCACATCTTCTCCAAATATTATCAGATTTCCATGTCTTACACTTTGTTGGAAACTTTGGCGACAACACTTTCACAAGCTATGTCTCGCTCAAAATGCCCCAAAACCGAGTTGTGTCCCCCGTTCTCGTGATGGGTCACATTTATGCTCTGGAGATAAACTTGCTTGTTCATACTTCCACTGCTGCCGCTCCTATTATCTACATCCACATGTGGCTTTATTTGTGTAAATATGATAAATGTTACTGACGTCATATGGAGGTTGTTAACTGGACATGGCAGAAGCTTGGTGGGCAGAACGCTCGGTAAGGAATACGGAGATTGTGGGTTTAAATCCTTACTTCCAAACGGCACCAAAACCCAGGTGTTTTGTGTGCGTTCAACCTGAATTTGGGAAGTTAGTGAACGGAAAGCAGCCTACAGTACAGCGTGTCTCTTTTCCTTCTTTAATTATCGTCACAAAAATACTCCCACACATCGGAAAATCAGTCCGGACCAAATTCACACTCTCAGGATCTCAGGGCAGGAGACCTTTTAATGTCCTGAAACTGGACCACCTAAGGGTAACATGCTTTGTCAACTGTAATATATTTAGAAAGTGCAAACTCCACGCAGAGCGGCCCAGGGATTGAACCCAACTGAGCAAAATGACTTCCATGCGCATCCGTAAAGTCAAGTAAAAATAACTCAATGTCTGTAAAAGATACTAGCCTCTCAAATTTTCTCAAAATGGCCACTTTGTTGGAGTCTGACAAGAGCCAGATTGCTACATATATACGTAACAATAGCACAGTAAACTCTCAAAACAACTAACTGTACTCCTATTTTTAATCACTTGTCACATTCCCAATAGTCTAAATTAAATATATTCATGAATGCACTTTGTAGCACCCTTTTATTCCCACTCTCCGCAGAACCAAACGCCAAAGTGAAGCCTGTCAGAGAAATGAACCCACACAGTAGACAGTCAGGGATATAAGTTTTTTGGTAAAAGTCAAATGAAGCATTAGTCTAAAGCCAGAGCTCAGTCTCTGACAGCGGAGGAGAGATTGACACGTATCCAAATGAAAATTAAAGACCAAAGCCGCTCAAATGGAGGTAGCGCACTAACAACTCGGCGACACGAGTTAAACATCACTGTAATCGACACATGGGATTTGAAAGATATCTTTTTCAGCCCACAGAAAAAGAATGATAGAGTCAACCATCGAGTTTTTAGTTGAGCTTACTGTAAAATATCTGTAGTGCATCATTATGACTATCATTATACTGTATTGACTGTATTCTAATGTATGTTCGACACCATGATCTCTGCCCTTTTCTTCCGATATTCACTGTGCTTGGCTGATGTATAACAAGGTGTAGGAAAATGATGCCTCATGACCTTTGACCATGGAAACGGCACCTATTTTAACATAAAATACCCTAAATCAGGGGCTAACGTCAGGCAAATGTACACTGTTGAACCAGCTCTGCTTGGTGAAAAAGATGTTCACACAAAATATAGCGACTTAAATGCTCGTCAGTAATCTACGACAGCACACAAAGGCTGAACAGGACAATTGCTCTGGTCACGTAGAAAAACTGATAGTACTGCGGCGATAGCTAACAACGAATATTCAAACAGGAATTTCTATGATTTCTATTCCATACAACCTTCACAATCAACATGGAGAAATTAGGGAAGACCATCATTTGCACATTTTCTGTTTGGAGATTTCTTTCCAAAACGCTGATGATCGTCTTTCTCGGTCCAGAAGCAAAAGTCCATTAAGGGGCCCTACAGTACGCTTCCTAAGGCTAATCGATGGAGAATGATCCCATTTACGGTCCAAAGCAGTTATACGCAGTAGTGCAGGGCAGAAGTGGAACAAAATGACCTCAATTCCGGCCCCGCCCAACCGTGCGAGAACCATTAACCACTAAGCCACTCTCTTTGGGGTAAACTTTGGGGTTTAGGACCAAACAGTTTTTGCCCCATCTTTTTAAAGCAGCACTAAATAACTTGTTTATCTTAATAAATCCTTTCTGTTGTGTTAATGGGATAATTGGGATTTCATCTCTCCCTGGTGTCTCTGGCCAGAAAACCACCATTGTAACTTCACTGCCTACGGGTCGGAAGCTAACTGGCTAGCGGCACTTAAATAGTATTTACAACCAAGTTTGAGTGAACAAAATGATCTCCATTGTGTAATTGGATGTACAATATCCCTCTCTCTCTCTCTTTGTCTTTTCTGTCAGCGTAGTATTTACTCTCACGGACAATTAGTAATATAAGTAAAAAAACGTAACATGCTATGACACCTGCACTGGCGCTTATGGCCTCTAGGGGCATGAGTTACTTAGCTCTGGTTTAAAATGGTAAATGGTCACATTCTCTCATCTCTGGTCCCTGACCCACAGTTTAGAAACCGCTGATTTGAAACTTACGGAAATCTGCACCTGACTGGTTATTTCTATCTTACCACTGAGAATAAGCCTGATGGAAATGTGTTTCAGACCGTGTGCAATCAGAGAACTGCAGTTACTGAAAGTAACTTAATAATAATGCATCGGTTTTATATAGCACTTTTCGGGCCACTCAAAGACACTTTACAATCCATTATACAGTCACTCAATACTTGGTGGTGGTAAGCTACTATTGTAGCCACAGCTGCCCTGGGGTAGACTCACTCACACACTACATTCACGCTTCCTGGTGTTCCTAAACGGTCTCCCATTCAAGAAACAACCAGGTTCTATCCTGCCTTGCTTCCAAGATCTGGCGGGATTGAGCAGAGCAAAGGCGGTATGGCCAACTTCCTTTGCCCATGAGAGCCGGTGGATTCAGCTCCCGTTTGAGACAAATACAGCTTTGCTCGCTTCCATTTTGCCAAACTGTCCTGATATGTGTCCTCTGCGAAAGACAACAAGATGATAGTTTAGATAAGTGCACGGCCGATGCAGCCCCGTGTCTGCACTGAAGCACACAGAGAAAACATGAGACGCTAACCCAAATGAAAGACTTAAGGGCTACATGAGACCAAAAAAAGAGTTGGGAACCGATGCACCAAAGTAATAATAATGCTACTTTAAGATAATTTTACTCAGACAGAAATAAAAAACACACAATTTGTTCAAAACGTTACTCAGCTAAATGCACCCGGAGAAAATATAACACCTTTAAGGGAGTGATTTGTCTGTGTGTTCCTGATGAAAAACTCTCAATATTTGGATAATTTCTAACCCAAGTCATTTTTCGGTCTTATTATCAGCGCGGGGAAGAGGCAAGGCGGATTCAATTTCAGTCAGGGTAGTGAATCATGAAGGCATCTCGCCATTCTGCAACAAATTTGATATCCGTCTAGAAGCCAGGACCAGAACGGCGGTGTTGTCAGGGGAGGGGGAAAAAAAGTCTGAAATGCTGATTTATATGCCATTCCGAGTCTGATTTTTAAATTATGGAGCAAACTTTCCTTGATCGTATCACTTTTAGAAATTTGCAGGAGTGACAGGTGAAAAGCCATCACTGCTGGAGCTCGCACCAGTCACAACCTATTATTGCAAATAAAGAAATGTTGATTAGGAGGTATTATTTGGGGACAGTTTTAAGAATTCTGGAAAGTGGGACGCCAACAGTGTGGGCTGGTTGATTTAGTAATACTCATGAATAATTGTAGTGTTTGTATCAGCAGTAATGTGCAGGGTAGATTGTGTTGGTTCTTTGTTGTCCAGAAGTTCACCGCCATAAGTTGTGGACTCGACTGGGTCAAACCGGGTCAACTCAAACAACCCAGTTCAGTTGACAACTTTGGAAACTTCTACTATGGATGGGGCCACATTTGGTTAGCGCCCCCTGAAATGAAAGGGTAGAGGTTCTTCTTATTTATGTCTGAAAAAACGGTTCATTTATCTGTCAAATATGAAAAGGATGCAAAGGAAGTGATCTGTAGCTTCAGATAATTCATAGAGAACTCGGTTAACGCTTTAAACTGAGCAGCTGAACCCCACTGTAAGCCTTACATGTCAGCAGGGGCAGCTGGTGGGGCTGTTGCACACCGTGGGTAAAAAAAACAAAAAAAAGATAATCTATCAGATCCACTAGATCTAGAGACTAAAAAGAAGTATGTAACCACATATCAGCAAACACGGAGCTAGCATTATAGACTTCTCAGAGCATCATTTAAAACGGCAGACTACTATCTAGCAAATGCATTTACCCTCAGCACAATGATATGAGAGCATAAAGGAGTCGTTTATTGACCTGCTAAAGTTAGCAACAGCGCTGAACCCGGACAGATGTGAACCGTGGTGTAAACATGGACTCACGCTTAGCATTGCGTCCTTCGTTTGATTAGCCTCTTTGAAACTCCATGAACAACGGCAGCTTCCTCCCTTTTACCTTGTGTCGCCGGCGGAATGTCCAGTTGCGAGGACGAAAAAAAAAGAACAATATCCGTATAATCCAAAGGTGTTTGCTAGTTTCCCATAATGTTACCAGAGACTGCGTGCGAGCGATAGTGACCAATGAAGAGTCTTCAGCCTGGTGAGCTGCTCAGTGATAGGCCCGGACTCTCAGTTTATCAGTGGTGTTCGGCTCTAAAAATAGGAAATTGCAGGACGCAGCATACAATTGGAAGAGGCAAGGGCAAAATGGGTAAAATACATAAAACAAATTTAATCGTGGTCAGTGTCACTGGTGACTTGGCCGATGTTCCATCTCCTCTGACCGCAAAGGAAATCGCCTCCCAAGACCATGTGCCGATGAGGGGTGATGAGGTCACAGCGACTCCTGGCGGCGCAGTGAGCAGCCAGTTCTCAGGGATTTAATAATAACGTCATTTTAACCCTGTTACATCAGTCCCGGAGCCAAGTGTGTGTGTGTGTGTGTGTGTGTGTGTGTGTGTGTGTATGCTGGAGGCGGAACCAGCACCACTCCCATCTATCGATCACTGTCATACTAATCATAACTAGCCCTTTTTTTGTTCTTGTGGCAGAAAAAAGTGATCAGATGAATAAAACTGCAATTATTATCCACAGAGTATCTGTAAAATGTTCACTTGTTGGTTTATAAAGTCATTGCAGCTACAGCTTTTATTCTGTCGCTTTTATATTGTTCTGAAATAAAATTCAAGCAGCCAACTGTGTAGTTTTGTAAAGTATGAGAGTTTAATATATGGCTCATTCTGCATCTAATCTACAAGCTGCTAGTGTGCTATGTGAATTAGGTCTAATGCAGAGCACGTTTAATAAGCTTTAATATTTACCAAATTAAAGAAGTCACAAGGGGGATTTTTTAATGAGAAGAGATCTGAGGTGTCATATGTGCTGCCATAGAATGAAAGAAGACTTTCATCCAGACGGGGCGGGTACGCTGCATAAGTGACCGGATGTTGTTCCCATCTGTGAGAATATAAAAGTTATTTCAGATTTCTTTTGCTTAAACATTGATAAAAGAGAATTCACTTCATGTCTCTTCTGACTCTGTTACTCTGCACTGGCAAGTTGCATCATAATGTAACAAAAAATAAAACGGTCCCCTTGAAAACCTATAAACAACGACGCATATATTTTAAGCTCCTGATTTTATATTTGGATGGGTTTACGGATGAAATTGCTCAGGCTTATGCCGTTCTGCTGGTACTTGGGTGCAATTTGGGGTTGTGTTTCCGCAAGTCGAACTGCCAAAATATGAGAGAATCGCATTGGCAGGCTCCCGCTCCTTCCCGCTCATCAATAACAGAATACAATTATTCACTGTCCGGCCCAAATGCCAATAATAAACGCTGTGAAAGCAAACTGCAATAAAGACACTATTGAATTCCCAGAGTTTTTCACCCGATTGATTTTTTTCATTTAGAAGTTATGAGATTAGATTCAATAAAACCTGCCTTTTTTCCCCCCCCTCTTTTCTTTCACAGCAACTTTGCTCATTTCTTTGTTTAATCCATTTTTGGACTCTGACGCTGAGTTGACACTTTCCCTCCAAAGCTTTTTTTTTATTTTATTTTTAAAATCCATTTAGACGCAATTGGCTGTTACAAAGCAGTTCTGCTGAGGTTAATAAATAACTGGTTGCTCTGACCCTTTGTTGCACCAGACAATACAAGCTCAGTTACATTTCACACAGTTAATGAAGTAATTACAGGGCAAAGCTAAAACTCTGAAATATAAAAGCTTGTTGTTCTGTTCCTCAGTTCATTCGACTTTGTTCATTACTTTATTTATCAAGTAACCACCAATTATTACACTGTTCTTGGACCTAGTCATGGATGAATAAATGGCACTTTGAAGGGCACTGTCTGTTTTGTTTACACATCACATCAGTGGATCGAAAAAGTATCTTCACTCTACCTCCAGTGCTGTGAAAGCGACGATTTGAGCCAGAAACGTAATCTCCAGTGTAACTTGATTTTGATGATAATATCAACTTTGGCACAACTCTGCAATAAGGTTCTACAACAATAACAAATTTCTTTTGGCTGCGCTCCTCAGAACAAATAACAGGACGCTGTGTCTGCGCCTGAGTCATACCGACCTAAAGTGACCTAGTGGGAGGAGAAAGAAGAGTCCCATATATATATATATATATATATATGAGTCGCAGTAAATCATAGAGATCTCCTCTTGATAGAAGCATCTTTATTCAGAACTACAGTGTGAAGGCAAAAACATCTACTGTGCCAAGCAAAGGATCGCAAATGCATTGTGTAGCACTGTCACAAAGCACTTCACAAGAACCCTTCTTCATTCTTTCCATAGTCTGTGGTGACCCAGCTACATGTGTCCTTTTCTTGTCTTATACAGTTAATGCATCTCCCTCCTTGAACGGCCATCTTCGTGTGGTGGAGGGGTTTGAGCAGCCGAATGATGCTGGGAGCTCTGTTGTCAGGGGCTTCGTAGAGTCTCCGAAGGCAAACAGGTCCTAGATGACAGGTCAGACAAAGAGCGGTTCAGAAGCCCCTTATGGGAGACCAACAGGCCCGGATTCCACCACCTGCAGGAGGAGCCATTGGGGATGCCAATGTGATTTGAGAAGAATGGATGGATGGATGGATGGATGGATGGATGGATGGATGGATGGATGGATGGATGGATGGATGGATGGATGGATGGATGGATGGAGAGATGGATGGAGAGATGGATGGAGAGATGGATGGAGAGATGGATGGATGGAAATGAGTGCTCCCCTGGAAATATACTGTGACTGTGTTATTCCTGATTACATTTGGTTTAAATGCAACAAAGCATAGTTATGGCAGATTATTGCTACACTTTAAATTTAAGACTGCTTACAAGCTAAACACAAACCAACAACGAAAAATAACAAGCACAGCCAATGCCATGACAGAAATCGAACATCTTGTCACATTCGGCTCCTGCACTGCACTGTGTCTACACCTGTTTCAAATTGATATGGGAATTCCAACTAGATTTATTGGCCAAGATCAATGTCTTCCGCAATCACCCACTCACACAATATACACTGCTTGATCAAAAAGAAGAAGTTGCAGTCTGGGTTTAACAAACTGTATGATCTGGGTTTGCCAGTTGGTGAGGTCGAGGTTCAGCTGACGACCTGAACATCGTGATGGACCAGGTTGTTCAATCAATTGATTTCTTCTACTTTCTTCTACCTTGGTGGCATAGTCTAAGTTGACAATGCCAGGATTCAACAGGCTCACATTGCGAAAGAGTGGTTCAGGGAGCATGAAACATCATTTTAACACACGGATTGGCCACCACAGAGTCCAGATCTTAACCCCATTGAGAATCTATGGGATCTTTAGGACATTCTCCCGTCATCAATACAAGGTCTTGATGAAACATGAATGCAACACAGGATCTCGCAGAAGCTTGTTGATCAAAGCTAAATGTTAAAGGGTGTGCCGACTTTCTGTGCCGACTTTTTGTCTTGGTGCGGCAGTGTACATAAACTGGGTTCATTGGCGAAGGATTGAGCGGGATTGTACGAGTATATCCACATGCTGTTTTTGAAGCCCCGCCTGCTTCAGTCACTTCCCTTCATGTCTTACAAAGGGCCCGGCCTGCCTGAGCGGGAGCTGAGCTGGCTCTGTGCCTGAACCGCATCGTTGGAAGGGGCGAGACGAAAAGGCATGCCCGGCGCTCAGGGAGTCCGAGCGATTTCGAAGAAAAAAAAACCCCAACAGGAACGGAGCGAGCGGTGTGACTGCAGGTGTTTGCGTGGGAGGGGAAGCGGACCTCGGGTAATCCACAGGCTCGCTCCCTGGGTGACCCCCGCAGGTGTTTCAGGCCCACGAAGCCTCCGCTGTTTTTTCCACCGCACGTTCGCGGGATCGGCGGCGAGAGTGTAAACACGTGGGCACAAAGCTACGGCATTGTCTGCAGCCCGGAGGTGAGGCACTTAACTTTTCATCTGCTACATGCCTGTGTACAGAGACTGGTGCGAGCTGTATTTTGGGAAGGAAAAAGTAAACCATTTCACTTCTTAACTTACTCTTCCACACCTGAGCAGCAGCCGTATTCGTGGCATGAGATTTGTCGGGTTGTCTCATGTCACTTCTAAGTTAACTTCGCCTTCACCATTGATAGTATCTGACTCATCTTGATGTGGAGCTTTACCTTCTTTTTTTTTATTTCCAAGCAGCGTTTCCGTGAACTAGAGATGGTAACAGGCATTTTCTAGCCGCGCAGTCAAGTGTCTCTTTTTTACTCCTTGCGCATCCTTCACTGCGAATCTCCGACAAAGTCTAAACTAACACTTCAATATGTCCTCTGCTCGATCCCCTCTGTTCATCTTTGTCTTGTCTCTTCCCATACACTTCATTTCCCCCCCAAAAGAGCAAAACAAAGAAAAAACAATGCGATTTCATCAACTCATTCTCCCTTTTGCAAACAATTAGATTATGGCTTTGTTTTCTTTCAATTTGAGTGAAGGTTCAGACACCCTTCTTCTTCTTCTTCTCCTTCCACGTTCATACATTATGGAGATGCCGGCGCTTGCTTCTGCTAATCGGAATTGACAGTGCAAAAAAAAATAACATAAAGAGGACTGGGGAGTTTCGGAGGCCCCACCCAAAACATTGCGTCTCGATATCTAAGTTTCCGCACACACACAAACACACACAATTAGAGATCCGATGCGCTGCAGCACTGGGACAACCACTAGACATCCTCATCAATTATGAAGGAGCCCCGAGTACCATCTATTACAGCCAATCAGCTGGAGAAATCACTGTTTTAGCACCATTAGCATCCTTCTATTCATTAAAGGAGCACTCGCATACAGATGCAAGCGCGCCTGATAAGCCTGGACCGACGAGGATGCAGCCGGGGAAGGAGCGCTGGAAATCGTCGGGACAGGGAAAAGAAACCAGTTTGGGTCCCAATAGTGCACGGCCGGTGCGGCAATAACACAAACACGCTAATGGTAATTAATCAGAAATGAGGCCCGTTGGCAACACAAACAAAAAAAAGAAAAAGGAGGTGGGAGTGGAATATTCATCGAGGAGTTGAAACAGTTCATGAAAAGTTCTTGCATCACAGCGGAAAGATCCATTCCTTGTGGGCTTTTGTGTCGCGGTCGGTTAGTTGGCAGTTGCGCTCCCAAAACATGCACAATAAAGTTAAAGGGACAGTCTGTAAGATTGCAAAGTGAGGAGAGAGGGAATATCGAAAGTCGGCGATCAAGTTCCTCCCCTCCCGATTGGATCAGAAATCTCTCCTAGTTTGCCAAACGCCAGTTTGGACCAGACAGGCCGGTTCAGAGGAAGAGCTCGTCTCATTGGTCAAAGTGATTCTGATTTGTTGTTGAAATCAGCAAAGGGAGTGACTTAAAATGGTTATTTAATACTTACATTATGTCAAGCTGCAGGCCCAGATCAATTAAACACAATTTATTACATTTGTAAAACATTTAAACTTACTGACTGCCACTTTAATCCTACGGTGGCGCAGTTTGCAGAGTGGGTGGCCTCCAGTATTGGTGTATGAATGAGGGGGTGAATGGGTGACTGGTTCCTTACTGTAAAGCGCTTTGGGCCTGATAAAGATAGAACAGTGCTATATAAATTGAGTACATTTACCATTTTACCATTAACAAAAACTAAATATCAAGCATGGATTTAACCTCTTAACCCCCACCTTAAACCGAGCACATATATTCTCCAGTTTGGCATTACCCAAATCTAAAAGCTTCATTAAAAAAGTGGCAAAATATAGCGACAAAAATAATGAGAATAAGATGAAAACACAATAAAGAATGACCAATTCAGGACGAAAACACAACAAAAGAGTGACAAAAACGAGATGAAAACAAGGATGAAACCGCAACAAAAACAAAACGAAAACAATGATGAAAACACAACAAAAACAAAACGAAAACAAAGATGAAAACACAACAAAAGAGTGACAAAAATGAGATGAAAACAAGGATGAAAACACAACAAAACAAAACAAAAACAAGGATGAAAACACAACAAAACAAAACAAAAACAAGGATGAAAACACAACAAAAGAGTGACAAAAATGAGATGAAAACGAGGATGAAAACACAAAAAAGAAACGAAAACGATGGTGAAAACACAACAAAAACAAAACGAAAACAAAGATGAAAACACAACAAAAGAGTGACAAAAATGAGATGAAAACAAGGATGAAAACACAACAAAACAAAACAAAACGAAAACAAGGATGAAAACACAACAAACACATAACAAAAACAAGGAAGAAAACACAACTAAAGAGTGACAAAAATGAGATGAAAACAAGGATGAAACCACAACAAAAACGAGACGAAAACAAGGAAGAAAACACAACAAAAGAGTGTCAAAAAAGCCACAAAAAAGTAGCAAAAATGCTCTCATGTCAAACAAAGCTGTTTCGATCAGTTTTGTAGGTCTAAGCTTTCAAATGAGGCGTTGGAATGGTCTATAGGCTGCAAGCTCCAGTTTACTTTGCTATTTTGAGGACATTTCAGATGCTTCTAAGGTAAATCTTGCTTGAAATAAGAAAGTAAAACCGCCAATGGGACAAGAGTCATTTTCTTCCCCCATTGGCAGATAAATCAGGCAGAAATAAAGACAAAATGTATTGAAGTAAGTCAGCAAAAATCTCAGAACAAGTGAAATGATCCAGGTCAAATGCAGAACTAAATCCTCACTCGTCAAGATGAATACACGACTCTAGTGTTTAGTAACCACAGAAAAACTGTACTTTGCTTGAATATCTTTGTTGTAGCGATGAGAAAACTTCTCCACACACGCTGCACTGAAGCAGCCACCATAAAAAGTGCATGTAGTTTCAAACACCTGTACATTCAAATAAGAAATTCAAATCGTTCTCCGAAGACTCGCCCAAATCCCCCGAAGGCTTTCCCATCCGAGATCTGCTGCTAACAAAAGACGAAGATCAAATACAGAGGTGGGATCTCGCTTGTGGGGCGCGAGATGAAAGGGACCACACGGCCAAACTGAGTCAGGCCTGTGCAGGTGCGCTATACCGCTATACCGCTATACCGCTATACCGCTACACCGCTATACCGCTATACCGCTATACCGCTATGCCCCTCTCTATAGCCAGATGTCAGCGTGCATTTATGAAGTGTCCGTGCCGCGCTTCATTATGCATGCCATATTGAACCAAACCAATGGGTAATCAAAGTTAATCAAATATTCATTGGGACACAGTTGGCTGGAGGGCATGCACCGACCCTGGTGGGAACAACGGGGGGGGGGGGAGGCATCGCATCAACAAATCGTGCAAAAAAAAAAAAACAGAGAGAATGGACCTTTATTGAAGACAAAAGGAAACTTACAGCGGGGGGAAGTTGGAGCGATTTCCTTCACGCGTGAATGAGGGTCTGGCTGCGCGTGGTTTGCCCAATGCGCACAGGACCGGCTTCTGAAAAATGACACGTTACTTTCGAAAGAGCAGATGCGATGCCTCTGCTGATCCACGCGAGAGGCTTTACAATTATTACAGGGTGTTATGAGACTTACGTGTTGAACTTATTCCTGGCGTGGTGTTGAATTGTAAAGTATTGATCAGGCCGTACCTTTATAGAGGTGTCCACTGAGGGTGATGTCTGAACCTGTGTGCTCTCTGTGAAAGGAGCTACATGACAGACACATAAAGGGCAGAGCAGGCGGGCGCAGGCAGACAAGCTCTCCAATGTGTCTATCAAAATGGGTTGAGTTGTTGATGAGAATGGAGGCGGCATCTTAGGTAAATGGCCACAGTTTATGGGGAAAATCTCTAACCTGTTACTCCACTTAAACAAATGCAGAATTATGGATGTATTCTACAGGGACATGAAGAGGAGCAAAGTGGTTCAACGGTCTTAGGAACAGAAGCTGTGCGATGAACCCAAATTGAGTGTTGTTGTCAAAGATATAATTGTTGAGCAGGTGCAATAGACCAGACTTCGAGGTCTAAGCACATTAGCATGGTAGCCAGTAGAATGGGGAGAGGCATGTGCTGCCATAACAAATATAAGAGCTGAACAGTCCAAAATAGAGCAGCTTGTCGTGCACTTCAGTGCCCACTCAGAACTAATGTAAACTGGAAGCGTAATGCACTGTCCTGGCTCAAGGTGAACGAGAGATTTTAGCTTGCATAAGATACATTTTAGTTTGGATAACAATCATTTTGAAACCAGACATGCCACGAAGAGCAGATTTAAACTACCCAAAGTGAGTACGAACATTGGAAAAAGTACTGTAATGTATAGAGCGATATCTGGTTGGAACACTTTTCCAAGTGACATTATTAATGCAAACAGTAAATACCAATTTAAAGAGGCTAGATGGAGTTCAAAGGGACTATACGGAGTTTAAAAATGTATGCATGTAAAAATGTAAAAGTATTTTCTTCCCCCTACATGTTTCAACAATGTTTTAAGATGTAGAATGAGCCCTATTTACCACAGCTGCCTCTAAAATCCTGCACTCACAGGTGTTAATTCGGGTCCGAAGTGCCGTCATGCACGAGCTTAATATAGAAGGTGCAGTTACACGTATTACCTGAGGTGGCAGTAGTGAGTATAAAATAGCTAACTTGCATCTAGCCCCTTTAAAGACCCAGAACTATCCACCACCACTGCCACTAAAATCCTGCACTGTCACTCGAAAAGTTGTAGTTTCAGGTCCGAAGTGCCGTCACGCACAAGTTTAATATAGAACCTGCAGTTACGTGTAAGACCTGAGGTGGCAGTAGCGAGAATAAAAATGACAGCTTCAATCTAGTCCCTTTAAAATCCTATAAAAAAGACATCCTCTCATGGACTAGTTTTGTGTTTATTGACCAGCCTAGCAAAAAGATTGTCAACATCAATCAGTTGGTATGGACAGGTCCATTAAAAATGACTGCACTAGTTGTGTGACTAATGCTGGTTTATTTAAGTAGACCATTATGCTATTAGTGCTGTCATTATATATTATTACAACACAATATGGAGATTATCTCTCGTGTGCGTATGTGGGCCTGTGTGGGGGGTGCGGGTAATTGTAAATATTGTTTAAGAGCAGTATGCTGGATTGACTCCAGAAAGAGTAGGAAGACTTGTCACAGCTAATGGAGTTCAAAATAAATACAAATAAATACATAAACCACGGAGAATGTTAACAATGAGCTAAAACCAACTTTGAGAGCTGTTTTTTTTAACTTCTCATGGACAATCTGCTGTGTAAAACATTCATAAAGTCCCAATTTTGACTTGACTTCATAAGTGTGTGCAAAATATCCTTAAAGTGCACTAGAATAGTCTAAAAAGTGATAAATTCCATAACAGACTCTCCTTAGTATAACATGTTGCCATCTGTATCTATGCCTATCTTTGGGCTAGTACCTTTTGCTTTTTTTTAAGCTTTTGAGCATGTTGCAAAGTTATATCCTGATTAAAAAACAAATAAACAAATAAGTCCCTAAAGTAGTGTAATAAAATAACAAGCTTACGGTCTCCTGAAGTGGCTCCAAAGGCCAAAAGAACATTTATACTGTCTGAGCACTTTCACAATCACATCAAGAAGGTCCCGGGACAGTTTGATGGTCCAGGATTCACCCATCCTTTAGGGACTTTGTTGTTCTCCTTGTGTCTGGATGGGTTTCCTCTGCGTCTGGGGGAATGTGTTCTGAACTAATATTCCAACACGAGAGCAATATCTACAAAAACTTGTGCTGTACTTCTGCTATACCTACTATATCAAATAGAAACAACGAAAAAAGAAACAAAACGAAAATGCATCTGCAGCGGAACACCCTACATTGAGCCTTTCCACATCCAAATAAATACAATTTCCTCTCCAGTTTGAATAGGGAATGTGGCTCATATTCCCCTCCCCCCAAACGTATCATCACAGTGAAAGCCCCATACATCAGCGCTACAGTACTGACTGTTAACATACTGCGACTGTCTAACACCCACATCGAGCCGTGGCCCCCATGATTTACATTTCCAGAAAAGGGTAGGCCTTATATTAATGGAGCCGTCCGTTTGAGCGCCTATAAATAGCTCCGCGTATGAAGTCGTGCCGCCG
Organism: Gobius niger; assembly: GCF_951799975.1. Lineage (NCBI taxonomy): Eukaryota > Metazoa > Chordata > Actinopteri > Gobiiformes > Gobiidae > Gobius > Gobius niger. Next base: position 10,984,528 of record NC_136872.1, read on the forward strand.
CGGCCCGCCCTTTTACGCTGATCCACACGTTCTGCCCCCCTAATCTCAATTCTATTAATGTCCCCGATGATATTTACGACACACGCAGCCTTTTAGCCTGACACGGCCGTAAAGTATATGTCCAAAGCAGCCAAGCTTTATCTAATTAAAAGCCTCTGCAATTGCAATTCAGCCGGGATGGGAGTCTTTAAAAGCTCAATCAGTTCTTGGCCCCCTCCCTGGGTGAGAGGAGGCAGTGCCGCAGAGCTAATAAAGCAGGGGGATGTTAAACATTCCGTTTAAACATACTGTCGGAGAGGAGCGGCGGATCATCTCCATATTTCTCCATTATTGGTTTTCGCTGTTGCCAGATGGAGGCGGTCACCTCGCTGATAACCCGTATTTGCTTGGGTGGTAAACCTCAGCGCGCGGTGATTGAAAGCGTCGCCCGCGCCCAAATTGCACTGCATAAAACTGCGTCAGGTGAATGTTTATCATGATTATGTGTAAATCAGATGCTTCTATGTGTATTAAAAAAAAAAAAGTTGCACGTCCATCTTCTGCTATATGTCAGAGATTGTACAAGTCAGCAACTATGGGCCTAAAGCTGAGGTTGTGTACAGACATTACACCCTGAATTGTGAGCTTGGGATGTATTTCCAGTGGATTTACCGGGAAGAAAAGGAAAGCCGGACAGACATCAGCCCCACGACAGCGGAGAGATGTAGCTTCAGCCTGAAAGTCGTGGGTACTTCTTAAGTTTGTTTGCAGTTGGGAAAAAAAGTACTATACTATAAAGTCGCTCTGAACTATAAGTCGCACCAGCCAAAAAATGCTTAATGAAGAAGAAAAAACACGTATAAGTCGCTCCGAAGTATAAGTCGCACCAGCCGTGGCAACTACCTGGGAGGCATGGAGGCGTAACTGCACCGTTGACAAGCCTCTCCCGGCATCACGTTGTTCAAGCTCTCATTTGTGAACTCGGTCCTCTAGCTGTGGCCATCTAGCTTTTAGCTCGCGTTTAGCTTACCGTATTTTCCGAACTATAAGTCGCACTTCTTTTAAAGGTCCTATATCATGCAAAATCGACTTTTTGGAGCTTTTAGCCATGTTGTTATGCTATTTCCTTATCAAAAACACCCCCAGAGTGGTTTGTGGCTTCATTCACGCAGCTCTCAGTAATCCTCCTGAATCCTGCTCTCTGAGCAGCTGCTCCTCCCTCTCCTGGTGAACGACTGAGTGTTCAGTTGTGTCGTAACAACGGAACGGAAGTGCTCAACGTCTGTAATGTAATGTCTTAATTCTTTGCTTACGGCCTGATTTTAATTTGTAAAACAGCGTTTTCATTATTTCGGTCGTAAGAGAGAAACAAAGAGTAAAAAATGAAAAAAAAAAAAGAAAAAAAAAAAGGATGTGCCCGAAGTGCTTCCAGGTCAGCTGAGGCCAAAACAAACACATCCCCTGAGCGTCTGAACAGATCAGTCATGTTTGCGCTGCAGCTGAAGATGGAGCTCGTTACCTACTCTGGACACACCTGTTCTTCATTCTTAACTAACGATAATGTCACGGAGAAAAAGAAGCGCGTTTGGTTACGAGGACGAGGAGTTTATATTCAACCTTTTTCAAGAAGAGGCCACTCAGCTGTTTTTTTCTCCGGGATTCAGCGACTATCACCAAAATATTGCTTTTCTGTGACTGTCTCTGATGGATGTTTGATGAACCTTCGCCAGAATCAAAGTGGATTAACTTTTATAACCAACACGAGTCCCATAATGTAAACAGCGATGGAGCAGAGGGTGAGTCAATCCAAACGCGGGTTAGCATGTGTGTTAGCATATTAGCATGTGTGTGTTAGCATATTAGTGTGTTAGCCATTTATGAAGCTGTGTTGCAGATGTCAACTCCGTATAACTGCATCGTGAAGTAACTTCACTTATTGCTGTTTATTTATATTACGGTAAAGTTGTATGTGCGGAGAGAGGGGGCGGAGTTAACTGAATTGAAGCGTTGTGTCTTCCGGGTTCGAAAAATACCTCCAGAAAACACTTATATTTATCACAAAAATGAGTGCTCCATAATGGTAGAGGTATAATATATCATATAAATGCCTATACTTAACTTTGGAATGGCTAAAATAGCATGTTAATAGTTTGGCAGAGGGTCTGATACTAAGTGATTTTTTCCCCCTTTTATTTAATTCAAATATATAATTTCACATGCCGCTCGAGGGCACTGCGGGCTAATCGACAGGCATAAAGAAAGTTTGGAGTGAGCGAGAAAGTGGAGGTTACTCTTACCAGAAGAAGAAACCAAAAAGCTAATCACAGGCTAAAAGCTCAATGGCCACAGCTAGAGGAACGAGTTTGCAAATGAGAGCTTGAAAAACGTGCTGCTGGGAGAGGCTTGTCAACGGTGTAGTTCCGCGTATGAACTAAACTGTTTATGTGACGTTAACATACCAGACACCTATTTAGTTTGTTGTTTATGCTTCATGTAGCTAACCATCAATGTGTTACGTTAGCATAACGTATGCCTATTCAGCCTGTTGTTTTTTTCTTTGTTAGGCTATTTTTGGCTGGTGTGTCTTGTACTCTGGAGCAACTTATAGTCTGGAAAATACGGTATTTTGTTTTCTTCATTGCAGTAAGGGCAACCTCACAAGTCCCTCACAAGTTTCTCACTTATTCCACACTTTTTTTCTGCTGCTCGATTACCGTTTTTTTAATCTCCAGTGGTAAAGGTGTAGCATATTATACACAAGCCTAGAGTGCCCTCCAAAGGCTGTCAGTGTGAAAATACACAACATGTGAAATTATATATTTTGATATATAAGTCGCACCGGAGTATAAGTCGCACCCCCAGTCAAACTATGAAAAAAAGTGCGACTTATAGTCCGGAAAATACGGTGGCTCTTTACGGTGTGTTCCGCTGTTCTGATATGGAGAGGACGCAAGTTTTTATTCTCCTCTGTTATTGGCCGCTGGAGTCCGTGTATTCACTTCTGGGTCGGTTAAATAGCCCGCGCTTCTCCTGTGAATCCAAAATTGGCTTTTAAATTCAAAACATGTTTGATTTGTAATGACTATAGGCTCTAGTTGCGTTTTTCTGGCGCCCACATCCCATGATTCAAATGCATGTGGAGTTGCTAGCCTCCCCCAACTACGTAGCACGAGCCGCTGCGACTGCCCTCAACAAGGATGCATGACTCTTATATAGCGCTTTCCCTCATGCATCCTTACAGCCCTTGTTAAAGTTCCAGTAACAACATGGACTTACAGACTTGTTTGAAACCAAGAATGCCTGTTAATAATAAAGGCGCAACAATCCGAAAGCTGTGGGTGTTATTTTGTCAAAGGTAAAACTCGTGAACCGCTGAATCAAACTGCCAACGCTGCCTTCGGTTTCCAAAGTCAGGACACTCGGGCTCGCGTTGTACTTTTGAATCCATCTCGCACTTCTTTAAAGAACCCCCGAATCTCGAGGGGGGGAAACGTTCCTTATATCTCTAACCGAATCCTAAGTTTTCTGAACACCGCGCGGAGGAAAGTGACTGTAGATGGAGCCGACAGTTCGTACACGGGCTGTGTGTATGAGGGATGGCGCGTGGCTTCTCCACCTTCGGAAAAAAAACGTCGAGGGATGAGAGGGAACCGAAGCCAACCTCTCTGTTGCCAAATACAATGCCGTTTATCACTAGTAACCGGTGAGGTAGAGGAAGTTTCTTGCTTGGTAACAACTGTAATATCCTCTGCTGTACCCCGCTGACCTCTACACCCAGAGTCCCTTTTCTTTCAGTTATGCGGGACCTCGACTTCCATATTAAAGACCGTGGCCAGCTCCCTTGAGTGGCTTCTCTGAACACAAAAAAAAAGCACACACAACCCATCTGTCAGCAGTTTGTCGTTCACTATGATGCCCCCCAGCGCTAACAACCAGCCACACCATCCCAAGGACGGCCATATGGATCGGACGCCATCGATTCGGATTGGCTCGCTCTGGCATAATTTGTAGCCTTATTCCGGGAGCGCATTATTTATTTATTCCCTTTCTCATCCGGAATGCCAGTCCATCCAGCGCAACCTTCATCTCCCGATTGTTTAGTCCAAATGAGGTTATCAGCTCGACAGGGTACAGAAGCGCCACGCGGGAGAGCGGCCGGAGTCTCGCCTTGTTAAAGATGCATCAAGTTTTTTTTTGTTTTTTTTGTCAAGCGGCAGGGCTCGTCCTCCAAAACTTCAGGCTGCCGTCCTTGGATGCTGTTTGGATGCCCTTAAGTTAAAGCACATATTTCAAACCAGCGGTGCTAAATGTGCCGCGTGGACGCGTTGGTGAGGGCAACAAATTGCTGAGCTTGTCAGTTGAGGTTTCTATATAATTTAAGACATTTTCGGATTGAAATTTTGTAAATGCTGTCGGGTCATAGACACTGGATGAAGTATGGACGACACCAGCTATAAAGAAGTCACTGTGTAGATGCAATAGGAATAGAAAGAGAAGACTTTACATGAAAAACATACACAAAGCAGTTTAAAAGTAAGATATGTTGGATTTTTTGGGATGGGAAGTAACGCGACTTTCTCCGCTACATGTTCTTTTGTAAGAAATGTCAGGACACTACGTTTTACTTTTACTTGAGTGGCTTTGGGAAGAACAAACACTACTCTTACTCTGTTATATATGCGTACAACAGACTTGTTACTTCTGCTAGTTGATGTACCAAGTGACAGTCATCTCCCTATCAAATGTAGCAACCATAAATATGTGACTTGTTTTGTAGCATTAGCTTCATGCTACCTAACGCAAAAGGGAAGACAAACAAATTGAAAATGGCAGAGGACAGAGGGCTGGCGGGGAAGAACACCCATGGCCTCATACAGAGAACCATGTTCAGTCTGCGAAAAGTGCAAAATAATAGCTACGTTATGCAATGTTGTTTGTGTCTACCTAAACAAACGGACGTCTCCACATACAAAAACTTCACGTCTAACTTAAAGGAACAGGCCACCATTTTTACATACTGTGATATGTTCTTACCTGAGCTTAGTCGAGTTGATGCGAACCTGTCTGGTCTTTGTGCGTGCCCATGGAAGGTAGTAGTAATAGTACGTGGTAGCTTCCAACTTCATCCCCGTTTGGAGCTATAGGAATACATTGGGAGAGGCCAAATGCTAGCAACATCTTTGGTCTTTTTGCGTGACTGAGGGCACACAGGTCTTCCATACCGTGATATGTTCTTACCTGAGCTTAGACGAGTTGATATGTACCTGTCTGGTCTTGTGCGCGTGAAAGAGCGTGGTAGCTTCCAACTTCACACCCATTTGGAGCCATAGGAATACATTGGGAGAGGCCAAATGTTAACAATATAGCTCCAAACGGAGCCATGTTTATTGTTGCACACATATATACAGCTTGTCTAAACTCAGGTAAGAACATATCCCAGTATGGAAAAATGGTGACCTGTTCCTTTAAGGAAACACATCACGGTAAGCATTACATTTTTGCTGTAATGGCCTTGAAACCATAAGCTTATCTACATTTTTGTGATTTCTACAGCAAGTGAGTTTTTGGTAAACTACCTTTACTTGAGTAATATTATTTTAAAGTTACACTACTACTTCAGACAATTATCCAATCAAACACTTAACGTTGAATCCTATGTCTAAAACCTCTTTTCTTATTTGTCCAATAAGAAGCTGTGTTTAACTGTTACTTGGAGTGCCCCCTGCTGAGGGGGTTATAGGGTTACGAGTACAGCTAGGAACGGCAAATGTGATGTAAGATGTATTAAGGTCTTGGCTTTTAACCCTAAGATGGCAGGTAACAGGTTAAATGTTGTACGGGATGTCCACAGCACAGTGTTTTGTCCTCAATATACAGCGGAAGACGATCCACGGACAGCGCATCCTGCATAACCTTCCTTTGAGTGGGATTTGAATAAGCTATTTTTGGTTTTGATGGCAAGAAAAGTAAGGACACTCGCAAACAAAAAAGTCAGAATAATGTTCACAGATGGTACATTGCTGGTTGGGCGTTTTCATAAGCGACCCCATCCACAAAAGCATGGAGAGTTCACTTCAACACTGACCTTCTTTCAAACCTACGTGGGCATCATTGGCAGCGAACAGGACACAGTAAACAGAAGTTCATTATATGACTCTACACTGTAATCTTCCTCTTATTGTTATGCAAGTCTCCGTTTTTCGCATTCACACTCAGCCCGTAAATGTCAGTTGGCTGCTACGGCTTAAAATTTAATGTGTTTTGGGCGTTAATTATTAAAAATACACTGCCTCATGTTCAAATGTATCTTTTATAACCTTTTCTGATTAACCTGAATGGCACCAGATTGCTTCGACGCCGTATATTACGCCTGTTTTAACCCTTTGAACTGACATCTTTTGTTCTGCCATTTTTTCAAAACATTAGCACAATTCACCGAGGGAACAATGCTATCTGATAATTGCTATTATATATGCAAATGAGTGAAAAAGATCCAATCTGGCTGTTTTTCTTTTTTTCTTAACAAGACGGTGACTCTATCATAATACATATCGCACACAAAGCCACAAGTCTTACCGACAACTGGCTGATTCCTTTTTTCATTTTCCTGATGCCGAGATTATGGCCCTCATTGGCTGGTGAGATTTCTGATTAGCTTGAACAACAACAGTGACTGCTAATTACCACCTGAAAGACGAGCGGAGCTGATACGAGTTCCTTTGAACCCTGGGGTGCTGCGGAGTCCTGTGCACGCTGCGTTTAGGTGCAGCAGGATATAAAAGTGATGAGGGAAGATAAAGGGGAAAGGAGCGGGGGCTCAAGTGAGACCAGAGTACCCAGCAAGAGGATTAACCAGGGCTGTTTCCGAATGTCCACACTACTCATAGGCGCTGATCCCGTGGGTGCTGCGGGGCTGGAGCACCCACTCAAATCTTTGGGCACCCAGGTGATTTTACCCTGATTACAAATTGATTAAATAAATAACGGCTAATCTATAAAGCCGCTATTCAGTTTTCTCCAAGTGCACAAGTGCGGGGCGGTTCATAAAATTGATATACGTGCATTGGCGGCTGTTTGCTCCATTTGTTTAGCTCCGTAGAGTGCCGGGCTCCCCAATCATGACACTGCTAGTTCAATCCCAACCTTGACTTTTTTTTTTCGACTGGGAGGAACATAAATCGGCGCCTATGACACTACTCCCTATATAGTGCACCATTTTCCACTGGCGGACACTACACAGCCCAGTTCCAGGTCAACTTGGTTGGGCGAGTTTTTCGAGGGCCAAACCAGTCTGACCAGGTGTAAGTTTTGGCACTATTACTATTATTAACATGCAGGTCATACGGATTAAATAAAAGGAGATTTTGCCGATATTAGCATTTAGCCGCTGTTAGTGCAACTCTAGCTGGTGTTAGCACAACACTAGCATGTAGCGTACCTTCATAGTTCGTCTTTTAGGTGCTCATTTCCTGCAGTATTTCCCTCTGAATGATTCCATAACCCCCAACAGAAGGCGGCGTTTGTCCACATTTGTCCTCATCACGGCTTATAAAACTTTTTATGACGTTCAGTCGATGCGTGAGAAGGCAGTACATAGACCGAGGCGTGCGGGACAGGTGTGGAAAGGTGCCCATAGTGGTCACGCCATTTTGTAGTGGTGCCCAAATGTAAAAAAACAAAACAAAGTAGTGCACTCTAAATTTCCAGGATGCACAGTGGAAAAAATACCATCTTAAAGAGACTAGATGCAAGTCGGTCATTTTATACTCACTACCGCCACCTCAGGTCATACATGTAACTGCACCTTCTATATTAAGCTCGTGCATGACGGCAATTCGGAACCGAAGAAACAACTTTTTGAGTGACAGTGCAGGATTGTAGAGGCAGTTGTGGTGAATATGTCTGGGCTCGTTCTACACATTAAGACATTGCTGGAACATGTACGGGGAGGAAAATACATCATTTTAACATTTTTCAGCCCTGTATAGTCCCTTTAAATGAGATAAATGAGTTATAATCGTTTAAGGTACTTAATGTTGAATTTGTGTCGCTTTGAACTAATTGAAAATGCTAATGCCAATGGAACAAGCATAAATCCCACAAGAAATCAGACTTTTACATTTGAAAATATTTCTTTTTCACATTAAAATTATACAAAATAATCTGAATTAATCAACCAAATGGAACCCATTACCATGAAAAGTTAGCTGCTTACCTGTAGCTTGAGCTGTTAAATGATCTGCAATAATCCAAGCTGTTTTATTCATTCATGTAAATAAAACTGCTCTGACTAATACGTATCGATTAATCTAAAACTGTCACTTGAATTTGGTCAGTCTTCATAGTAGAAATCCATTATTACCGAAGTTTAGCGAACTCAAAGTAGAGGATGCGCATTCATTCTGTCGGCGATTCTAGTTTCTCCTCGCCACAGACCACGTTTGTGTTATGGTCTTGGACACATTGGCCTTAATGTGTGCGCTTTCAGGTTGATGCAGTGTGTTGAACAGTGGCAGCTCCCAAGAACTGACGTCTTTGTCAGAAGTGTCAAAATACACGCGTATATAGTAGCTTAATGCACAATGACATGCGTTTAGAGAAAGATATACTATTGGTACTGTTTTACCAGCTCTGAAAAACAAAAACAAACCGGGTGCCATTTTATTTTTATACAATCCAATAGCTGTGGTTCTCAGTCAGCCAATTAAGCTAGAGAACACGCACCGGAAACTATAACAAAGCGAAAAAATTCCATAAGTAACAGACAAACAAAGTCATGAAAGCCCAAATGTGCCGGCTCCATCATTAGACCATAAGGACATGAAACAAAGGACAAGCGGCGGCTGGATGAGGCGTAATGAAAATAAAATGTTAATATGAATTTTTCATGGAGGAACCTGTGTGACAATTGCCTACGTGTGCATTTCTCCCGACCGCGATACATTATTCAACAAGCGGGCGACGGCGAGTTTATTCTTACATTCCGCAAGAGGAGAAGGAATAATTTGACGATTCCATGAATAGAGTGGAGATATAATTTTATTTAAATAGATTGGATTTGGAGGCAACCGGGTTTCAATACGTTCAAAGCTATAAAGATGTATATTTGGTTGTTTATAAGAGAGACGTTCGAGTTGTGGACTGATAAACCAAGGGCCTACATAGCGAGAATGTAAACTTTGAGGAATAAACACTGTGATGCAGAGAAAAATACAGGTGTGCAGCGCAAAAATACCGCCGCATTCACAAATTCTTGGTGAAATAACAACTAAAATTTGCATATTTCTTATATGGAATCCATCATCTAAACTATGTGTAACCTGTAATCAAGCTGTCACCTGTACGGGGTTGTTTTACCATTTTGGACACATCGCCCCTCACCTCAAGAGTTTTCATCAGTAACTAATGAATGAAATTAAATGATGATTTAGGCCAGGGGTGTCCAAACATCAAGGGCAGAATATCGAAGTGTATATGGCGTGGAGGGCCAAAGAAAGGTGGTCAGTGCAATAAAACATTCACCCGGATGCATTTAAGAGAGGTTTAAATCATGCCCCACTTCTTTACTTAGGCTTGGAAACTTACCAGCTCTGTCTCACAATAAAATGTTTGTTTATGAGGTTTTAATTGTGTGGAATTATGAAACTTGCAGAAACAAGTACTATCTCTGGAGATGGTACAATTGAACAAGAAGTCTGAGGGCCAAAAATTGGTCTGAGGACTGCATTTGGTCCCCGGGCCGCACTTTGGGCAACCCTGATTTAGGCTGTTGAACAAGTCGAGAAAGTCATAGGATATACCAATACATGCCTTTCAGTCATGTGACTTTTGTTGTTATGGTGGCCATTTTGAATACCGAAGTAGAATTATGCAGTACTACAACATGTATCAATATCTCTACTCAGGATATAAATGAAAGACAACTGACTGACAGTGACATTTTTGGACTTGTAATCATTGCTCATGAAAATAACAGTAAAAACATGGCCCCAGAGATGCACATTTATGTGAAGAAACCATTAAGTTAGTGTTTACGATGTTAGCATGCTACCGGTTAGCATTTAGCTTCAACAGCTCAGCTCTGAATTTCCTCAGTGTTCATAGATGTGAGCCACACCTGTGTTTATGGGTTGAAGCCATCGACAGTTGATTTCATTAACTGTTGATGACTGACAGTTGCTAACCGGTAGCATGCTAACGTCTTGAGCAACTTAAACACTTACTCAGACTGAGACTCTGTTGACATGACAAACTGTAAAAATCACAGAGCAAGGTTTTCTCTTTGATGTGTTAATTTAGTCTGAGGAGTGAAGCAGATCTTAAGTAAATCCTGCTGTAGCTGTAGCTGCTACGTCTGTGCCACATTTGCTGGTGATGTCACACGACTGCACTCCAAAGTACAACTCAAACATCAGCAACAGAGACGAGTCAAACTACAGGAGTGAGGTGAGCAGTCTGGCCATGTGGTGCACACAGAACAATCTCTTATCTAAATGTGGAGAAGACAAAAGAGCGCGGGTCCAGCATGCTCCTCTAACAATCAATGGTGCTGCAGTGGAGAACTTAGTGACCAGCACTAAGTTCCTGGGTGTGCACATCACAGAGAAGCTCTCCTGGACCATGCACACTACATCACTGGTTAAAAAAGTAATCAGCGTCTCTACTTTCTCCCAAGTTGAGAAGAGCCGGAGTCCCAGCCTCCGCTATGTGCAACTTCTACAGAGGGACTACAGAGCACATCCTGACCAGCTCCATCACTGTGTGGCACGGCACCAGCACTGCCTCCTGCCGAAGGAGCCTCCAGCTCGTGAGAGCAGCGGAGAAGATCTGCGGAGCCCCTCTCCCCTCTATTAAGGACATGTACTCCACCCGTCTCACCCGCAAAGCTGTCAGAAACACCAGGGACCCTACCCCTGCAGAATCCACGGGCCAGCTCCAGTCGACTGAAGAACAGTTTCATATACCAGGCCATCAAGAAGCTGAACTCCCTGTCCTCCCTGTGCTCCCAACCCTCACTCCCCACCCCCCGTTCCACAATCAAGGATGAGAGAATTATAATTTCAAATCATTCACAAATGGTCTGACAAATAAAAAATCTTTCAATAAACGTGCGCTCTCTGTTCCGTTTTCTTCTTGAGCAATGATTACGAGTACAAAAAAACGCCACTGTCAATCAGTTGTCTTCATTTTCATCCCAAGTAGAGATATTGTTACATGTCGTAGTACTGCATCATGCTACTTCGGTATTCAAAATGGCCGCCGGAACTATGCGCGCTGTCATTGGAAATGCATGTATAACAAACCTTTACCTTCTCGAGTAGATCATTAGTTGCTGATGAGGCGAATCGCCCACAATGCTAAAACAACCCAGTATTTTCCCCCTGCACGAATCATTTTGATGAATTTTCATACAAAAGATTTGATCTCTGCTCTGGTAAGTTTTCAGAAAGTTAAGTCACATTGGAGGTGAGGGCTAGAACAACAATTAAAAATAGGTTAAAAAAAAAAGTACACTGTCTTGGTCCATTATAAATAACACAGCACAGAAGTCAGCGCAAAATGATGAGGTACAGAACTCCAGCAGTATCTTGAGCGTTTTTGCATCCCTCATGGAATAATAAAGCTCTACAAAAACATGCAAATAATGTCTGATTTACTCACATGAAACCACTATGCACAGACATTTCTTTGCACCTTTAGATTTTCACCTGGCGATAACGACTCCAAATGCAAAAAAAAAAGAAAAAAAAAAAACACTGCAGAGAAAGCCTTTCTTTTGTCCCGCAAGTGAATAGAAAGTGCACGTCCGGCTAAAAGGAGCAGGATTATTTCTGGACAAAGTCTGAGCTGTGCAGATAGAACACTATTTTTGTAACATTGTCCGAGGTCTTTCTAAATCAGGAGCTTTTGTAGTGCTTGGGTAAGCGGCGAGTCCAGCTGAGGTCTGCGTGACCTCGGGGCGTCTCCCCTGCACCTGTTTCCCACACTCCCCATCGCCCTCCCGGATTTCATAACGCCGTCGTCCCGAGGCTATACGCTCTGCTCCGGTCTCCTCGCAAAACCCCCCCCCCAAAAAACACGTCCACAACCTTGATGTTAATGCGCTCCGGGTTCAAAAACGGCGGCTTCACTCGCTGCTCTTTGCGCCGCGCCCGTTCTTGCTCAGCACGGAGTTCAGTTCGTTGAGCAGGTTGGCAGGCATCATGGCGTCTCCACCTAAAGAGGCCTTTTTCCCTGTGTGTTTGTATCCGCTCTGGGGTGGGGGAGCGGCCAGGGAGAGGGAGGGGAGCGGCTGCGGCTGGCCCGTGTCCACCGAGGCCTTCCTGCGCGGGACGTCCGCCGCTTTGAACATGTCCGCGCGCCTTAAGCAGCTGGCGATGGTGTTGGCCTTCTGCTGAACGCTGCCAACCTTCCCGGGCTTGGACAAGGGGCCTTCGCCAGCGCCGGTCGTCTTGTCTGTCAGCTGTGGGCAAAACCGGCAGATAAAGATAAATTACACTACATTTACCGCTGCGAGTGCGCGCCGCAGAGGGCACGCTCCCAACATTATTCATGTCTGGAAGAGGTTTCCTTGAGTAATACAGATTTGCATGTGGAGTTACGCAGTTCTAATGAAGCGACCGCCCTTTGTAATAGATCTTAGACGACAAGCACATCAATGGCAAATGTGTGGTCGGCCCTTCACAGGTGCCCATGAAGATGTGCTATTCATGGGTTTCGATCAAGTTTGCATTCATATTTCTCGTTTGAGGGCTTTTATCCGGGCCTGTTTGAATCGAGCGCTCTATTCCCATAGAAATGAATGGGGAAGCCAGTCCCTAAGTATTGCAAGGTATGACCTTTACAATTCATGGCATTAAAATCATTTCTGTGGTGTAACAAGATGATACTTAGAGGCCACTGAATCTGTCTCCGACCCCACAAAAAGCAGAAACTTAACTGGATATGATTTAGCATTTAGCTCAGAGGCTACTTTTATACGCTAATTCTTATGTCAAGTAAAATTGGAATATCTGAACATTGATGACTGATTTCTAACTACACCCAAATGTGATCGATGGGTTGACAGCAGCTAAAAACATCTGGATTGTACATAATTTGGAATGTTCGATGGCTAAATGCGAACAGCTAAAGGAGAAATACATTGAGCAGGCTAACAAATGTTAAAGTTTCGCTAACTGTCCGCATATATATCGCGATCGAACGCTGCCTCTCCTTTTTACTTCAATGTTTTAGCCATTTAAATGTGGTTACTTTTGAATCGTTACTTGCTATATTTTCATCAAACGAGAGAATGGGTTCGAATAGGCTAACGCTAGCTTGGCCTTAGCCATCCGTAAAGTCCGGTCAATTACCATTTCCCTATTCACCTTATTCCGGAGGTTCGCGTGGGCGCCGCCATGAATTGTGCCCGCCCCTTTTCTCCTATGTGTTAACATGGGGCTGGAGAAATCCACATAAAATGAGTCACACGAAAACAAAGCCGTTATTCGGCCGCGCAGAGAAACGGTGCAGTGTTGACATGTTGGTGCAAATGAACATTGGCCATTTTACACAAATCAATCGACTAAACATCAGATTTCAGCGGAGAATATTTTCCCTCGTTCTGCGTTTAAATGAACGGGCTTCGCGCTCGACTGGAAGTACAACGGAAGTGCAGAGACAACGCAAAAAGTGGCAAAAGTGGGCGGGGCGGAATAAGGTGAATATGTATGTCTGGGTCTGATCTCAGTGGCCGAGATACATCGGTTGAATTTCAACCAACCATTCAGCGAGCGGGGGAGGCGAGGTTTGAAGGCGACGTCAAGCATTTGGATACGAAAGTAATGGAAGCTCAATAATCCGCTCTGGCCCGGCTCCCAAGAGTTATGATAGCTGCTTCACTCACTCAGGCACATTACATACGGACCAAGCGCTAGCGAAAATCTGATCCAATCGTTTCAAAGGAGTTCACCCCTCCCACCTGATAACGGAGCTCAATTGTGAAGATCCAGACCCTTGTATGAAACAAGGTAAGTACGATCGTACTTACGAAAGTAAGTACGATGGTATGGTAAAACCAGGCTCGGCTAACGCACCTGTTTACTGGAGTTGTTCCCGAGCAGCGCAGTCATCGGAACCAAAGTGGAGGCCTTCTGAGTGGCATTTGGAGATTTCAAACAGATGTCTGATCCAAACTGTAAACAGAGCCAAGTACAGAAATCAGTAGACAATCTAGGAGCTAGCTGAGCTATGTGCTACTGAAAGATGTTGCATATGTGTATTTGTAGCTTCACATTCAGAGATTATGTTCAATAGCATAACCAGAAAGTCCACATCGAACTTTCTCCCAAAGTTCAGCCGTCCTTAAAAAGTGTAATTTGACGTTCCCGTAAACTTTCTATCTGACAGCTTCCCCTTCATCACGGCGCGGCCTGCCGGCTCCTGGCTGCGGCCGTCTTTAACAAATCCGGGTTTTTATCACCGCTGCACCTGTCCTTGGACCCCTCTGCCCTCTGTGATCTGTCCACTCTCCGGTCCCATCGCGCCTCGTCTCTAAATGAGTCCCGCCGCCGCAGACGGTTGCTATGGAAACTGTCGGCGCTGGCTAACAGGTAAGAGAAAAGGCATCAGGAACTACTAGTCCAGCATGTCTTACTTTCTCATCTTCACTTTCCCCACTGCCCTTCCCACAAGCCTGCCATCCCCGCCGCGAGCTCCTGCTGACAGGCCTAATATTCAGAGGATTTGGGGGAAAGAAGGAGCCTAATATTTTCAGCCGACTCTAGTCTGCTATAGATTTATTTTGTGGAGCTAAAAGCCTCTCTGGAGATCAAGGTAAAGTCGCTGAGAGTGCGGTAATAAACACCTTGAAACACTTGGAACAACAGACAAACAATTGGCTTTCCCTTTTAGAGCGGTCTCGCCGACAGTGTTGCCCTTTTTGCTTGCAAACCCAAACGAAAAGAGGTTTTTACAGTAAGCACCGGTGACAAACAACTCTGGCTGAGGTTCCCAGAAAGTCAGACTAATGGAACGTGCTTGGCATTTCAGAAAGAGCTGGACTGGAGAGAGAAGCGTCTAACTGTGGCCAAAGTTCGACACCAGGCCCTTGGCTTCGAAATGCGAGGCTCATGCAGTAGCACTCCACCTTTAAAGGAATGCTTTTATTGGATGATCTTTATCACAGTACACAGTACACAGACATGCCATAAATCATATGAAAAAGCTCAGAATTCTGTCAATTAGCTAAATAATAGAGCCATAGCACCAGCACCAAGTAGGACTAGATAGGGGACAGTTCCAAAGATTTTGGAAACAATAAAGGGCGACAGGAGCACAGATAGTAATGCGGGTCGTCTTGTGACCGGAGAGTCTGGAATCCCACAGGTGCCCACTGTTGTTGTATCCTTGGGCAAGACACTTCACCCACCTGGAGTGCTGGAGTACACTGGAGGCAAGTGTGAATGGGTAGGTGGTTCCTTGATTTGAGTGCCTCAAGCAGGTAGAAAGGCTCTATATACAGTAACTGTGACCATTTACCATTTAAGAGATGATTTAGATCACTAAGTCTTTTTAACGTTTAATGATAATAAAATAATAAACTGATTTTAACCTTATTTGGACCAAACTAAAAATGCCAACATGCAGTACTTTTTACATCATGAATATAGCACCGTTTCAATATTTGGTTTGAAAATGTTTATGTCACATGTGGAGATGAAGACAGCTAATGTTTATGAAATATTTAATATAATATATAATAACAACGCCTTATTTAGCCGTAGTTCGAAGCCGAATTGTTCATGATGAATTAAGCGTTCAGTTAACGCTTAATTGATCGTGAACAATTCATTAGTTAAGTGTGACTGACACTTAATAACACTTTTCTTAACAATACTTAAAGGGACTCGATGCAAGTTGGTCATTTTATACTTACTGCTGCCACCTCAGGTCTTACGCGTAACTGCAGATTCTATATGAAGCTCGTGCATGACGGCACTTTGTCCCCGAATTAACACCTTTTTGAGTGACAGTGCAGGATTTTAGAGTCAGTTGTGGTGAAAAGGTCTGGGCTCATTCTACACATTGGGGCATTGCTGGAACATGTAGGGGGAGGAAGATACTTAAAGGCACACTGCGTAACTTTTTAGACTATACTGTTCATCTGTAATAAACATGCTCCTAATGACCAGCTCAACACAGAAAATGCTATTTGTGCAGTGGGTAATCAAAGAATGGATTTGGATGTGAACCTAACCTGTTTAAATCTTAAATTCGGCTGACTTTAGTCACATCTCCATGGAGACGACCTGGAGGCGTACCTACTCCCAGTAAAATTACAGTCATGTCTTAGTAGAGCTGAGCTGCTCACAGCTAAAGCACATGTTTGTTTGAGCATTTATGAGGCATTTTTTCAATTATGAAAATACTGTATCTGTCATATAATAAATGCTTGTATCGCAGTTTCATTTTCTGGGTAAAATCCTACGCGGTGTAGCTTTAATTTTAACATTTTTAAACTGTATAGTCCCTTTAACAATGAATGCAGTGAAGTATGTGAAGAACTATTCATAATGAGTTTGACATTCACTGTATTACAATGTTAGCCACACTTAATTCATCATCAACAATTCATTAGTTAAGTGTTAATTAATCATTTATCAAGGCTAAATAATGTGCAGTTACAACGTGTTGCATCCATTTACCTTTTCTTTTTTCGCTAAAATGTTACTGTCTGTGCTCTCTCACAGCTCTTATACAATGTTGATGAAATTACATACCTTTTTTTTACTTCATATTTACCATATTTACCTAATGCATTGATTGTGTACAACGTGTTCTTGGTACTAATATGAAAACAGGGCTGCAGAGTGCATTACCCCTTGTTTTCCGAGACCATGCTCTTTCCACCTTAAAAACACGCTATTACCGCGCCGTAAAGTAAAGTTTAACCAAAGAAATCCATTTCACCCAATGTAGAGAGAGAATATTTGGGGGCAGACGACACAGCGCTGCCCTTGTGTTTGCGCTGCATTATTATCGACGCTGTAGCTTTAGCATGTGCTGTGTCAACACTCAGCCGTATCTCGGGGCTATAAGCACCTCAATGTGATTGTTACAGTCGCCTTGACCTTCTCCTCAGAGCTTTTTTTCCCACATAAAACGATTTATCTTATTACAGAGTGACCTCCAAAACTTCACACTCCTCTTCACTGTTTGGCTTTCAAAACAGCACAATGTGGAGAGAGAGATGATTTATGGTATCACTATGTTCCAATGAGATTTATTCTGGCAGTAATTGTGTACATTTCCCCCGCACAAAAGGAAGTATCGTGATATTTCTAACAAGAGTTATGAGAGGAATTATAAAAGTTGACATCATGACCAAAAACACAGAATTTGGTCCCTGAACTTCGACACATTTTTGACATGTTTGGTTGTTTTTATTGAAGTGAAATTTACAATCCGGTCAACAATATTCAAACATCTCTGCTACGATTGATAATCCCTGGACGACAGAGCATTCACATGAACCATTTATCTTTGTCTTTGATGACAGTTTTAGTGCTTTTGGGAACCTCAGGATTGAGCCTTAGTTTCAGCATTATGTTGATATTTCAGCGTTCTAACTTGAAATAATCTCTGGCGGGTGAGAGAATCAAGAATGCTGCATACAAGCCTCCATTTTTACCCAACGGCATGCTAACTAATCCAATGTTGTGACGATGAACACAGTTTGAGTGCAGAGCGGGTCAAGCGATCTGTGATGTTTGATGAGCTTTAAAAACACGTATGGATATCTACGAGGCAGCAAAACACAGATCAGAGCACTTCATCAGCAGAAGAAGAAGAAACAACCATGGCAAAATGTTACAACAGGGTTAAAACCTCAAAAATGTATGCACGATACCACTTTCTTAAAGGTGGCATGCTGTGAATGAAAAAGTTAATGATTCTTTTTCTATTAATAAACTGTCATGGAAAAAAATATATATGTGGCGTCAAGACAGGCTGTTAGCTTACATTCACATCAACACCTCACAACATAAAGGTGACTTGTGCATTATTATGTTTTATTAGTTATTAACAGCATTTAATTGACTCATTTACCAACACGGAGGCATTCAACAGTGGCCATTATTATTCCATGAGTTTAGGTGAACCAGGTATAGCTTCTGCCAGCCTGATTAGTGGAAGCTAGCATTAGCATACTACTGCTAACTGCGGTATTTTACATCGTGAACACAAAAATAGTGTGAATTCTCCAGGTTCAAATCTTCAAAATGCTGTATAGAATGTTCCTATTAGTTACATTTAGTTGGTGAAAGGTGCGGTTCAGTATCAGACACTGCATTCCTGTATGTTTTCCAGGATCGGCTCCGATATCTGATCCAGTATCGGTGCAGCCCTTATTTTGCACTGTATGTCCCCTTTAGCTCAAATCCACATCCGATGCATTTTTAATGTAATGTGTGGAGAAGCCGTTATTGCCCATGCATAAAAATAAACTGCTTGCATGATTTATAAAAATCAGCATATTCTCTGCACGAGTTTACTCACAACTTATTTTCAATACCGGCTCCACTTTTCGAACATCTTCATCATAGTTTTTCTAAGTGTGTCTCCAACCTGAGTGCACCCACCTTCGTTCTGACGATGTCTGCGACCCAGTTGACCTGCGCCTCCCTCTTCTCGCAGCAGAAATGCCTGGGGAGCACACCCATACACGCAGTTACACCTCGTTATTTTCTGCCATAAGCAGACGACATGAATTACAGCTTCTACTGACAGGTCATCATAGACTTATCTGTGCAAGATTTGACAATAGCCTTGATAACTGCTATTGCGGACAATTATACAAGAAACCTATCAATTACCAACAGCGAAAAGAGCTCTAATTAACCATGTGATAGTTGCTTTAAATACTGTGTGTCACCGAGAGTTTGTGAATGTTCTTGCTCTCCTCTGTATTTCCGCTAAAGGCTTAAGTGTCCATCAAAAAAAAAATAGATATATATATAATGAGGGGGTTGTCCTGAATAAGTAAAATGGGATCATCTTGGACTGTATAACACTAAAATGTGTTTTTGGTAAAGTGTTTAGATTGTATATTCTGACTTATTGGACATTTCTGACACATTTCTGACACTGGGGTAGTGGAGTTTAAGTTACTTTATGCCTCAATATAGTAAAAAGCTTTTTAAATAACAGAACGTATAAAAAACACGTTGAACTACTTACCATTGCTGTTTATCTGTGTAGACCGTGAAGCCCCAACTGAAATGAAAAACAGCGCTCAGGTCAGATTTGTCAGCAACCGCGATCCAACTTTATTTTTTGGGGGGGAATAGAAGTTGTAACATGCTGAACCCGAAAGGCAATTAACGTTCAAACACTGAGAAGCCGCTTTTGGAGATACAACCGGGTCATAACCTATGTATTTACAAGCAAACAGAAAGAGACAGAAAGCACAAATGCAAGGTACCAAACTGAAGAGCTAATGAAGCTAACCAGCCTGACTGTTTGTGCACCTTGACAGGCTGCAGGCCAAAGTGCACTGAAGAACCACTGAGGCATTTAAAGCAGAACACTTTCAATGGACTAAATGGAAATTCATATAAAACCTGGACATGAACGGACCACCCTCCTTCCAAATGTTGGTCGATCAGGAGAAGAGTAAATAGAGTAAATAGGAGATGGAGTACTTGAAGGCTGGAGCAGCACTTAGGAGACGTCCCCAATCACTTATTGATACTTTTACTTCTACTATAAACTGTATTACCGCCACTGCCAATATCACATCGTTTTTTAAATATATTTTGATCAATAATCTGATTAGTGTAAAGGGCAGTGTTGGTGCAGACTAGATGTTGGCCGATATATCAGGCCGATATTTGGGGATCTGCTATCGGTCGATCTCGCGCCGATAAAAGCCGATATCTCCGGGACCGAAAGTCCCGTTTAAGTCCCGTTTAATTTTTGCATTGGAAAGAGCCCCAACAACTGCCTAATTTTGATGGCAGCGCAAAATGCCACGGCTAGCAACAGTATGCTAATGCTAGCGGCCGCATGCTAATGCTAACAGCAACTAAACAAAGCTGGGAGAGAAACTATGATTGAAACAACTATAATAATATCAAATCGGCCACTTTTACAGGATTATAGATCAGACATTTGGAAAAATCGTCCAAAAATATCGGTTGAAAATATCGGCCGAGCATATCGGCATTGGACAATAAAAAACAGAATTGGCATTGGCCTTAGAAAACCCCCAAATCGGTCGACCTCAAGTGCACACGAGGCTGGTATCTTGAGTGCAAACAAATGTGAGCCAGTGGTTGCGGCCAGGATACCTGAGGGCGTGGCTTAGAAACAAAGGGGTCGACTCAGGCGTGGTGTTCAACAAGCAGCACTGACTGCA
The DNA here is from genome assembly GCF_951799975.1 of Gobius niger. NCBI lineage: Eukaryota > Metazoa > Chordata > Actinopteri > Gobiiformes > Gobiidae > Gobius > Gobius niger. Next base: position 11,004,911 of record NC_136872.1, read on the forward strand.
ACAAGTGCTTACTGCTTCCCCCCCATAATGTGACCTCATGTTCTATAGTCAGCGTTGTGGCTAAATCCTTTTTTACGCTCTCAAAGGACAAACTACAAACTGGATATGCAGTATCTCAATGTGAGTTAAACACTGTCCATGTCCTGAGAGAAAGAGAGTATATATATATATCGATGGTCCTGCTCTGGTGCTGCTATTCAAGAGCCGCCAGCAGCAAAGTCATGTTTGCTTTTTTATTCATGAATCATTCTCTTATTCACATATCAGAAATGGGGCACTATTACTATGATACAAGCAATATTGAATGGTAAATTTGGTGCAACACGGCCACAAAATATATAGTTGTGCAAATATCGATAAAAATGCAAGAAAGAAAATTGTTTAACATTTTGCACTGCCAAACTGCCATCTTTCACTGAAATCTTTGAAGATGAAGTTGCTAATTCTGGGATATTATTGCCAAACTCTAAATGAATGCCGCACAGAAAAAAAGTTTGAAATGACCGACTAGAGCTGCTGCCGTTTTGGCACGTCATAAATTATAATAATAGAAAATCATTACGAAAAAAGAAAGAAAAAGCATCAGTGGCAGCGGGTTCCATCTTCAGAGATGGAGACTGATAATTTGTATTTATTAAAACGCAATTACGCTCAATCGATTGTGCTCGGGTGAAACGGAAGACGAGGTGAGGAGTGGTACGCTGAGGCGCCTTTAGGGACCGTGTGTAAAGTTCAACCTAAAATGACACAGTCGAAAGAAGAAAAAAAAAGTCTTTATGGTATAATTACGTATAGGGATGATTTGGGTGGGAAGGTGCTGTACTTCGGTTGGTGTTAGTTAAAAAAGGTTTGTTGTCAGTAATCTACAGCAAAAGCTTCAAATTTATCAACATATCACTCTGTTTTAGTTGTGGTCAGATATACTGTAATCCCTGTAGTACAGTAAAACACAGCACAGGGCAAAAATACATACAGTATATCGTCTTCAGAGCCACCTAACTTTTAAAATCCAGTTTGGCTGCGTTAATCGCATTTTGAAATTTTATATCAGAGTAAAACATGCTCCCTAGTGCTAAGTGTTGCCTTCGGTTCAGTATTGCCTTACTTGGGTGTCTCCAATATCCCAAATGTTTAAATCAAGCACCGGCAGCAATAGCGAAGAGGAGTGAGGTCATAGAATCCGGCCTCGCGTTTCACCCAATCGCCAATTCGCCTTAAAGGAGGAGCTGCCGTCTTCCAACAATGAAAAAAAAAAACACTTGAGCAAAGGCAAATGAATAAATGGACATGAAGTGCACTTTAAGGTAGCTCTTATTTCATATGGATCAATGCCTTAAACTTTGACGCGCATTACTCTTAACGCAGATGTACTTCACTTTGCCTAAAGTGAAATGCATTGAGGTCTAACTGCATGGGGGCCCAATATGACAAAGCGCCGACTCATTTTACAGCTCGTGACCGAGGTTATTTCACGCGCCTCTCGTGAGAAAAGACAAAAAAACTTTATGTGTCTCTTTTTGTGTGCCATTCCATTTACTTTGCAGGCACTTAGAAAGCCCAGCAGGTGCTAATTATCGGCGCCCGCTCACATCTGCGCAATTTAAATGAAAGCCAAAAAAAATAAAAATAAAACACAACTAGCGGCTCGGTGTGGATTAGCGTTTCCACTGTTATCTGCGAGAACTCAGGCTGTTAAGACCTCGAGTTCAGCGTGAAGAAAGAAAAAAAAAAAGGAAAAAAGATGGGCGAGATTTTACCTGTTTGGGGCTTTGAGTTTTCTCTTCAGGCCCAGGTAGCATTTCACAGACTTGAGCAGGACGGCTTTCTCCGCTTTAGTGCTCTGTAAAAGAGGTGTGCAATTGAGTTTTATAGTGATCCCAAAACATTGTAAAACAGTGCGCGATCAACAGTTGACACAGGAGAGATAAACCTGGCATAACATTATGACCATGCGGGTAATAAGGGCTGTCACAGAAGCACATCCCGAAGTCTGTCCATATACAGCTATATATCTTTAGCTATATATCTTGTGCTTTGAAAACTGACATACTCATTTGATTGACTTTTTTGTGGGAGCATTGCCAACAAGCCTGTCTATGAAAGTAAATTCCAGAAGCCCACCTTTTCATCTTCATGCTCTCATTTTAGAAGAGGGCATGGGGATTTCACGCTATCGGCTACTGGCTGATCTAGCGCCGAAAAAGGCCAATATCTCCATGACCAAATTTGATAACTTATTTTTTGCATTGGAAAGAACGATGTCTTTAAAATGAGACCTCCAACGTCAGGCTCGGCGGCCAAATTCGGCCCTTCAGTATAAAACCTTTGGCCCCCAAGAGAATTTTGAAGAAACATTTATTCATGAATCAGAAACCAAATACAGGAAAAGGACTCTAAAATATGGAAAATGCTGTCAGTATTTTCACATTTCCCCGCAAAACAACCGGCCCTCCATGACACAAACTTGCCTACCCCTGCCCTAGACCTTAGGGGAACAGAGAAACATTGTGATGAAAATTGGTTAGCTACAAGTTTAAATATTAGTTCCACTAAACCTCAGTCAATATGGACATGTTTAGGGTGATCAGATGTCTCAGTTTACCCAGGACAGTCCCAGTTTTGAGCCCTCTGTCCCATGTCACAGTAGATTTCTCCACAAAACCACTGATTTGTCCCAGTTTTACACAAGCTTTGTCCCCGGGTGTCCCTGCTTTTCACCAGTACCATGCCTAAAGCAGCTTTTTTACTTGAAACTTAATGACATCTGGCCACCTGTGCATCAAACACAAAGTTTGATTGTTGACTGAACCAATTCAACAGCTAAAAGTCTATCAGCTCGATGCTGGTTGATCTGTTTAACTGAGACTAGACTTTCATAGACAGGAACTTTGACCATTCAATGTGGGTGAAAATAGTCACAATTTGGCTTTCCCCCAAAATCTGGTCTGGTCACCCTAGACCTGCTGCGTGTCATTTCGAAGCACAGAACCTGGAGAATTCAATCGCTGAGTTAGTTTTAACCTCCGCAGTTGTAATTTTGATCGCCACGCAAAATGCAGCAACTAGCTATGCTAATGCTAACAGCAGCATGCTAATGCTAACAGCAGCATGCTAATGCTAACGGCAACTAATCAAAGCTTTAGTATTTATCTTATTACAGATATTTTTATTGATGAAAAATAACATGAACTGTGAGGGGCTCAACTCTCCAAGACCTTACTTTAATGTGTGACCAAATATGAGATTTAAAGGTCTTGATCCACATCCATTCTTTGCTTACTGATGGCAAAAATAGCACTTTCTGTGTCTAGCTGGTCATTAGGAGCATGTGTTGTACAGGCAACACATGCTCCATTGAACCGAAAAAATATCCTAGTTTGTGAATAAAAAGTGCGAATAAAGTAATTTCTGTGAATAATCCTCAGTTAGAATATAAAATTGAACATGTGAAGTTTATGTGTATTATGGGATAAACAGGCAAAATAGTGAGTGAGTGAGTGTGACGGGGGTCTTAATTATAATGAACAACTGCGTTTCAAAATATACAATGCTTTAATTCATCTGCGAAACCTTACGAATAAACTTTCCACTGTGCGCTACATCAGAGCATAATGTCAACCAATAAACAAAAGGTTTATTTTATGCAAATACCACAAACACAACATCCAGGCGTCACCACATGACAATTAACTTGAGTCATTATTCACGAATCTGTTCCTTCAAGCAGCAAAGAACAAAGTCAAAGAGAACAAAGGCCCGTAAATCAAAGTTACATCGCCGTGGTGACACCTACACATCACAGCCCGGTGGTACAGACCGAATCCTCCGACAACACGCTCTCCTGTGGTAATTGTCCGGGCGAAACCGAATGGATTTCAGAACACTTCCTTTGTACCGGGCTGATAATTAGCCAGGTATCAACGCCGCTTTTATGGAAGACACCCCCCATCTATATGGTAAGAGTCAATTAAAAATAGTATGGGGAATAGTAACATTAATCTCTTAACCTCTTACTGCCCGCCTGAACCGAGCGCATTTTCTCCAGTTCGGCTTTACCCAAATCTAAAATATATTTTGCCATGTTGTCGCCAAGTTGTCTCATTTTTTAGGTGTTTTTGTCGTGTTTTCGTCTCTTTTTTGTCATGAAGCTTCTGAAGCAAATTCAACCTGGAAGACATACCAGCTGCATTCATTCACCTCATCACTCTCCAATCATCCAATCACAGACCCTGCCCGAGCCGCACCTTTACGACAGCCAATCACCGCAGCTGCTCTTCCCCGTTCCAGCAACTCACCCTTTTTAAGGCGAGACACGGCAGGTGAAAGTATTGATTTTTCACGCAGTGGTCGAAGTGGATCTATTTTCCTCCCTTTACATCTTAGTTTTCATGTCAGAGTATAAAAATGACAAAACTCACCCCGCATGATGTTTATTTTATGATGTTTTGTCTGTGAGGCGCGGGCAACCCGGAAGTAGCTACTGCGCCGCGTAGAAACGCCGTCTTTCAAGATTTGACATCCACGTGTGCTGCGAAGGGTCCCCGTGATGACGCCTTCACCCAAATATGGTATTTTTCCTCCTACGAGACGCTGGTGCGGAAATGCGGAGGAACAGGCCGCGCATGCGCACTCGCTACAAAACTTCAGGGCTGGTTTTCTCTGAATGAGAGAAGGCCCACTCGGGCAGTGGGTGAGCCCTTATAGAAGCTCCCACAGACTCCAAACTTTCCAGTCTGAGACCTAACAATATTTTGAAGGTTTTTTCAGAGGGATTTTTTAATATCTAATTCCTAGCCTGATTTATTCAGCTTTGAAACCAAAAAAACAGGCGAAATTTGAGTTTTTACAGATTTTTTTTTTACTGATGATTAGTTTATTGAAAAACTAAACAAAATATCCAAAATCCCCTCTGAAAAAATCTTAGTTACTAATATGTCAATAAAATAAAACCATAACATGTAATCTGGCTCAATTCATTATTTTGATTTCGTTGCCCAAAATATAGGCAATTTTGGCAATGCTCAAAATGCCTTATTTTTTTGTGAAAACATAAAATGACTCATTTATATCTGTAATGTTCAGCAAAAGTTTCAAATTGATATCTCTACATTTATTTTTTTTCCCTATTCACCTGCAGTGTCTCGCCAGTGTCTTAAGCTCCCTGGTCACTCACTCAGCTGTCTCCCAGCTGTGCTACGACCCTCCTCCACCCCTTTCTCCGACTGGCCTCTCTTCAACTCTGCTCGTCGTTGACTGGCCAACCCAGGGCTCCTCTTCTACCACCAACAGGGTCTGGGAAAGATCCTAGCTATCATTCATCAATGTTGTGCATTTCATATCGTTCATTCAATCTTCCACCGGGGTCTGAGCCCAATAATGATTCATGTTCATTAATAAAACACTCATACCGCCATTCTGTCTCTGTGAGTCTTTTCAGGTTGTTTTGGTCACTTTTATGTTGTGTGTTCAGATTTGGGCAAAGCCAAACTGGAGAAAATGTAATCGGTTCAGGCGGAGTTCGCTGTAACGTAGTTCTTTTTTGGTATTATCCAACTTTTCCAGACTTGGTTAGCAATTTGTCAATGACCTATACTTATTTTTAACACACCTTGACTCTAGTACTATGTTACTTTCGCTATTCCAAAGTTAAACTCTCTAAGGAACCCAGGCTCTCCGGGGTGTACAGCCTGCTGGTCCGATTGGAACACACTCCACTCTTGCGTTGGGAATTCCACCGTCAGGCTGTGTGTTATTTACCCCTTAATTCGGATATGTGGATCGCAGATACGGGCACATCACCGGGGAGAGCAGGTTTTTAACTTTGTTTACTGTGATATTTTTTTGTTTCTATAACCTTTAGCGTTCCCTTGAGGTGCCGTTCAGTCCCTCTCCGATATTCTGTTTTTGGGGAGGGGGGGATAAAGCGGGGCAGATTAAGACGAAAATGCCTGTGTGTGTGTCTGTGCCTACTTTGATATCTCTGTAGAGCAGCAGTTTCTCCGAGCGCAGGGCCACGTATTTGTCCTGGAATTTATGGCCCGGCAGCAGTTTGGACGAGCCGTCGTTGAGCTTGAGGTAGTCGCCTCTGATGAGCATCTTCTGGTCTGGAACGTGGAGTGCAAATGATGCAATTGAGACTCAAACGCCTTCATGAATCAAAGAGTTTGAGCAGCGAATGAATGAACGTGGTCGAACAAAATGTGGCAGCGTCTTTTTTCTGGCCAGGCAAAAAGATCGGGCCATCCAAATCATTGAAAAAACTGTCTTGATTCTGTTAGATTGGCCTGTATGTCCTGGAGATCATCTAAATCAGGGGTGCCCAAACATTTCGTCTCCGAGGGCCAAAATGAAAAAAATGCCTGTGGATCGTGGGCCAAACACGGCGATGTCAAGCATGAAACACATATAACTAAAAAAATAATAGCTAGCATTTGATTCTATCTTATCTATGCATGCTACATTAAAACAAATGTTAACGAAGGCCTAGTTTTAATTGAACAAAATCAACAATTGTAGCAATATAGTGCAAAACACCAGTATCTACAGCACCTACAGTGACTTTACCTCATTCATTTATTAACTCATTAAAATGCCACATTAGATCATTTTGAAAGTGTCAGTTTAGCATCAATTCTTTTAAAAGTCAATTTTTAACATAAATCTTTGTTGATGTCAACAACCTTTGCAATAAAAGTTGGAAAACACCACAAAAGTGTTTCCTTAACTATTTGAAAGGAGTGAAACAGCGCCCCAAATTTGACGCTGGTGGCCAAAACGTGTACTGCATCCATATATACCATTGAGAATGAATGGGAGAGAGTTAGTAATAACCAGATTTGGGCCAAATTTGGCCTGCGGCCCCACTTTGGGCACTCCTGATCTAAATCGAAGCTGTCCAGATCATGAGGCCTTTACAATGAAACAAACCTTTCCTCTCGGCGGTTCTTTTGCTGGCAGAGAACTTCTTGATGACCAGGAAAGCCGAGCTGGGACACTCCAGTGAGCTCCACTCCAGAACCTGCTCCAGAACCTTCTCACTGTGGTGCAGCGGGCGCTCTGAGGAAGAAAAAGCAACAAAAAAAAATCTAAGTTTAAGTAAATTATCACCTTTTCAAAATCATTGTACTACACATTATAAATAGTATGTAATTAGAACATACTCTTACAACTCTACAACTATACACATTTGAGCCATTATCACTTCCTAATTGGCGAGCCAGGCATTTGTTCACAGCCTAAAAAGTTGATAATTCCTGCAGCGGCACCTCTGTGTGTTGCCTCCTCAGTGTTTCAGGTGGAGGGAGGTAGCGGAATAACTTATTCATGACTGTGGAGCTTATCTCCCTCAGAATCTCACAGACCCGGGCCGTGGAATTAGTTCCTCATTTCCCGACAAATATTAGCTCCTGTTTCTGCCCATTGTCCTCGATAACAGTGTTTATCTGAAGGCATCCTCCAAAATAGCTAATTAACGTTCTTTCCCTCCCTCTTTATAGTTTTATAAGCCAAACCTGTCACGGTCCCACCTTCAAAATAGCCCGACTGTTTACTCTTCGCCGCACATATTGTCTTGCCATGGAAAATTTGCTGAACCGTCAGCAAATAGATTCAGTATTCAACACACCTTCATTTTTTTTTTTTTTTTTTTTTTTTTTAGAAGAGGACGCTGTGTCCTCTGTAACTTTTGGTGGAAAAACAAACATGAGAGTGGGTATAAACTCTGAGTGAACTGATGAAAAGTGCACGGGGACCGCCAGCTAAGAAACGTAGCCACAAAGCTAAAGTTTGTAACGCCCACCCCCCTCCCACAGCCGCATCAAACAGCACCGAGCGCCACAAGGTCCTATCACTGCATATTCATTCAGGGCGAGGTGGAGCAGCTCCCTGGGCTGATCATGCAAAGAAGATGAAGGTAATTTATGACATCATGGTGAAGATGATTAATTCATGTGCATATCATCAAAACGACAGTGTTGGGCTAATTTATCAGCGTGCCTCCATGTTCACACACACACACACACACCGTTTATTAAAGAGGGACCGGCCGCATCTAATCACATGGTCCACAGCGGAGATCAAGTGGGAGCTTCCAAGAGAGCAGAAAAGACGAAGCCACGACCCCTATCCTTTATATTACGCATATCATCAATCAAATGGCGTTCTGACATTACATTACAGTGCACAACGGAGAATTCCTGACTGAATATAATGAGGAGAAACAAAATGATAAAAACATACACCAAACGAAAACAAAACACCATTTCAGTATGTGCGAAATCTAACCTAGCTCTCCGTTCTCGATGACTTCAAATGTGGTCCACAGGTCCTGAGCCTCCACAGCGACGCCCTTCATACTGAGGGCTGTTTCTGCCACCTCTGCAGCCCTCATACTGGGAGACAGCTGAAACACAGACGGCCAAAATCAAAGGTCTAAGTCAGTGGTTCTCAAACATTTTCACACCAAGCGCCAGCCCGACTCAGGCTTCGGTCAAGATCAAATCAGGGCTGAACTAGAGCTTACAGTACTTTTACTTGAAGTGCATATGACACTTGAGACACAATTTTTTGGGAAAACATCGCTAACACTATTATATTTCAGATTTTGCTAAACATTTTACCCATCTTTCTTTAGTTTGACCGTTTTTGTGATGTTTATAGTCCTTCCTTATGGGACGCTGACAGAAAGTGACAGAGATAGAGGCAAACCATTTTAACTTGTTGCCGTGCCGACCATGTTATGTCAATGGGTAACGCTACCTCTATCTCTGTCACTTCCTGTCAGTAACTTAAAAACAACTTTTCTTCTTTAAAATGACTGCTTCACTCACATAAAATGATAATTATTACTTACAACAGGTGTCATCCTCCTAAATAAGTCATATATTCAAAAGCATTCAAACCTGTCATATGAACTTTAAGCTGCTCCCTATACCTGATGTTTGCTGGTCTACTAACATTTGTTTTAATCTTTTAAACAGTACTAAGTAACTCATGCCCCTAGAGGCCATAAGCGCCACTGCAGGTGTCGTAGCATGTTGCGTTGTTTGAGTTGTTCACTCATTAAATGTCCGTGAGAGTAAATACTACGCTGACAGTAAAGACAAAGGGAGAGACGGATATTGTACACAATGGAGATACATTTTTTTCACTCAAACCTGGCTGTAAATACTGTTAAAGTGGCGCTAGCCCACAGTTAGCTTTTCCCGTTAGCCAGTTAGCTTCTTCTTCGGGATTCTATCAGGTTGGTTTTCGGGCCAGAGACACCAGGGGGAGCTAAAAGACCCCCCAATCATCCCATTAACAAAGGGACTACGAAAAGGTAAACAAGTTACTTAGTTCTGCTTTACCATAGTGTAAAAGCAGACGTGTGGACAAAACAATGTGCACTGGAAGGTTAGTCGTTTACATCAGTGGTTGTCAGCTAGTGGGCCGGGACCCAAAAGTGAGTCACAAACACTGTTAAAAACTCATCCCATTGAGGAATTGGGATTATAGTTATGAGTGAGGAAAGTTAGGCACTTTGGACCACAAATTCCCTTGCTTGTAAACAGAAAAAGCCATGTACAGGGCCTTTTAAGCATTGATTATTCTTTTAAACAGCCAGTGCGCTTTTTCCCTTTTCACCCCGCCTCCCGTGAAAAGACTCCCCCTCCGGCGGCGCGCGGGCCCACCTCGACGAGGAACGCAATTACTCACACAATTAAACCGGACATTTCTTTTGATGAGGTCAGTGTTGATTTTCTTCCGTTGGCTGGGAATCCCATCAGGTTTTAAAGCGCCAATGCCTCGGCCCCCTTATTCTATCCACCTCTGCACCTTTTTTTCGCTCCCAGAACCATCATCTCTTCTGTCCGGCTGCACCTGCACACCGTTCGCTCTCATTTCGGCCCGGGCCTCGGGGAGAAAGGGGCCACACACGCACCTTGATTAAACAGCAGGCCTCTGGCTCTTTCCTCTCCACGTAAACCTCGAAGATCAAGTCCCCCGCCGGAGTAAACTGTGAATACAACATCAAAAAGGAATTCTAAAAAAAAACAATAGAAATAAGATTAAACTCGTTTTTTTTTTTAGAAATTATTAGTGCAGAGTTAACAAGATGGAGGCACGTGACTTGGTGGTGTTAAATAAAGAGAAAAAAGGTGTGAGGAAATTGTGGGAAAAGGTGAAGTGCTTAAGGCCTCACTGCTCAGGAACAAAAGAAAGAAATGTAGCTACACTCTCTGGGTGTTAACTTGTTAATTTCAAACTGTGCTGAAGCAAACAATGAGAAAATTGTCCACTTCATTAAAAAAAAAAAAAGTACAAGGAGAAAAAGCTTCATTAGCCAAATCACACATATCCTCGTAAAAAAGTAAATACTCGTCGTTTCCACCAAAAAGCTTTGACCCGATTTGCCTCTTTATTGACTCCTTTGAGCGTAGAATATTAAATAGAAGCTGTATTAGAGGGACACACTTTTCCCTCCCGTCGTGAGAGCGACAAGAGACAAAGATATTGCGGAGAGTGCAAAGAGAGAAGCCCTTCTAATTTTCAACAGTGTCATCCTCCCGTGGCACCTGCCCCGACTGTGAAAGCGAGTATTGATTTTGAAGTGCCACCCTCTAGCTTGCGAGGCTCCACATTGGCATGTACCTCATTCGATCACGGATTTACGGACTTCCAAAGCCTAGACATAGGAGCCACTGGCAGGACATGGGACTATTTAGTATTCTGCTCCTTTTTTTAAAAATGAACAGATGGGGTTACAGCTTTGGGCCAAAGCCGGACAGCGAGTAAAACAGCTGAGTGCAAATAGACCATTTGACCAAAAAAAGTGTTGATGAAATGGTCTATAGTTCAGAATGATTGCTCGGTCATGAGGCCAAAAATGTCTATTCTGGCCATTAAAACTGTCATTTACTGTGGGGTAAAAATTAGCATGGCCACTGTTGGGATATATATTATAAGCTATAGTGTAAGCCAGCTATTCTGCAAAACATCTGCCAGTGTCTTTTGTAAATTAATAGTAAGTAAGTAATGATTTCACCCTTAGAAATACGTTTATTAACAAAACTGGTATTGTGTACTTTTTTTTCCAGTTTCCTAAATTCTTGCACTGCTTTGACATTGATCTTGTTCCGGTTAAAACTCATAAATATCACTTAAAGTGATATTTATATATTTACAGACTCTTAGACTATACTCTGTATAGTTCCTTTAACAAGATTAAATAATATTATGTGTAAATTGTAGCAAGAACTAATAAAGAATTACTGAATAACATTGTCCACAAAGAGATCTCAGTATTTAACTTCTTCTTTTTTTTTTACTTATTTCTATGAACCATTTCCAATAAAAATGTGTGTCCCAAACTTTTTATCATTCCTGTTACTGAACTGCAAAAACTCTCCACATATTAATGGTACAGTCCAATGACATCACAATTGAGAAGTTGTTGCATTCAGAAGAGACTTTCCCACCATCTAAACCAATCACTGGCTGCGTCTGAAACCATCAAATTACAGCCTCTAAGCACTAACACTAGCAACTAACTCCTTAACCTTTCATGGGGTCGACTGTTAGACCTCTATGCAGTTAGGGAACTAGAGCTTCAGCAGCATTTGCACAATCCGTCCATCCTTAAACAGGGGAAAGGGAAGTGACATCACCAACAGCTGTTTTTCTTCTTCTTTAAAGTTATTGGTTGAGTGAGGCCAAACCAAAGTGCATGTCGTCCCCTACTGTACAGTGTCCAACAACAACATAGTGTCCAAACAAAGACATTTAAGGAGAAAAATAAATCCAAATGATCCATACATTTCCCTTTAGTGTTATTTTATTTCAACAGCTGTTTCATAAAGCTACAGTAGCAAATGATCTATGTGGCTTAAGTTACTACTAAATGAAAACAAAAGCATTTAATCTGTTTACTGAGTTTACTCTTTAACACTGACATGTGACTGAGCTGTGGCGACGACAACATGGATTTATCACTTTTATAAAGTTTGGCTTGTGCAGAATCTTAATTTTTAATTATTATTATTTTTATTATTAAATGTGCTCCTCTCAATCAACAGTGGTTGCGCAGGGTGGGGGCGAGGGGGGTGGGGGGTTTGGCGCTGTGGCTTATGGGATGGCACATAGCTCCTAATCACCAGTTAGTTAGCAACAGAGGTCCCTATGCTAAAGTGGCCATGATAGTTAGCATCAAGGCTCCTTTTCCTAACTACTTCCTAACTGACTTACCAATTCGGAAGCAACTTGCCATGGCGGACGCTGACGCACATCCGGTTTGGCGTAAGAGCTCTTACCAATCTGCTCGTTTCGGACGCAGCAAAAGACTCCCTCTCTCTCTTCTAAATTTTACACTGAACTGTTTGGGGACATTCGGAGGGGGAGGGCAATCATGTCACGTCATTCCTGTTAACAACTGTTAATGTGTAAATCCAAGTATGGCTCTGTTCCACAAGAAATGCAGTTTTAATGGGTACAGCATGTGCTTCTGTGCTAGTTAGCATTAGCTTAATTTGTTTCAGACGCCGCAGAGTGTGAACGACACGAAAATAAACTACAGAAAGGAAGGACAGCTTCCAAAAAGAAGACGTTGGACAGGGACGCTGCTGAGTATGCAAGGGCAAAATATGCCTTCTGGAATGGCCCAGTCAAAGTCCTAGACCTGAGTGTGGCATGACCTCAAGAAATCTATTTGCACCAGACATATCAGGATCATCACTGGACTGTTTTGTAAAGAGGAATGGCTCAAGGTTCATCCTGATCGTCTAATCTGCAACTGCAAGAAACGTCTGGTTGAAGTTATTGCTGCCAAAGCTATTAAATATCAGGGTGTACTCACTTATTCCTCGCTGTCCTGTGAATATTTACATGTTATGGCCAATAAAAATATGATAACATGTAATTGTTTGGGTGGTATTAGTTTAAGCAGACACTGTTTACTCATTCTTGAGATTTTAATAAAGATCAGACCACATTTTATGACCAATTTAGGTGGAAATGTGAGAAATTCCAAAGGGTTCACTCACTTCTTCCTCCCACTGTATGTGACAAGAACAATATCTTCAAATCATCAATGAAACGAGTAAGTTGCTTTTTAATCAACGCTTATCAGAGAGAAAGAAAAAACACGTATTAAATGTCCTGAATGTCCTGTGGTCTGGACAAAGCGTCCGTCTGTAACCCAGCCTCAAAGATTCGCCGCAGCAGAGCCAGACTTCCATCCTCTCACTTCTGCAGGTTAAACCCCCGGTCGATTCGAGTCCATAACTGAAATGTTGTCCCAATTTTCACCTCCAACAGCTTCATAATAGTGCCTGCTTTCCACTGAGTAACCCCCGCGCCCCCTCAGCGGCGGACACGTCGTGAAAGGCTATGGACGAGCTACGAAGAAAGGGGGAGAGCGAGTGGGAGCGAATTGACCAAAACAACTTATTTTTGATTCGGACAACCATTGCTGCAGCTCGCTATTTAGCTTTTCCTTTTTTTTTTTTTTTCCCCCCTCCTCCCCTACTTATCGAGACTAAAATGTTTTTCTGCGCTGAAGCATCCAGGCATAAAGTACGAGCGGTAAAGGTTAACAGGAACAGCGGCGCTTTTTTTTTTTTTTTTTTTTTTGCCTCGCCTGCTGCTGTACCCCCATCCTCCGGGTTGCCTTCTCCGGCCGAAACACAAGAACCTCCCGCAAATGAATTCCTGATTTGAGAGCCTATGACACACGCGGCTAAATCAATACGCTCACACACAGGCAAACACAACACCGGCCCGAGATTTCCATTAAGGCCCGGGGCCGCCCGACTTACCGTGGCGTCCTTCTTGTCGTTCCACCGCGTGATGAAGCTGTTCTCTCTCTCCATCTGTTGCACCTGCTCCGAGTTGACCTGTGGGAGAGCACACGCAGGTCGGACTCACAAAATGCAAACTGAAAAGGACTTGGGCAGAGCGCTCGGATCTGCCGTTGTCTTTGTGAAGCAACGGCATTGTGCAAGTTTTTGAGAGCAGCAAATGCAAATGTAAAATGTATGGACCAAAACTCGGCCTCTTCTAAGTCCTCACGCTCATACAACGGCAGCATATACATAAGCTCCATCTAACTTGTGATCAATCTGGTTTTTCTCAAAGTTAATTATCTGCCTACTCGAACAGTGGTTACAGCAGGTGCTTCGCTGTAAGAGTAAACTTTGTGTAATGTGTAACTTGATCAACCTTAAATGGATATCAAATTAGGGCTACAAGCGATGAAGAATGCATTAAAACATTTCGACCAAGAGTAAAAAAATAACAAAATTAGATTTGCGCGGTTCAGGTCAATGCACAGATCTGGCTGTGACAGGGCAGCTAAGAATTATTAGTTGGTGACCATCATAAATGTAAAAAGGCTGGCCTTTGAGGACAAAGAATCAGGTTAAACATGTGCAGATTTTATTTAACATTTATTTTGAAAGGTATTATTTTAATACCAGGCATCGTGGCCTAGCCAAGGGGAAGGAAACTTGCTAAAGGATCTGTATCATGCTATTTTAGCCATCCCCTAAGTATAGGCATTTATGTGATATATTGTACCTCTACCACTATGGAGTACTCATTTTTGTGAGAAATATAAGTATTTATTAGATATACGGAGTTGACATCTGCTGCACAGCTTCATAAATGGCTAACACACACGTTAACTCTATCGGGTGTTTACGCTATGGGACTCACGTTGGTTATAAAAGTTAGTCCACTCTTATTCTTGCAAAGGTTCACCAAACATCCATCAAGAGACAGTCACAGAAAAACACTATTTTGGCTGATAGTCGCCAAATCCCAGAAAGAAATTCCTTCTGGCGAGTGGCCTCTTCTTAAGGAAGGTTGAATAAAGTCCTGTCCTCGTAGCCAAACGCACTTTTCTCTGTGACATTATCGTTAGGTAAGAAAAAAGAACAGGCGTCCAGAGTAGGTTAGAAAGAGCTCCTTCTTCACAGTCTTCAGCGCAAACATGACATCTCTCTGGGGGTGTTTTTGATAAGGAAATAGCATTACAACATGGCTAAAAGCCATGTCAAAGTCGATTTTGCATGATATAGGACCTTTAAAGGAATTACTTTTTTTAGACGTTTTATGTCCATGAGCATGTTTAGCACACACAAACACAGCCGAGTCTAAAATTGGGTATACCTACTGGTAAATGTTTTGGCAAGTGAAGCAGATTGTTCAGTAGAATTGAAAAACTTGCACGCATAGCTAACGGTAACATTATGGTTAGTATTGTAGCATGTATTCATGTTGGATTACTTTGTTCCTCTCCATTTCTCTGTATATTTATTCGATACATTCATAATTCAGCGCTTGTTAACCTCTTAACCCCCCACCTTATCCAGATGTAAATGAGGAGAAAACTCAGCAAAAATAGCATCAAAAGAGCCACACAAAAAAAATACGACAAAAAAGTGATGACAAGGCAAGGAAAAATCTGTGATCAGATCTGTAGGTTTTAGATTTCAAGTGAGGCTAATCTGGTCTATAGAATGTAAGCTCCAGTCGAAAAGCTTTTAGATTGCAGAGGAGTAATAAGCGACAGAGTAGTTATTTTCCCTCTTTGTTTTTCTCCTTCTGGCAGCTTCAAATGTGACCATTTGTTTCCAGAGATGCCATCTGTATTTAACATCATCAAATTTGTTTCTTTTAGGTCTTTGTACTAGATTTGGAAGTAATCTACAGCCCTCCTCACTCGCATCGAAGCACTCGTTCAGGTCACACATCACATTAATGACGCGTGATAATAACCCCAAGTACAGTGGATCCGCGTTTGAAATGGAGATGGCAGCAGGTATGCAGGAGTGTTTATATTGATTGCTCCTCACCGTGGGAAACCTGAGCCAGAGGGCAAGAAACAGAATTCATCATGAAGAGGGTGAGCCTCACTGAACAGGATGCTCAGAGTCTGCCTCCTCACCCGTCTGGGAGAGAAAAAAAAAGGTCAAACGGGGACAGCGGGCTCCCAAAATCTTAGCGCTCAAATCCGTGATTCTGCCAAGTGACTTTTCACTTTAGTGCTGAGATTTCCATAGCGGCACATCGGGGGAAAAGGTTAACACTGACTCAACACGAGATTTATAAAATGGAGTCATTAAGGTCCTGTCCACATGAAAGTAATGCATGACCACCGTAGTAAGACTCGGCCCTGCAACCCGAGCCTACGGTACAGAGTATGTGAGAGAAAGGCCTCAATATCCCTCTGAGGAAAAATAAAAATGATTGACTCTACAAAAGCCGCCTTAGTTGAGCATTCCTCACATCTCGCAAAAAACTTCGGCAAAGTACAGTAAATTGCTGTCGAAAAAACTTAACAGCCATTATTGCCAGAAAAGACCGTTATTTTCAAACTTTCTTAACATCATTATCATTTAGCGAGACTACTTCCCTTTGTAGAAGTTGTGGAAAGAAGATTGAAGAAGGGGGGAAACTGCGTGAGTGTTTAGTCCTGATAATAGTCCGCTGACAACACCCAGCGCACACTCGGAGCTTTAATTAGAGAAACGTCTCTCATTTGATGTCACGGCGCGTGCATACGGCGCTATTGGGCTGGTGATTGGTTGAGCTTAATGGCCATTTGTCATGCGAACAGTGGCGTCCCGAAAGCGATTTTGGGAGTGAATGCCCCTCCTGTAACGTCAGAACAAGAGGGATCTCAGCTCTCTGCGGGGAATTAGCCAGTCGCCCGTAAGCCGAGCCGTTCTCCACAAGCACGCATTGATCCCACACATCACACACCCCCCCCCCCGACCGGAGCGCACACCGACACCATGCTGTACAAGTGTTGGCAGCGACTCTTTCACTCTCCGGTCCTACATGGCGCTCGCACTTTCAAGAAGTATGGAAAATATACACGCTTATGCTTGTGTATAGCCTTAATGCTTATGGCTTGTTTCACAGCCTTTAACCCCTTAACCCCACAAAACAATACAACACGACAATTCTTTCCGGACTATAAGTCGCACTTTTTTATATAGTTTGGCTGAGGGTGCGACTTATACTCATATATACTATATATATTAAAATATCTAATTTCACTGGCAGTCGTTAGAGGGCGCTCTCGACTTCTGTACCAGTATCTGCAACTCCTGTACCACTGAAGATAAAGAAAAAACAGTAATCGGGCAGCAGAAAGAAAATTTGGAGTGAACGAGAAACTTATGAGGGACTGGCGAAAAGCGGAGGTTACTCTCACTGCAATGCAAACAAAAAATGCTAATCACGGGCTAAAAGCTAGTTGTCCACCGCTAGAGGAATGAGTTTGTGATGCCGGGAGAGGCTTGTCAATGGTGCAGCTACGCCACCATTTTTTTCTTCTTCATTGTGCATTTTTTGGCTGATGCGACTTATACTCAGGTGCGACTTATATATCAAAATATATAATTTCAGTGACAGCCGCTAGAGGGCGCTCTCGACTTGTGTACCAGTATCTGCTAATCCTGTACCACTGAAGATAAAGAAAAAAACGGTAAGGAGAAGCTTGTTAATGGTGCAGTTACGCCTCGATTTTTTTCTTCTTCATTGTGAATTTTTTGTGAATACGCATTTCGAATGAGTCGTGACACTGGCTATAGGCTGTGAGCTCTCCAGTCAAGAAGCTTTTAGATCAGGGCAAAACTGGAGAAAATGTGTACAGTGAAGGTGGTGGTTAAGGGGTTAACATTCATCAAATTTCATCTTAAAACCTGGTGTGAGAACGAGTACAATGACTTCAAGGACAGTTTTTGCATTTTGCCTGTACAGGTGTCAGCGTAGTGCATTCGCAATCAATAGCTGGAATTTCAAGAAGGATAAATTCTCTGATTCAAAGTGACTTAACTCGCGCCAAACTTGACAGCGACCTTATTAATAATTGGTGAAGGCGGATCTTTTTTCTGCTGTCAAAAGTAGCTCTGCAGATTTAGCGCACAGTTACGAGCCTGCCCTGGTTTCCCTTTAACATTGCCTTCTTATTTTCTCTTCTAGGTGACCTGTTTTTTGTTTTTTTTTTGTTTTTTTTTCTTTCTGGAGATGTGGGCCAACGGAGTGAGTCGGGTACAGTTGGCACACTCTTTGATATTAAACTATTTATTTTATCAGCTGAAGAACGGAATAACTAATAGTGACAGCAGCATTGCCACAGAGCTGGTTTTGCGACAGGTATTTCGGCTTTGAAAACTCTCCACACTCTGGCCTACTTACAGCCACCGTGTTTACGTAAAGAAACGTTTACGGGCTCCATTTATGAAAAACACAGCATCTTTCCTCTTATTTGATTGAGTTTAAAAAACATACTCAAAATGACACGCCGTGATTGGATGGCCTCTTGACATGTTTGCTTTTAAGGTGAGACAAGGCAGGCAGAGATGCATATTTGATTGAAAATAGCATTTATAAATTTTACATTTTAAAGTTAAATTAAAGGGGCTGGAAGCAAGTTCGCCATTTTATACTCACTACTGCCACCTCAGGCCATATGTGTAACTGCAGCTTCTATATTA
This sequence comes from Gobius niger, assembly GCF_951799975.1. Lineage (NCBI taxonomy): Eukaryota > Metazoa > Chordata > Actinopteri > Gobiiformes > Gobiidae > Gobius > Gobius niger. Next base: position 11,023,396 of record NC_136872.1, read on the forward strand.
AGCTCGTGCATGACGGCAATTCGGGCCGAAGTGACACCTTTTTGAGTGACCGTACAGGATTTTAGAGGCAGTTGTGGGGAACAGGTCTGAGCTCATTCTACACATTAGGACATGGCTGGAACATATAGGGGGAGGAAAATACTTAATTTTAACATTTTTAAACTCCTTATAGTCCCTTTAAGCCAAATAGCATAAAACAGTGTCCAAAGTGTAGACATCGGTATTCAGACTATAGTTGGATGGGTAGGTTAGAGTTAGGGATGTCTTCTCCCAGAGCCTGGACACTGGGACAATGGGAGACCGGTGAAGGATGTAGCAGGGTGAAGCCATGGACAGCAGAGGTGGTAAAGGGGTCGCAGCACAACTGGGAGGCTGACGAGACATGAACGCTGAAGCTTTACAGCTTTGGCCAAACTGTAAAGTTTTTAAAGTGCTTTATAAATAAAGTTGGTGCGGTATGATATGGCTTTAACACAGAACCGCAGGCAATGATTGGCTGCAACAAAGATGTGGCTCTGAGCTGATAGGCTGAGGTGGAGGTGTGATCAGTAGCTGGAGGAAGGTTATGCTGAAATTAGTCTTCCAGGTTGAATGTGCGCCTAAGCTTCATTAAACCACACTTTAAATTATTATAAATGCTAATTACATTTTACAGAAAGGGGTCCCGAGTTGTTGATTTTGGGGATCACGGCCTGAAAGTTTGGTAATCCCTGCACTAGAGAGCCTGAGATATCCAAGTAAGTACAAGACTGCGCCACAGCGGCCATTTTCCCACCTGTATTTATTCACAAAAATGTACATATTTTGTATCCACGTGTACTAGTGTGAAATGCGACCAAGATAACGCTGTAATCCAAATATGGTCATTTCCCTTTCTGGGAGACAGTTGCGGCTAAAACGGGAGAAATATGCATGCACGGATGTCACAAAACTTTTTTTCAAAATAAGGTTTTCACTCCACTCACATTTATTGAGCTTAGAACCCCAAAAAACAAAATAAACTTTTCATCTTGCAGTTTTTTTCACTTATATATCCAAAATTCTCTTAATAAAAGTCTTTGCAACTAACAAACATAACTAACATAAATTCATACCTGGTTCTATGCATCATTTAGATTTTATTGCTAAAATGTAGGCAATTTAGTCTTTTTCACATATATCAGCAATTTATATTCAGCAAAAGTTCAAATTTATTTATCTCATCATTTCCCCTTATTCACCTGCAGTGTCTCGCCTTAAGCCCCTTGTTTTAACATCATACAATTAACTGTACAGCAAAGGTAATGTTAATGTTCTTTGAAACTATACTGCTCTATACTGCTCCTCCGCTTGCCCGCGACCTTTTGACCTCAAGGCAAACTCCCATCAGATACAGTATACTCACACCAAACAGAGCTATGTAGTTGTTGATGAGATCTTGGACCACCCGCACTTCCTCTGAGGTTTGTCCACGTGTCTGGAACAGGCAGGAGGAGAAGACCGTGGACAGTTTCTTACTGGGCATCTGGTTCAGGTGGGAACACTGGTGGATCCTGACGCAAAAAAAGAAAAAAAGAAAAATCCAGTTTATGATTTATACACTCTCATTTGTTGCAGTTTCCAATAAAGATATTTATTTGTTACACCCACGCCATGTTCACGCCGACAAACATTATACTAAATTTTTCATTGCCGCCCAAATCACGCAGGAAAGGCCCAATTAAATGTGTTTCCTTCCACAGCAGCATAATACTTTAGAAGACTTAATGACTTGGAGATTTTGTGTTTTGAAATATGTTTACAGATAACTTCAACTTCCCAAAGCAAAGTAATGACAGTCTGGAAGGAAACTTTAGAGTCAACTTGACATGTATGACTGTTCCAAAGACAGCAGAGCCCGGCTTGTTAAAAACAATCCTTGTTGTTAATGGGGGGGCTTTAGAGCTTTTTTACCATGTTAGAATGTTGTTCTCTCATCAAAAACACACCTGGAGCTGTGTTTTCAATCACTAGCGAGTGATTCAAATATTTGAGTAATCTTTCAATTTTCTCCAGTGGCTATTCTTGGCAGGGCGGTGGCAGGTTTCAAAAAGCTCCTCCTGAGGTCCTTCTAGGTCCAGGAAATGCTTTTCCCACCTGACTCACCCGGAGCACATGGCTAATTAATATGTACAAACAAATGGACGGGTCAAGAGTTTGGAAACGCTTTTTGTGTGTCGCCTTTTCTTTGTTTTCGGCACTATTTGCATTGTGTGATTCTCATTGAGGCCATCAAAGTAAAAACTAGAGGTCGACCAATACATCAGCCGATGTAATGATGGAAAAAGCCAATATCTCCAGGACCGAAAGTCATAGAGATTTCCTGTTTTTTTGCATTGGAAAGAGCGAGTCAGGGCTTTAAAACGAACAGGGGGACACATAATTGTTAAAATAAGTTTCACTAAACCTCTGTCAATATGGACAACATGCTGCACAGAACCTGGGAAATTCAATCGCTGAGTTAGTTTTAACTTCCGCAAGTGTAATTTTGATCGCCACATGAAATGCCACAGCTAGCAACAGCATGCTAATGCTAACGGCAACTAATACAAGCTGGGACAGAAACTATGATTAAATCACCTAAAGCAATAAAATAAAATCAGCCACTGCTGGAGTGGCCAAGTATTTATCTTTTAGACCAAGAAGCTGTATATAATATATCAGAACAGATGTATTTTATATTATTGGCGGCTGCGACAGAACAATCTTTCACCAAAGAAAAAAAAAAAAGAGTGGTGCGCACTGAATGGGTGCTGCTGCCGGATGCTCTCTCATCGAATGCAATTTCTCCATCTGTGAGATCAATAAAGTACCATCTTATCTTATCTTATTATAGAACAGATATATTAGAAAAAACAATATCGGTTGACCTCTAGTACACTTGCTATAGCTTTACTACATCCACACGCAAGGGAACCAGGAAGTGAAACTACAGAATATCTTGTTTTCAGATCAACATTGCATTTTCTAACCAACAAAGTGACCAAATACCTGTAAAAAGGATAATAGGTGAAGAAAAGGCTGAGAACAATATTAAAAAGAATAAAATCTTTGACGTCAGTTGTCATAATGTCTTATATATTTAGGAGACTGAAGATTCTCAAGCTCTAGATGATTTGTACTCGAGTCGGGCTGGTTGGAGAGTAATTACAGAGACAACAGCAGACCGGTCATTAGTCGAGCAGAGGGGGCGCGAGGCTAATCAGCAGGTGACAGATAGTGTCCCTGTGGCAGCTCCGGCCCCAGGACCTCGCAGCCTCCGTACCTGCTACATCTGTGAAGCAGCGTGGAGCTAAGTGGGACGCAACAGGAAAAACAGAGGAGATCTTCATTCATGCAACGCTTTTAAACACAGCCAGACCACGTACCGCGCGTGTTTCGCATGTTTCGTTTGGCTTGTTGTCTGGGAGAGCCAAGTAAATTGTGTCGGTAATTACGGTCAGTCTTGATGAGTTTGGTGTGGACCGATCTGCGGGAGTTCCTTCAGTCGATTGTAGCCGTAATTGGCAGTACAACAATAATTCCATAGTTTGTCTATCATAATTGTTTGTTTCTTGCTAAATTAAACATGTATCCAATTAAGTGAATTACCAACATGAATCACTTTTTCGGATGCCGTTTTGAATACCTAGTTTGTTGTGAGATTTTTCATTCACAGCGTTTATATTTCATAGCCACATATTTTGCATCGTAAGAAAGACTTGGCGCCTCGTTAAATGTACGTTTTAAACACTCCTCGCAGACGGTTCTGGGATATTAGTGGCAACGTGGCTTTACCTGTACAGATGCTGGAGTAGAGCTTCAAGGGTTGACCTGTTTATTTTTGGCAGGTTCTCGATGAAAGTGGAGTACTTCTTTACTCTTTGCTTTTCATTAGGCTCATCTGCAAAACACGCACAACAGAGAGTTCCTATCGAAGCAAAAACAACAGCTAATACTTGACATCACAAAACAATTGGAACATCAAAACGCAGATGATGCCGGATTTTGCAACTATTAAGATGCTTTGTTTAAACAATAAGGGAATTGACAGATTCTAAAATGTGCTACTCGCGCCATATTCAAGAAAAAGTGTAGATTGTATAGGTAACGTTGTACTGTATGTACACAGTGGGAGGAAAAATTTAGCACACCTTACATTTCTGCCTAAATTGGTCATAAAATGTGGTCTGATCTTTATTAAAATCACAAGAATGAGTAAACAGTGTCTGCTTAAACTAATACCACCCAAACAATGTATCATATTTTTAATGGGCATAACATGTAAACATTGACAGGACAGCATGGAATAAGTAAGTGAACCCAGGAATCTCGCTGAACTGCAACAGTTTCGTAAAGAGGAATCAGTCCAAGATTTATCCTCTGTGCACGTCTAATCTGCAACTCCAAGAAACGTCTGGGTGAAGTTATTTTTGCAGAAAATTTAATACAAGGGTTCACTTACTTATTCCACACTTTTGCGAATGTCGCAGGTTTTTCAGCAAAATATCTTGATGAACTTTTGAATACATTTTACCATTGATGTTGGCAAGTTGTCCAGGCAGAAATTCCAAACGGTGTACTCACTTTTTCCTCCCACTGCATTAGAATTAAAGCCACCCTCCCTACCCAGCACGGCGACCCAGTAGGGGTACAGCTCCTTGGTCAGCAGCGCGTCTTCGGCCTGGGATAAGAAGCTCTTGAGGGTGTCCGTCACATCTTCCAGTATGTGCTCCTTCTCCCTCAGCTTCACGTTGCGAGCGTCCCTTGTGAACTCGTCCAGCAGCGCGGCTACTCGGTCCGGGTCGCCGGGCCTCTGGTAGACCCCCTCCTGACACAGGCCTGCCTCAGAAGAAACAAACAAGTCGACACAAAGTGAGCGAGTTGGAGAAACTTTTCTCTTTGCTGCGTGTCTAGTCATTCCGCGCAGCGTCTATAAATGCTATGACTCATCCTGATAATAGCGGATGAACTGTAGGACTAAATAAATGGAGCGCTGGCCAGGCTCGTGGCTACTGGAAGGATTTAAATTACATTACATAATCTTATTTGAATTTAAATTGCTGGGAGAATAAAATGTCTGGGCTGTGTATATTAACCTTCACTGGCATTTTATACTTTCATACTGAAATGACTCTCAGTCGAAAAGGATTTTATGGAAAGAAATGCCTTTTTTTATGCAGTCACATGTCAAACGTTCTGCTGTGTATTGGCATGAACCAGATTCCCCTTCTAACCAAATCCTGCACATTTATCCAGGCTTGAGGGTAACAAGTTAATCACTGTCCAGATGCCCATCGACGAGACGTAAATAAGGATTAACCGCGTCATTTAGCTCCGTGGGGTGTAACTTGACTCACCGTACTGAGTGACAAAAGCAATGCAGCTATCCACAATAATAGGGACTCCGTTCTTGGTGAGCTGCTGGTTGCAGAGCGCTCTGCCGTCTGTGCCCGCGGCGAGCATGATGGCAGAGTGCCACAGGGCAAAGTCCATCCTGTTGTATCCGTGGATGTAGACAGTTCTGTAAAAGAGACGCACAAATGATCATTTTGTGCTTTTTTTCATATCACAAAGCATGTTATTTTTGGAGAAAGGAAAGATTACACTTCCTATCTCTCTCTCTACTACATCAGGGTTGCCAGGTCAGGCGGCTTTTTAAGCTTTGCTACAGGTGAAAAAGGCTGTCTGCGTTTTTTGCCCGTGTTAAATAGGTTATATTTTTGGGTGGGTTAGGCTGCTGAGACCTGGCAACCCTTAAGTACAGCAGCGTGATTCCACCTAAGTCCTGCCTCCTCCTTGAAGCACCCATGTGGTAACACAAATACTTCAGCAGGGGTGTTAAGTGTTTGTAGCATCTGTACAACCTTTAGAGTATGTGACTGAGACACAGTTAACAGCAGCGGCTCATGTCTATGTGCTCAAAAGCAAATTTTGTTTAGTCATTCTGAGAGTAATACAGAAGTGTATTACATGGGCCCAATAGCTCCACAAAGGCTTTCTATATTTCTACATAGTCTTTCTGAAATATCTTGTATGAACTAAAATGTAATTGAGTTGCCATTTGTGGATGACTGGATTTAAGAACATTCCTGTCAATTTTAAAGCAGTGCTAAGTAACTCATGCCCCTAGAGGCCATTAGCGTCACTGTAGGTGTCATAGCATGTTACAGTTTTTTACTCATTAATTGCCTGTGAGAGTAAATACTACGCTGACAGAAAAAAACAAAGATAGAGAGGGATATTGTACATCCAATTGCACAATGGAGATTCTTTCTTTCATTCAAACTTGGCTGTAAATACTGTTTAAGTGGCGCTAGCCCACAGTTAGCTTTGCCCGTTAGCCTTTTAGCTTCTTCTTCGTGATTCCGTTTTTGATGTATCATACTTGCATGATACAATGTTCTCTCAATACTCAATGTGTCTCCATTCAGTGTAAGGAACAGTGCAGTGAGCAGTGCAATGCAGCAGTAAATCCCCATCTTAAGGCCACTTTTACCATACTTTTGACAGTAGTGTGGTCAAAATTCTAACACGTCACAGTGCTGTGGGCTTTGTCAATGCAATTGGGATCTAATGACTCGCCCCTGCCCAGAACATATTAGTGAAACTGTTTTTAATGGTTTTTTTTCTTTTTTTAAAGAAATAGGTGGGGTTATGGTAGTCCTGAGTGAGCAAAGTTTAAATAGAGCTTGTCATCAGTGTGATATTTGACAACAAGAGTGAAAAGAAGCTTCAGGAGACAGAAGCGAAATGCAATAAACCCAGTCCAGTCAATGGAGAATTGCTAGATGACTGAGAATATACTTAGGGACCGAAATAGACGTTGGCCTGTCTTTCAACCATCATGCGGACAGCGCCTCCATCTGCTCAGGTCACTTTATGTAAAATGAAAAAAAAAGAGGACATTTTAACACTGGTTTACAAATCACTCATTGAACCCATAATCAATTCTAGCACCACATCACGGTTCGACTTCCTGTCAGTCAAAGCTTCAGAAATCACTAGTACGGCTCAAGCCCCTCTGTCTGAACTTTACATTCGCTCAGTGTTGAGGATGGCCACCCAGATTCACTGAGGACCCTTCACATCCACTTCATAGCGCCTTCATGCTGCTCCCAACAGGCAGGCGCTATATAAAGTCCCCCCGGCCCACAAAAACATACGTAACAAGTGATGTATCCCAAACGCAATCACCACCATGAACGGCCACAAGTAATGCGACCTGTTGTTCAATGTTTGTTATTCTGATTTTAAATGTGCCTTGGGCTTTTATGGAAGTGTGTTTGTTTCTTTCTTTCACCTTCAGGGACAGACCATAAAGTTTATCAATCTATCATCTATCAGAACACAAACATGCTTAAAAGATATCCACTCTTTTACCTGCCGCCCTCGACCATGAGCAGGACCTGCATTTTCTCTTCGCCTTCTGTGTGTGTAGAGACAGCTGCGGAGAGAAAAGTATATATTTTAACCGCCGCTGCATTGAAAATTGCATAATGACATCAATACGTCTAAAGTAAGAGGAATTAGCAGGGTCTGCGGCAAAAAAAAGGAGAGGCGTTTATTACACGGCACTGAAAGCGCTCACTTCTCTCAAGCGCTCATTTGCATCAGAACTCAATCATGGGAAATAATGGTGTACAATACGTCTAGACCCATACAGCGACACGAGCATGCTGACAGACACAAGTGCGCAGGTAATGAAAAAGCGAAAATCAATTGTGTTTTCGTTTTTTAGTGTTGTGACAGTCAAACTTGGATTGACACCATGTAAATGAAACCAAAACATAACTGCATTGTATCTCGCGGAACCCTAGCGTCATTCCTCGTCGCGGAAAATCAATCTTTTAAAATTGAAGTTGAAAAGGAGGGAAGGAACGGCAAGGGGTGCCGAGCATCTGACGTCAACAGTTTGTGAACGAGCCCAGGTGATGAAGGTTACAAGTCAGTATAAATCAAACGTATGAAAAGTTGAGACTGTAATCCCGAAAAATGTGTTTATTGTTTAGACAAACTGACAGCCTTTCCCTGCCCCAAAGCAAAATGATTGGCCAAGTTTAAATCAATGGACTGAATGTATACCGTATTTTCCGGACTATAAATCGCTCCGGAGTATAAGTCGCACCAGCCACCCTGGTGCACTGTTGACAAGCCTCTCTCGGCATCACGTTGTTCAAGCTCTCATTTGTGAACTCGTTCCTCTCGCTGTGGCCATCTAGCTTTTAGCCCGCGATTAGCTGTTTTTGTTTTCTTTATTGCAGTGAGTAATCTCCGCTTTTCGCCTCTCTAAACTTTCTTTCTGCTGCTCGATTACCATATTTCAAATCTTCAGTGGTTCAGGAGTAGCAGATACTGGTACACAAGCCTAGAGCGCCCTCTAGCGGCTGTCAGTGTGAAAATAACAAACATTGTGGGATTATATATTTTGATATATAAATCGCACCTGAGCATTAATTGCACCCGCAACCAAATTATGAAAAAAGTCAGACTTGTGGTCCAGAAAATACAGTGAGTGTTAGACTATTACTTAAACTTGCGTAGTTAGACTGCTACTTTGTTGGTTTTTCTAAGACAGTTCCAAGTCTTAAATGCGTGGTAAACCATACCAACCTGACAGCCCTCAGCAAAATAGAGAAATGAAGAAATAAAATAAATACATACCCACACCACACTTCTCAAGAACTTATAAATTCTTAAAAATCTTTCCATTTCGTGCGGCACAAAATATAAAAAAAAAACAGGCAGTTTTTCGGAGAGGCAAAGGAAAGTCAATAACAGGAAGCTACTCAAAGGGAAAAGATTCAAAAACAATGGCTTGTCTATATTCACTTTTCTCATGCATCACTTAAGTCAACTTCTTCTTTTCACAATAAGCAGAGTTCAGTCAAAGGAATCCATAAATGAATGAGAATACTGTTTGGCCAATGAAAACAGCAACAGTTGCTTATATTGTCGTTACTGTACATTCTCAGCAAAACGGCACGTTAATCCCCCTCAATTCTCGCTGCGCAGATTTGTCTTTTATTTCACTCGGGGAGAATTTCAAGGGCAGTGATCTTAATACTGATCCAAACTACTGAGAAACGGGAACAAAACTTGGTGATTGATATCGACTTCTGAGGACGTTATTAAGCGTCTTATCAGGTAAATGCAAAAACACTTGTCTCGGTTGTTTGAACAGATGCGGCAATGATCTTTTATCTATGTAACAGCACACTGAGGTCTTTGAGTTACTAAATATGTTAATTTGATGGGGCTTAAATCTGCTGCTGTGTTGTATTCATAATCTGCGCTGGGCATTTCAGAAGGAGATTTCTTGGGTGTTAGAACAAATTAGGGAAAAAAGAACTGTTTTGCTCTCGTGTGCTCATTCAAGATGGATACAATACATAAGATGGCAAACAAAAAGCACACTCAAAGAAAAAAGCAGCACTAGTTACGGAAGACTTCACAGCTTAGATTAATCTATTGACCCTCACCTTAACCAAGCGCATTTTCTACAGTTCGGCTTTACCCAAATCTAAAAGCTACTTGACTGGAGAGCAACAGTGCAATGCCTCATTTGATCCTAACTTTTCACATTTTTGTCGGGTTTTGTGCGTTTTTTGTGTCATTTTTTTGCCCTACATTATTTTTATTTTTTTTCACTTTTTATGTTGCTTATTTGTCATTTGCTTGTTGTTATTTTTTGCTTTTATGTCGTGTTTTAAGTAAATAAGTAAGTTTAAGTAATTTATGCCACTAGAGGCCATAAGCAACACTGCAGGTGTCGTAGCATGCTACGTTTTATTACTCATTAATTGTCCGTGAGAGTGAATACTATGCTGATAGAAAAGACAAAGGGAGAGAGGGATATTGTACATCCAATTACACGATACTTTTTTTTTTTTCCGATAAAACTTGGCTGTAAATACTGTTTAAGTGGCGCTAGCCCGCAATTAGCTTTGCCCATTAGCCTGAAGCTTCTTCCTCGTAATTCTATTAGTGTGTTTTGCAATTGTGGTGACATTAACACTTGTATTACCCCCAGAGGGACTATGGAAAGGATGTATTAAGGTAAACAAGTTACTTAGTTCTGCTTTAAGCTTTTAGATTTGGGTAAAGTCAAACAGGAGAAAATGTGCTCGGTTCAGGTAGGGGTGAAGAGGATAACGCTGTTCTGTCCTCATAGGTTTGTGTTTATACTTGCTGAGTGTCTCTCCCAGCTCTTCATCTACCAAGTTTTATGTTAGATGTTTCATGTCGCACGATTGAACCGAAGAAAGTTCCAAGTTTGTGAATAAAAAGAATAAAAAGTGCGCAGTAAAGTAATTATGAAAAACCTTCATGTTCAAGAGATTAACTTTCTGCCTCTACTACCAGGCACAGACATGTCATTTTCTTTTAGCAACTTTTACTAACTTACAAAAAGATATTTTGCCAGTATCTCAAATCCGACAATTCTGAATCAATTTGCCCATGGCCCAATTATCGACCTTTTCTCGAGATTTGAAACATAAAATCTGTATTTATTGTAATTCCGAGTGAAAAAAAAGACTCCCACCATGCCAAAAAAAAAAAAAGCACTGAAAATGCTGCGAAACTTCGAGCCATTTTCCTCATTTCTTATTATGACTCTGTCACGCTGAACATGTGCGCGGGCCGGGGGTTTATAGAAAATCTTCATATCAAGAGACGCTGTTGGTAATAATCATTTTCCATTTATTGTCACCAAACTGGCAGCCTACAGAACTGGTGATAAAAGTTTTGATTAAAGTCGATGCTTTACCTACCGTGATGGCGCCCTTGAGTGGGTTTGCTAAAATGATGGCGCTTGATTGTAAATCTCGCAGCCCCGGGGTCATAAAGCTAAACTCCTAGCACACACTCCTCGCTCGGTGCATGTTCGAAGCGCGTTGCGGGTTTTAATTGAAATGTGTATTTGTGTAACCCATGGGTAGTGAACGGGAGCGCCTCTCGTGAGCTCGTGTCACTGCAGAGAAAAGGAGAAAGTTAATCCCATGTCACAGGCGCTGGTTCCTAAAGGGGCGCTCCAGAGTCGACCCAACAACCCCCCCCCCCCCCCTCCCCCCCATCTCCGACACGACTCGCTCCCTCGGGCGCCTGACGGCTCCCCGGCTGTGACGAATCCTGGTTGGAAGACGAACGAACCCCGCCGCCGTTCCTTTTTACCCTGCCCCGGGTGAGAAGATGAGGCGCCGCTGACACCATTTTGATCCACGTGGAGGTGTAAATGGATTAAAAAGATCCATCGATTTAACCTCGGCGTGTGTTTGCGCGTCACGCTGCGCCGTCGATTCTAATGTCCTCAAACGGTTCATATCAGACGCGGAGCTGTGTCAACGCCGCAGTCTGGGGCTTTCTGGGCGACACTTTATCTTCTCTTCAAACAGCAACCCGCGACTCCACAAACGGAGGTGGCTCTGTGCTACTGTGCTACAGTTACAGGCAATGTAGTCAAATACGAATCATTAGCTTTCAATTACAATCTTCATCTTTTATCTTGGTTTAGCGAACTCCTGAAAAACATTGGCAAATACCTGAATAATACTACTAATAATAATGCATTGGTTTTATATATCGCTTTTCTTGACACTCAAAGACACTTTACATTTCTATTCACTCATGAACTACATTCGCTAGGCTTCCTGGTGTTCCCAAACGGTCTCCCATCCAAGTCCTGCCAGGCCCTTCCCTGCTTAGTTTCCAAGGTCTGACGGGATTGGGCATAGCAAAGGCGGTATGGAATAATAGCAAAAATATCATGGCAATGTCATATCGTGCAACACATATCCTAGTAACCTCACCTGATCATTTGTCATACGTGTAGACTATTTGTTTAAGTAAGTATCGACAAGCTGGTCAAAAGGTGTATTTGGGTTGACTTCAGATACTCAAACTCAGGGATCTTCGACCAGTAGCCTCCCAGCCCTTTCCAAGCAGCTCTCTTTCTACATACGCTTCATAGAGTTTGGGATGGTGATGTCAAATTGCAAAGTATTATGGGACTTTTTTCCCATAATAAACTAATTGGCAGCCTGGTAGCGCTTGTTTGTCTGCATGTTCTCCCCGTGTTTGCGGAGGTTCCCTCCAGGTACTCCGGTTTCCCCTACTAGGGCTACACAATATATCGTAAAAAATATCGCATTGCAATATTAGGTGATGCAATATCTGTATAGCAAGAAGCCACAATATATTGCACGCACATTTTTTTTGCAAACTCAGCCAAAACATGCACTGAATTTATACATTTGTAAAAGTTCTATTTCCGGATTTGGTTCCATTCTAGTTTTGTTGTGGTGCTTATGTAGTGTTTTTAAAGTCATGTTTTCTAAATGGTTTAGTGAAATAGCGCAATAGTATCATTATCGCAATATTGCACAGCGGTATCACATATTGCAAGTTACTTCAATATTGTGCAGCCCTATCCCCTACCAATAAATACATGTACAATAGGTGAATCCCTCCAGGAAGGTCTTTTGGACCACTAGCCTGGCTCCACATGGGCCCCCGAGCGCCGGCCCACGCTGGCAACTCACTGCTCCTACAGGTCGCCCCAGCGGCATCGAGGATCGGGGATCAATAAAGTACTGCATACCTTAACCTTAACCTTAACAGACAATCCAGAAGGTAAATACTGCCGTTATTGTTCACATTAAAGCATTTGGAGACTATAGTTTGTTCGATGGATTTACAAACAGTGACCTGGAGCAAAGTGGATCTACATGGAATTTATAACCTTCCATCCTGAACTTTATTCAGATGCATTTTCTTTTCTGCCCTGAACATGTTGCCAAACATTTAGCCAAATGTAGTAAAGAATAAAGAGGAAAGTCAAGTCATTTCCTTTAATCGTGTTAACATATCAGCCGATTGCAGGTGAACTCCTCTCAAGTTGCATAGTTACACATGTTCTCTGACATTTTTTGTTGCGTAAAAGTAGCTCACACCTCACAGGGTAAAGCACTAACTCATTTACAAAGTTAAGCATGAAAAAGTGACAATGAACTAATTATCCAAAAATGTTCACAAGACTTAATGATATTTGCTGAAACAGGCATATAATTAAAGTATTCTTTCCAGATCTGGTAATATTTAGTAAAGTATTAACATATTTTCCTCCTTTTATGGTAGATGTTAGATTAAAACCACAAGACTATTATACAAAACAGGATATAACTGCCTTATAAACATCAGACCGTTTCTAGTGTGAGGTCGGCACACAATGTCTGCAGCACACATTTTAAGTGTCTGGCAGATATTATCAGTAGGCAATAAAAAAAAATCCTGCCAAAGCACCAGCATCTTGTAAATATTAGAACATTTGCGGGATGTGCTGAATGCAAACGTTGGTGGCAGTTGCTGGCAAAACAAGTCAGTAATAAACCGGCTCCAGCTGGCGACTTCAATTAATTTGGATTCTTAATAGAAATAGTTTTGATAAAGAAGTCGTGTTGTTCTCGTGTATGTTTAATGACCACTCGTTCTGCTTACAAACAATCTGTCTGGGCATGAGCCGCCCACACGGGATCTGCAGTATACATTTGAGAGAGAGCGCGAGTTTAAACTTTAAAATACCTTGTACTTAATTAAATACAACTAATGGGAGATGGTGTTAATTAAAAATGAACCTTTCATCCAAATTAGTCTTGGCAGAAGGTGCTTGAATAGTCAAGATCGTCCTCATCTATCAAACTTTTAAAAAAAAACTTAATCTATGATGGATAATTGGCTACACATAGAAAGGTTGTGAACCATCAAGATGCAGCCACATGGTAGACTTACAGTATCTCAAACACGTAACGACACTATTTATGATCCAATACAAATTGATCTAGGCACTCAGAAAATAGTGATATGAATTATTCCAACAGTTTGCCCAGCCCTAACTCTTTGAAACTGCTGTGGGGTCAAAGCCAAAGATCCAGTGAGGACTCTAAAAGAAGCCTAGGCCTGGAAGACTCATTTCAGCGTCACCTACCTCCAGCCAATGATCGTGTATACCAGGGTCACACCTCCACCTCAGCCTATCAGCGCAGAGCCACACCTTGTAATCATCGCCCCGGGGTCCTTCGTTTAAGCCTCCAATGTTCATGGCTCATCTGCTTCCCAGATGTGCTGCGACCCACCTCCACCCCTCCACCGCCTCTTGTGTCCACGGTTTCACACTACTACATCCTTCGCCTTAGGCTCCGGAGGAAGACATCACTAACTCTAACCTACCCATCCATACTATAACTGTACTATAATCTGTATATCCATGTCTAATGCCGGGGTCTGATCGGCAAAATACATACACTACCGTTCAAAAGTTTGGAGACGCTTTTCTTTATTTCCAACACTATTGACATTGTGAGATTCTCATTGAAAACATTAAACTCACATGAGATTACGCAGGAAACAAAAAAGGGCAAAATAACTCAAAATGTGTTTTATATTTTAAAGCAGTACTAATTAACTCATGCCCCAAGAGGCCATAAGCGCCACTGCAGGTGTCGTAGCATGTTGCGTTTTTTTTGCTCATTAATTGTCCGTGAGAGTAAACACTACGCTGACAGAAAAGACAAAAGGAGAGAGGGGGATATTGTACGTCCAATTACACAATGGAGATCATTGTTTTCACTCAAACTTGGCTGTAAATACTGTTTAAGTGGCGCTAGCTCGCAGTTAGCTTTGCCCGCTAGCTTCACTTAAACATTGTTTAAGTGGCGCTAGCTCGCAGTTAGCTTTGCCCGCAAGCTTCTTTTTCGTGATTCTTTTAGTGTCACGAGGACTCTGTAGTAAATCTGTAGTTTTAGAATACTACAGGGACTAGATGCAAGTTGGCCATTTTATACACACTACTGCCACCTCAGGTCATACGTGTAACTGCAGCTGTACTGGTAAATCCGACCCGTAGGCAGGGAAGTTGCAATTGTGGTTTTCAACAGTTCTGTGACGAGAAAACCATCCTGGTGACGACATCGTGAAGCCCATTGCAAAAATGTCACAAGTGTGCAAATCAATAACCAACGCAAAAGGCGGCTATTTTGAAGAATCTATTTCAACTTTTTTTTTTGTTTTAAACATAATTCCGTACGTGTTCATTCAAAAATTCATGCATTCAGCGAAAATCTTTAATGTAAGTGGCCACAGTAGTGTATGTCAATAAATCTAATCGCTGCCTTTGTCTCTTTTTCAGTCTATCCAGGTTGAATTACGTGCAAACTGGGTCTAAACCAATGTCTAGACTACAAAAGCTTAGATACATGACTGAAGGATGAATTAAATGTCCCTGAGCATCACCTGAAGTAGCCCTGGTACAAAAATCACAAATAAAAAGAGATTCACTTTGTCTGTCCCTCCGAATTGGTTGTTCGAGTGGCGACCCTGCTGATACCCGGGAGATTCAGTATTTCATAACACACTGTACGGAAGAAAGTGACTCATTGTTACATTATAGTTTGTACTGTGAAATTGAACACACTTTCGCCCAAAATGCCTGTTGGAAATACAGGCCTGGCATCGGCATAGTCCATCTCCTCTCCGCCGCACACACTCCTCCTCCCGCTTCCAAAGTTCTGGACAAGTGCTCGGGCCAATTAGGGGCCGAGATCCAGCAGAAAAATGTAATGGTGTGCGAAGCAGGAATGTCTTCTGACACTGGTCGTTTGCATGCATCGTTTGACATCATTAAGCACTTACAAATGCCACTGGTCGGAGGCTTTTATGGATAGGGTAGCTTTTTTTTTTTAAGGAAATTGCAGGGGAAGAGGGGTAGTAAAAAAAAAAGGAAGTGAAAATGTTGCAATTCTTCACGGTGTTAACGCAAGTGACCATAAACGGATATAGTGGGTTGGTGCCGTGGGATGTATTGCCCATTTAAAGCTCCACTGAAGCCACTTAACACAGGGGATTTTCAAGATACCGGCACAACTCAATGTGTTAAAAGAAAAAACGCCACAAAATTGGGTTTATTTCCCACATATTTTCTTTTACGAAGTCAATGTAGATTACATTTACCGGCAGCATTTCATAAAGTGGCTTATTAGGTGCCGTATGGTGGGAAAACACTTGTCTTGTGATATAAATGTTGCAGCTAGACTAAAGAATGCTGGCTTGTATTTATTAGATGCGCTCGAATCGGGAAATCTGAAGGCAAATCACCGATCAAAGTTCTGTCAAATATCAAAGGGGAGTCTGTGAAAGACCTGCTCTAAAGACTGGACGAGATTCTTTCACTTTTTGACCTTATCATTGGAGTACTGTTATTGAAATGTTTGTTAAAGCTGCTTTGCCGATAATGAAATTACCTACTTTTGACCAGTCATAACAGTTTTTGTTGTTTATTTATAAGGCGAGATAATTACAGCATAATATGATATTATTTGTCTGAAAAGAAAGGAGAGGAAACCAAGAGTAGATGGATTTTGTTTTTCGAAAGAACATAGGAGCCCAAGGGCAGAATGAAAAATCTGCCAAAATGCTATAAAAGTGCCTGAGAAATCGCATTAGAGAAACAGACGAGGGAATTTCTCACTGTGGCGCGGATTCTTACTGAGTTCCTGGAGTTGTTTGAGCAGCAGAACCTCCTCCTCTGCCTCTTCTTCTCCTGAACTGAAGTGCAGCGCCGAGCCTTCCAGCACAAACCAGCCCAGTCTCCAGTGGTAGAGGTCGTGGCCTTCTTTATAGTACAGACGCCCAATCAGCTCGCTCTCTTTCCGAACCATGCTCTCAACGTTGGACGGCACGAAGCACTGCGAAAAACAAAACAAAAAAGAGACAGTCATACCCTTGAAGGCACTCTGGATACTTTAGCCTTGCTTTGTTTCTTGTAGTACAGCTTTGCATAATGGACGTGTCTTGACTAAGTTGTGATGAATTACAACTTCGTCAAAGCGTCTAGTCCACAGTGGCCTTACGGTTCAACACCAAGCGAAAAACAATAGCCCTCGTTCATGAAACGCACGCACAAATTTGTTCTTAAGGCCTTCTCATGAACATTTTTGGTTCTGAGCTGACAATGTTTTTTCAGGAAGAACAAATCCAAGAAACAATGACGAGGACTCTGTAGTAAATCTGTAGCTTTAGAATATTATGTCATTAAAACATATTATATATTAAAACATGGTCCGTTTCATTTTGATTGTTGCGATTTAATAGGACAAACAATTCAAAAATTATGAAATGAACAGATGAACAGATAATCTAATTTACTCACAAATATTCTTTCTTGCACTATGCAACTTTTCAGATGAAAAAAATATAAAAAATATTTGCGCGCATTTGACCTTTTAATGACTCGGTGGCGTTATGGGTGCAGAATGGCACCTTTGCTTTCCCTCACAGCGGCCTCTATGGTACGAACAGCGATCAGTTGTTTTCAGGGGTTCGTACCAGAAACGGGCCAGAAGACCAAAAACAATTGATTCTGGAGCGTCATGTAGTCCACAATGAGGGGAAGGTGCCATGCTGCACCCATAACGCCACTGAGTCACTAAAAGGTCAAATACACGCAAATATCTAGTCTATTTCTTTTT
Organism: Gobius niger; assembly: GCF_951799975.1. Taxonomy (NCBI): domain Eukaryota; kingdom Metazoa; phylum Chordata; class Actinopteri; order Gobiiformes; family Gobiidae; genus Gobius; species Gobius niger. The sequence goes on from NC_136872.1 coordinate 11,040,915, forward strand.
TCAAATAAAAAAGTTACATAGTGCACCTTTAAGTAAAAATGGTATTAATCAAGTAAAAAGAACAGCGTGATGATATTACAACATAAAGTAACTGAAGTACATGTTACTTGAATTGAGTACATCCGGCTTCTGGTGATGCTCTTGTCATGCCCATATATGGAAGTTTAGAGGGCATGTCTTTGTATTTACATAGTTAATATGATGTAAATGTGATGAGAAGGAGTGATCTTTTTAGTGTCTTTTTAGTTCTTCTAAAGAACACTTTGTGAATAAGACCTTCCATTCTCCAGAAACTTCTTAAAGTGGTACTTACGAACTTCTTCTGAAGAAAACTTCCATGACCTATTGTTACTGTCAGGCATGCTAAACTGAGCGGAGACGTCAATTTGAATTTGACGGACAGGTTTGGTGAATTTATTAAGACTAAAAAACATCTTTGGGGATTACAACATTGTGGCGTATATTCGTATCTGGTAACACTTTTTATTCCGAGAGCCCCAAAACAACATGTTTAGGTGTTTTTTTTTAATTACAACTTGAAAAAGTATGTAGTTTAACGACTTTAACTTTTTCATATTTTGCGAACAGATGCTTAGTCTTCTGGGTCAAATTTGCACTGCTCCGTCCAGCTATTGTTCTGTGATTCACGCGGCTATAGATGGAGGTGTAGGAGGCTTATGGTGCAGATGGGAAGGCATATGGACCGATACAGCAATAACTCCCACAATGTGTAACTTGGTTGGCTGAGATTGAAGAAATAAAAAGGAAGCAGCATTTATGGAGGGTGTTATTACGAGGCTGTCAGTTGGGGGCAGAATAGAACATGAGGAGTGCTGGGGGGGGGGGGGGGGGGGGGGACGGTGTATGCATTTTTTTTGCAGGAAATGTGAATCCGTTGCCTGTGGAGTGCAAAGCGCGTCACCTTTGTTAAAGCCTGGATCCAGTCACGTTGCGTTTCTTGAGTTTCGACGCCAAAGATCACGACTCGCTCCGTTCGCAAATACAGCTCCACGGTAAACACAGCCCTGCGTCGGAAACACACAGTTACAAGGGAGAAGTTAGCATAAAATGAACAAAAATTTAATGGTTTTAACATGATTAAGAGGTCTTGATGTGCTAGTAATGTGTCGTTTTGGTTCTAAAGAGAAGCGTTACATTGTGTATATGAAGAAATCAAAGGTGACTGATAATCCACTATTGATAAAAAAAAAAGTAACTTATTTACCTTAATAAATCCTTTCTATAGTCCCTCTGGGAGTAATACATGTGTCTTTCATCTCCCCATGGTGTCTCTGGCCAGAAAACCACAAATGCAACTTCGCTGCCAACGGGTCAGAGGCCCCAATACACACTAATAGAATCACAAAGAAGAAGCTAACAGGCTAACGGCCAAAGCTAACTGCGGGCTAGCGCCACTTAAACAGTATTTACAGCTAAGTTTGATTGAAAAAAATTATCTCCATTATGTCATTGGATGTACAATATCCCTCTCTCCCTTTGTCTTTTCTGTCAGCGTAGTATTTACTCTCACGGACAATCAATGAGTAAAAAACGTAAAATGCTACAACACCTGCAGCGACGCTTATGGCCTCTCAGGGCATGAGCTACTTAGTTCTGCTTTAAAAAGTTTGCATTCCCAAGTTTTGAACCCGGATCTCTTAAAAATAAATGACCACTCACTTTGTTTCTCAAAGTTTTGTTGCATATTGTACAATTCAGGTACGCTCACTCCCACAGCAAACATCACACGAAGAACAACGCCTTGCGGAAAAAGATATAGCTTCAATTGAAATGCCCAACTCCCGCGGAAGCCTCACAAACCTGGCCTTCCTATACATCCCACCTATGACTCTATGAAACACTTTGATGCTCTTTGCTATGCTCATTCACGCGCACACACATACACAAAATCACGGGCAAAATCCCCGCTGTCAGAAGCAAAAAGGCGGCTATTAATCTTTGTTGGTCTTTGGGCCGGTGCAGCGTCTCTCTCTCTCTCTCCATCTCCGAGGTGGTGCAGGGGGGGTCACGGTATCACTATCTTAATGGCTGGAACGCGCTGCGGGGACGGTGGGGTGGTGGTAGCTGGGGGTGGGGGGGGGGGCGCGCCTTTCCCGGGCCAGGAGTGGGCTCTAAACGTTGCCTGGATGGGGTGTTTAAGCCGGCGAGTCGAAGAGGGGGGGGGGGTCAGAGGAAAACGGCGCGCTGCTCTCTTCTCTGTCGTGTCGTGGGAACGCCGCAGACATGGATGTTTGCGTGCCCCGGCGTGACCCCCAGCCCCCGTTATAGAGCCCCCCCCCCCTCTCCCTACCTCCCTGCTCCTGACGGCAGGTGTGCGGCGCTTGTTAGAGGGGCTCCGCTGGGAGACGAGCCGGAGCAGGTTATGAGGAGAGCAGCCGAGGAAAAGGACAACAGATGCATTATCAGCGTCCTAATGGTGAGGAACTGTTCGGATGGCAGCGGTGAGGGGGGGTGGTGGTGGTGGTGTGTGCCGGAATAATGACGAAAATAAACCAGAAGCGCCACCTTTACCAAAGTGCAAACCTCGACGATAAGATTATTGGCCTGGTTTGTAATGGTAGCACCTGGAAGAGAACACTCCAGGTTCCACATTATGCTGCCGTGGTTTTTATAATTTATCGTAAACATGAAATTGTTTCGTCGTGTGAAACAAACCAGGATGTGTGAGTGGGCGTGTAAAGTTCAGTTGGAAAATCCATGACAATTCTTTTAATCAAACCAAGACCTGGTTTTAACCCTTGGCGAAACTTAATTCAAATTGGATCATTAGTTTGTACAGCAAAAATACAAAAGCTAGAAGAAGCCATACTGTAAATGAAAATAACAAAAGAGCAAACAATATAATTAAGTTATAGTAAGGTTAGGATAATTGAACTCCGCTTTTCACACTTTAAGCGCAGCCAAATGAACATATTGCCTAAATTTATTTGTTTAAAAATCATCTTGCATGTGGAAGCCAACGAGACATATTGCTTCAGTTACTGGAAAGCAATAATTGTTGTTTTTTTAACCCCTTAACCCTCGCATTAACCGAGCCCAGCTTCTCGACTGCAGCTTACAGCCTGTAGGCCAGAGCAACACCTCATTTAAAAGCCAAGACAAACAAAACCGAGATGAGCTTCTTCCTTGTTTTTGTTGACCTGTTCACCACAACTGCCGCTAAAATCCTGCACTGTCACTGAAATAGGGCAGAAGTATAAACTATGTCCACCGTCATGCACGAACTTAAAGGAACAGGCCACCGTTTTTCCATACTGAGACATGTTCCTCCCTGAGCTTAGACGAGTTGATCTGGTACCTGTCTGGTCTTTTTGCGTGAAGATATTGTGAAGATATTACTACGCGGACGTCGAAGTGCTCTTAAAGCAGTACTAAGTAACCTGTTTACCTTAATAAATCCTTTTCATTGTCCCTCTGGGGGAAATATAAGTGTTAGTGGGATCATTGGGGGGTCTTTCATCTCCCCCTGGTGTCTCTGGACAGAAAACCATGTTTGCAACTTGACTGCCACCGGACCGGAGCAAGCAATACACACTCATGGAATCACGAAGAAGAAGCTAACATGCTAACGGGCAAAGCTAACGGCGGGCTAGCGTCACTTTAAACAGTATTTACAGCCAAGTTTCAGTGAAAAAAAAAAAATCCATTGTATAATTGGATGTACAATATCCCTCTCTCCCTTCGCCTTTCCTGTCAGCGTAGTATTTACTCTCCAAGACAATTAATAAGTTAAAAAATTGTAACTTGCTACGACACCTGCAGTTGCGCTTATGGCCTCTAAGGGCAAGAGTTACTTCGTACTGCTTTAAGGTGTTTTTACGCCTTACAATATAGTACCCCTTTATATCCGCTTAGAAAATCAACATGTTTCATTTTGTGTGTACTATACTTGGATCGTTTAACTACTCATGTAACCGTATTTAAAATGGTGAAAACGTGGAAGAGCGTAGGAATATGCATCTGTGGTCTTTTTGCGTGACTGAGGACACGCGTAAAGACCAGACAGGTACGCATCAACTCATCAAAGCTCAGTTAAGAACATATCTCAGTATGGAAAAACAGTGGCCTGTTCCTTTAATATAGAGACTGCAGTTACGCATAAGACCTGAGGTGGCAGTAGCGAGTATAAAAACAACTTCCATCTAGTCCCTTTAAAGCAACGATTCCATTTTGAGATACATTGTTTTCTGACAATTGTACAAAGCCAGTATTTTGCTCATAAGTGAACATCCAAGAAGGTTGGAGGGTTTGTCTGATGTCGTCAACTTTATCTGACCACTGACTGACCACTGACACTGACCAAATGCCCAAAGTTGTTACTACACATGAACTCCAAGAATAAGTAGAGAAAGATGAAAAGAAAAATGACTGAATGAATGAATGAATGCATGTAATTTTTCACATTTCTAGCCAAAGTCAGCCCCACAACCCTTGTTAAAAAAAAAAGAAAAGAAAAAAAATCGACTGGAATTCCCATTTTGTGCGAGTCTGAGAAAAGGAAACCGGGATTTCAAGTGGAATGGTGCAATACCAAAAAAAGGAGACGAAAGCTACATTTCAAAGCTTTTAAGTCGACATTGAAGGTCAAAATTTAGCACAAAATGTTCTTGTTAAACAGGGAGATGAGTCGAGAAACTTATCGCCGCCCAACATTCTCCCTCCCGCATTAATACCTTCAGCGGCGGCTCTACTGTAATAGTCACACAACTTTGGGGATGTGTTCACGGACGCTCTGTAATTCACGGTGTCCTCTTGCCACGCTCAAATTACCCAAACGCCGCGTTTAATGGAAGCGACACCTACAACCTCCTGTAGCTCCACGATAGGCTGCCGGTAGGAGAGGCCCATCTGCATGGCGTTAATATTCATGAGAAGAGCACGGTCTAAAAGGTGAGGTGAGCCCCGCTCGCTCCGCGCTTAGGCATGCTGGGAAGTTTCAGCTCAGAGTTTAATCTAGTGAAACATACGGCTATTATGGAGGCAAAGCATTACACATAGAAATAATAGGCTTTCAGTGTGACCTGGAAGTCAATGCATAACCAAAATGGCTGCTCTCAAAGGCTAAAGGAAATTAACATTTTTATTATGCGGCTCATAATAAGAGGCAAAAAACGGACAATGTTTAAGCGAGTTCCTTTGCACTTGTGAACTTAAAATCTTTATGCATTCATATTGAAACAGAACAAAAGTCTAAGATAGGGTTTTTAGAAAGACTACGACTATGAAGGACTGTGAGTCATATCGAAATGAAGGAAGAAAAAGACGTTACATGGACATATTTTATATTTATTGTCGGGTTGTTTTGAAAAGATTGATGATGAACGGTTTCAAAATAATAAATAGGCAATAGAATATTATCGTTTGCCATATCTGAAGAAAGCAAATTGGTCTGAATTTCAAAAGACATTCTATAATAAGATATTCCCCTCTCTGATCTGTTGTCTTATGAATTCACCATAAGCACTTGGTTCTTTTGGGACTCTTCCTTTGGCAATGCAATTATCATACGAAAAAGGATAAGGATTTGCTCTCTGCATATTGGATCATTTAACCTCTTAACCATGCATTTTCTCCAGTTCGGCTTGAGTGTAATGCCTCATTTGAAAGCCAAGGTCTACAAAACTTCTTTTTGTCTTTTTTTCTATTTTTTTTTTGTCTTGTTTTGGCCACATTTTTTGTCACTTTTTTTTTTGTCACTTTTTTTTTAACTTTTTTGCTTTTGTGTTGGGTTTCCATTATGTTTTTGTCTCATTTTTGTCCTTTTCGTTGCTATATTGACACTTTTTTCAAGCTTTTAGATTTGGGTAATACCACGCTGGAGAAAATGTGCATGGTTCAGGTGAAGTTCCTTCATGTGTTTTGGGGTGGATTTAACACTGGACGTTGTTTCTACAGCGGATTACTGTGGGCCCTTAAATTCTTACAATGAATAAAACCTATCGTGAGCTTTTATACCCGCTGTAACAGTAAACAACAGTTCATCTCGACATCACTAGTCTAACAAAACCTGCCAAGCCTTTAGTTTAGACACTTTACAAACATCGTTCTGAAATTGAGGTAATTCTTGTACCGTAATTTCCGGACTATAAGTCTCTCCGGAGTATAAGTCGCACCATCCAACAACCTGGATTTCTATAAGCTAACTGCACCGTTGACAAGCCTCTCCCGGCATCACGTTGTCCAAGCTCTCATTTGCAATCTCGTTCCCCTCGCTATGGCCATCCAGCTTTTAGCCCAGTCGCACCCCCAGCCAAACTATGAAAAAAAGTGCAACTTATAGTCCGGAAAATACGGTATTTGCTTTGCAGTTCATATTTCAACATGCAACACCAAAAAACCACTGCCAGTTGATTTTTTTTTAAACTAAAATCTAATCATTAAAAGTATATTCACACATGTATCATGCCCCCTTTACTGACCTCTCTGAACAAGTTTAGAGGTTCAAAAAAGACTGCTCCGTACAGTGTTGCAAATAAACCACACAAATGATCATTGCTGTGTATGTCGAAGAGAAATGATCATGATGGCTGTTCATTTAATAACAATGGTTGCACTTAACGCCGACCAGATGTGCTCCGACGGCCTGTGTGAATAACATTTACAAATAACAGCGCGTTTGGATCTTCATAACAGCTGCCGCGGTCGTTGGGCCTTATGTTTAATCATTGGACATTAGCCGACTCCAGCCTACAATGGAAACGGCGAAAAACCCAACGCGAGCGAGGAAGATCAGGACATCTCGAGAAAGGAAGAAAAGTTTGGAGTCAGCGGGACTTTGGATATGAATAATAACTTTGCAGAGCCGGAGAGAGAGAGGAGCGATCGGAGCGGGAGGGGGAAGAAGGGGGATGGTGGTGGGGGGAGGGCAGTAAAGTGGCGAACGCGGCGCTGCTCAAGTAAACAGGAAATATAACTGTCGTAAAGCCTTGATAGCTCCTGTTAAATTGAATAATGGGGGAATAAAGATTATGCTAAGGGGAAGCATGATGGGAGCAGGGATGTGTCTTAGACTTGGATGAATCAGTGCAATCCATCAATTCAAGTTTGTTTAATGAGGATAAATCTGCTTTAAAAAGGTAGCGCGTGTGTGCGTGTCCTAAAACGTGCATGGACAGTGACTTATAAAGTAGGATTTATTAGACTTATTACATCGATGTGCGGTCCAGGGATAGAAGGGCTAAAAGACTAAGGCGGTGTTTCGTCACTCCGGGGTCGACAATGCCCAGTTATCATTTCATTTGACTATTGGGTGTTTGCCGCAGACCATTCAGTGCTCTGTAGATTGTGTTTATGGATTATTTTCATCATATTTTGGACAACTCAAAAGTTTATGGTTTATGTCTGAATCGATATCTCGCCCCTGACGTTTAACCAGCATGAACTCGTCTATTGGTGTGTGTGTGCCCATACCCGGTTCCGGTCATGGTCTCCGTGCTGTTGACGGCCACACTGACCACCTCGGACACGTCCACTCTGCCCAGCGCCGACGGGCTCCTTTCACTCTCGTAGTAGCTCAGAAACCCCGCCTCCAGAGTGCACCAGCGCCTCGCCATATCTGGAAAATAAAAAGAATTGCGACCATCATAGCGTACTTAAAGAGGGGGTATTAGGCTCATCCAGGTATTTGGTAATAGACACAGCCGCCATCTTTAGATAAGCCCATAAACACTTAAATGCTAACCAGGAAGCTACTTTAGCGTCATGCTACATATGCTAACGTTAATGAGTAATTTTTCGCTTCTACTGAACAATTTGCTGTGGAAAAAAAAAGATCTACATGGGCCCGATTTTGGCTTTTTGACTTGATTGGTGTCAGATGAATATGTTTTATAGTTTGCCAGAAAACGGCTGAAAAGTGGGAAAGTTGTGATTCCCATGAGAGGTTTGCTTCCCTCTCCGCTAGGCCACGCCTCCCTTGTATGGCACATTGCCGTCAGTATCTATAATGTCAAACACATCTTTATCACTATCTTACACTTTGTTGGTTAGAAAATGAAATCTTGGACTAAAACGCCTGAAACAAAATATCTAGTAGTTTCACCTCCTGATCCTACATGCAAACTACCATAAGCCCCTCCCACCCACTCCTACACCTCTTGCTTCCCTTTCGCTACTCAGCTGATATAGTCAGGTGAGGAAAGCATTTCCTGGATACATAGGACCTCAGGAGGAACTTTTTGTAAAAAAGGAGGAGCTATTTGGGAGCTGCCGCTGCGCTGCAAAGAATCCAAAGATTACTCAAAGATGCTTGAGTGCCTCGAAACACATATCCAGCTTGTTTATGAAAGGACAACATTGAAACATGATAAAAAGTCGATTTTGCATAAACAACCCCGTAGGACTGAACATTGAGATAATGCATAGTCCTACATGCTACGGTAGAACTGCCTTTTAATGGTCCATTATGGAACGTCTTACGTGAAAAAAAAGTTGATATTTGTGTGTTAGTGGTCAGCATGGCGCCTTTACTTTCGATCATGGTGGTCTCGAGGACGATCCAAGATCAATTGTTTGGAAGATTTTCACTGCTGTCGGACCTTCCCACAAGAAAACCTACAAAACAATTGATCCTGGAGTGTCCTAGTGACCACTGTGATAGAAAGTAAAGACCCCATGCTGACCACTCATACAGCCACTGGGTCACAACAAGGTCAAAAACTCACATAATGCACCTTTAAGCGTCGAAATCCCTCAAGTGTTTCTATTCAATCACTAACAGACAGAAAGGTTGAACAATTTTCTTTGTTTGTTTATCAGAATAACCTCCCATAGAGCTAAAAGGCCCCTGTCCTCCATCTGAAATTAGTACATCAATGTTTAGAATGTTGTGAACCTTTTACTACCCTAAACGTTTCATCAACTGTAAACCATCCCGCAGAAGTCTGTCTCTTTATCCAGCCGTAAAACCAACAACACTGTAAAATCAATCCTGCAGCTGTAAAACCACCAGACTATTTGGAGAATACAATTTCACAGGTGCTTTGTTCGTTCGGTGGTGGAGCCAAACATTCGTCAAAGCATAAATAATGAAAGAAAACACTTGAAAATTGGTTACAGTTTCTGAAAATATCCTTCAGAGCATTGATCTCACGAGTTACCACATTATCAGCAGATTACCGTCCATCATTCTTTTCAACTCTGTGGGGAAAAAAATTAAAAGACAATTTCCTTGAGGAACCAAAGGGATTTGCGGGGTGGTTACTGCTGTGCAACTTATTATTTTTTTACTTTATTTTTCCACAGCAAACCACACTAATGTTCAGTCTTAAAATACTCTTGCTATTGCTCATGTCACACAAACATCCCCCTTCTATTATTAATCCATATATATATAGATGTTTTTATCTTGTAATGGATGCACCGAAAGAACTTAACAAACTGGCCATTGTTTGTCGAGTCAGAAAGGAAAAATTAATTACTGTCTGCAATGTCAGAGATTGGTTTGTGTACAATTAGCGGCACTCTAACCCTGTTAAACAACTAATGACTCTCCGAGCTAGAACATCATTTAAAAAGGCTCAGAGATAAGACTTGCGTGTTTATGGAGGATTCATGCACAATATGGAGTGTCAAAATCGTCTTACAACAAACTCGCTGATTGGTTTTGTTGCTTCCACTTAACATGTACAGTAATTATGGTAAAGTAAATGTGATAGATAGGGGTCGAAATCCACTGAGGGAAAGTGGAGAGTTGATGTGGCTGCCGTCCACACAGGGATATTACTCAGGGAGCCGTTTCGTTCGTTTTGATCCAGTGAAGGACACTGGGTCAAAGACGGAATACACCAGTGAGAAATGAGTACTCATCTCCTGCTGTGACTGCTACAACTACTGCGACGACAATATCATAAGCTACTGCAACCAATAAGTGACCTTGTTATTCGCAAGTACTGCAACCCAACTAAGCAACTGCTGCTACAGCCACAACTACGACTACCCTACGACACCTTGGAGTACTACTGCAAGATAATACTATCACTCTACTACACCGCGGGACACTTAAGTGGGGGCCGCAAGACAATATTTTTTCAATTTTGGACATTGAATCCGATGCATTTTTGTGAATTCGATGCATTATGCAACTTTTGTGCAAAAAAAAAAGGTTGATATTTGTGTGTATTTGACCTTGTAGCGAAAGGGGCTGTATGTGTGGTCAGCATGGCACCTTTACTTTTGATCATGGTAGTCTCTACAATGCTCCAGGATCAATTGTTTTGTAGGTTTTCTGGTGAGAGTGTCCGTCAACAGTGAAAACCTTCCAAACAACTGTAGAGTCCTAGAGAACACTTTGATGGAAAGTAAAGGTGCCATATTGACCCCCATACAGCCACTGGGTCACTACAAGGTCAAATACACACATATATATATATATTTTTTTTTTTTGCAAAAAAAGTTGCAGAATGCACCTTTAAACCAAATATATATATATTAAAAAAAAATGGAGACTCCAAACTAACATCATTAAACCACACATTTTACAGAAGGTTGGTGATTTTGGAGGTCATGGCCTGAAAAGTTTGGGAACCCCTGTACTACACAACCAGAAGTTGGTAGAGTATACAAAAATGGACACATATCTAAACAAGTAGAAGTAAAAAGCAGTTACTACCTGGAAAAAAAAAAAGTCTGCAAAAAAAAAAAAAAAAGAGATTACGCAGTCAAATACTTCATCCGACGGCCTGATTACAGCCGTGTTATTCGCTGTGGCATCGTTTCAATAAGCTTCTGTAATGTCAAAAGATCCAGCGTTCCAATCATTTTTCACCAAGAGCTTGTATCGATGATGGGAGAGTCTGACCACTGCGCAAACCCTTCTCCAGCACATCCCATAGATACTCATTTCGGCTAAAAATCCTGACATTGTCATCTTGGAATATGCCCGTGCCACAAGGGAAGAATACATTTATTGATGGAATGACCTGGTTATTCAGGATGTTCAGGTAGTCAAGTTGATCATATAGTGTTACTGAACCTAGACCTGACCAACCCCAGATCATGACAGTTAAACTAGTTGAAGACGTACAGAAAATCAAGAGTAACCAAAGCCTTTTACTAAAGTAAAAACAACAACAAAAAGTGAAGATATTTGCCAATGTACGCCTGTAAAACATCAACACATTAGCAGCTGCATGTAAGGAGTATCTTCAAGTATTGTACACTCCACACCCGCTCGCGAAGCCTCTCGTATCAAGCAGATTTCAATCAACAAACGGCGCTGGAGACGCTGACAAACACACGCCGTGACTGTCTGACGGAGCCATTTACATCGCCAATGAGCATGAAGTTCACCACAACACACCTAATTTTGGATTTCTCAAAGTCACCGTGCCATCTGCTTTTTTTTTTTCTTTCTTTTTTTTTTCTCGCAGTTCCGCTACAAACACAGCGCCGGAAACACAGCGCAGCCCCTCCCTCGTCCCATCTCCCGTCGCTACAAAGTTTCCACTGTATTCCTCTCATGAATATGCTAATTGAGCATTCCTTTGCCAACATTGCGTGTGATGTTTTGAAGGACCGATATAGTCCCAATAAAAAAAAAAAGACTACAACTGGCTGTTAGAAGCATGTGATAAGGAAAAGGGACGGCGGTACTTTTGGAACGGCTCGCCCTCCTGTTGTGGCTTTGTCTGTACGGGGGGAAAAATAAAAGTATTGAAGATACGGCGGCGAAAAAAAAACATGATTCATATCTCGACGCACTCCTGTGGCATTTTGAGAAACGCTGCCCTTCCTGACCACACTTTACTTTGACAGAGTGTGAGAACCATCATGTCGGCGTAAAGAAGTCATGTATGTAACTGCCGTATTTAAAGTCATTACGAGTTCAATGGCTCGGCCTGGATGTGGCGTTGTCTTGGCGACGGCGCGAAAAAAGGCTGGACCGAGCTTCTGCGCCTGATTGCGCAAATGTCAAGTTTGCCGTTTCGAGGATGATGAAGTTAAGTTGTTTTGTGGTGTATAAAAGCTGAACACTGCAGTCATCGCCTCCCTCTGCCCACCCCTGTCTAATAACTAATTGCGCACTTTCAATCCTCATTGTCTCCATTTTTTTTTTTTTTTTATAAGTCAAATGGGATCACTTGGCGCACACGTCAATGACATTTTGCTTTCATAAACGGAGTGGTCACGTGCCAAATATATGAACAAGTTCTTTGTCTGATCTGGTCGCTGTCTATATGTGTGGCTGGAAAAACATGATTAGAAACGAGTAGCAGCCCTTCACCTTGGCTTTTCAGCTAATTGGGAGTTAATGATGTCGCGGCCTTAATGTCAGGAGCAGTGTCTTCTAATCAAAGGCAATGATGCGATTGAAAAAAAGGTTCACAGATACAGGTTAAGGAGTGTATTGGTTTTACATGAAAAATTACCTTTGGAATACACTTTCATTCAAATAAAGGCCATCCCGGAAACGGAGGAGTGGAAGAGGATGGATGGATGGATGGATGGATGGATGGATGGATGGATGGATGGATGGATGGATGGATGGATGGATGGATGGATGGATGGATGGATGGATGGATGGATGGATGGATGGATGGATGGATGGATGGATGGATGGATGGATGGATGGATGGATGGATGGATGGATGGATGGATGGATGGATGGATGGATGGATGGATGGATGGATGGATGGATGGATGGATGGATGGATGGATGGATGGATGGATGGATGGATGGATGGATGGATGGATGGATGGATAGTAACTTAATCATGTTTCTTTTTAGCAGCCTCAAGAAAAGCATAACTGCATTTGAAATGTTACACACTATTCATATGGCATTTTCAAGTATAACCAAAAAAAAAATCACTTTCTTTTCCAAAAATAACTAATTTTATTCATTCACAAATCCTCCATATTAAAAAAGAAAACAGGTCAGAACAACTTCAAGCAAACCGCTAGTTATTTGACCCGTAATTTAGACCATTCAGTCTCCTCAATGTTGGATTCCATGAGTTATTTTCTCCCACTGCGCTGAATACCTTTGGAACCCATGAATAAATTCCCCCTCAAATAATAAGGCGTGCTTTTCCCTGCTCTCTTTGTGGCTGCACACTTCCTGTGCGCCTTGATCCCAGTGGCTTTCAGACACGCGCCGGGCTCAATGGGGAGAACAATGGTGCTTGATTTACAATCAGGCAGCAGCTGCGTCCATAGCCAGCTGTTTCCCACACGCCGCCGTGGCCCGTGGCCCCAGCCGCACGCCGCGGGAGGCCGCGAGCAGACGCAAAACGCCGGCGGAAGCCAAGCTGCTGCACGCTCACCAGAAAAATTGGTCCAATTAGCTCGTACACCCAGAGTTTCCCCCGTTTAGGAAGGCTGTTCATCCTGATTCTGATTCTGATGTAAAAGGAACAAATAGCCTTTTATACTTTTGCGTGTGTCTAATAATAGTCTCTCTGGGAGCAAGATGAGGTTGGTTAGACCAATAGCATTACGCATACTTCAAAACGTTCATGTTATGTTCTTTATTTGGACACATTAGTGGACATACAGTGGGAGGAAAAAGTATGTGAACCCTTAGGAATTTCATTTAATGTCTGCCTATATTAGTGATGTGACCTGATCTTCATTTAAATAACAGAATAGACTAACGGGGTCTGCCAACTGATACCAACTCACACATTTGTATTGGTCATAACATGTAATCTTTCACAGGACAGGGAGGAAAAAGTAAGTGAACCCTTTGATTCAATAGCTGGTTGACCCTCCTTTGTCAGCAATAACTAGTTTATAGCAAGTTGTCCAGGCCCTGAGGCAGCAAAGCAGCCCCACACCTCAGTGATTGGACTTCAGGTTGGCTCACAACTGACTCTAAATGTCTACATAAATTTGTCTAATTAGAAGAAGAAGATGAAGAAGAAGATCTTTATTTATATACCGTCTTTCACAGACATGGTCACAAAGCGCTTTTCATGAGACAATAGTACATTCACTCCATACTCGGTGGTGGTAAACTACGTTTGTAGCTTCAGTTTCCCCTGGGGGAGACTGACAGAAGAACTTTCGCGACTGCACACCTCTGCGCCAACGGTCCCTCTGACCACCACCAGACATTCACTCACACACATCATTCATCCTGGCCTACTTACTTTTTCCTCCCTGTCCTGTGAACATTTACAAGTTACGGCCAATAAACTATGATAACATGTTATTTTTTGGGTGGTATTAGTTCAAGCAAAGTCTGTTAGTCTATTCGTGTGATTTAAATAAAGTTTTATAACAAATTTATGCAGAAATGTGAGAAATTCCAAAGGGTTCACACTTTTTCCTCCCACTGTACAACGGTATCACATATTTAAACAGGGCACATTGTTAGAACCATCAGCTGACTTCTTCCTGTAGCCTCAGGGTAAAGAGACTCTGATGTCAAGGCCGATAAAGTGCTTTGCCCAATGCTCTCCCCGTGGCTGGGATTGAACTGACAACATTCAGAGTGAGCGCTCTGCCATTAAACCTAAGCTTTGCATTGGATCCCTCTTTGATTGTGATTAATTTGCAGGTATCTGTTTAAAATTGGATTTTAACTACAACTTCCTCCAAGTAGTTTTACGAAAGGTTTGCCGAAGATTGATTGCTCTTTGATGAAAAGCTGTTTGAGCGTAGACTGACTCAGAAGGGGGTCGAGTGATGTTTATGGACTTTAAAAGTGTGGTGGACATCCGAACTTTATCTATAACTCAACAGAATTCAAGAAAGACAGCGCTTTCTGTTGTAGAAGAAGAAAAGAGAAGAGTAAATAGGGAACAGCAAAACCAAACCTTTGTGAATAAAGCAGGTACGATTGTGGTAAATGGACCTCGTATGTCTCTTTTAAAACGCATTTTTAAAAGACAGTCCATAGATACACGGGGAGGAGGACACCCGGCCCGTGAATAAAAAGCAACCGCTGCCATCAACGCACTCCTCCTAAACATACCTCCTATTTTTATTGACGCGGCGCCGAATTGGAGAGCTTCACGCGTGGTAGCAGCGAATGTTCCTTTCGCTAAACACTCCCCAGTCTCCGCCAATCTCCTGCCCATCTCAGCATCAGACTAAAATATCTGTGATGAAGACATCTGCCGGACAGCTTGTCAGGGGGGCTGGAAATGGAAATGGAGAAACTGGAGCGATCTGAACGATGTGCCGGCGCCAGAATTACAGCGCACTTCATTACGGGCGCCGATGGACAGATATACGGTATCAGATGAAAAATACAGATCTGCCATGGATTTCTGCTCTAAGTACAACACACAAAACGCTACCACTCATTAAGACGAGAGGGAGACAACTTAGGAACATGTATTTTTCGAATTTGAGAAAGAAATAGGAGAAGAAATAGGAAGCTGTAACTATTGGGGTCCATTTATACATGGACCCCAACTATTTATAAATGGTTGGGGTCCATTTATATTCCAGACAGTTTGACATTTTGTCTTATTAATCTTTATTTTTTAATTGACATTTTTGTTCAGGACCCAGACGCCAGAGATTTTACTGAAAACAAAAGGTTCTCTTACAAATATTGTTTTAATTACTTCTTGTATGGATGTTTGGGGATTTTGAATGAAAAGTTGAATATCATCAGCATATAATGATCCTTTATGAGCTTGGTTTGTTTCAATGCCTTTGATGAGTGGGTTCTGGCGAATTGCTGCTGCTAGGGGGTTCAATAAAAAGGGTGAATACAGATGGAGACAGTGGACATCCCTGCCTAGTCCCTCTGTGTAGTGTGAAACGTCGTGAAGTTAGTCCATTGGTTGTGACTGTGGCTGACGGTGATGTGTATAAAATCTGAATCCAGTTTATAAATGACTCCCCAAAAGCCCAAGTTGTGTAATGTGGTAAATAAAAATTCCAGATGACCGTATCAAAAGCTTTTTCTGCATCTATTAAGCATCTCTTACAAAATATGTTTCCTCCAGAGCTCCATCAGAGGTTTATCAGGAAGGAATGATTTTTGGTGGTCGGAAATGAATAAGCACATATTATATACAGTATAGTTTTTGAAAAGCTTGCCAGTCTTGCAAAGCGTTACAAAAGTAAGCCATTATTATGATTCCTTGAAGCTCACTTTGTACATAAATAGAAGTGTTCAAAGTGTAGTTGCGCCAATGCAATCATGCTTCCTCACGTTTCTAATGTCCCGGATGTCTTATCAAACATTACCACCAGAGGGATCAGGAAATCAGAAAGGCCATGATCATTCATATAACTGAAAAATAGTCCAGGATATGAGGTGAAAGCAAAATCACTTTTTTTTTTTAAGTTTAGCCGTTTGTTTTGCTTCACATGTTTAGCAGTGAACAGTATTGTCCCCGAGCGGTTACAGCAACCTCTGAACCCCCACCTGAACGGGCACATTTTCTCCAGTTTGGCAAAAATGAGACAAAACTGTGACGAAAACGAAAACAATATAGTGGCAAAAAAAAAAAAACGATAAGAAAGTGACAAAAAAGTGATGAAAATGTGATGAAAAGTGTTGGCTGTAACCTTTTAGATTCGAGTAAAGCTCAAGTGGAGAAAATGTGCTCTGCTAGGGCGGGGCTTAAGAGGTTAAAAGCTCCTTTGCTATTGCTCCATTTTAAAAACTGTTAGGGGGGAACTTCTACGGCTATCAATACTAAATAATTTTATAGGGAAGTGTGGTAAAGTGGATCTCAACAAGTAGCCTGTTCGAGGTTTTAGACAACACAGCCCAGGTTCAAGGCGTTGTATCGGAGTGCTTTTATTAATCCCTTTGCAACACCATGTGAATTATTAAGAGCGGGGAGGACTACAGACCATCGAACCATTAGACTGCGCGCAAAGTCATTCTGGAGCACATTCAGAAATACCTCATTGAGCCGCGGTCTTAGCAGCTCCTCCTCGTGATTGAACAAGTGGAAGTTTTGAAATTCCCGTCCGAGCCACGGCAGCAGTTAAAGCGCCATTAAAGCTAAAGCACAAAGGCTGAACTTGAAGAACTCTGCATAATGCATGACATAACAAGCTATTCGGTGCAAGAGAGGCCAAGGTGTGAATGACGGGAAGCTCACAAGCAATGACAAAAACACTTCAGGGCAAGAGAAATGCCTGTGGGTTCATCGCAACTAAAGCTAAGTGGCACATTTCTTACGTAAAGAATGTTGTTTACTAGATTCCTCTAAGCAGCACTCTCATCTAACATATCAATCTTCCGTGAGATCGTCTCAGATGACCAAGCTTCTTATTCTTTTTCCCTTGACATTATCAGCAACTACAGCAACCACCAAATTATGATCTGATTTTGGTCAGGAAGAAGCGAATGACAAAGCCAAATAATTTCTAACCAAATTCTTTTAATTAAATGAAGAATCCATTTCACCGTTTAAACAGGCCATGACCCGCATGAATGTTTATCAAATTTATGAGCATAATACAGTGAGTGATTGGTTTTATTCTTCAATATATTATAAAAGTTGAGCATATAAAACCCATCCCTGTGAAGGACCAACATGTTAGAAAAGTATGAAGTTGGGAAGGAGTTTGGACCACAACCAACAATTTCAAAAATCTGCTCCCTCATGCTTTTACAAAATGTATATGTAGAATACTTAAAAATGTTAGGCCAAAATTATCCTCGAGCTTCCTTGTTTAAATTGCCCCATACCTCGCTCTCGTGGGCGCAGTCCCAGCCCTCAGCCCAGTTCATTAGCAGCGCCTCCTCCCACCACTGATAGTCCTGTGTGTCGGCTTGAAGCAAATGCAGACGGATGGAGGAGAGTGAGCTCATTCCAGTCACAGGTAGCGCTCCAAGCTGTCACCATCCCCAGCACCCGCACAGGCCGTCTCTCATCTTCCCCCCCATAACCCCCTCTTCCCTGGGGGCAGCATCTGAAGCCGGCTCCCTCTCTAATTACCCATGGGCCTCCCTAATGCTCCAGCTGTTTGGACAAGTGGGACCGCACCGGAGCAGGAGGTGCAGAGCGGCGGAAGAAAGTTTGGGCGTGAAGAAGATCCTGATTAAAAGTTTAAGCCATGTTTGAAAACAGGGCAGCTTTTCTCTAGGTGCGGGAGCAACATGTTTGTAACAAAGTGTCTTAAGTTTGCGTTTTCATTTTGTATTGGAATGCCACGGAAAACAACATCATCAGCCCTCATTAAGTCATTTTTGTAGGTTTTCAGGAACATTTTAACGATGTTTCCAAATTGGCTTTGGCGAAGGTGGTTTGGTGGTTGGTTGTGACGAGACTTGTAGTTGGTTAAGGATAGAGTAGAAGAAAACAAAATATAGATGCAGCTAATGTTGTACAGAAAAGTAACCTCTGGTTGACACTCCAACAGATGTAACTAAACAGCCCATTTCACACAATAAATAAAACCTAAGCAACAAATTATGCCAAATTGTCAAACTTGTATTCATAGCATCAGTACTAGAGCCAGCCATTATGTTAAGATTTGAACTTTAGTTAGATTTTTGTGAAGAATATGAAAACTTTTGGAAGGTTAACAGTACAAGCAATTGGAAAAACAATGTTTCCACTTGCCCCCAGTCTAAAATGAAACCATCTTGGATTGAATAAAAATGGCTTCCATTAAAGTGTTTTCGTCAATATCTCAGGCCACAACTTACAAATAACTCATTTTGACAGCTCATGGTCAAGGTCTTAGTTTATCCTTGCAGATGTATTCATGTATGTGTCATAGCATTTCTTGCAAATATTTACTTCATAATACAAAATAGTCATTAGGCCATACAATATTATATAATATTATGCATGTTTAACAGTTTACTGTGTCCAGTAGTGAGCCCACTTGCTGTGAGGCAAGAGCGCTAACCACTAAGCCACCGTGTCGCCGTGATGGTTCAAACCAGTGGTTCCCGACATTTTTCCTTGACGCTTCTAAATTTCATTCATGACCTGATCCCCTGACCAGGCAAAGCTCTTGGTCCAGGCGCTCTCCCAGGGGTGGCCCGCTGGTTTAAACGATTGCAAGATACCGCTCTGGTCCTGAGGGTTAATAGACACCAACTTGGAACATTCACGGCTGATCACTTGTAAACCATTTGTTACTGAATCTACTTATATCACTTTGGTTTAACTGTCTAATCTATTTTTTAAGTCATTCAGACGCACATGTCAGTGAAAATCTTTCTTAAGATCCAAATGGATGTTTTTCTAACTGCTTGTGATATAAAGCTTCCAGAAACGTATAGTTTTGATAGTTTCCACCAAAATCTGCCAAAATTACACAATGAGCCTGACTAAATCCTGCCACAATTGGGAAGTGTATTAAAAAGACACAAAGGCAAATTAGCAGGAATTTGTGGAGAGAAATTCGATTGGTTTTCATATTCATTGTCCTAGAAGTATAACTAATTACCGATAAACGCTTTCCAACTTTGTATTTTTTTAAACTTTCATCTGAACGGAAACGCTTTGGAAAACAAAACAAAAAACTTTAATTGCAGGAACCTCAAGTTTGCGGGGACGCATGTTTGAAATAGACTCGCAAAAAAGTTTCATTTCCGACTTTGTGTCTTTTGTTTTCAGATTCACGAGTGCTACTTCTAAAAACATACTTTGGGGTTTGACAAGTATTCTCCGGGGAGGTATGCCGAACACATTTGAGAGACAGAGGCATTGATCTCCCCCACTGAACTGTTTGCCGAACGGATTAAACGATTGGCAGTTTGACAAGTGACGGACTGACGCTGATTGATCGATCGGCGGCTAACTGGAGCGGACCTCTGACAAACACCGGGGCTAAATTGCCTACAAATGGACTGATGGATTGATCGTCCTTGCCGGGAGTGTGAGATAGGGATATGGGGGTGACTTGTAGGCTTTTACCATCTCGACGCTGGCGGTCCACTGTTGTCGCCGCCGTCTTGCCCGCGCCGGAGCTGATGTAGAGGAAGCCATCCATGAAGGGGGAAGAGTCGGACAGGGAGGAGTACTCTGACCACTGCTCCAGTCGGGGGAAATCTGCGGAGCGGAAGAGACACCTTCAGGTCGTCGGAACAAGAAGGACACGTAAACATTGTGTTCGCTACAGGCTCTCAAGTGCAGTTCAAAGTTTTCAACTCTTGTACAAAAACAAATCAGGGTTGGCAATCGGAGCACAGTAGAAGGAAATATTAAAGCAGTACTAAGTAACGTATTTACCTTAATAAATCCTTTTCGTAGTCCCTGTGGGGGTAATACAAGTGTTTATGGGATGATTGGAGGGTCTTTCATCTCCCCCATGGTGTCTCTGGCCAGAAAACCATGTTTGCAACTTGACTGCCACCGGTCCGGAGAAAGCAATACACACTAGTGGAATCACGAAGAAGAAGCTAACATGCTAACGGGCAAAGCTAACTGCGGGCAAACGTCACTTTAAACAGTATTTACAGCCAAGTTTGAGTGAAAAAAAATATTTCCATTGTATAATTGGATGCACAGTAACCCTCTCTCTCTTCGCCTTTCCTGTCAGCGTAGTATTTACTCTCCAAGACAATTAAAAAGTTAAAAAATTGCAACTTGCTACTACACCTGCAGTTGCGCTTATGGCCTCTAGGGGGAAGAGTTACTTAGTACTGCTTTAAGACTAAAAATAAGATACATTTTGCAACACATATCCCGTGCTACATAATACAAAAGGACAACACACTGAAACCACATTCAGCAAATTCAGAGTCATTTTAAAGACCGATATGTTTTTTTTTCAGGCGGATGCCGATTTTTTGTGATTCTTATTGGCCGATTTTTTTGTGATTCTTTTTGGCCAATGCCGATATGCACAGCCGATATTTTTCCCTTTAGATGATTCAATCATAATTTCTGTCTCAGCTTTGATTAGTTTCCGCTAGCATTAGCATCCTGCTGTTAGCATTAGCATACTGTTGCTAGCCACGGTGATCAAAAACACAATTGTGGGGGTTAGAACTAACTCAGCGACTGAATTCTCCAGGTTCTGTGCTTCAAAATGACATGTCCATATTCACTGAGGTTTAGTCGGTGAAACTTGTGTTTAATAACCAATTTTCATTGCGATGTTTCTCTGTTCCCCTGAGGCCGAGGAAGTTGTGGGAGGATTAGGGTGACCAGACTTAAAAACTGGGGCAAAATCTGGGCATAATGCCACAGAGGTGCCGAATCTTGACTGTCTTTTCCCAAGCTGAATGGTAAAACTGTTAATATCTCATGACATGCACCAATCCACTTTGAGCGGCTGGAATTCAGGTTTTAAATTGGTTATACTTGGTATGTGACATTCACATGGGCCAAAAACATACATTTTCAATTGAACCGTGTTACTTTGAGGAGTACACTGACCAAAAATAGGGACAAGTGTGACAGAGACTAAGTAAAACTGGAACAAATCAGTGGTTTTGGAGAAATCTATTGGGACGTGAGACAAAAGACTGTCCCGGGTAAACTGAGACATCTGGTCACCCTAGGGAGGATTCATTCTAAAGCCCCGATTTCGCTCTTTCCAGTGCAAAAAAACAGTAACGGGAAGTCTCTATCGCTTTCGGTCACGGATTTTATCGGATTGGCCGATAGCCAATATTGTACAATGTCCAAATATCGGCCTGATAGATCGGCTGGTCAGTATATCTGTCGACCTATAGAAGATTCAATACTTTTTTTCAAGGAAAGTTGAAATGACAACTCAAATATCTATCTTTATTACGAACTAATGGAAACTCAGCAGCCAGACGCCCGTGTTGAGATAACCTTTATACAGTGTTTGACCAGATACTTTTATAGAGCTTGACATTTTGATGGGTTTATGGCAGCCGAGTGTGTATCCTCATTGGCATAAGTTTCTCTCATTGACATTTTCCTCATATAGCTTCAATATTAAGCCAGATCGAGACGCGTTCCCGAGAACTAACTAACTAACACAAAAATGGCAAGTTTTTTTGTACAATAAAGTAATGTAGTTTAGCCTATTTGACACTGCAGGTGACTAGGGAAAAAGATACAATTAGAGATATGAATTTGAAACTTTTGCTGTGCATTTTCAGTTCTAAGCTCAATATACTGATGACCATATTCGGATTACAGCATCGTCTCGGTCGTGTTTTCGCAGTACACGTGGATACCAAATATGTCTGTATGTTTGTGAATAATTATTCGGCGTAATGCTGTAGTTACTTCCTGGATATCTCCGGCTTGCTCGCAACAAAACGGTATCAAATAAAACATTATGTCTTTTTTCATACTCTGACATTAAAGATGTTAAGGGAGAAAACTAGCAATAAATCTCAACCTTGACCACTGAAAAAAAATCAATGTTTTCACCTGCCGTGTCTGGCCTCAAGGCAACAGCGCACATCTGTTTAGTTTATACAGTTTCTTTGACACACGTGTGAACATAAAATGCAAAAAAAATCGATGCCACACCTCTGGCCCTTGAAATAAATTAGCTCAATTAAATCCCCGCGCCCTCATTCTTCCCCTGGAGCTGGCGGGAGTAAATCATCTCAATATTATCCGATGAGATGATCGGTCTCCATTGCTCAAGCGTCAATAACGACTTTTTTATCCGATCTGGTTACACTGTGGGCCACTTTCCGATCGAGATAGTCGTAATCCCTGCTCTTTCCCGCGTCTTGTCCTTCAAAAACACAAAGCCTGGGATTTACTCTTCTATTATTGCCAAGTGTCCTAAAGCGCAACACAAAGTTCCCCAAACGGGTTATTGCTTTGTACCTTTTAACTGGCTGCGACCTTCCTTTGCACATTCACTTTTCGAGAGGCGACCACAATATTATCTGCAGTCCCCACTCGCGCCATGAAACGTGATTATACATACTGCTGTTTATTAGTCATGGCTTTGGTCAGTGTTGTGAGCGGGAGGAGATAAGGTGTTCTTGGCGAATTTCAAAGTGGGAAAAAAAAAAAAAAAAAAAAGTCCATGTAGTGTATCTGCTAAAAAAAAAAAAACGTCTGCCCTTCTCTTCATCTTTTACCATTTTCCCTTTTTTCGTTTTATATACTAGCTTTGGCGGCGTCAGACATCCAACCTTATCATTCACGGAATTCAATTAGCTTCCATTCTGGAGTTCAATTTTCTGCCCGTGCCTTGGTAATATCTTAGAGATGCTATCTTCTGTACCTCCAGTGCTCTCATCAACAAGGTAAAATAACTCTAAAATGAATATACTTATAATTGCGTTGGCATTTCCACCTGCACAGACAAAAGTGACGGATCACGCGGTTCTAAAAGCCTCACGCCGCAGTTAATTTAAGAGCGATCTGATGTCAAACTCATTACCTGCATGTGCATACTCACTGGAAACCGGCATTCTACTATTTTACCCGAGTCTATTGGGATATGAAGACTACTGTGTGAAATACTTGATCTGATGCTGGATTTTAATGAGCAAAACAAATTAAGACTGTTTGTTTGATGGGGAGGAGATACAGTATCTCCAAAACGGCCAATGACAAAGAGTCTTGGGTAAAAAAAAAAAAAAAAAAGTGAGAAAATTGAGAAAAAATATTCGATCAACATCTAACATGTAAACAAGCCTTTCTCTGAACTGGCCAACGACAACAACAACATCTGGAGTCTCTGAGACGATCCCTGGAGATAAGGTGAGTCTCCAGGTAGTCTCGGTGGAAACAAAGAGGTTCGATTTCACCGGAGACTGCATGGAGACTTGTAGTCATGCAGTCTCTGACAGGTACGTGGTCTCAAGAAGTTGTGTTGCGAATACTACTTGTTGTCCTCAACCTGTGAGATGTTTCTGTGAAGTCCCTGCAATGTCTGCGAGACCTGTCGGACACCCAGGAGATCTAAAAGAGACTCCAGTCGACTCTTTAAGATCTCGTATCACTTTTTAGGTTCGTTTTGTCAGACACTAAGGTTAGAGATGTTAAAGATCTTTTACCTTTACATGTTTCAGCCGCCATCTGCAGGCCGTCATCAGAAGTATCACCGGCGTGCGGTGACGTGTCCCTTATCAGCTGTTCTTACTTCCGAGGCGTGACCAGTCTGACGGTCCCAACAGGTCCGACAGACTGGTCCCGCCCCGGCTGAAACATGTAAAGGTAAAAGATCTTTAACATCTCTAACCTTAGTGTCTGACAAAACGAACCTAAAAAGTGATACTAGAACACAAGTAGACACAATGAACGTTACAAAGTCTTTAAGATCTCCTTGGTATCCTTGGTTTTTGACGACTAAAATTGGACTAAAACTATATTAAAAGTTTTTCATGAGACTAAAACTGTGACTAAAATGTCCAGATATTTTAGTCGACTAAAATAAGACTAAATAAAAATGAAAGGGAGAGACTAAAATCATCCAAACTTCTATTGACCGTTTGAAAAAGCCTCAGATCATGTAAATTCACTGCCAAAGGATCAGCTCTGAGCTTTGTTCATGTGGAGCGGCTCCATGAAGCAGAGGAACAAGATTAAATATGATTATAATGAATATTATCAATGCAAAGTCACCTAATTTGGTCTTAAATTTAGAAACTAGACTAAAATTGAAGATATTTTTTTTAACTTAAACTAGACTAAAATCAAATTACATTTTCATCAAATGACTAAGACTAAAACTAAATTAAAATATGTTGTCAAAATTAACACTGAAGTATACAAAACAAATTCAAACAACTGTTCTACACAACAGCTGAAGACGCATTCCCATTGTTCTCAACTTAAAGAACTTTTTCAGTGCACATAAATGGATGAATGAGTCCTTCCCTGAATCCAATGTGTGGAATAAATACGCACAAAATAAAATGTTTCGCTCAGCCCCTGTGTTGACATAGCAATCAACAAGCATAAGCAGTGTATTTTACTAAGCCTCGATTCACAATATTTACTTGGTGTTTAGTGGCTCGCCGCTCTCTTTATTCGCTGCACAGAACTGAGAGTGACATTAGGCCTTTATGGGATTCCGAACACAAACATCTGCGTTCAAAGTGCGATAATGTTTGTCAGTATCAGCCTCTTGAATGCCGAACGCGACAGAACGTAATCAGCAAACTGCAGAGAAAAATTTGAGGTTTTTTTTTTTTTTTTTACACACACACGCCGTCTTTTTAGTCCCCCCTTTGCTCGTGAGAATGTAAATAAGCCGAGTGCCTGGAGTTGCAACAAGGCCCTCTCTGTGTGGCTTCTTAGCAGCAGTCCCCGCGGGGCTCTGAAGAAGCTGGACTCTGTTAAGATGAGGCTGTGCGGCAGTCTCTCTTTTGGGATAGAAAGGGGGGTGGTGAAGGAGGGGGGATAGAGAGGACTGGGCCGGGCTGATTGGCTGAGTCCCCCCAGTGGAGGGAGGTGACATGACAGAGTGCTCAATTAGCCATCTGGTCACCCACGGCAACGGCGGCAAAGTGGTCCCCGATAAGCCGTGGATGGTGGGGCAATGGAGGCGCTGGAGAGAGAGTTTTAGGAGATGATGGGAAATAGATACATCAATGAGGTAGAGTGCTTTTGGATGTATAGTTTCTGAAATGTTTCTGTAGTTTGGTTCAAATGTGTTTCAAATCACGTCAAATAAAGTATTGATTTTACTGTATCTTTACACTGACTGGCCATTAAAAAAAAAAAGTCGGCACCTGGATTTCACTAACTGATCCGATCTGGGGTCGCTGCAGTTGGTCAGGTCTTTGGTCAGCAACATTACGAGCCGAAAGAATGAGAATCAACCGATGACCTGAAGATCCTGAATGACCAAGTTATTCCATCAATGCATTGCTTCTTCCCTGATGGCACAGACGTTTTTTATATATGGATTAGCCACTACAGAGTCCAGATCTTAACCCCATTGACAATCTTTGGGAGGTGCTGGAGAAGGCTTTGCACAGCGGTCACACTCTCCCATCATCAATATTTAATTTGTGGTGACTTTTGGGGGAGGGGTCAGACAGTGTATCCCGACAGTCGACTGATATGCCCCTAGGTGTTAAAGGGGCTAGATGCAAGTTGGCCATATTATTCTCACTACTGCCACCTCAGGTCATACGTGTAACTGCACCTTCTATATTAAGCTCATGCATGACGCCTATTCGGACCCGAAGTAACATTTTGAGTGACAGTGCAAGATTTTAGAGGCATGTGGTGAAAAGGTTGGGCTCATTCTACACCTTAGAATGTTGCTGGAACATGTAGGGGGTGGAAAATACATCATTAAATTTTTTTTTAACTCTGTACAGTCCCTTTAAGGCTGGATAAGTGGACAACGTTGCTATAAGAAAAGCATGTAATAGATGGAAAAAAAATGGAAAATTCCTGGATTACAGAGTTGGTTTGTTCCCCCACACTATTGACTCTGTGCATAACTTCAAATCATAACAACGTGACTTCCTGTTTCGATCCAGCACGCCAAAACAAAAGCACACAGCTCGTCTCATTGATTAGTTCAGCAGGTAACTTTACAAGAATATAATGAAACACACATAATTTAAAGTGTTTTGTCTGTTAATAGTTAGGCAGAAAGAAAGTTGAACTAATGAACTGCTGAACTAATGAATAAGATGGCGCTTATATTTTGGCGTGCTGGATCGAAAACAGGAAGTCACTTGTTTGCATCAATTCTGATAGAAACTTTATGCCTGTCTTATCAAATACCTTCCAAGGACAACCAGGCCTAGAACAAGATCAAATCAGGACTAAACCGGATCTAAAGATACTAAAATAGACTCTAAACTAATAGAAACTTTTGAGAGTTTCTTCCACAGATTATTAGATTAAAAAAAAAAAAAAATGTTATGCAGTAACAATAAAATTAACCCAAAACAAATAAGATTCCCTTCCCTCTTAAACTGGGTGTAAACATTATGTCTTAACTAGAATGCCTTACTAAAGTATAAGTAAATTTCGAAGTGACCCTAAGCATCACCTATAGAAACCCAATGTACCACAATTTAGAAGTTTTATTTATTGTTATTACTGTAAGCCATAATATTCACAGTACAGGAAATACCGAAAACACGATATTTCGCTCGGCCTGTTTTCCATGGTGTTCTTGGAAACTTTTTAAACCGACTAAACTTAGATCTAACAATAGTATGGCGCGGTTTTGAGTGTATGTGACATGCATATAAACATGTAAAACACTTGAATGCTTTTATGCTTAAAAATTAAAAACATCCATATGCCGTCTCTCAAAAAGAGAGAGAGAGAAACGGCGGATCTCGACACTCGGCAGCTCTTGACCTCCTGACCCCCTCGCAGTTTTTTTTTTTTTTTTTCCTTTTTTGGCGCAGCCTTCATATTCCACTTCAAAACGACGCTTGGGAGGGAGCGAAAGTGCCGGAGAAACATGCCACGAGTGTTTGGGATGAAACGGGGAGCGCGGATTTAGCGCGCGCGAGCGGCTGTGTGTTGGTGGTGTTCATCTTTTTATTATCCACACAGAAAGCCGGGCTGGATAAATTTTTAATGTTCTGCTACATTCAGAGATCCGAGGCGCTGGGGATGCTCGGGTGGCAACAATAAAACTTCTCGGGCTCCAAATCCGCAGTGTGTCATTTAAGAAGCTGCACAATGATGTCAACAGCGAGAGGCATTGCAGTTTAGCTTGGTTTTACAATACAATAGCCCTTTGGGTGGAGTGAGGAGACGCCATAAAACACAATTTACATGTTTACACGGCTCTGTTTACAGTTTAGGCATTAGAAGATGCTTTTAGCCAGAGATTTATAGCTCTGAAGCTGATAGTTATAGCTGATAGCGCTTCTGCATCTTGGGTGTAGGAGGACCAGCTGTTTAATGCACACATATGGGAGATTTAAACCTGTTGTTTGTACAGTTTTATGAAAATATGTCGATGTCATGACCGTGAGAGTGTTTCGCCGACCTTTGCTTAATAGAATGCCTTCACAAGACATCACAACATTCTAAAAAGCCTTTAGTTTAAAGTTTAAGAAAACCTATTGCCTTGTGTTCACGCTGGCCGTCACCTGTTGGAGCCATGGCGTCAAATAGTAAATGGTAAATGGTCTCAACTTATATAGCGCTTTTCCACCTACATTAGGCACTCAAAGCGCTTTACAGCAAGGATCCACTCACCCATTCATACTTTCATTCATACACCAATGTACGCAGACACTGGTCAACCCTTTGGTTGTGTATTAATTTTTATGGATTATTTTTCAGAACTTTCCTCCTTGGACACACTCCTTCACAATGCCACAACAGAGCTCAACACATAGGACAATCCCTTGCATTCGACTCTTGCTCAAAGATAATTGCTCATATTGTTGACGTTTTTGTCTGACCATGAGCCAGGTCGTGGTCACCACCTGGATTTAGCTAACTGTCATAATCTAGGGTTGTTGCGGTTGGTCACATATCAGTTTCGGCAACACTATGTGGTCAAAGAATGTCACAACGAATGCGATCTGTAATCAAAGGCATTTTGTATATACTATTATGCACCTAAGGAATGATGTGCCACAGTTAAGCTTTCTCAAAGTAACAATAGAATGCAAAAGAGTGGAATCCCTTCACCAAAGCTTTATGTCTAATGGCTGGTGCACACTATGCAATTGTTTTTGTCTCATAAGATTTTTAGACGTCACATTGCACAGCGTGGAATTGTAAAATCCACTATTCAAAGAGACAATCATAACTACGATAAGTTTATCGTAGAGAATATCAGGCTCCAGACGGCGCGTGTTGAGCTGAGGCAAGTGCCGCATGCAAGCGGTGCGTTTTTCCGCGGGAACGTGCAGAGAAAGTTGTATAAAATGCGGAGTCGGACCCGCTCATGCCTGGCCTCTGTCACTTATGACTGTGGTGGCGTGCAGTGTCGACGAGACACTTGACAAAGATCCTCTCTGCAGCGAGAGGAGGCTCACTCTGCGACTCACCTTCCAAAATATCAGACACTGCCTGATGTTGGTCATAGCTCGTCTTTGGTCGAGTGATGGTTCTATTTTAAATCTTTGTCCCGGTCTCACTGTGTGACCTATGACCTGTGATCCTAACATTCTCAATGATTCTCAATGATTTAGTTAATATTTGGCCTTTCCATATGTGATCACAAAAAACTTAAGTCAACTGATCATGAAAAAAAGCAAAGTAAAAAAAAAAGAAAAGCATACTTGCTATGAAAACACATTTATTCCACTCCGCTGTAACTATGGAAAAGTGTGTTTTTCCAGCTATTCTTTATTTATACGGCCTTCAGGGTGTTACAAGGGGGACCACACTTGACATGAAAAAATGATAGCCAAACCCCAAAATATACAACAAACTACCACAGAGCAAGCCCCTGGACACCCAGGTATAGAGCCATCATTGAAGCCGCCCTCAGGGGCCCCCCAAAACGCGCGGAGACAGTGCCTTCGAGAGCTGCCATTGGCTTTTTAATGGAAAATCCGGAATGGAGATATGCAAATGCCTTCGCTCCTGTGCGCTCCCCCCCCCTCCCCCGCCCCCCGGCACTGGGGGGGGTGAGCAGGTGTGGGCGGGAGAACGAGGTCCGCCGGGGATCAGGGTATACGGCAGGAGAAGAAGCTAATGAAGTGGCAACGCTATCAGGACAAGGCGGATGTCCCAACACCGGCGGATCGGAGGAACAAATGAGCTGTTTGGGGGCGCGAGGGGACAGCGGCTGACAGCGTGGCTCCGTACGTACATCCGAGGGAATTTGAGATGGATCTGTTTTTGTTCTTGTTTTTTTTTTTTTTCCATTAAGTGATTCAATGTGAGGACATGCGGCTCGCGGTGTTTTTGTACCTCGATTTGCGCCGCCATCGTTAAGGGCGAGGATTGTTCGCCACTGTTTTTTGACGGCTGTTTACGGCGGGCCTTGTTTCATTCGCCCAGCGTGCCGGCAAGCATCGGTGGGCGGAGGGAGGGGAGAGAGTGTCTGGTTTAAGGCTGAGTGCAGATGAACGGGGGCCTGAGGTGCCGCTTTTGAAGTGGTGGGATGAAGAGGAACAAAGAGGCGCAGGTATGAGGACACCGCGGATTCGAACGTAACGACAAAAGCGCCACGTAAAGATGAGGACGCGGGTTTTACGCAGCGATGCTAAACGTGTCCAAAAAAAGCATCTCGGCAAGCAGATAAAACTTTGAGAGAGACTGCGTCCAACTTTATCTAAGACGACTGTAATGTCCTCAATATTGGCTTCTGTGTGGCTGCTTTTATACGTCTCTATCTTCCCTCTGTCAACACCAGGCTGTACGGCGGGGAGCCTGTCATGTGGGTATTCAATTGTTCCCATTTTCCGCAAGACACAGCGCGGCAAAGCAAGTTCATTTTCTGTTTAATCATAGAAATTGGAGGAGTCTTTGAGCGAACCCCAGGGACCTCGATGCAAAAGCACAGACGCTTTTTTTTTTTTTCTCCGTTGTCGGGACAGTGGTAAAATGTCAGAGAGGGAATTTCAATTGTTTGGTGCAGGGATTCTTAAGGACACAGCTGTACATATAAGACAAGATCAAATTGAGTTTGCTCCTGCTTCCAACTCGGGAGGGTAGGAAAACATAGCTATACTACAATCAAAGTAAATACCATAAGAGGCCTAGCAGGTTCTATATAAGATTTAATTTAATGCAATGTTTCACAAATATGCATACTATGGCCTGTATTGCACTGACTATTAAAAATTGGTTGTGTTCGGGATAGTAGCTTGTGCATTATGACCCTTGTGAACCAAATGCACGTGCACTTCCTTTTAATGGAAGTCAATGTATTTTGACATTATTTAAAGCCACCAATTTTACCCAATAAATAAAATTGAAATACAAGCATTTATTTTATGACAGATATTTTAATAATTGAAAAAAATACCTCAAAAATGTACAAACAAACATTTATGAGGCTCACCCCTCCTAAGATATGACTGTAAACTTTACTGGGAGTGGGTACGTCTCCAGCTCGTTTCCATGGAGATGTGACGAAAGGCAGTAGAATTTGAGATTTAAACAAGTTTAGTTTCTCATCCAAATCCATTCCTTTATTACACACTGCAGAAATAGTATTTTCTGTCTTGAGCTTGTCATTAAGAGCATGTTTTGCTTTGCTGCAACAGTATAGTCCAAAATGTTACGCAGTGTACCTTTAAAGTTAAATTAACCTTTTTTATTTGGGTCATTTGGATTTTGTCGGGGGCCTGATGTATTTCTAATCTGTGAATCCATCGTATTCCATCATATACTACACTATATAAACCTGCACATTCTCCAAGCCTCCGCACCTTCAAGTATTGGCCATTGCCATGACGACCAGGTGACCCATGCTTGCAATTAGGAGTGTCTAACAGGCGCGGCACCTGTGAGTGTGCACAGATGCAGAGCATACATTATGTAAAGCGCAGTCCCTGAGAAAGTGTGGCCCAGCCCGAGCCGTGGCCTCCGCGCTCTTTTAATCTGATACGTTTTTATCGTCAGCCCTGTGTCCATCCAAACAAAACACAGGCGCCATAAGGACACGGAACAGCACATCTGTGCCAAGTGTGCTGTGCCAGGAACATGAGGCGCAATACAAAGAGAGCGACAAACATGAGCAGTGGAAAAAAAGGACAAGAACAATCTTTTAATATGTATGGTCGGTGCCTTCATTTAAAATTCAGAAACTCTACAGAGCAAATAAAGTGAGTTTTAGCATGATTGCCTTGTATAAGTATGAACTCCATGGTGCAAAATATAGCCTGCATATAATATAACATTGTCAGTGAGAAAATACCACTTTTCACTTAGTTCAAAGGGAGACTTTTTGTGTAGGCGCTTATTTTTCTGTATCTGACAAAGATAATAAGGTGTCCGGATCTTTTTAGAAGTGTTTTGTGGCGAGCACTATGCCCCGGCCAAGCGCAGCCCTCATTAAACCATCATCTACACATAGCACTACACTAGACCCACTACTCTCCGGCGAAGGCTAATGCTGCCCTTTGAACCCACCCAAATCAAAGTGCAAACAACAGAAATGTGCGGCGGTGCAGCTGAGGCTTTTACCACAAAGTTTGTTTTGATGAAGGAACTCCATCTGCAGCTTCTGGCCGGCGCGCTGGGCCAGTTGGTACGGGGCGGAGTAGGCGGGGTCGCCCGTGGCACACATGACGTCGGCCCCGCTGAACACCAGGCGCATGGTGTGCAGGATGTCCGGCAGCACCACGGCAGCGCACAAAGCCTACGCACAAAGGAGGACATTTAGAAGAACACATTTCACTAACCACCCTTTCAATTTGTTTGTTTTTGACCCATCCTTCAACACAACAGCATCTTCAGGAGTGCCAAGAGATTATGCTTCAAGCCTGATGCTCTTCTGCACTAAGATCTTCAAATATGTGTTGGTTTGTGAGTGGAAAAGTGTTTGGTGACCGCTTGTAGTCGGAAGTGCCACAGTAAAAAGGTAAATATTCTTTAGTTAGCACATAAAGGCAGCTTCTATGGGGATGTTGATATTTTCAGAGCATTTATAATAAGCTACATTTAGTCGATTGTAGGTGCACTTTCAGACTTTTCGCCTTCATCTAGTAAAACCTGCCACATACCTCTGCGGATAAAGTCATAAAGATTGAAGTTCGCGTATGAGTGTGTGTTTTTTTCCCCATCCCCTCCGTGGCCCACAGTGCTGCTAAAGGCACTCGGTCTCAGCAATCAGTCATACAGCCCGCTCTGAGAGGCCTCCAGGGGATGGTGCATTAAATTTCGCTTCCATAAATACATGTTGTTCAGGATAAGATGCTCCTTTAATGGCGGCAAAACACCTCAGCCCGCATTGAAAGTGTCTCGCCAGGCAGACGAGCTTTGTTAAAACTATTCACCTGTTTCACCTTGTAAGCGCACTCAGAGAAAACAAGATAAAAGAGGCGGCAGAACACAGAGCGGCTGAGGAAAATATTCTCTCCCCGTGTCTGCCTCTCCCCATCAGTGCGGTCAATTGATGTGACATTGCGCACGATGACCCACGACAAAGTGGATCAACAGAGGAGTCGAGTGGCAAACAGCGGAATCTCAACAAGCGGGCCTCGTCTTTCATCGGACCGGGGGCCCCGAGTCTGTAAACGGCATCGATCGGCCACAAACGAGCCCGATCTGTCTCGGAGAGGCGTGTTCTCGGCACAAACAAAAAAAAGTGATTGTCAATACGTCCCCTCGGCGCACACAAAAGACAAAGACGTTAAAGCGTTGTTGTTTTTTTCACGGGGACCCAGCAGATATGGGGACATAGGGTATTTTATTTTTATTTTTTTAATATGGCACATTACTTTTAGATTAGATTTACTAGAAAATGGCTTCTTGTATTAGGATTAAGTAGTATATCAAAAGTACAAAACATTGCTTGCTATTTAAAGCAGAACTAAGTAACTTATTTACCCTAATAAATCCTTTTCGTAGTCCCTCGGGTTATACAAGTGTTAATGGGATGATTGTGGGGTCTTTCATCTCCCCCCCTGGTGTCTCTGGCCAGAAAACCACAATTGCAACTTCACTGCCTACGGGTCGGAGGCCCCAATACACACTAATAGAATCACAAAGAAGAAGCTAACAGGCTAATGGGCAAAGCTAACTCCGGGCTAGCGCCACTTAAACAGTATTTACGGCCAAGTTTGAGAGAAAAAAATTCTCTCCATTGTGTAATTGGATATATTATATTCCTCGCTCCCTTTGTCTTTTCTGTCAGCGTAGTATTTACTTTCA
Source organism: Gobius niger (assembly GCF_951799975.1). Lineage (NCBI taxonomy): Eukaryota > Metazoa > Chordata > Actinopteri > Gobiiformes > Gobiidae > Gobius > Gobius niger. Next base: position 11,074,493 of record NC_136872.1, read on the forward strand.
CGGACAATTAATGAGTAAAAAAACTGCAACATGCTATGACACCTGCAGTGGCGCTTATGGCCTCTTGGGGCATGGGTTACTTAGTACTGCTTAAAAGTGCTACTGCTATTGCTATTACTACTCCTACTAATTCAACAACTCTGACTACAAATCTACTACTACCTCACTTCTACATCTAACCCTTCACAAAAATACTTAATAACTAGGGAGAATGTTATCTCTCCCAGAAATAATTGCTACTACTATGGCACTAACTCTACAGCTCCTCCTCCTGTGTCTATTCCAAACACCACATTGGTTGGTTGATTATTTTGACCTTATTACACTATACATTTTGCATTAGCATAACATTGGCTACAACTTAATCTACATACTGTATAAATAATAACACAAACATGAACTTCCAAAACTTGACAAAGGAGTGAGATGAAAGATAAGTGCTTTATTTGACATTGTACACAATTGAGCTGCGAATCTTGCCCGGACACCTCCTCGTTTGTCCCATTTTAGTTTCCTGTAGCGCCTCTCCACAGTGCTGCAGGTGGGGGGGGGGGGCTCTTGGTGCCATTTCAGTGTTTCAGAAGAAGAAAATGTGTGGGTCCCAAATGTCTTTAAGTGTTTATAAGATTCTTAAGGATTGTGGTAGGAACAAAAAAACGTAAAAGTGAACAGCAACGTGACAACGCAATAATCCTGGCCAGCCCCAAATGTAATAGGTCGACAAAGCAGCGACACAGCAGCCCTGCACCAAGCCCCGCCGAGCCAACAGGCAAGAGGCGACAGTCCACCACATATACATACAATCATGTGCAATTCCACAAAGGTCACATTGTACGCGCAATTCTATTATCTTCAGAACAACTAACCATAATGGAGCAATAAAGATTGAGTGTAGTGGCGGCATATTTTCTCTAACTTCGTAACATCAGTTATTCAATTAAGCATGAGGGCGTCGGACTTGAGCCCCCCCCCCACTCTCCCTCGGTTCAGTATTTAGCGGCTCACTCCCCCCTCTCGCGTACACGACGGGGTCAGATTAACCTGGCCTTATTCTGTATCGTCTCTGGAAGTGACCTCCCGTGTCACAGCAATTACCGCAGCCACCGGGGGGGGGGGGCCCGCGCGGGTGAGGCGAGCGCGAGACAAAAGGCGGGCGGGCGTGTGTAATGATATAAGGAGGTCCTCCGACGCCCCCCTCTCGAGGTCAGCCGGCCTGTGGAGACACCGTGGAGGTCGCGGGCATATGAGCTTCTAATGGGAAACGAGGGACCGCGAACGGGAGCGGGGTACGCAGAGGGCGAGCGCACAACCCGGCCCGAGCCACACACACGCGCACACGCGCACACACACACACGGTTCAGACATTATATTAGCGGCCATATTGACGCAGTCAGGCATAAATCACTGGCAGTTTTTATTTCATTACTCCAAATGACACTTTAAAGAGATTTACTGGATGTGTTGAGTGAGTTCTGTGACCCCTGGGCTCATAACACCTATTAAAATGTCATTGTCGGATTAAAAAAAAAGCACACAAAAAAAAAAAAAGCATGAATATCAATGAAGAATGGTCTTTGTAACCAAGACCATTCCCAAAGGAGGAGGTTTTATATAGCCGTTTCAACATTCACGCATTTGCGGATTAATTAAACGTGAAACGGAACTCAGCGGCGTGTCAGATCTGATTAAGTCGGGCCCGGGCTTTGTTTATGTTCAAATACTATTTTTACTTCAAATCAAGGAGCGAGGGTTTGCGCGCGCTTCGCCCGGGAATTTTTGCGGCGCGGCTTGGTGACACATCGATCCCTATCATGTTCTTCCGAGCCCATTTGTGAATAAGAGGCAGACAGAGAGGGAGAGCAAACGCTTTCTGTCCACAAGAAGACGTCTCCGCTATCCGGGAGCTTTTAAACTGACACCTTTTTTTTTCATGCGCCTCCGCTTCTGTCATTGCCGCTTCAAAGTTACAATTCACACCTCACATGTTCACACGCATGTCCGGTCTCTCGCGCTCCCGAAAGCCCGGGCGAAAGCCGCAATAAAACCAATCCAAGCGTTTCTGTTGTGGACCCTAATCCACTTTTCCACTCAGCCGGCTCCTGTATCTCTGCCTCACTCTCTTCTCCACCACACCCCCCTCCCCGCTCTCTCCGCTTTATACAGGAAAACAATGCACGTTGATCTGCGTAAATGCTGACACGGGCAGAAACTTTGCTGTTCTGAGGCTCCCAGCTTTAAAAAACTCCATCTTTTGCTGCCAGCCAAAAGGCGGGGGGGGGGCGTGTCTCGAGGCAGCCGGAAGCCCCGACCACAAACTGGCAGAGAGGCCCCGGTGTCAATCTGCTTTACACACGGGATCGATAAAAACCTTCCCTTCGGCTCCTCCTGACTTTCAGCGGAGTTGTGCCGACTTGTCAAAAGGTCAGCGCCAAGTGGACTCTCCAGGGTTAAGCGGATTTTGAGCTAATGGAGTTTGTCGTGTACCAATGGAGTTGTCAAAATTTAAAAAAAACGGGGACTTGCGCATCACACTGGCACGAGGTTGTACCGAATGGGATAGGTAAAGTCAATAAGATACATCAAACTGTAAAAAAAAAATAGCCTCAAACAAGTGTAAACGGCCGGAAATTGGGACATGGTTGGGACAGAGACAGGTGTAGAAGAGATATTTGTGTGACTGATAGAAGAATCACAGCCTAAAAGCATCTAAAATGTATCTGTCATGATTCCATAATAAATAAATAAATAGGCAAATCACAACACATTTGCTAATACTAATGCTAATGCGGCTAATGCTAACACGACGGCTAATGCTAATGTCCACAGCAGCTTAATAAATCCTCTCACTGAGTGGGGTCTGCACCTGATAGAATAACTTCTCTTTGCAGTGCTTCCATGTCGCAGGTAGAGCAGAAGAAGAGTATTCAGGACTAAAAGTGACATTTCAGGATTTTTGACATAGGGCCTTATTTGATATTTTTTCTTTATTAATTCATGCAGTCCTTATATTTGAAGTGTTTGAGTTTAGTGGTGCTCGGCTATAGTGCTAGGCTAGCGCATGTCTATGGTAACTAGTAGCCTGCATTGAAAATAGTCTGAACCAAGCACAGTGCACCTGAGGCAAATTCATTATAACACCAGACTACCCATATAAATGTCTGTGTCGATAGAATAACTATAACTATTTTGCATTAAAGGGGGGGTGTTAAGCAAAATCGACTTTTTCAAGCTTTACATCATGTTATTATGTCACTCCCTCATTAAAAACATGCCTGAAGTGTTGCCTTGGCACATTCACGTATTTTTGAGTAATCTGTAAAAACTCGGATGGCAGCCATTTTAGGGATAGGTTTGCCCGAGTCCTCCTAGGAACGCCCCCACCTCCTGGAGACGCCTCCGAGCTTTCGTCACCAGCCGATTAACCAACCTCTTCAGCAGAACCCCCTCCCCACTGATGCCACAGACAGCGTGTGGAGGGGGCGTGTCGGAAAGGGTCAGAGGTTCTTAAAGAGACAGAGGCCTATTTCAAGACATTCACTACAGCCATTTTTTGAGAGAGCAATTTTATACAAGGCAGTTATTTTAATTTACTGCATTAACAGACCAACAGAAGGTTTCGTCATCATTGTAGTGTGCTATAGACTGGTGCTATGTGATTGAAAAAAGCATAATACCCCCTCTTTAAAACAAATGTATATTTGAGCAGCATCAGCTTCATGGTTGCAAGCCACGTAGCGGCGGAGTGATTCGCTAGAAAATAGTCCCTCAAAATGCGGTAATTCATCTGATAAGGTCAGTTATATTAAAAAAATTATTGACAGACATTTATATCAGTAGTCTGGCGTTATGAGTGATTTGCCTCACTGTGGGTAAAAGAGCACACTGTGCTTGGATCAGACTGTTTTTAATGCAGGCTACTAGTTACTATAGAGATGCACTAGCCTAGCATTAGCCTAGCACCACTAAACTCTTCAAATATATGTGGACATTAGCACTAGCCACCACGTTAGCATTAGCAAATGTGTTGCGATCAGCCTATTTGTTTATTATGGAATCATGCCTGTATTACAGAGATGGTATGGCCTTACAGCATGACCCAATATGAAAAATGTAGATGCTTTGGGACTGTGATCCCCTGTGAGATGGACGCCTGTTCCAACTTCCAGCCGTTCACACTTGTTTGAGGCTAGCCACCGCTTTGAGCTAAATCTGACATACTTGATGCAAACAGGAAATACAAACAAAACAATATTTAAAGAGCTCGATTTTAATTATTCTTCCATGCAAGCTTTTTACTCTGACCGCTTCTTTAGTTTAGTGCGAGCCGAGTAACGACAACACAAACCACAGCGATTAGCGAAAACTCGAGGACTGGATCAGGGCGTCGCGTGTGGTCACATGTATTGTTTATTTGGGGACACAATATGAGCAGTGAGCACGCGATCTGAAATCTGCTCCTGAAATAACTTCTGAAATGAAAATGATCTAATCAGACCAATCTGCACCCACACAATCCCAATAGATTACACCATAATCAGGTTTTGAGATAAACTTAAGTTCCTAGCACACAGAGCCAACATGCAATTATCTCCAGCTTAGTTGTCTGCTTTTGCTTCACTTTCTCTGTATCTAGATAACAGTGACGGCGCTAAATATGCTACTTTTTCATCAATCTTTTTGTCTCATTTAAGAATCCACTTCCTCAGATATCCAGTTGAGAGCAGAGTGTACAGACTGAGCAGGATATATTGATATAAGCCTACAAAAGCAGAGCTCATCCTGTCCCAAATCCTCACCACTGAAGCTCTTTGACCTTTGCCCCGAGACTTTATTAAATGTGCACCTGGTTTAGCTGCTCCAGGTTGTCGCAGTCATCCAGCGGCGGGCAGTACTTCCTCTCCCGGTACTTCCTGCGGATGAAGGTGGCGCGCTGCTCGGCCGACGCGCCGCTGTAGAGCTCCTCCTCCACGGGGAGGTGGGCCGCCCAAAAACCGTTGGCGTTCTGGTTCCCCACCTCCAGGAACAGCTGTGGGTAAAAGAGCAGGTGACTTTGAGACCGTGTACTCGGGACCTGTGCTTAAAGGGCATGTTCCTGATTCAATTTCCAGCAGCGGAATGAGATTTGTTTTGGTTCTCCAGTGCATTGGAAAGCAGACATTTGTGGAAAAAAGACCAGTGTGCGCCGCGCATTTAATTATAAAGCATTTTTATCGACTATGGTCCCTAAACGTGGTGAGATGTGTTTATCAGCTAACCCTTGTGTAGAATATGGGATGATAGAAATGCGTTAGGAAGGAGTTTGGACTAAATTACAACTAACATTTTAAACTTTCAAATAGGGCTGCTCGATTATTGAAAAAATAATAATCACGATTATTTTAGTCATAATTGAAATCACGATTATTCAAACGAATATTTGTTGCCTTTAAAAAAAAGTCTTTATTTTATTTATATATTTATTAATAAAAAAAACTATGCTGAATATTTTCTGTTTTCTGAACAGTCATAAAAGTACAAATGATTTCAAATTTGCCTCGATTAAGGAGAGGTCACCGTTTCACACCTGCCCCCTGCTGGCCAGCCCTCACACCTGCGCAAGTAAATTGAGCAGCGCGGCCTGATGACATCATCACGCAGCGTTTGTTTTTATGTCACGCAAAAGCATGAGCCATGGCAAGTGAAATGCGAAGGGAAAATAATCCCAGCGCTGTCTGCTTTGCAAAAAAATTTTGGAAAAAATTGAAAATCGATTATGCAAATGTTGTAATCGTTTAGTGTAATAATCGAAATTGTAATCGAATTTCGATTAAATGCACAGTCCTACTTTCAAATCCCTCCTTTGATTGTATTGTGTGTGTGGGTTTGTTTTTCATTCAAAAAAATGCCTGTCTGGAACAAAATCAATTAAGTTATTCTGAAGTAAAAGTGAAGAGTTCATTTGCAAAAACAGATAAGTGCCATTGAAAAAACTCAACGTATGCTTCAACATTCCTCTTTACATAGCAGTGTTTTTCATTACCAGATTTGTTTCAGTGCCATACAAATATTAAGTCACTTGTTCTTAATTAAATTCACACAACTTTAGCTTCATAAGTGGCATCTGTTGCGTGCAATAACAAATATACAAAACGATTTAGAAAAAAAATTCAAAACGGAGATATCTGCTTTTGCAAATGAACTCTTCAAGTATTTAAAGCCACACTGCGCAAGATTTCACCCAAAAAACAAAAGAGAAATACAAGCATTTATTTTATGATATATATTTTCACCATTGAAAACTACCTCAAACAAACATGTGCTTTTGCTCTGAGCTGCTCTGCTTTGCTAAAACATGACTATAACTTTACCAGGAGTGAGTACGTCTCCAGCTCGTTTCCATGGAGACGTCGACTAAAGTCAGCAGAATTGAGAGTTAAACAGGTTGGGCCCTCATCCAGATCCATTCTTTCATTATCCACTGCAAAAATAGCATTTTCTGTGTCGAGCATGTTTTGTTTTGATGGTACAGTATAGTCCAAAATGCTACGCAGTGTGCCTTTAAGTTCAAAAGGCTTCTGCAATGTCAAAAGATCCAGTGTTGCATTCCTTTTTCATCAAGATCTTGTATTGACGATTGGAGAGTGTGACCACTGTGCAAAGCCTTCTACAGCACATCCCATAGATTGTCCATGGGGTTCAAATATGGACTCTGTGGCAATCCATGTCATTCTCCCTGAACCACTCTTTCACAACGTGAGCTCGGTGAATCCTGGAATCTTGGAATATGCCCGTGCCATCAGGGAAGAGAGAAGAACCTGGTCATTCAGGATGTCCAGTTCGACTTTAGCCAAATCTAAAAGCTTCTTGAAAAAGGTGACAAAAACTATATGAAATGTATGAAAATGATGCAAAAAAAAGGATCCAAAAGCAACACAAAACAGGTCAAAAAAGTGATGAAAAAGCAACAAAAGCGTGACAAAAAGTGACAAAAACTTGACCAAAAAGTGATGAATAACTGACATGAAAGTGACAAAAACGCAACACGTGATAAAAAAGTGATGAAAAAGCAATAAAAGCATAAAAAAGTGACAAAAATAGGGATGAAAAACCAACAAAAAAGTGACAAAAACACATTAAACAGCCAACAAAAAAAAGTGATGAAAACGAACAAAAAAGTGACAAAAACACAACAAAACAGGTGGTAAAAAAAAGTGATGAAAAAGCAATAAAAGCATAACAAAAAGTGACAAAAAAAAAGGGATGAGCAACCAACAAAAAAGTGACAAAAACGCAACAAAGCAGGCAACAAAAAATGGATGAAAAAGCAACAGATCGGTGAATCCTGGCATTGCCATCTTGGACTATGCCAGTGCCATCAGGGAAGACAGAAGAACCTGGTCTTTCAGGATGTCCAGGTCATCTGCTGATCTCATTCTTTGGGCACATAGTGTTGCTGAACCTAAATTTAGACCTGACCAAATGCAGGACCACAGGGGGGAAAAAAAGCCCTTGGAAAAGACTGGAGAGCTACAGTACTGATAACTAATGACTACCTTTACAACCGTACAACTAACAATGCAACAACCTGTACTGCTTTTGCATCAATAGAGATACTATAACTACTTCATTAAAACTTTTATGCAAGTACATTATCATACAAAACTCCAATGCACACGATGATACTCATTTACAAACCAGCGCAGCGCACATTCTGTAGGTCACAACTGTCCGTAAAGGCGCGTACCTCTACGAGCTCATTACTCCAGATGCTGCTGTCCAGTTTCATGCTGCGCACTTTGGAAATGCTGGGGCCGAGGGAGCGGTGCTGCCCTGGAACACAAGCAGATACAGACACATCTGAGAACGGGGCCTCAAAGACTTTCACTTTTTTTTTTTTGGACAGAAATATGCACAAATTAAGACATACATAATGCGCGCCGGCGTTCCCTCAGTGCGCGAAACAAACACGCTCTAAATGCCAATGGTAGAATAAATAATAAAGCAGCAGGCAGTTAGGAGACGGAGAAGCCGAGCATGACTCTCGCAACAGACGTATTTAGTCCCCTCAGCTTCCCCTAATTGGAAATGAAAGCAGAGAACCGGGCCCATTAATTGCTAATGAATCATGAGTAATTCATTGTGTTTGCTGGTCGGCCTGTTTATTTGGGTGAGCGGGGGGCTGCCGGGGTTGCTTATGGCCAGAGACGGAGCCGACATCTATAATATATAAGACGGGGGGGCAAGAGCGTATGTGCGGACGTGAGTGACGTCCAGGGAGCGTGACATTGTGGATTATCTTCTATGTGAACTTGTGGTGATTTGCTCCTTTCAGTCCAGACACGAAGATATCACTAAACCTATGTCCTTTTTGTTGTGCTGTGTCTAAATTCAGTTAAAGTGGAGCTTAGAAAAGACTAGAATTCTGGGTAAAGTTGCTATACTGCAATATTTACATTAGACTGCTGTGTTGTAGTTTGTCATATTTTAAGCACATGGTAAGTGTGTGGTTTCCATGCCAACTTCTGCTTAAGTGGATTGTAAAAGTTCTGACATTAAAGAATCATTTCAAGCCCTTGTTGTAATCCATCATGCACGGACTGTTTCTATAGTCTGTAGAAAATAACTCGTCACCAAGTTATTGTAGCACTATCGCCAGTTCGACTTTACCCAAATCTAAAAGCTTCTTGAAAAATAGCCACAAAAACAAGACATAAATAAGGATGAAAACGCAGCAAAAAAGGATCCAAAACCAACAAAAAAAGACACAACAATGCAACAAAATAGTGATAAAAACGCAACAAAACAGGCGACAAAAAAGTGATGAATAACCAATAAAAACACACCAAAAAAGTGATGAAAAACCAATAAAAACACACCAAAAAAGTGATGAAAAAGTGATGAAAACACAACAAAAAGTGATGAAAAACCAATAAAAACACACCAAAAAAGTGATGAAAAAGTGATGAAAACACAACAAAAAAGTGATGAAAAAGTGATGAAAAACCAACAAAAACCAATAAAAAAGTGATGAAAAACCAACAAAAACACAATAAAAAAGTGATGAAAAACCAACAAAAACCAATAAAAAAGTTAAAAAACCAACAAACACCAATAAAACTTTTTTATTGGCTTTTGTTGTTTTATTGTTTTTTGTTGAAAAAACAACAAAAACCAATAAAAAAGTGATGAAAAACCAACAAAAACACAAATAAGAGTGGTTAAAAACACAACAAAAACACAACAAAAAAGTGATGAAAAAACCCAACAAAAAAACAACTAAAACACAACAAAAGAGTGATGAAAAAATGATGAAAAACCAACAGAAAAACAACAAAAAAGTGATGAAAACCAACAAAAACGTGATGAAAAAAAAACAACAAAAAAACAACTAAAACACAACAAGAGTGATAAAAAAAATGATGAAAAACCAACAGATACACAACAAAAAAGTGATGAAAACTAACAAAAAAACACCAAAAACACAACAAAAAAGTGACAAAAATGATGAAAAATCAACCACAAAAAACAACAAAAAAGTGAGAAAACGCAACAAAAATAAAGTGATGAAAAACCAACAAAAAAACTATCAAAAAAGTGACAAAAATGCAACAAAACAGGTGACAAAAAAAAAAAAAACTAATAAAAGAAAATTGACCAAAAAAAGCAACGAAAATGTGACGACAACACGAGGGAAAATTTTATATCAGTTTTGTAGGTCGTAGCTTTTCCCTGGCCTCTAGGTTGTGACCTCCAGTCGAGAATCTAGATTTGGGTTCAGCAGAACTGGAGAAAATTTGCTTGGTTAAGGCAATTGTGTAATCATATACAGGTACTAAATATATCTTCTTTTGCGCAGGACCACTTTCGGTTGTTTTCGAGCCCAATCAGATAAACAGTCACTGCAGTCATAGCAACCCCTCTACGTGACCTACATGTTCTTCAGCCTGACTACCCCGACGAGCTTCCGAGCTGCAATGCTGTAGGTGACACTATAAATAGCAGGGATTCCCATTCACCCAGTAGTGATATAATTGTGCGTGAAACCGGCATTAAAATGTCAACCACTGATGGATTATGGGGTGTTTAAATCAGGTTCCTCTAATCCCAAAAGTAAAAAGAGGGGGGGGTGACGGCGACAGCGGCGGCAGAGTGCCCGTGTTGTCAGGGCGCGCACACCTCCCACTTGGCGCGGCGGTCTAAAGAGGCAGATTCTGTCACTTTTTGCCCGTGAACAAGTGAAAAATATTTCCCTCCCGCTGCTCTTGCCGCCGCCGCACACTCCCGTCCACTCAGCCGTAGCCGCGCCACAGGACCATTTTCGCTTGTGTAAAGGTAATGAAGCTGAAAACGTGTGGGTGTGTACGTGCCGGCGACTGCGCGGCTAAAACTTCACATTTAAAATAGCCAGCTGCAAAAAAAAATCCATACATGAGGATTGAGAAGTGCTCATGAACCTTCGGTCAAATGGGTATTCTGTATTGAAGGGGATTTTTGATGTTCGGGAGCAAAAACAAAAAGTGGGAAAAAATCAACACGCTTTCATGTAGCCTACGTTAAGTTAAAAAAAAAATCCAGTGTTTCATCTGGCTTTATCTGTACTCGGAAAATAACACTGCCCAAAAACCAGCCTCCTTCAGGGTCTTGTGAATGTTTTCATCTTTTTGTTTTTTCTTTGCTATAGCCCAGAACAACGCACATGATGAGGGCATTCCTCTCAAGGCCACTCGCAACGGTCCCAAACCCTCCGTGGACTTCATCTCCAATTAAAAACTGTCCCATCGACTCTGGCGGCGGCGGCACGCTGGGCACTCTCCGGCCCTCGGTCCAGCCCGTGCGATTTAAATAACAGGAAAAAGAAGTGGTGCTACAGCGTCGCCGTAGCAACCGTTTGCCGGCAGACGTCCCACACAAGTTGTACGTTTAATTGCTTTCGTGGAAGACGTTTTGGACCTTTTGGGTTTTTTTAGAAGTAGTCCAGACTGAAGGGTACTCGGTGTTCGTAGATAGATAGATAGATAGATAGATAGATAGATAGATAGATAGATAGATAGATAGATAGATAGATAGATAGATAGATAGATAGATAGATAGATAGATAGATAGATAGATAGATAGATAGATAGATAGATAGATAGATAGATAGATAGATAGATAGATAGATAGATAGATAGATAGATAGATAGATAGATAGATGCCATGGCTCATGCTTCTGCAAACAAACGGCGCTGTGTGATGATGTCATCAGGCCGCGCTACTCAGTGTGCTTGCTCTGGGGTGAGGGCTGGCCAGCAGGGGGCAGGTGTGAAACAGAGATCTCAGCATAGTTTTTTGGCAGATAAATAAATAAAATAAAGATGGACTTGTTTCTAAAGGCAGCAAACAATCTTTTGAATCATCTTGATTTCAACTATGACTAAAATAATTGTTATTTTTTTCAATAATCGAGCAGGCCAGTTTGAGAGATTTAAAAATTCAAGAAAAGACAGTGCATTTGAGCTTCAAGTAGCGACCAAAACGAGACGTAAATGAGGATGAAAACGCGGCAAAAAAAGCTTCAGAGGAGCGTTAAAAAGCAGCAAAACAGGCGACAAAAAGTCATATAAAAGTGATGAAATAAGGACAATAATGCAACAACAAAGCAACAAAAACACAAACAAAACAGACGACCAAAAAGCAGCAAAACAGCCTACAAAAAGTGATGTGAAAAGTAGTGAAAAAGTGATGAAAGAGTGCAACAAAACGAAAAAAAAGAAAAAAAAAACGTGTCAAAAAACAACACAAAAAATATAATATGCATACAAAAATAGTAACGACAGCGCAAGGTCAAATCTTAGATCAGCTGTGAAGGTCTTAGCTTTCAAACGAGGGGTTACACTGGCCAATAGTCCGTGAGCTCTACTCGAGAAGCTTTAAGATTTGGGTAAAGATGAGAAAATGTGCTCGGTGAAGCCGGCGGGTAAGGCGGCTACATAATGCAGGTGGGGCATAACGCATTCATCAGTTGGTCATGCTTTCCCAAATGAACTAATAGGTAAGTGTGCTCAATAATTATTTGTGTTTCACTCTGCTTTCTAGGCAGTATTTAATGATAGGAAAAAAAAGCGCTGCTGTACAATATCCCACTCCTTTTCAACGGGTCAAAGAAAAAAACGGGCCATTAAAAAATCATTCGGTCTTAAACGGAAATAGGAAAGCCCATCTTAGATCATTCCACCATTAGCCTTCTCGCCGCTCCGGCCCTCTTCCTCTTGTTCAGCATTTCTCTTTATTGTCCGTGACATGAGAGCGCTAATTAAAAGCCCGAGCAGTCATTGGTATTCGGAATGGACCACCGACGATTTTAAGAAGCGAACAGAGGGCGAGGACAGCTTCCCCGGCCGCATATATTCACTGTCTCTCCCCTCTTCTCCCTGCGTGTCGACGAGATGTAATATTAAACAGCCCTGCAAATGAAATCATTTAAGGCTGTTTGGAAAAAAAAAAGAGGGGGATGTCTGATATCTGATGCGTACCAATTACATGGACTTTGGAGAGGTGAGGTGAAGAATCGCATTAAAGCTCCAGGAGACTCACGGGCCTGGAGGAAAGAGAAGAAGGTGGATCGAGCGTGGAGAGAGGGGGATGTGTAGCGCCGTGTAAAAAGATAGCTACACCGAGCACACATCCGTCGGGCAGCTAGCATGACTGCTCTATAATCACGTTTAGCGGGTCAAGGAGCTGTCCGGGATCGCCCCAAAGTTCCCGCCCGGAGCCTAATCTTTGTTGTCATTTCATCTGAGCCGTCCGCCATCGCCAAATAGATTAGAGGAGGGAGTCCAGGGGCCAGATGCCAGCTCCCCGTAAGTAGCTTATCACCTGAGATCTTATTCCAAAAGTGCCGCCAGGTCGCAGACATGCTCGCGCAAGGGGGGGGGGGGGGGGGGGGGGAACAGGACGTCGCCGCCGCACATGCATGTCAACAATTTGTTTGGCCGGGCGGTTCAAGCGTGGAAAAAAGAGGAGGGACTTTAACAGCAAATTGTCCCGACACCGAGGCCGGCACAGTGCCCTGCGTTTGTGTGGCAGCCGGTAGCCTTAACTGTTAGGCTAACAACGTGTCGCGCTCGCTGTGATTTTGACACTTTGTATATTAGAATAGATTTTCTACTTCCTTCTGTTTGAACTTTTGTATGATTTATGTATTTTTCCAAGCTTGGGAATGACACATACAACCCCCAAGAAACAAAAGACTTGAAGAACATGAACACTGTGCCCCTACTTTAGCAGTAGAAAAAGGGCTTGAAAGGAGAACTAAGTAACCATGCCCTTAGAGGCTAGAAGCGGTACTGCAGGTGTCGCGGCATGTTGCGTTTTTTTTTTTATTCATTAATTGTCAATGAGAGTAAATGCTACGCTAAGAAAAGACAAAGGGAGAGACGAATATTGTACATTGTGCCACAACCACATTATATAATAGAGATTTTTTTTTTTCGCTCAAACTTGGATGTAAATACTGATAAAGTGGCGCTAGCCCAAAGTTAGCTTGCTAGCTTCTCCTGGTCATGATAAACCAAGCAACAACGTTTTGCAAAATGTTCTTCAACAAACCAAAAGCTGTAGACAGAATACAGTCAGGACTTACCTGTCCCTCATGTCATAAACTTCAGAAATGCAAGCCAAAAGTTCTAATCTTTTCTGTTCAAAAGAAGAACCGTCTGGGCAGCTAGCTTGCAGCCCATCATTTCATGATTTCATCAGTCCAATCACGCACCAAGAGATGGAAGCCGTCACCTGTCGCCAACCACGCACTCTTCCAAAACATTAAAGATGGCGCGCGGCGACCGATACACTGTTTTCTTCTGATCATTCATCTGTTTTAAATACTTTGAAAAATATTAAATCCATAAAACTGGGGCAAGAAACAGCACTCAAAGCGTTCCTCGTAAAAAAGGACGTTTTTGGAAAGGCTTCTTGTTACTGCGACGTATCTAGCGTTGCTCTGATTGGTTAATGTTGTCTGTCAATCACGCCCACCGACCACATGCTTGCTCCCAGACTATTATGTTTTTGAAATATCTATGAAAAAGCATGTCGTTTGGCAGGCCAGGCAAAGCCAAAAGTGATTTTGTAAACAACTGAGAGCAGAGATGGAGACGTTTTCCATTAGTGTGTATTGGGGATGCCGGGTTGGAGGCAGGGAAAGTGTGGTTTTCTGGCCAGAAACACCGGGGGAGATGAAAGACCCCCCGATCATCCCATTAACACTTGTATTACCCCCAGAGGGACTACGAAAAGGATTTATTAAGGTAAAAACTACAAACTTCTGCTTTAATAAGGTTAATGCTAATAGACTGCACTCTCACTTGTAAAATCATTCTATTTCCCGGTGCTTTGAGTAATATTTTGGCGGACTAGAAATACAGAATCTCTGCGAATCATTCCTGTATAACTGCAAAAGTTAGTTAGGTAGTGTCAGAAAGACTCTAAAACTAGAGCGCAAAGTTACCTGCATGCCTCCATAGATTTTATCCGGAGTGCCAAAGTTAGCGGAGGTGGCACTGTAAGTACATTTCTAAAACACAAATGTCATAACAAAATCTCCCCCGGAGCAAAGCAAGTTACTGTCTGCATGCATCTCTTCTCCGGACAGCATAACTCGATCGTTGCGCTTACATCTCGGAGCGGTTTCACACCTGTGGGACTCAAACTACCTCCAACTGTAGAGAAAACTCCCCCTTAAAAAAAAGCCGAAGTTGACCCACGATGGCGCCCTATTGTGACCCGCCGCTCCCTTATCGACCCGAAAAAGGCGGCGCGTGGGTGTGTGCGGTTTTCGCCCTTTTACCTGCGCACTTCTTACAGACGACCACGCCCAGGTTGACCGACGCCCACTCCGGCTGCGGGGCCCGGCAGTCGGCGCAGCTCCGGTTGGCCTCGTTGAACCAGATCTTCTCCGCCACTTCGTAGTCGGAGAGTGTCTCGGCGATCGATTCCTGGACCGCTTCAATCCACTCCTCCTTCTCCCGCTCCGAGTCGGCTGCGAAGCTGCAACAATTGATTTTTAAAGCACGCGCGTAGTCACGAGCGCACACACAATCGGCAATGACAAAATCCCTCACTGTTATTGATTTAATTTGAGAGAGCAATTAAACAGCAGAGTAGCGCCTGCCGGGGTTATGGAGGGGCGCAGTACTTTTTTTTTTTTTTTTTTTTGGGGAGGTGTACTGCGAAGTGTGATTGCAATAAACTTGATGAAATTGATGAAAGGGGGTTGGGTCCTGGGTGGCGAGCCAGGTAAATCAATCTGTCTCCGCTCTCCAAATCTATAAAGGGGGCTAATGCAAGCTACTTTCTCAGGATATTATTTTGGAACGAGGTGTTTCAAAGCTGAAAAGTGAAGGCAGAAATTTAGGCCGTTCGCACAATCTATTTGCAGTTGTGGGCATGAGGAAAAACGCATCAGATCAAAACAAACAAATCTCAAAGTGAGGACTAGCAAACATTCTTTTGGGGACCTAAGCGTCCATATTTCACGTTTTAAATTTTGCAATAATGAATATGTAAAGAAAACGCAGTAAGAAAGGAGAGACTGGGCTGGTCAGGATTTCAAATTGGCCTCAGAAGCCTTTTGCAGGCAGCAGTGGGAATGACACAAGCTTCTGCTTTCAGCTAACGGCATGCTAGCCCATTGAAGATACTGATGGACACATTTTTAACACACGGTGAGGGATTATGTGCTTTAAAAATTGTGGAAGACAGCTCTGTGTTCTATTTATAACGCAAGAAGAAGAAATAACCAAATGAATCAGTATTATGAATGACTCAGGGAGGAACAAAGTAATAACGTGGTTAAACAAATTTAGCAATATTTTATATTAGGTGCGAATTAGCTAGGACTGCAGATTAATCATATTTTTAGTAGTTTCTTAAAAACAAAATAGAACAATGATGTAAACTTAAAATGTAAAATGTTTTATATATTAATAAAATGGTAGGTGGCTAGCTTAAAGGTACTATACAGAGATTAGGGTCCCCCCTCCCCCTACATGTTCCAACAATGTCCTCATGTGTAGAATGAGCCCAGACATATCTACCACAACTGCCTCGAAAATCCTGCACTGTCACTCAGAAAGTGCCTTCATGCACACGCTTAATATAGAAGGTGCAGTTATACGTATGACCTGAGGTGGCAGTAGTGAGCATAAAATGGCGAACTTGCATCTAGCCCCTTTAAGCATGGAACCATTGAAAAGTGCTGTAGTTCATTACTAAAAGTTTTTGCAATGCTGGTAGGAGGAGAAAAAGATTTGGAAACACTGACAAATGTACATTCCTTTAGCTCATACATTTACAATTAATTTCTTCTTTTTCTCCCCCTTGAATGCTTCACATTGCTCATTTTAACAACGGTATCCCCATTAAGCATGTATGTCCATTGCTCACTGTCTGTCATTCAACTGTCTGCTCCATTAAAGACTGAGGGAGTGTTTAAACACAGACAGACACGCGGTGTGTCCATTACAAACTAATGAGCACTCGAGACACCTTCTAGAGGCAGACTGCAGAAGTTGCTGATGCTGACAATGTTGTTTTATGAACATCCTGTGCTTTACAAGCTGTGGATGTCTAAAATTAGCTAACTAGGTGAATTTAACAAGCTATTTAGTGAGGGTAAAAAGACAAGCAAGACAGACGGATCGGCAGTGGTATAAAATTGGGAGCTTGAAAAAAAAACGTAGATTGAGGAAGACACTTAGGTAGAAGTAATGGGACCACCAGTCTCCATGGCAACCTGAAGATCAGTGTAAAGTAAGTCAGAAAGAAGTGCAGACATGGGGGAGTCGAGGAGGTGGAGGGGGTTAGCCTGGAGCTGAGGATGTGCAGCTCGTCCCGCCTTGGCCCAGATCAATAGGTTGATTGGGTTCAGCTGTTGTGTGCCCACCGGCGACTGCCCAGGGCCCGTCTAAAGGGAGGACTGCTCACACAGCGTCTGTGTGGCTTCAACATGGCCCCAAAAGCACAGAGGGACAGGTGCAGGCAGGAGGCAGGCCCCTGGAGTGTGGGTGGCAAGTCACTGAGTTTTAAAAGGCTCTCCACTTTCACACACACTGAGACACTGGAGCTACAACAACAAGCGAGGTGAAAAGCAAAGACTTTCAGATTTGATACATTTGTCAATATGTAAGGTTAACCGAATGACAATGCTATTTGTTTCATAACTACATATGAATTGCACAGGGGCTGGCGGTGTAGTTGTGGCCCATGCGTTTATAGAGACGTGGCCTAGAGTTAGTGAGTTGTTAAAAAGGAATTTTCAGTTGAAAGAACAAAGATGTCTGCCAGTGGAAGTTCAAAAAGACAAACAAACTGACTACAAGATGAACAGAGTCTTTCCTTAGTATGCCCTTGAGCGAGACATTTATCTGCAGCTTTACTTTAGCAGGAGGGCGTTCTGATCAAAAGTACAAACTTTTAGTTTCTCTAACTGCAGCGTCTTTGCCAGCTCTCCCTGTGACTTCTATCTGCTCATAAAGTGAGCTATTGTGTCGGCCGCAGTGGACTCAAAGCTCTGTCCATTTAATGGAAGCAAAACAATAGAAAAGCCAAAGTGAGTCTCCACAGCTTAAAGTGATTAGATGAGTTTCTCTCTAATCCCCACCTTGAGCAGGTAGAGTGCGCTCCCAGAGCCTCCAATCGATTTGCCACACACACAGCAGCCGCAGCAATCGCCTCATCAAAACTATTCAGGGGACTTGGGCTCATTTTAATTCGCCCTCTTTTTTGTTCCACACAAAATGGCAATTACGTCCTGCGTATTAACGAAGCTGCCCAACGCCGGGCCATTAATGCAGCTGGCAAAAACAGATCGATGGGACATACAACGGACACGCAGAGGAATGAGGGGGAAAATCTTTACACCCGGCGACGCACAGACAAGAAAGATGAAGAAACCAGAAAACAAGCACAAACAAACAAACGGCTGCACTATTGTCCAGGCAGCTGTGACGCTTGTATTCTAAATGGGCCATTACAGCGCAAACAAGCAGCGCTCCCATCGACTGAGAGCCCGGAGGGACCACTGTCACCTGAAAGGCTTTGTGTCCTACTGAGGCACCCGTATCTGCGCCGCACACCTGGGGAGCCTCAATAACAGGCTCTAATTGATAATTAGCGATGTGAGGGCAGCGGCCTGTTCACACGTGGGGCTGCACTGACCGGGGGAGCAGGGTGCGCACACTGGAACTCACCAGAGACACATTGTTATAAAAGACACAACTGCAAAGCTGTACGGCTTCTTCCAAAGTTTGGGCTTTTGTGAGTGTGACAGGGATTGGCGTCAACATTTAACTGCAGTGAATCATCATTTTGTTGTATAATAATAAGTATTCTCTCAAAGACACACACATACCAGAAGTTCTTGAAAGGAGTGTTGATCTCAAAACTCCTCCGGTCCATGTCTTTTATGTGGGCAGCTGTCAGTTCCACTTCAGCAATAGCCAGGCCGGCTTTATAGTCCTACACAGAGAAGAAAAAGAAAATTGTGCAAAATGAGACCATGCAAATTGCAATTCAACCTGAAGAGACTCACAGAGACAGACTGCATTAGAAAGTTTTATTGAACGCGAATCATGATCGGGGCTCAGACCCCGGCGGAAGATTGCAGTAATAATATGGAATACAGGGCGTTGATAGATGATGCTCAGAACAGAGCAGCTACAGTTGTGCTCCACTGTCCTTTTAAAACCAATGTCCGTGAGAGGCACAGGAGAGTCTTGAGTAACGGTTGAGGCCAAACTACAGGCAAGTCTCCACATGTTCATGCACAAAGTTTTGATGGATAAACAGCCCAGTTTTTTGTTTAACAAACTCTTATTCAGCGGGTTTTGTCACAGATATGTGACTCGCCAAGTGACGACAAATTCTTTGGTTGTTCCCTGACCCAATAGTAACTCGATGAAAAGAACTGTTCTGTACAGAGGAGCAAACGCCTGGAACTCACTTTCTTTTATCATTCGAAACACTAAAAGTAAACCACACTTTAAGCTGAAAGTAAAAGGTCAATTAGCTCAGTACATGTGAGCATAGTCAACATGTCCTATATGTGTCCTATGGTTGTATGATTATATGAAATGTGTAACATTCATGTATTCCAGTTTAACTGCACTGCAAAAAGTAAATATCAAGCATTGGCTTAAATGTCTTGAATTGATGAAATGTATCTTGTTTTGAGTGGTTTTCACTCATTTAGACTTTTTTTCTAATCTGACCAAGTTTACTTCGTTAGTTTGAGGACATTTCAGACTAGTTCTAAGGTAAATCTCACTTCATATAAGAAAGTAGAATTGCCAATGAGATAAGACCAATTTTCTTACACCATTGGCAAAGAAAATTACTTGAAATAAGGACAAAATGTAGTGAAACATCTCAGAACAAGTGAAATAATCTAGGACAAATGACCAACTACATCTTACCCAGTCAAAACAACTCAAATTAGGGTTATTATTCTCAAACTGAGACATTGTTACTAATCTAGTTAATGACTTTTTGCAGTGTGTTTTGTAATTTTATATTGTGTCAGGACGCCAGGAGGACTAGCAACCACTTGTGGGAGCTAACAGGGATCCTAATAAAGAATAAAGAATGAATGAATGAACCAGAATCCTCCCCGGAGCCTGGACACTGGTGGTGGTAGGACGATACCCGGCGCGGGTGGTCCATGCGACGAGCAGAGCCTGAGGAGAGGCCAGGCGTAGGACGGGCGGAGGAGGGTCGCAACACAGCTGGGAAACAGCCGAGTGATTGACCGGGAGGCAAAAGAAGGGGATCCTGGACGATGAATGGCTGAAGCGGGATAAGCCGCTGCGATGATTGGCTGACGCGAAGGTGTGGCTCGCGCTGGGGCCGTGATTGGGTGATCAGAGACGGCTGCCGTTGATGAGGCGACAAATGAAGGCCGCAGGTCCGTCTTCCAAGTTGAATTTGCGCTGGAGCTTCATTTGCGGTTTTGTAACTTTGGGATATGCCTCACCTATTTCTCTTTTGCTCTCACTCACGTTCTGAAAAGGGGCTTAAAATCCACTAATCTAATAATATTTTCAGCTTGTAGACAGCGGAGAAACCACAAAAGACTTCAGTGATGCATGATCTAAATCCGTTGTTGAGTTTGTGCATGTGGAAGTGCCAAAATGTGTCAGACGAGCTGGAGCTAATGCACTGTACTTCCACAACTGGGCAATAGGTGCATCAAGGGAATCGCTTTTCGTTTTTCCGCAGTCCTTTTCAAACAGGGGGGGTTGGAGGTGGTTTTTTATAAGCAACTGTCTAACTATGCATCACACCTCATCCTTTCCCCCCCTCACCCTTCTTTCTTCACCACTCTTCGCGGCTTAGACAATCTCTATCGCCCGAAGCTCAGGGAAAAGCTACAAGAAGACAGACCGAGTGCATCAACGCCCACGCTCGAGCCGCGCATCAAAAATCAAGCACAGAATTAGGAACGGAGTAATACACTGTACTCCAAAAGAAGAAGCTAGACAATGCATGACTAATTGGTGCGGTCAAAAAGCCCAACAAAAATAAACTTGAAGGGGCAATGAAAGGCTGACACTGAATGTTATTGTTTTTTTTTCTCCCCCAAAATGCAAACTTGTATTGCCCGCCGTATGAAGAAGTTGCCAAAACAAAATAGGATCAGGTCCAAAACTTCACAACTACAAATTACAAAACAACAGCCCGTTAAAGGTTTCGTTTTTGTGCCCGAAAAAAAAAAAAAAAAACTTGTGTGCTTCCAGACAATGAAAACAATTCACAGTAATTACGCAAAACACAAAATGAGCAGTACGGTAAGTGTAAAGAAGAGGTACTTTCAGGGAAAACACAAAAGCAAGCCGGGGAGTGGGCGCCAAAACGTCTGTCCCCGAAATCTTTAATTGGGAACAAACTGCTCACTGTAGCCAAATGTGGTGGATTAAAAGGAAAAATGTCAAAATATATTTTACATCTTAGATCTTCTTATCAGGTTTTTCGCTAATGCGCGGGCAGGTGTGACTGAGGTCAGTGGCTTCAAATCTGATATTCACACTATTTAATTTCAGAATACTTTACATGGGTACATTAAAACCGGTATTGTGAGAGCTAAAGACAAGTTGTGACAGTAACTAATACAGTTTAAACTTAAGCACCTCCTCCTTTTTGGGAATAATGGGAATAATCATGTACCCACCGTTAAAGTGATAGTCTGTAAGATTGCAAAATGAGAGAAACTTCAAATGTTAACAATGTAGTCCCTACCTCCCTCATAGTTTGCAAAATGAGGAGCGAGGAAGAAAAAGCTCCCTCCCCCTTCCTTCCTGATTGAACCTGATTGGCCACAGGAAAGCTTTGTCCCATTGGTCAAAGTTATGGTTATTAGTTATTAGTGCTAAAATCAGCAAAAGAAGTAAAGCTGCCTTAGGAGGAACACTGCTGTGGGAAGTACGGTCCACTCAGCGCTATCCTCTTCTTCTTCTTACTACAGACTTTGTCTTATCATGATACAATATTTAATTTATCTGTAGTCTGTTCATCACTATTCACATGGTGTCTCCTGTCCCACTCCCCCTCGGGAGTGCCCGTCTAGATCGAACGGAGGAACCCGGCTGAACGGAGGAACCCTACATTCTGGAATCTGAGGACTGGACGGTCTGTGATCTTGGCCCGTCTGCTGAGGGATCCTTCGGCCCTGGCTCTCTATAGCCTGTCCGTCCATGGGAGTGGATCTCTCCTCCTGTGGTTCTCACCAAGGTTTTTTCCTTGCCTTGCTGGAGAGTCTAAGGACGGGGGACGCCCACGCCGCTCGTCGCTACCTGCTGCCGACGCTTATTGGACAATATATTTGCCTGGATTCACCTGAACTTTAAATTGTCATATTTATTGCTCTGTTTTATTGCCTTATTGTTTGGTGCAGCCCTGAGAGGCGACTTCTGTTGTAATATTGGGCTATACAAAACCATTAAACTTAAACTTAAAAGAGGAGGGGGGGACTTAAGAAAATTATTAAATGTTACGTCAAATTGCAGGCCAAGGCAGCCAATTACATGCAATCTATTTGTAAAACGTTTAAACTTACAGACTATCACTTTAAGAAAAAGGTAAAGACGATTCGATTTTGATAACAAATAAATAACTAATACGTTTGGCACTGGAGTCATTTTTAGGGTTGCGCCGATACCGATACCAGTTTCGGATATCAGGCCGATACCACATGCTTGTACTCATACTCGTACTCATTAATGCGTTCCCGATAACAGAAAGCCAAACCACTTGACATGTGGTCGGTGCTCCTACGGGAGTGGAAATACAATATTCCACGTATAGAGCTGACTTTATTACAGACGACACTCCCTATATGGATTTAACCAGAGCTAAATATTGTTAGTGCTGCAGCGTGGAGTCTGCAGTGTTTCCAAGATACAGGCTAATGTTGCTAACTAGCCGCTAACTTGTGGCTGGAAAAAGAAAAGAAAATGAAAAGGCATATGTTCAATTCTGATATAACATCTCTTCAAAGTGTAGCCTACTTTACTCAAGGAAATGTAAGAGTAATTCAACTAATTACTACTGAAAAAGTCAGTTTATAAACCGTCTCTATAAACCTTGACTTCAAAAAGTATTCCGAAGATAATGTTCGGTTTTAGGAAAAAGTGGTATCGGTGCATCCCTAGTTTTTACATTGGCCCTCTACAAAACAGGAAATATCAATTGAAAAAATTTGGAGGCTGGAGTGCTACTCGGATGTAAAAAGTTGTACACGTTTAGTCTTTTGGGTGCTCTTCAGTGCAGGGATCCGTTTCAGCAAAAAATGAAACAAACTGAGGCACTCCAAAAGTAGAAATATTAAAAAGCCTTTATTTAAACATGGCTAGATTAGGTAAAATTGCCAACGCGTTTCGGCTCTAGGCCTTCCTCAGGGCAAGCTCGAGATGGCTGCCTCTGTACAGCTATAAGCTTACAGCATTGGTCACATGTCCCAAGTGGGAACACACCCACCTTGGACCAACCCAGCCGAGCCTAGATTTTTTGCAGGAAATATCAATGCAGTCCAAGCTCTCACGAAAGTCTCCCCATTCCTCTATCATTATAATTTCTCACATGTACTAATCATTTTCATAATACATTTTGAATTCCCAGGAGAGCTTTAGTCGACCTCTCTTTACCATCCACTCAATCGCCACACAGATTCCCACGGCGCACGTTAAGTTTCCGCCGAGTGTCCCCCAGCACCGCACGATGGGCTCGGAAAGCTCGGAATCCGTAGGAAGCGCATACATCCTTGTCGGGATCTGCGCTCGTGTGGAGAGGGGGGGGGGGGGGGGGCAGAGCAGTCACCTTTACCTAACGACCCTCATCCCTCTCAGGCAGCCAATTAGAGCGCCGGGTGTTGGCGGAGCAGGCTAGTCCCCGCCACTCGCTACCTACCCAGTAAGAGCCGCGGCCTCCTGCCCCTTCCAATTAATTCGCCGTGGACGTGTGGCGGGAGAGGCAAGATGGGAGACGCACGGGCACGGAGGCAAGCGGGTAAAAATAACATGCCTAATTACAAGTGTGGGGCGGACGGTCATAACGGTGTTTACAGAGAGACTGGAAAAAAAAAAAAAATGTAAGTCATCAAATCAATAATGTATGTTTTAGACTGTGAAAGTATAGCTGGGCAGCCATTAATAGATACAAATGGCGGCAAATCACGCGAGTGGGCCGATATGGAAGGAAGCTTGTTTTGGTAAGTGCAATTTTTCACTATGTTTAGACTATAGCCTAAACTTATTTAGCATACACAAGTCAACATCATGTCCATGTGAAAAATCAAGCAGATTGTCCAGTGGAAGTGAAATAAAACGGCACTCGGAGCTAGCGTTTAGCATGTAGCACAGGGGTAGGCAACGTCAGGCCCGAGCACAGCACCTCTGGCCCTCAAAATGATTTTGTGTAACAGTATTACACAAAGCAGAGAGTACTTTTAACATTATTAGTGTTAAATGGGAGGGGAAAAAAGGTAGAAATACTGTCAATACACCAAATTAGGTCATATATTATTTACAATACTGGCATTTGAAAGTAGTGCACTGGAAAAAGAATAATCGTTTTAAGGAAGAAATGACATAAATCTACTTGAATTAAGAAATTAAATCTGAGGTTTGAGTAGATTTGGTCTGGTCTTAGACGAAATAAAACCTCTAGTAGAAGTTATTCTTTTAATTCAGATAATTTTGTGTCATTTCAAGTGAAAAACAATTGTCTGATTTGAAGTGGGTTTTATTCTTGTTCCATTGGCGCTATAGCATTTGTATCTTGGATTGGTTCAAACCGACTCAAATTCAACATAGAAGAACTTTTATTCAAGCAATTCTAAGTAATTTATCTCATTTAAGATGGTATTTTTGCCAGTGTTGTGATTTACTTTGGGCTAATTATCAGCAGTTTCGGCCCTCGGTCTATTTACAATAAAGAAAATCGGCCCTCCGCCAAGAAAACTTGCCTACCCTTGATGTAGCAGGAAGCTAATCTTAGCGTGACGGTTAGCATTCACCATTATTTATGTATTTATGGGCTGTTGAACCACTTTGCTCCTCCCCATATCTCTGTATCTTTATTTAGCAGAAAATATATTCATAATTCAGCATTTGTTATAGTTTTGCAACGTTATTTTTATAGAATTATGAAAGGGAAGCTACTCGGAGCACCGTGAGGAAATCATACGCAAGCACGTAGAAACTGCATGGAGCGGCCCAGGAATCAAACCTTCTTACTACAAGGCAGGAATACTAAACACTGTGCCACCTGCCATGTCGCTAATATAAAACGTCTACTTTTTCCTGTAAGTGCTAAGTACAGGCTACAGACGCAACCTTCTTGCAGTGCATCCAATTAAATGTCCTTTTAAAGCTTTCTGACCGTACATTGTGCGAGCGGGTTACTCTATGGTGCTCTGAGAGAAAGCGGCCTCAGCCTCTATATCTGCAGCCGTACAGCCACTTAAGCAGCTCTGAAAGCCAGCAGTCTTTCTCACACATAATTGCAGGTGAGTCTTAAGTGCATATATTCAATAGAGACAATAGCGGTGGCCATTTTAAAAGGAACAACGAAGGCCAGGGGAGAGATGGAGCCTGGATAGATGACAATGCTGGGATGAAATGGTGAGGTCAAAGGCACCCACTCCACACAAAGCTGTCTCGCTGTTGGAAACAATACATATATTTCCGAAATTGCCCTATTGTGCATGTTTCGAAAGGTTAGTGTGAATAACTGCAGCACGTGCCTCTGTAAGAAACCAACCTAGATATGAGCCAAAGGGAAAAGGAAAGTGAAATTGCCCCTGTTTGTCCAGGAATGGAACCCAAGCCCGCTCAGCTACCTGTTTACGCTATATACTACCTGAGTGGATAAAAGCAATGTACAGTGGGAGGAAAAAGTATGTGAACCCTTTGGAATTTATTACATTTCTGCCTGAATTGATCATAAAATGTGGTCTACCTTTATTAAAATCACAAGAATTAGTAAACAGTGTCTGCTTAAAGGAGCTATATCATGCTATTTTAGCCATTACAAAGTTAAGTATAGGCATTTATATGATATATTGTACCTCTACCATTATGGAGCACTCATTTTTGTGATAAATATGAGTGTTTTCTGGAGGTATTTTTCAAACCCGGAAGACAAAACGCTTCGATTCAGTTAACTCCGCCCCCTCTCTCCGCACATACAACTGCGCTGACTTATTGACTTATTGACTTATTGTTGTTTAATATAAATAAACAACAATAAGTGAAGTTACTTCACAATGCAATTATACGGAGTTGACATCTGCAACACAGCTTCATAAATGGCTAACACACATGCTAATATGCTAACACACAAGCTAACCCGCGTTTGGATTGACTCACCGCTCTGGTCCATCGCTGTTTACATAGTGGGACTTGCGTTGGTTATAAAAGTTAAGCCACTTTGGTTCTGGCAAAGGTTCACCAAACATCCATCAGTGACAGTCACAGAAAAACAATATTTTGGCTGATAGTCGCTGAATCCCGGAGAAAAAAACAGCTAGACGAGTGGCCTCTTCCTGAAAAAGGTTGAACAAACTCCGTAGCCAAATGCGCTTCTTTTTCTCCGTGACATTATCGTTAGTTAAGAATAAAGAACAGGTGTGTCCAGAGTAGGTAACGAGCTCCATCTTCACAGCTGCAGCGCAAACATGACTGATCTGTTCAGACGCTCAGTTTGTTTTGGCCACAGCTGACCTGGAAGCACCTCGGGCACATCCTTTTTATTTTTTTATTTATTTTTTTCTCTTTGTTTCTCTCTTACGACAGAAATAATGAAAACGCTGTTTTACAAATTAAAATCAGGCCGTAAGCATAGAATTAAGACATTACATTAAAGACGTCGAGCACTTCCGTTCCGCTGTTACGACACAACTGAACACTCAGTCGTTCACCAGGAGAGGGAGGAGCAGCTGCTCAGAGAGCAGGATTCAGGAGGATTACTGAGAGCTGCGTGAATGAAGCCACAAACCACTCTGGGGGTGTTTTTGATAAGGAAATAGCATAACAACATGGCTAAAAGCTCCAAAAAGTCGATTTTGCATGATATAGGACCTTTAAACTACTGCCACCTAAGCAATTGTATGTTACCATATTTTTACTGGCCCTAGCATGTAAACATTCACAGGACAGTGTGGAATAAGTGAGTACACCTACTGGCTAAGGATCCTCCAAGGGATGATTAGAAAAATGTATTCTAAAGGGTTCACATACTTTTTCCTCCCACTGTATAACATCATCACTTCAAGCTTCTCTTTGCCACAAATACAAGTTAAGTTAAATAAAATAATCCACGTCAATTTTCAAACATCAGATATCTAGATTTGTATGTTTATTGTCATTAAAAGGCAAAGCAATGCCTGCATGTGGGTACATTTTTGTTTTGTGCAGATGGAAAACAGGGCTTTTGGAAATAAATTGAATTATGTTTCAGGCAAAACCCTTACCTCCTAAAGTGTCTGTCTCTGTCAGTTAAGACGCATTCAAAGTTTAGCTATGAAACACTGAGTTGAGACATACTGCTTTGCCAGTGCAGTTCAAGGCAGGGGATCAATCTCAGTGTTTAGTGTTTGGAGGCTGGTAGCGCTGCGCCTCGTCACACTTCGGGGGCCCTCTTTACCTTGGTGCTTAAATGACCTTAAACACAGCCCCGTCACAGAGCTCAGGGCGCCGCGGTGAGAGATGAGCGCGGGCCGCGGTGGGAGGAGGAGCGGGGCGGATCACGTTTTCCAATAGCTCGTTCGTCTTGTTAGATTAAATACTTCACTTCGCTGAACTTCAACGGGCCACTGGGCTGCACCTCGCGCTGCTCTCACGCTCTGTTCAGTTCAATTCAGTGATGTCAAACAGGCAAAAGATCTACAAATAAATAAATAAAACTTATATGTTATATACACAGCATTAGGGCTGTGCAGTTAAATTGAAATTCAATTACGATTATTACACTAAACGAATACAAAAATAGCATAATCGAGAATACGATTATTAACACACTAAGTGCCTATGTGTGATTTTGGTAGCTCTGTGATGAACAGAACTGAAATATATGACTATCAAAAACTTGTATCATTGCGTTTCTTTTCATTTTTTCTCTACTGATGTGCTCCCCTTTTGCTGAGAGGAGAACCGAAGTTTAGAAGCGTATATTTCCTTTGCCCAGGCGCTGGTTGCGTGCAGAAGAGTCTAAAACTCGTCTTCAGGAGCAGATCTCAACGGCGCTCAAAGCAAACTTGCTTTATTGAATGCCGCTGAGATGATTGTGTTTGTTCCCTTCGCATTTCCCGTGCTACTGGCAAATGCTTTGGTCCGACATAGACAAAAAGCAGTGTGTGATGATGTCATCGGGCCGCGTGGTTCGGTTTGCTTGGGCAGGTGTGACAGGACTCTCTCAATAGACGATTAGTTTAGAAATGTGGGACCAGCTATGTACAACATTTACAATATTTACAGGAGTGCACTTCGGGAATGAAAATAAAGGTCATGAGTTCATTGGGGTCTCGGTTAGACCCTTCGAAACACAGTTCATTAACGTCCACTTGAACACAGCGCGCAAGGTTTATAGGCAGTCCAGTTTTAGACAGAAGGAACCAAAACAAAAAGGCGGGTAGTGATCCAAGCGCGTGTAGAGTGAGTGGGGAACGAATGAGTGGTTCGGCTGCAGAGCCTCCTACCGCACAGGAGTAGATCTGTCAGACCGCAGATCCCGTTAGCTTTTGACTTGATCGCGGTATAAAGCATCTGCAGCTGTCCTGGCTTCCCACCCGTCTTAAGCTTTTTTAAGTGTATATATTTTGTACAGTTTATGTTGATCAATAGATAAATGTTTTTTTTTATATATATATATTAAATGTTTGTTTTCAAGGCCATCAATGGTCTGGCCCCAGCCTACCTTGCCGAATTAGTAACGGTCTACGAACCAGCCAGAACTCTGCGCTCCTCTGAACACACCTCCCTGGTCACTCCCAAGTTCAAATACAAAAAGTTTGGAGGCCGGTCATTTGCCACGCAAGGCCCAAAGCTGTGGAACGCACTTCCGTTCCAACTTCGAAACATCACAGAGCTGAGTGTTTTTAAATCACAGTTGAAGACACATTTTTTCAGGAAAGCCTTCGATACATAGCCACCGACTCGACTGCTGTTTTTATGTGTTTTTGTGTTTATTGTTGTCTACTATGATTCTTGTTTTATCCTGGAAAGCGCTCTGGGCACCTTCTGGTTGTTGTTGGGCGCTATACAAATCAAATTTGATTGATTGATTGATTGAAAATCGAGCAGCCCTACACTGCATGACCCCCAAAAAAAGGTCACACATGCTAATATTTGGTTGGACCTTCCTTCTTTAGCTATGATTATCTGTATTTTCCTCTTAGAATATGCTGGTGCCATCAGGGAAGCAAAATATGCATTGATGGAATAAGGTTATCAGCTGATCTCATTCTTTGGGCACATAGTGTTGCTGAACCTAAACCTAACCAGCAGTTAGTTAAATCCAGGCGGCCACTTTTTTTGTTCGTAGCGAATCATATGAAAGGTGATAAGCATACAATCCTTTTCAAAAATAGCATGGCCTTCGCACTAAAACCTTTATTAATAGCTAAAACCTACCAACCAACCTTTCTCACTATCAATATGGATATTGCCTCATACAATATTCCAATAACTATATTTTTACCATGAGGTGTTAGTGTATTAAGCGTTAAAACAGCCGGTTTTCACCATGCTTTTGTCCAGCCTTCAGCATCAGGCTTGTGTTCCTTCACTCCCGTCTCTATGGGAAACGCTCCACCGCAGCTGCCGCAGTTATGTCAGGGATTTAGCTCGTACTCCGAAATAATACAATTAATTTGTTCACTCTCTGATTCTCTCTTTTCCCCCCCCCGTTTCTCCCGCTGTCTCAGATCAAGGAAGTGGAAATGTGCTGACACGGAGTGATACCCAAAAGAGAATTCGAACAAAGATGTTTGTTCGCGCTAATGAAGAAAATAATGAAAGGCAAACAACAAAACTATATGAGCGAGCGGAACCAAACGAGCGAGGAGGATGGATGGAAATGAGTTGGTTATCAAATATGCGCAAACACAGCACGTGAGAGGCACTTAAAGAACGCGGCGGCGCTCAGAGGTATGCTTCCATCGCAGATAGAGGATCTGGCTACAGCGGGACAGGGGTAAGGCTTAATTGGATTGACATCAAATGAGAGACTTGAGAGAAAGTACAAGCAAAAGGAAACTTATCTGCTTTGGACCTAGCAGGAGATAGATGTAAGCTCACTTATCAAAGCGGCATATTAGCTGGGTAGATTGTTTTTACTGCTCTAACTAAAGGCATGAAAGAGTCCCCGGGCTTTCCTGACAACCATAATAATATCTGCAGATGAAGTGGCTTTGCCTGAGCATCATTAATTTCTCGTTCGGGAGGGCTTTTCCTTTACAGGTGTTTGAAAGCTTTCGGAAATTCTGGAAAACATCTATTGTTGCGGGCGATGCCCACCTCTCAGACGTGGGCTGCCACATCTGTGAGGCAGATGAGAAATTAGTGATAGTTATTTTAAATGGTGAGTTTTAAAAATATCACAAATAATCTTTAAACCACCTGTAGAGTGAATATCCAGTCACATAATGGCTGCGTCCGAACCCATCAAATTGTAGCCTCTAAGCACTAACACAAGCAACTAACTCCTTAACCTTTCATGGGGTCGACTGTTAGACCTCTATGCAGTTAGTGAACTAGAGCTTCAGCAGCATTTGCACAATCCGTCCGTCCTTAAACAGGGGGAAGGGAAGTGACATCACCAACAGCTGTTTTTCTTCTTCTTTAAAGTTATTGGTGGAGTGCAGGCCAAACAAAAGTGCATGTCGCCCCCTACTGTACAGTGTCCAACAACAACATAGTGTCCAAACAAAGACATTTAAGGAGAAAAATAAATCCAAATGATCCATGCATTTCCCTTTAGTGTTATTTTATTTCAACAGCTGTTTCTTAAAGCTACAGCAGCAAATGATCCATGTGGCTTAAGTTTCTACTAAATGAAAACAAAAGCATTTAATCCGTTTACTGAGTTTACTCTTTAACACTGACATGTGACTGAGCTGTGGGGACGACAACATGGATTTATCACTTTTATAAAGTTTGGCTTGTGCAGAATCTTAATTTTTAATTATTATTATTTTTATTATTAAATGTGCTCCTGTCAATCGACAGTGGTTGCGCATGAATCACTCGAGGGTGGGGGCGAGGGGGGTGGAGGGTTTGGCGCAGTGGCTTGTGGGATGGCACATAGCTCCTAATCACCGGTTAGTTAGCACCAGAGGTCCCTATGCTAAAGTGGCTATGATAGTTAGCATCGAGGCTCCTTTTCCTAACTACTTCCTAACTGACAGCCCAATTCGGAAGCATCTTGTCATGGCGGACGCTGACGCACATCCGGTTTGGCGTAATAGCTCTTACCAATCTGCTCGTTTCGGACGCAGTCCATGTCATTCACGGTTCAGAAAACGTCTTGAGATTTGTATTGAAATTGCCTCCCATTCATTCCCTTTTCTTTGCCATTTTTGGTATTACTGGTTTCCGAGCTGATGACAAAGAAACAAAGCAGCCTCAGTTTTGTGGTGAATAAACACCCACAGTGTTTTAGTACGAGACAAACCGGGAGGTACTTCTGTCCTGCCAAGTTACAACAATTGTTTTCTTGGAATATAATGCATGATTTGACCAAACTTTGATCATCTTCAGTCTCTGTCTAGTTCGTGTACTTGTATAATAATCACTGAGACACATGACGGACTCTGACAGCTCCCTCTATCCACACATAATAGGACAGCACTGGCAGCTGTCGATACATGTCACACCCTCAATGGACAGATACTCAATGCAACGCAGCTTTCCCTTAGCTCTTTTCATGTGACTTTGAAATAGGGATATTGATAAGGCATTGATTTTAGGCTGAGGTCAGCACAAAAAGAACAGCGGCCTCTGTGACTTTATGCAATCCTCATTTCCACTTGCTTAACACTCAAAAGCAATGCTACTCGAACGTTGCAAATATTTCTGTGTAAGTGCTTCCCAGCAGGAGTTGATCATCTGAGGGCCAGAGCAGGTAACCCCGCAGCAGGACGCAGAGGCAATGACCAGGCACTTGGATATTTTACGCGAAATGAAGTCCATTTTCATAGCACCTGCTGTGTCAAACATACTTACTGAGAGAAGGAGCAGATTATAATCATTAGGCATTAGGCAGTTAGGCATTCCGAAAAATATCAGCCTCCGTGGGTGAAGCCTCTTTATTTGGCCATTTGTGGGGAAATAAATGTAAGCTCTACAATGCTCCCTGAAACCCAACTTGACACATGAAGTCACTTTGTAAGCTTTAATCAGAGGACGGAGCTGGAAGTTGGGTCCGAAAGAAAAGTAACTGACAAAGTATGGTGATTTATTGATCTACATTAGGGCTGCACAATATATCGCGAAAATTATCGTATCGCGATATTAGCTGATGCAATATCCGTATCGCGAGAAGCTACAATATATCGCAACATCACCATAGCCTTCATCTGACTAAAGATCGACCCTTTTTTTTGGCAAACTCAAACTGATGCATTGAAGTCATGTGTAAAAGTTCAGTTTTAGTTTAACATTTACTAGCTTTGTTAAATTGTACCCTTGTTTTGGTCCAGATTGGGTGTTTTTTAAAGGGGGGGTATTATGTAAAATCGACTTTTTCAAGCTTGAATGACATGTTATTATGTCATTCCCTCATTAAAAACATGCCTGAAGTGTTGCCGTGGCACATTCACGTATTTTTGAGAAATCTGTAAAAACTCTGATGGCAGCCATTTTAAGGATAGGTTTGCCTGAGTCCTCCTAGGAACGCCCCCACCTCCTGGAGACGCCTCCGAGCTTTCGTCACCAGCCAAGTAACCAACCACTGCTCCTCAGCAGAACCCCCTCCCCACTGATGCCACAGACAGCGTGTGGAGGGGGCGTGTCGGAAAGGGTCAGAGGTTCTTAAAGAGACAGAGGCCTATTTCAAGACATTCACTACAGCCATTTTGAGAGAGCAATTTTATACAAGGCAGTTATTCTAATTTACTGCATTTACAGACCAACAGAAGGTTTGGTCATCATTGTAGTGTGATATAGACTGGTGCTATAATACCCCCTCTTTAAGTCTTTTGACACAATTTGCTGAAAAAAATGGAACATATCGTGTTTAGTGAAATATCGCAATAATATCGTTATCGCGATATTGCACAGCAGTATCGCATATCGCAAATCACTTCAATTTCGTGCAGCCCTAATCTTCATACTGTACATCAGCACTTATTTGGACAAAAGCTTGGACATTTACCAAAACAGGACTGCGATGTGCATCCATGAACACACATGTGCGACGTGCACGTGCCGCAACTCCGCGATTACTATCTTCCTCCTCAAACAGGAAGCTGTCATCCTGCTGAGAGCGAGCCCCGCCGGTGTCAGAAGTACCTGTTCTGTTTTGCAGAGCCTGACTTTGCTCCCCGCCAGGGACACCAGCACTCTGCCTTTGTAACCGCGCAGCTCCAGCAGGCCCAGCCTGTTTGCGTTGGGGGGGTGTAGGACGCTGCAGCGCTTCTGGGAGCCGCAGGCGGGGGGGCGCGTGGCCGTCTGAAGAGTTTCCATCCACTCCTGGCGCTCCCCTGCGAACGCACGTGTGAAAGTGAGAAACAGAGCGGGGAAAAAGGCAGAGATGGTGCATGTGGATACAAGTGAGCGAACAAGAGGGCCCCGGCGCAGCAGTGGAATCTTTGAAATTCCAAACTTCATTCATCATTTTTTACATCGCTTCTGTAGACACTGCCGGCCCAATGGCTGCTATACATCTGGTGCATACTGATACCCACATTTCAAATAGAAAAGTAATTGAGAAACAGAGCACACTGTTGGCAAAGTCTGCCTCCGGTAAAAAGAATATCCTGTAAAGCTGAGCAGAGATATAGATAGCTGCTTCTCTGAGTTTTGCAAGCCTCGAGCAAGATGTGACAGGGATAAATTAAGAGAGACGAGATTAAATTAAAATACATGATTGAACAAAAGGGGTTTTGTCAAAATATCAGCACAGAATGATTGATATTCTGATGCAGAGGTTTGTTTTTTTCAAACAAAGCAAGCAAACACACTGTCCTTGAGCCGACTGGACGACAAACAAACCGAAATGTCTCAATGAAAGAGCGATTTTGTATTTCTTTTTTCCGAAGGGAGTTTACATTCAAACGTTGTTCACTTAAAGAGGGGGGGGGGGGCTTCTAAGAAAATCTTCCCTCTACAACTTTAGAAAGCGAACATGAAAGAGGACACGAGGCAGGCTGTTGTAAAAGCCCATTCCCCCAACGCCCGAGACACGGAGCTATCAAAGGCAGACAAGTGGAAACACAAGAAATACCAAAAGGATTGTAAACACACCACGCACCGCTAGGATCACAGCGCTGCCCAGTGTGGAGAAGGCTCCCCGCCAAAAAAACAAGAGACGGGGAAAGCAAAATCATCGGCAAATCAGTTCAGATGGACGGCATTTTAGACTGAAAACAAAACATGCCTCCATCAACGTTTCAAAAAAAAAAAAATCCAAATTAATTACTTTTAGACATTTTTTTCAGGAACTGTCGGTTTAGAGTCAACAAAAACCGGCCCTCATCTTATTCTCTTTCATTCTGCTCTTCCTGTTTCCCATTTGTTATTAGACTCTTAATGCGCAAACGGCACCAGACAGACAAATCATCAAGCCACCCAAATCAATGGAACTATTTGTTACGCTAGACTATAAGAGCATTAGGGAAGTGTTGGTGGGATGTTAATGAATCAGACTGTTGTCACATATTCAAAGTACCGAGAAGATTGGTGACGGAGAACTTGATTTCGAGTCATCTCTGGTGCAATTCAAAGCAGTTGCTCGGGAGATTCAGAGATTTAGGGTACTCAAATATGGAAGCCATTCATTCCAGTACACGTATGCTGTTATATTTGATTGACAATTGTTTACTTGCATGGGGCTGAAAGGAAGAAAAACACTTTTGGGGCAGTGGTTCTCTGCTGGTTGGCAACAGAGTGGATTATAGTCTTTTGAATGGGGAAAGATAAAAGTGCATAGTCGCAGCTTGTCATCTCGTGCACGGTGATGGAGGGTGGTGAAGCTTAATGAGATGAGAAGAACAGCGCTTCCGTGTGTTGGAGTATACGGCAAGCAGTGCATCACAGTCTTTGGGACAACCATTGATGCATTTAACGGGCTATAGTACATGTTAAAGTGGACATATCATTCAAATGGGGCTTAAAATAGACTTTGCAACATTATTTTGGGTGCCTCAGCATTGATATTTCATGTTTTATTATTTGAAATTATGTTCCTGTAAGAGTTAAATAGTAACAATGAAATATATGCTAGAGCTGGTGAAGACTTTGACAAGGGCTCCTCCTGCTGGCAGCTGTAGGAATAACTTCCTCTTAACCCCCACCTGAACCAAACACGTTTTCTCCAGTTTGGCTTTACCCAAATCTAAAAGCTTCTTGAGCAAGGCGTCAAAATAGCGACGAAAACGAAGACGAAACTACAACAAAAAAGTGATAATCAAAAAAAAAAAAAAAAGAGCCACAAAAGAGCAAGCAGAAGACGAAAATAAATACAATAAAAACGTGCCGGAAAAGAAACAAAAACGTGACTAAAAAGTGACTAAAAAGTGACTAAAACATGCCGAAAACTTGACAAAAACAATGAAAATAGCAACATAAATTGACAAAAATCATGACAAAAAAGTACAAAAAAAAGACAAAAATCCAACAAAAATATGACAAAAACGAGGCGACAACTCAACCAAAGAGTCCCAATCAGTTTTGAAGGTCTTAGCATTCCAATGAGGCGTTACACTGGCTCATAGGCTGTAAGCCCCAGTCGAGAAACTTTTAGATTTGGATAAAGCCAAACTGGAGAAAATCCGTAAATACTTTCAGTTTCGATTTACGGTGTGGTTTACATCTTCAGCGCGCCGTGATTAACGATACTTTGAGCATTGAACGACTCAGATATAATGTTGGATTATGGGCTTTAAAAATGTGAAGGACAGTTCTGTGTTTTAACAATGGCGCATTTGTATCCAGGAAGAACAGAACGAAGTGCCGACACCATAGAAGAAGAAACCGCTAAATTAAACAGGATTCAAGGCGTTTACCTTAATAAATCCTTTCCATAGTCCCTCTGGGGGTAATACAAGTGTTGATGGGATGATCTCCCCCTGATGTCTCTAGCCAGAAAACCACAATGGCAACTAATACACACTAATAGAATCACGAAGAAGAAGCTAACAGGCTAACGGGCAAAGCTAACTGCGGGCTAGCTCCACTTAAACAGTATTTACAGCCAAGCTTGAGTGAAAAAATTATCTCCATTGTGTAATTGGATGTACAATATCCATCTCTCCCTTTGTCTTTTCTGTCAGCGTAGTATTTACTTTCACGGACAATTAATGAGTATAAAACCGCAACATGCTACGACACCTGCAGTGGCGCTTATGGCCTCTAGGGGCATGAGTTACTTAGTACTGCTTTACACCATCGATTTGTAAGTACCATTTTAAACTAAACAAATGCAGTAAGTTGCAAGCCATTTCCCCACTGTTACTTTCTTACACAGGTCGAGCACCTTAATGTCCTTAGAATGCCCTCCCCCTCCATGGGTAGACCGTTAAAACATTTTTAGCAACTTGTCTATCATTTAACAGCCCCACCTTGTCGTAAGCTGCCTTTAATAAAGCCTTTGACCTTGTGCCTCTGCGCTTGTCCTTACAACAGCTTGTCTCTCCTTGACCTAGAACAACACTTTCACTACAAAAGAACCCTTGCCCCTTAACTCCTTCCCTCCATCCTTGGCACTCGACCCTCCCCCCTCTTATCCCTCGAGCTCCTACCGCCCCAAAGAAAATCTGTATCCGCTTGTCTGGTCCCAAACTTAGGCTCTGCCGGACAAGTCTAGCCCTCACGCTCTTATGAATTCACAAAGAGCAGGCATCAATAATGAAGAAAGTTACTCAATTATTAAGCGCTCTTTACATCACCGGGCTTTACTGTTCTGTTTCGGCGCACCATTACCTGTCCCGCGCTCACTTATTTGCCTGTTCATTTATTCACGGCCTTCCTCTCTCCGCCGCCGCCGCCGCTATCTCTCCTCTTCCTCTCCTCCTCGCCAGAGCTGTCAATCAGAGCGTGGGACTTAGGGACGTAGCGGGAAAAGATGGTGGGAGGACTGCGAGCAACTTGAGAGGGAGAAGACAGTGGCTGCAGTTGACGTGCCTCGCATATGTTCTCGGGGGCAAGTTTTTTATTTTGTTTTGTTTTGCGCAGAGGGGTTGGCGATGTTTACCAAAAAAGACTATTTTCATATATGTTCGGGGATTTACTCTGTATTGGGAGATATTTGTAAAGCATCAGAAGTTAGGAAAAAGCGTCCATGTTAATCTCAGATGGACTTCACGATTGAGTAGAAAAAATACACGTCTTTATAACGTTGCCTTGTAAGCTACAGATGCAAAACAAAAGTGGCTACTTATGCTTCAATGACAAAAGTGAGACACTGCAGGTGAATAGGGATTTTTTTTTTTAATTCAGAGATATCAGTTTGAACCTTCTACTGTAGATCTGACATGAATATGAGAAAAAATGTATTGCAAGTTTATGGTCATTTCATGTTTTCATATAAAAATAAGGCCTTTTATGCCTAA
Source organism: Gobius niger (assembly GCF_951799975.1). NCBI lineage: Eukaryota > Metazoa > Chordata > Actinopteri > Gobiiformes > Gobiidae > Gobius > Gobius niger. The sequence continues at coordinate 11,111,769 of NC_136872.1, forward strand.
AAAATGCTCAAAATTCCATTATTTTCGACGATGAACGCTGAATAATGGATGGAGCCTGGTTTAAACATATAGTTTTATTTTGTTGACATATTTGTTACTAATACTTGTACAGAGGGGACTTTGTATGTCTTGTTTAGCTTTAAAATAAGATATGTTTTAGTGGAAAAATCTGTAAAAGTTGAAATTTCGCCTTGTTTTTGTGAATTCAAATCAGGAATAAGATATTAAAAAATCCCTCTGAAAAACCTTCAAAGTATTGTCAAGTCCAAGACTGGAAAGTTAGGAAATCTAAGCTACTGATATGGACTCAGCAACAATGAGAGAAAAAGTCTCATGAAATTACAATTTCCCAAATAAATCCATGAACAAACATTGAGTCAGCGCAATAATTAAACATGTTTTTGTGAAGATTAAGTATTCTGTTTGTTTCCAGGTGAAAGTTTTATATGTTAAAGCAGAACTTAGTAACTCATAAGCGCCACTGCAGGTGTCGTAGCATGTTACGTTTTTTTACTTATTAATTGTCCGTGAGAGTAAATACTACACTGACAGAAAAGACAAAGGGAGAGAGGGATATTGTGCATCCAGTTACACAATGGAGATCATTTTTTTCACTCAAACTTGGCTGTTTGACTGTTTAAGTGGCGCTAGCCCGCAGTTAGCTTTGTCCGTTAGCCTGTTAGCTTCTTCTTTGTGATTTTATTAGTGTGTATTGGGGCGTCCGGGTCAGAGCAGGGAAAGTTGCAAGGGTGGTTTTCTGGCCAGAGACACCGGGGGAGATGAAAGACCCTCCAATCATCCCATTAACACTTGTATTACCCCCAGAGGGACTGCTGAAAGGATTTATTAACTCCCTTGTTCATTATTGGTAAGCAATAAATCAGGTATAAGGCAATTAAGGTCTGGACCCTGTGGTGGCCAAATCATATGAGCCATGTTGTCATCTTGGGCAGATTGTTCGAATGTATTCAGAACAAAAATACATCTACTGTAAAATCAAGTACTCTGAAAGATTCCATTGCAAGTCCTTATCATTTTGTTGGTAATTTACAGTATACTCTTTCCGAACAACAATGCTGCTCTTATCTCATAGACGATGCTGTATACTGCACACAGCATGAACCAAACCCCCAGCGGCGCTCGTCCAAAAATATTTTTACTTTGCGTGGAAGAGACCGCCACCTCTGCACGCCCATAAGAAAAAAAGATGTATAGTCCGGTGAAAAAACCCCAAAAAACAACAGAATAAAGCCTTATCCCTTGTTAGCTGATAAAGCCGTGTATTTGAAAGACTCTTCCACTCGACGTGGAGAGACCGGAAGAGAGGCGGCTTAATCCTCGCAGAAAAAAGTGGACGAGATGAGAGCCAGGTCCACTCAGCGCTCCGCCGAGATCTTAGAGGTCGCCCACACAGTCTCCATCAACGGGAACGAAAAGAAGAAGAAAAAAAGACAAAAGACTAGAACACACGCCGGGGGATTGTAAAGGTTTACTTTTTTTTTGGCGTTGTATTATGCAACACAATAGCATAAATGTACGTACACCGCTTTCGAATGTAGCTTGAAACTCAGAGTTATTTCAGAGCCTCTCCACAGTATATCTCAATATGTTCCGAGACCTTTACCCTGTGTTTACTTTTAATTAGCCTCAACAGCTTTGATTTCTGCAGACAGAAGACAGGAGGCTCTTAAAGCTATTGATTCGGTAAACCCACTCATCGCTGCCGGCCAAGGATAGAACTCATGCACAAAGACCAGAGAAATAGTCAGACAATTATATATGTAAAGACTTCAATCAAGGCTTTATGGTGTTCATCTATAAAGCCATATTCACAATGACAGCTTTATATGTTGGTCTTTTTCTAATCATTACTTAGCTTAGCAGATGATGTCTGTGGTAGGAAATCCCTTTTAAACCAGGGAAGTGAGAAAACTCGGGAAAACCTTTTAACCCCCACCAGAACTGAGCTAATTTTCTCTAAAACTGGTTATTTCGTTAAAAATCCATAACCCCGCACAGGAATGGGCTAGAGACTTACTTTTTTTTTTTGACATGCTCAGGAATTCATGCTTCTTCATCTCGGGCCTTATCCTTGACACATGTTGCGTATAGGCTAGTGTAACGCCTCATTTGAAAGCTCAGACCAACAAAACTGATGTCTGTTGTCGCCATGTTCGTCACATTTTTTGTCTCTTTTTTGTTGCTTTCTTCAATGCGTTTACTCCACACCTATTGACACTTTTTAGTCGTGTTTTTCTCTCTTTTTAATTGAGCTATTGTGGCTTTTCCGGCACTTTTTTGTTGCTTCTTTGTTGCTTCTTTGTTGCGTTTTTATGGCTTTTTTGTGGCCCTTTTGTTGTTGTTTTTTGTTATACTTTCATGTTCGTTTTCGTCACTTTTTTGATGTTGAAGACGTTTTTAGATTCTGGTAATCCAAAACTGGAGAAAATGTGCTTGGCTCAGGTATGTTTTTATAAAATATATTATATCTTAATTAATCGGTTAGAGTTAAGGAATCAATGTCAATATCAGGCATGTTTCTTTAAATGATGGTGCTCCAAGGGCATCAACAGCTCATAGTAAACTCATGGAAAAAGCCACACTGTTATATCTTCTCTCCATCTCCATCCGTCAGCCTAAACTGAGCCAATGTATGTCGTCATGTGGCAAAGCACCAGAATACAAATCGCTTTCACACATATCAAATCCTCGACTTTGTTCTACCTGATACTTTCCACCACCACTTCATCCCGAACCTGTGCGCCCGTCCTCTCTCCTTCCTCTTCCTCCCCCCTCCATCTCTGACAGTACCTGAGGGGAGAGGCCACCTGCGGGCCGAGCGGAGCCCGAGCCGACAGCTGTGTGCTCACTCTCTCCGGTGGCCCTTCAATTATTCACTCGGCCTCCTCCCGCACCCGTCTCCGCGCTCTGCCCTTTTCATCTACCACTGCCACACACCGTCGCCGAGCATCCTTACCTCGCTCTGGCCACGTTACGCCGCGTGCATTTGGAATTTTTTCCTCACCTGATTTCATCACACGCTGCCAGACCAAAACAAAACGTCATCAATGGCTAAAACTAAGCAGAAAAAGGGAAGCGCTTAATAATAACTACGCCTTACTTAGCCAAAAAGTGGCAAAGTAGCGTAAGGCTAAGTAAGGCGTAGTTATTATTGTTGCCCTTTTTTGCTTAATTTAAAGGAACAGGCCACCTTTTTTCCATACTGATATATGTTCTTACCTGAGCTTAGACGAGTTGATGCGTACCTGTCTGGTCTTTGTGCCCGTGGAAGACCGTGGTAGCTTCCAACTTCACCCCCGTTTGGAACTATTGGAATACATTGGGAGAGGCTACATGCTAACAACATCTTTACCAGACAGGTACGCATCAATTCGTCTAAACTCAGGTAAAAACATATATCAGTATGGAAAAAACGGTGGCCTGTTCCTTTAAGCCATTGATGAAAACCACACTGCCTGTCAAAAAAAGTCGTAGCTAACAAGCTAACTAATTAGGTCTAGCATTAGGTCTAGAAAGTTAGTTAACAAGCTTGGTAGTTAGCTTAGTTTAAGCCATTGATGAAAACTACACTGCTTGTCAATTTTTTTTAACTAACTCGCTACCTAACAAGTTAACTAGCGGGCTAACTAGCTAACTGACTGTTTGTAACTGACTAACTAACCAAAACTTGCAAACTAACTCAAATAACCAACTAACTAACCATCTAACCAACCAACTAACTGTTTGCAACTAGCTAACCCAACTGATCAACCAACTAACCAACCAACCAACGAATCAGCTAACTAAGCCAACTAAATAAATGCCAAACTCATAATGAGTAGTTCTTCACATACACTTACTTCACTTATTCATTGTTAAGTGTTAGTCAGACTTAAAGGGGCTAGATGCAAGTTAGCCATTTTATACTCGCTACTGCCACCTCAGGTCATACGTGTAACTGCAGCTTCTATATTAAGCACGTGCATGACGGCAATTCGGACCCGAATTAACACGTTTTTGAGTGACAGTGCAGGATTTTAGAGGCAGTTGTGGTGAACAGGTCTGGGCTCATTCTACACATTAGGACATTGTTGGAACATGAAGGGGGAGGAAAATACGTTTAACATTTAATCATTTTAATATTTTTAAACTCTGTATAGTCCCTTTAAACTGTACAGAGTTTAAAAATGGTCAAATTATGTATTTTATTTATGTTAACTCAGGTGCGAAGTGCCGTCACTCATGAGGTTAAAGGCACACTGCGTAACATTTTGGACTATACTGTTGCCATCAGTACAAAACATTTTTCTAATGACCAGCTCGACACAGAAAATGCTATTCCTGCAGTGGGTGATCAAAGAATGGATTTGGATGAGGACCATACCTGTTTAAATCTCAAATTCTGCTGACTTTAGTCACATCTCCATGGAAACGAGCTGGAGACGTACCCACTCCCGGTGAAGTTATGTCATGTCTTAGGAGAGCTGAGGCCGCTCACAGCAAAATTACATGTCTTTTGGGGATATTTTTCAATGCTGAAAATATCTGTCATAAAATAAAAGCTTGTATTTCAATTTTATTTTTTGGGGGGTAAAATTCTACGCGGTGTGGCTTTAATATAGAACCTGCAGTTACGCATAAGACCTGAGGTGGCAGTAGAGAGTATAAAATAGCCACGTTGCATCTAGTCCCTTTAACCAATGGATTGTTCATGATGAATTAGAACATATGAACTATTAAATCCTGACTAAAACCAAACAAACTAACACAAATTAGCAGCTACCTTGTTCCAGCTGCATTCACAATCCCCCACATGTTTTATCTCTCTCTTCATCACTCCATTCTCTTTCCCCAACCCCTTCACTTCACTCCAGCGCTGCCTCTCATGCTCCGTCTGTCTGGCCGCTCTCTCCGTCCCTCTCTTCCTCCCGCGCTCCCCTAAAGATTGATGACTCCCCGCGCCAAGGCGAGTGGGCCTGTTTAAAGATGCATGAGGTGATGAGGCCAACTTCTCCCCGCTTCCATCGCTCCATCTCCGCCGTCCGAACAGCTCTTCTGATGGCGCACGCCACCTCGCTTCAACGACAGGTTTAGGCAGATTCCAGATACAGACCTTAAGCCCACACAGCCCACGCCGGGGGAGTTTTGTGGAGAGTGTCGACGTCGCTGAGCCGGACCGCGGTGTGGAGAATTATGCCGGAGATGACCTGCGACTTCCCGCGACACGCCGCTAAAAGGTTGCCGGTCGTCAGAGTGAAACGGAGAGGAGGGAAGATTGCTACCGCCGCCGCGCTGGAGGACTGTGGTTTGCAAAAATGATTAGGCGTGGAGATCTGGGGTTTTATTCATCCAAGCCGAGCTCAAAGAAAGGGAAAGATGAATTGAGAAATAAATCTACTCCGAATTGACAGCTACCAAAACATTGTCACGAAAACCAGCAAAAAGGGATTATGAGAGAAAAAAAAAATCCAATTAAAAGTTATCAATCATTTGCAAAGGAAAAACCAACAGCAGCAGTTACACCGATGTAATAAAAATCATCTTCAGGACGTCTGCTTGAAAATGAGAACAAAGTAAAAACAGTCCAATGCATTTGTAGTTAGAATGGAGGGGGCCACAATAACATGGGAGAGCTCTGATCATGTTTAACCTCTTACCCCCCGCCTGAACCGAGCAGATTTTCTCCAGTTCGGCTTTACCCAAATCTAAATGATTTTCGGCTGGTCAGCTAACACCTACAAAAGTGATTGTAACTTTTATGCTTAGATATAATACAATAAAAATGAGCGGGTCCCATTCAGGCCTATTCATTGAAAAGGTTTCCGAGTCGTGTGTGAACCTTAATGGCCGCTCTACCTCCTCCTACGCAGCCTGTGCCTGAAAAGGGCAAAAGGGCAGGAAGCCCTGTGCTCGGGGCGGGCGGAGCCTCCACAGAGCTCCAGAGCTTGATTAATAATAAGAATAATAATGCATTGGTTTTATGTAGCGCTTTTCTGGACACTCAAAGATGCTTTACCTTGCACTATTCGTTCACTCCATACTCGGTGGTGGTAAGCTAATATTGTAGCCACAGCTGCCCTGGGGTAGACTGACGGAAGCAAGGCAACCAGTCTGCGCTATCGACCCCTCCGACCACCACCAACCACTCACTCACTCACTACATTCGCCAGGCTTCCCGGTGTTCCCAAACGGTCTCCCATCCCAGTTCTGCCAGGCCCTTCCCTGCTTAACTTCCCAGGTCTGACGGGATTGGGCAGAGCAAAGGCGGTATGATTGACAGGTCATTTTCAGGCCAGTTAATGCACTGAAAATGCTTCCAATTTTCGGGCTTTTAAAAAAAAAAACAGCGTGGTTAAAAATATTTCACCGACCCCAGCATTGTCACATGGGTCATAGCGATTTTTAGAAAAAGAAAAACTCTTTGGAGCCAGGCTTTTAAGCCGTTATTAGGACGTTTGAAGCCTCATTAGAATCAATGGTCCCATTAGGACTGCTACCTTTCACATATATGCATTATAAATATAATCATGTACTAAAAAAAGCTTTTTAATATTTACCACCAAAAAAAAAAAAAAAGAACAAAAAAAAGAAAAAAATCAATGGTCCCAAGCGTCTCTTGGAGTCGCTCCTGGCCACCAGGGGGTGGTATTACAGCAATGTCAGCTCCCATAGAGGACCCTAGAGAAGCACGATCCTTGCCCATTGCTTTTATGTCACGCTATCGCTTAATTTTTGTCACTTTTTGTTGCTCTTTCATCGCTTTTTTTCATTGCTTTGTTGTCGTGTTTTCATCACGTTTTTTGTCTTCTTTTTTTGTCAATTTTTTTTGTGTTGCTTTTTGCTGTGTTTCTGTCACGTTTTTTGTTGCCTTTTCTTTTTGTCGGGTTTTCGTCATGTTTTTATCGTTTTTTTTTTCATGCATTTTGTTGTGTTTTTTCCATGTTTTTTTGTCACTTTTTGTGGCTTTTTCATCGCTCTTTTCCATTACTTTGTTATCGTGTTTTCGTCACATTTTTGTCGCGTTTTCATCCTCGCTTTCGTCGCTATTTTGATCCTTTTTTTTAAGCTTTTAGATTTCAGGAAACTGGCGAAAAATGTGCTCGGTTCAGGTGGGGGTTTAGAGGTTAAAGGATATAAAGATGAAATCGCATTCAGCATTACAACTATTTTGAGGAGATAAAATATGCCAAAACCTGTAGTAAAATTGTGCCAACACCATAATCCTAAACCAGCAGGCTAATGCTCATAACAGACCTGGACCTGGTTCTCTGCCCATCTCCTAAATTACTACATCATGGTCGACGCCGTTCACTCCAGAGTCTTCCTTACACAAGAATAAACTTATCACCTGAACAAACTTTAATCAGCCCTTAATAATTTGCCTCGAGCAGTCTTTGCCCCGACCGCACACACCTCTCCAACACTGGTCATTAAAAAGGGTCAGAACGTCTCCGTCGCGATAAGCATTTCATCAATTCAAATTACCTTATTCCAACTCGACGTATCAACAATCTGAACTAAAGATTCAAACGTTATACACACAATGATGATCTTTATATTCTGCAGTAAAAATCCACCACATTAGCGCGGCCAGACAGAGGTCTTCCCGGCCGTAATTATAACAAACTCAATCATTCAGGACCCAAGAATAAAAGGGGAGAGAGTGGACAACACTGTCATGTGACCCGTGATTAGTGAGGCAGCGTTTTTTGACCCCCGCGCCGACTAATAGACCGGCCGCAGCGAAGCATGCCAAAGGAGAAAGAAAGCGGGGAGCGGACCCGGGCAAATCCTCAAACGGAGGATAAGAGGGGGGACGCTCGCCGTGTCGTCTCGGAACAAAGGAAGACAATTACAAGCAAGGTTGGCGCCAAGGTTAATGTTTGGAGTGAGATAAGAACAACAACATTAAAGTTTGGAGACGGCATTGGCTGAAATTACAGAGCGATCTATCACCGGGTGGGCTGATCCGCCTTTTGCGCAACTCTCATTTGAAGTGCAACAACATTTAGTGTCATTGGCATCTTATCAGCCGAGAGCACTTGGTAGGGACTTCTTCAGAGCACAGCGAGTTCTAACATCAGCTTTATAGTTCACGACTCAAATGCAATCAGTAGAAAATCCCGCGTAGAGGAGTATGAGAAATATTGAGTGAGCGAGCGTGTTTTCAAATTTAGACGTCTGGCTTTTAATTACGAAACTCGGAAGCTTAATTGAAATTCCAGAGTTTATAATTAATATATTAATTGATTTCTGGGTTGTTGGTAAATGTTATGCGTTAAAAGGAACAGGCCACCGTTTTTACATACTGAGATATGTTCTTGCCTGAGCTTAGACGAGTTGATACGTACCTGTCTGGTCTCTGTGCGTGCCCTCAGTCACGCAAAACGACCAAAGATGATGTTAGTCTTTAGCCTCTCCCATTGTATTCCTATGGCTCCAAACGGGGGTGAAGTTGGAAGCTACCACGCTCTTCCACGGGCAAAGACCAGACAGGTACGCACCAACTCGTCTAAGTTCAGGTAAGAACATATCTCAGTATGGAAAAAACGGTGGCCTGTTCCTTTAATGTCTAAAATGGAAGGGCTGGAAGGGAGAAGGGCTGAAACGACTAATCGATTATTTTAGTAACCGATTTATCGTTTTCTGGGAAACACAAACTCAAATAGAGCACAGACAGACAGTTTGTACTTTTTGATTAAACCTACAAACATTCACTTTAAAGGAACTATACAGAGCATAAACAAGTTAAAATGATGTATTTTCATCCCCCTACATGTTCCAGCCATGTCCTAATGTGTAGAATGAGCCCAGAACTGTTCACCACAACTGCCTCTAAAATCCTGCACTGTCACTCAAAAAGTTGTTACTTAAAGAGGGGGGTATTATGCTTTTTTCAATCACATGGCACCAGTCTATATCACACTACAATGATGACCAAACCTTCTGTTGGTCTGTAAATGCAGTAAATTAGAATAACTGCCTTGTATAAAATTGCTCTCTCAAAATGGCTGCAGCGAATGTCTTGAAATAGGCCTCTGTCTCTTTAAGAACCTCTGACCCTTTCCGACAGGACTCAGGCAAACCTATCCCTAAAATGGCCGCCAGCAGAGTTTTTACAGATTACTCAAAAATACGTGAATGTGCCAAGGCAACACTTCAGGCATGTTTTTAATGATGGAATGACATAATAACATGATGTAAAGCTTGAAAGAGTCGATTTGCATAATACCCCCCCTTTAATATAGAAGGTGCAGCTACACATATGACCTGAGGTGGCAGTAGTGAGTATAAAATGGCCAACTTGCATCTAGCCTCTTTAAAGCTTTAACCTTGACAGCCTTACTTTGTATGCAACTTTTTTTCAGTCGTAGAGTAAAATCTTTTTGTTCTCTAATAAATATATTGAAAAAGCAGTTGTCTGAAAGTTGGAAAGCTTGCATCAAGAAAATCACGCGGGTGAAGAATTGGGGCGTTTGGAAGGATTCGTGAGGGCAGGACTGTTTAAAAACAGTAAATCCCATGTGCTCAATGCTTGGTTAAACGAGTGTGAATGGTTGCTTGTCCACGCCGTTCAAATCAGCCCTGGCTCCTGCCCTTGACTCTGATCCAAAAGAATCTGTTTAATAAGATACTGAAGGAATCTCAAGAAAAGCAGGACCACATCTAATATGTGACACAGCATCTGTCAAAGCACAGACGACGGCAGACAGTCACATCGCTGATTCTTGTTCTGTTCCGCCGCGAAAAAAAAAAAAAAAGTCTAAATGCTGGCCAACAAACGGCAAGTCTGAGCGAAAAACAAAAGATAAGAGAGCCTTAAAAAAAAAAAAAAGAAAGAGGCGAGTGACCAGAAAGCAAAGCGGTTGGAGAACAACAGATTTTGACAGACACATGGAAAAGACAATGCAGCACACCGGCGAGTATAGAGGAACCGGGCGCAGACAGCAGCTGATGATGACTACTCCACACACACAACAGCCAGGAGGAAGTTCACGGTACCTTCTTTATCCGCTCGGAAGATGAAGGTCCGCAGGGCAGTGACCACTTCGAATTTGTTCTCTCCCAGTCCTCGCACCTGTCGGATCGCGCTGGTCAGAATCATGCCTTTGGAGTACATTTCCTGCGCAGACACAAAACCACAACCGTCTCCGTTTGTACCGTAAATGCATTGCCATAATATTATCGAGCAGCGGTTCATCCCAATACAAACAATCTGCACTTTGGCAAATTTCTATTCAGCCCCGCACTGTAATACCAAAGGGGTTGCTGTTGTTGTTGAGCGTATTCAATTTCGCAGCAGACATCCTCATCAAGTCGGAGCAACCCATCAATAAGGCATTAAATACATTTGCAGTAATAGCTCCGCCATTTAATTTCTATCACGGAGCCCAGGGCATTAGAAAGCAAAATGTGTCTTTCTCCCTACATAGCCTCTGCTTTGAGAGCTACACAACATGGACCCAAAATACTGTTAAAGCAATATTCGACCCCCCAAGGCAAGGTTAATGTGTAGAGGATAATTCATACATAAGGCAATTCGAAAAGTGCTTCACAGTTGCATAAAATTACAAGAAAACAGATCAAATCAGTAAAGGAAGCAAACAGCTAACAGGCTAGCGGGCAAAGCTAGCTGCGGGTTAGCGCCACTTTAACGGTATTAAAAGCCAAGTTTGAGTGAAAAAAAAAATATCTCCATTGTGTCATTGGATGTACAATATCCCTCTATCCCTTTGTCTTTTCTGTCAGCGTAGTATTTACTCTCACAGACAGTTAATGAGTAAAAAAAAACGCAACATGCTACAACACCTGCAGTGGCGCTTATGGTCTCTAGGGGCATGAGTTACTTAGCACTGCTTTAAAACGATACCAATATGGTATTGGAAAAAAAAAGTAGGGACTACAGGTATTGAAAAAACTAATGTATCAAAAGCAGGTACGGAAAATTTTATATCTTTGGAGCCAAGTTTTGATTAAAGGAAGTGTTGGCTGTTTCAGCTCAAATAAATGATTTTTTTCCCCATTTCCCCCCCACACATTTTCGCCCAATTTTGTTCACATTTTTCTTATATTTTTTTCCCCCCCGATTGTTTTTGTTTTGCTAATTTTTTCCCCATTTTCCCCATTCTGTCCCCAATTTAAACCCAGCATTTCCAAATTTTTCCCCATTTATTTTATTTTTTTTAAACAAAATTGGCCTCTATTTTCCCCCCAATATGATTCCCCATGTATCACACATTTCTTGGCACTGTAGACGAACCCAACATTGTAGATTTGCAGATCTTTCACACATTAATGTTCTGTTTTCTGGTTCTAGATGACAAATATTTTCATATAGCCATCGTAAAAAGAATCGTTCAGGTATTGGTATCGAAAACAAAGTATCGTTACTGTATTTTACTGCAGCCTATGGAGATTGAAACTTTTTTATTTATTTTATGAAATTGTAACTAATGATTTGTTTTCTTGATTTTCATTGTGTTTTTAATGCTTTTTTGTGTGTTTTTAATGCTTTTTATTCTATTTTTACTATGTTTGGTGTTACTGTGAGGCTCATTGAGTTGTCTTGTACATGAAATGTGCCATACAAATAAACTTGCCTTGCCTTGCCTTGCCTTGCCTTAAAGTATCGGTATTGGTTTAAAATTGGAAAATCCTGATTAGGGCTGGGTATCGTTCATTTTTTTCCAATACTTGCCCTGTTTTGGTCCCGATTCGGTGTTAGTAACAATGTATGCTCAAAAATAGACTTCACTTATTTGCCTCGGCGCGCAGACACACACACAACGCAAACAGTGCCGTCATGAGGGTGCTAAAACAAATGTTCAAGCTAAAAACAAACTTTTCTGATATTATAAAAAGGGCACAATTCGCAGTAGGGTTTTGGCACAGAACAGGAAGTGCTTGTCGGGTACGTGGGGGAATTGGTGCGCGTGTTGTTTTATTACCCACGATGCAGTTCTAGAGGAGGCATCCAAATAAGGAGTGTGTGTCGCATGGAGGCAGTGTGACCCTCTTACGGTCTCCCCCGACAATGGCAATTAAAAGTACTGGGTCATTTGCAACGGGTAAAAGAGAAATAAAGGGCACAAATAGCAAACCTACTTTTATGTTTTCACAAGCTGTACAAGTAACGGTAGCAGTATATTTATTTACAGGGCATCTGGTGAGCTTTATCAATAATGACTTTAAACGCTTCAATAAGTCCTATTGGCTTTGAACTGGATGCTTCATGGTTAATTTTGGATATAATGCAGCTGTATTCACAAGCAGTTGAACAAGGTGAAGAAATACAAGGAGACGCATGTTACAAGGAGAAAAAAGAGGTACTGTATATTCCGAACTATAAGTCGCTCCAGAGTATGAATCGCCCCAGCCAAAAAAATGCATAAAAAAAAGAATAAAAAAACATACATAGTCGCTCCGGAGTATATATCGCACCAGTCAAAAAAATGCATAAAGAAGAAGAAAAAAACATGTATAAGTTGCTACGGAGTATAAATCGCACCAGACAAAAAAATGCATAAAGAAGAAGAAAAAAACATGTATAAGTTGCTACGGAGTATAAATCGCACCAGACAAAAAAATGCATAGAAAAAGAAGAACAAAACATATATAAGTCACTCCAGAGTATAAATCACGCCAGCCAAAAAATGCATGAAGAAGAAAAAAACATATATGTTGCTCCGGAGTATAAATCGCACCAGCCAAAACATGCATAAAGAAGAAAAAAAATCTAAATGTGTTTCACTACGGAGTATAAATCGCACCAGCCAAAAAATGCATAAAGAAGAAGAAATAAACATATATAAGTTGCTCCGGAGTATAAATCGCACCTGCCTTGGGAACTACCTGGGCATGGAGGCATAACTGCACCATTGACAAGCCTCTCCCGGCAGCACGTTGTTCAAGCTCTCATTTGCAAACTCGTTCCTCTAGCTGTGGCCATCAAGCTTTTAGCCCGAGATTAGCATTTTTTGTTTTCTTCATTGTAGTAAGAGTAACCTCCGCTTTTCCCCAGTCCCTCACAAATTTCTCGCTCGCTCCAAACTTTGTTTCTGCTGCTCGATTTGTTCAATGTTCAGTGGTACAGGAGCAGCAGACACTGGTACACAAGCCTAGAGCGCCCTCTAGCGGCTGGCAGTGTGAAAATAACAAGTCGCACCTGAGTATAAGTCGCACTCCCAGCCAAACTATGAAAAAAAGAAAGACTTCAAGCTGTATGTACTGTATGCAGTTGTATTGCTGTGACTGGCCTGACATATTTGGACCATCAACTTCTAATAACTAAAACAATTATTCCAAACCAAACAACAGTGTAAATGTATGAGTAGCTCAGTGAGTTTTAAATATGATAATCTCAGACAATGTTGTACCGCGAGGCACTGATGTGAAAGGCAGCACAGGCTCAATCTGTGGTGAGCGGAAAGTCACTGGGCTGTTAAAAAAAAAAAAAAAAGCGTACATCGGTGCCAACATTACATTATTCATGACAATAATGTCATTATCATCGCAAAGTGTAAAAAACAGACTTTTTCTCTGTGTGGCTCAGCGTTGGGCCTGACCTGAATTTTAATTGCGCGTTGTTGCCGGCACAATGCCACCGAGCTCTGTACTGTACCGACGCCTCCGTGTCTGACTGGGAGAGGGGAAGGGGAGGAATAAGAAAGATGAACTCGTGACTCGCTATTGCCGTTTATAATTAAGCTACTGACCTTGCCGTCCACAAAAGCTTCTTTCTAGAGACTACAGGGCCAAAAATACCCGTCAGTTAGCGAGCGAGGGCGATTGTCTAATGGAAAAAAAAAGAGAAAAATTAGGTTTGTGTGAAAGGCCAAGGAGAGGACAGAGAGGAAAAATTGGAAGATGGTCGAGATACACACACAAAAAAAAGATACATACAGGACAAAGCGTTGGTGGAAAAAAACGTGAAGCGTGCGGAGGACAGAGGTGGAGGAGGTGTGCTCACGAGGGTCAGCGGGAGGTCTTCCTCGCATTAAGACTTCGGTGTGTTAACAATGGCAAGAAATGCTCAACCTAATTACTGTCCGCCCGAGCTATGCATTCCTCTCCCCGGGAGTCTTACACCAATATCTGGCTCTAAATTTAGACAGAAGTTAACAGAAGGTGAGGATGGTGCGCAAGCCTGGGTGGATTGTTTCGGTGTGCAGATAATTATACCGCCGCTTGGGTAATTAATTGTTTCAATTCCTCTTTCGGGGTCATCCAGGAGAAAAGCTTGTTTAATTGTGAGTTTGTGCATCTGTAAATACTGAGAGGAGAGGATGGTACACTGTATAGCACAACAGGGGCATCTTAATCACTCCACTACTCCTGTATAGTTACAGTAGTACTCACTGGACAGCGATACGCTGTTCACAATATCAAGTCAACAAGCGTGATTTAGATACACTTTAGAGGCTTCATGATTGGAGTTATTGCAGTTTTAGGTGAGACAATGTCCATATCGCAAGACACAATGTATCACTGAATGTGTCACTGAAGTCTTATACTGTACCTGTCCAGGATTTGAAAAGTTTTTGCTTGCACAGCCCAAAACAAAAACAAAAAGGTAATTTGTTTCACACCTTTGTTATTTGGTCATGTATGAAACAAAGGTGTTAGTTATGGTTTTTCTAATTTAGTTCCATGATTATCTTTGCTTTGGGTTCATTGTCGACACGCTACGCTAAAAAATGATTTGTGTATATATTCAATAGAATGTACTGTGTTGAAATGGTTTGGAAAAATATTGCATTATCTTATTCAAGACCAACTGTATGTATACCTTACCCGTGTTGGACAGTAACAGAATATATGTATATATTTGCGTGACTGTGTCAGGTACAGTTACTATGCTGAGGCATTACATTTTCGCTTAGTGCATAACATTCATAAAAGAAAAGTTCATCTCTATAGCGATTCTCTTTAGAAATCAATGATCCATCTCTCCTTCGCTCCATTTGCAAAGAGTTTTTGTGTTTTTAATCAGGGGTGAATAGGTTGATAACAGGCAGTGAAACAAGCGTAGCTACATGTTTTTAATCATCAGTAAATATTACAAAAGTAACAAAAAACAGATATGACTTTTATCAGTAACTAAGGAACATAACATATTACTCAAACAACATACAGGAATGTATTAGCAGTGTTGCGGAGAACACTTCATAATTGTATTTAGTTACTGAATACTGGATACTTGCCTTAAAATGTATTTTGTAAAGTATTCTGTTGCTTTGTCTAATCAGTGTACTGTATTCTGAATATGTTGCATACTTTTAGAATACTTTCACATTGATTGTCATTATATTTATTTGTAAATATGGCGTATAATTACAAAAATGAAAACTACAATTGTTGAACTACCTGCTATAAACTCACTTACCATTAATTAGAAACTTTAACTCTCTTGATAAATGGAGCAGCAGATACTGTGCAATAAGGTGTTTTAAATCTTTACTTAGTGCAATATGGAGCTAAAATGTAATGATTGATACTGAGATGTATTCCATTGATGCTCGGAAAGTATCTGTATTCTAAATGCTCTCAAATGAAAGTGTAACTTTACCAGCATACAGTTACTCAACATGAGTATTCTAAATACATGTATTTAGTTAACACTGTGCATTAGTCATTACAATTTAAGTAACTTGAGTCACGAGTCCATTTAAATGGTTTGTACTGAGTATGAACAGAAACTCCCGCCAAATAAAAGGCAGCACCAAATCAAATCAGATCTGCGGTTCTGTGTAGCCAACGTCGACAAAACAAAACACAGGAGAATGGGGAAAGCAAAGGAAATGGAAATCTTTGACTATATTTTTGCTCAGGGCATTATTACTATTTTCAGTTAGTATTTTTTACCAAAAGTAACTCAAAGTAGTGTAACACAGCTACATTTTTGAAACAGTGATATGTAATACAAACATATTACATTTGTAAACCTGTAAAACTGTATTATATTCTCTATTAGTAGTTAAAGTTACTTGCCTGGCACTGTTAATCATACGCCATATTTATACATAAATATAATGCAAATCAATGTGAAAGTATTCAAAGCATTTATAGTACAATAATCTGATTGGACAGAGTAAGGGGAGACGTTACAGATATTCAGTATTTTGCAATGAAGTACAATTTCAAAGAATTCTCCCCAACACTCACCTTTCCAAACACAACATACACATTAGTGCTAACGAATCGAGAACGCAAATCCACCAGGAAAAGCAATGACCATTCACCTTGCTGGGGTTTCCAGTGTAGTCAAACAAAAAAAGGGCCCCCCCACATGTCCACAGAACCCATGTGTGCACACTGCTCTCCAGAGGACGCGCTGCCAAGAAAGCAATGAGGCCGAACCAACCTCCCTTTTTCTGCGACGAAGCCCCCGCACCTGACGCGCTTCCCCCGTGCCAGCCACTCTTTACTAATTCATACTTACCCTGACCGCCACCCTTTACCCCACAACCCCCACCGCCACCACAACAGGCAAATGTCATCACCCCCCCCTTGTCACAAAGCGTCACTCCGTGTCACTCTCGACTGCCGGCCCTGTTTGTCTCCCGTTTGGTTTCAAAAGCGGCCCAGTAAAACTTCAGGAAACAATTAAGCCGGCGCAATTGAGCTAAAGCCTACAATAATAGAGGCACCGTGTAGAGAGGGGGGGAGCGGGGAGGAGGGCGGAAAAGGGTGGAGAGAGAGTTCTTTTTTTTTTTTGTTTATCGCTGGCATGAAGTTAAGAGTCAGACGCGGATTCAGTGGAGACACAAGGACACCAAGTGGTGAGAGAGGGTACTGCGTCCAAGGCGATAAGCATTCATGGAGTGAGGTCTCGAGCACTATAGAAGGCTGTCTGAGGAAGCAGTGCTTAAAGGTAAGTGTTTTTTGAGAATATGGCAAGAATGCTGTTATGCAAAAGGAGCAGAGGAATGTTTAGCGCAAGATACTTCGATATGATGACTGAGATGAAAGGTAAAAGGATTGAATGAGAGCAAAATGATGCTGTTCAGGTAAAAAAAAAAAAAAAAAAAACTCTGGTTAATAACCTTGACCACGTTTCGAAATGCTTTTGTTGATGGACTTTTGGAGTATGTGTGAAATATAATGAGTGTGACTGGAAGGCAGCGACTTGCAGCCGAGTTCTGGTGCTGGCATTGAATCAAAGCTAAGTTGAGCAAAAGAAAGGCTTCTGTTCAAAGAGCCACTCGGCGCTACAGTAAGGATCCGTGCGGCCCATGGGACACACCGGCGGAGGCAGTAAGCACTGGGGCTTTCGAGAGGCTCAGGCGGAGAGCTTTCCAGTGCCAGGCAGACACAAAGGCGGACAAATCAGACAGACGAACAGCCGCGCTTGGCAGGCTGATCTCACGACCTAAAACCTCATCTTCTCTCTGGCCTCCTCTCGCCTTCCAAATCTCGTCTTTTTTTATTATATATATATATATATATATATTCCCCTGCGCAACTTCTCCAACCTTCAGACAGGCTTTGAGACCGTTTTATTTATTTTTTTCTCTCACAAACACGTCAGACGCCCGTGACACAGGACAGCGCCCTCAAGAGCTACATCTCCGAGCGGCAGGAGTCAAAGCCGACGTTGATGAAATCAGGCGAAAGGGTGAGATTGAAAGAGCCGAGACACAAGTGAGACTGGAGATCAGGGTACTCTCCCACGCCACCGACGCTGCCCCGCGCGTGACATCACCGCGGACACGGGCCTTCACGCTGGGACGGAGATTAAACGCGATTAGGTTCGTCTGTGCCTGACAGAGCCGCCGGGATTTGGAGCTGCCGGGAGAGATTTCGGTGGGCGCCCTGAAGAACAAGGGTGGGGCGGTTTATTGCACAAGCGTGTCATTTTGAAGGAATAAAATTAAGTGTAGCCTCCAGATGCCGTCAAAGTACTGTATATTCCAAGACAATCTGGGGCTATTTAAGTGAAATAGCGGAGAACCAACATAAGATGAATATTTGGTCATCAACAAAAGTGTAACTAACACTACTTTACATGTAATATGGCTCTAGACAATGGGGAGTAGAAACTATGAAGTGCTAGCAATGAATATTGCATTTGCCCTTAAAGGAACAGGCCACTGTTTTTCCACACTGAGATATGTTCTTACCCGAGTTTAGACGAGTTGATACGTACCTGTCTGGTCTTTGTGCGTTGCCCGTGGAAGAGCTTGGTCGCTTCTAACTTCACCCCGTTGGGAGCCATAGGAATATACTGGGAGAGGCCAAATGCTAACAACATCTTTGGTCGTTTAGCGTGACTATGGGGATATAGTTCTTACCTGAGTTCAGACAAGTTGATACGTATCTGTCCGGTCTTTGTGCGTGCCCGTGGACGAGTGTGGTAGCTTCCAACTTAATCCCCGTTTGGAGCCATAGGAATATAGTGGGAGAGGCCAAATGCTAGCAACATCTTTGGTCGTTTTGCGTGACTGAGCGCACGCACAAAGACCAGACAGGTACGCATCAACTCGTCTAAGCTCAGGTAAGAACATATCTCAGTTTGTAAAAATTGTGGCCTGCTCCTTTAAGAAACACACAACACGCAACCAATACATAGCTGAATTTGTGCCATGAACAGAGGTATTGCACTGTGCCTATGAAACCACTCCACATTCTGCAGAGGGAGCAGTGGGCGCTGCAAGGCCTCAGCTGGCCGCACAAAGCAGGAGTGACGGAGAGATTGTGCTCGACCTCTCCACTCACCCAAAACATGATAAAGCCCCGCGCTTTCTCAAAGGGGAGAGTCACATTGTCTGGGTGACTTCTAAAACTCGAAAACAACAGTCTATGACACGGGCGCGCACGCACACGCACACACGCACGGAAACTTTGAAAAACTGCCATGCCTCCGCCGACAGTGACACAAAGTAAAAGTGCTGAGTGGCTGGCCTCCCCACCGATCCCCGCTCTGCCGGCGACAGAGCATGTCCTGATAAATAAAGCAATGCAAAGAGAAAATGCAGAGGGAGAGAGGGGGGGGGGGGGGGGAGAGAGAGGGAGAGCAGCGGGCTATAATTAGTAAGTGATTAACGAGCGAGCTTCAGACAGGTCCCACATCATTGATTGTGATGTTGTGCAGAGCTGCTGCAGCAAAAACACCGTGGCCCAGGGAAGGCGCGGCGGGTCAGCGTCCGCAAACACACAACGAGCCCAGGCTGCTGTTGGAAGCTATAGAACGGTCATTAGCCACAACACTGGGGCAGGTTAGCCGCTCCGGGAACATCGAATTATAGCACTGAAAGACTTTTTGAAAGGACGCGGCTTAAGTGAAAAAACAAAACATGTACTTAACCACATACAGGCCTGCGCGTCTGTCCGTGGTAAAGAGCTGGTATTAACGCTTTTATCTCGTAACGGCAGTGGCTGGCAATTTGCATAAACTAAATGCGAAAGTCACTGCTTGTTCAGAGTTTGGGCCTGCAGATGCCGCCATAGAAAAAAAACAACAACAACACAATTCATCAACATCCAACAAAACAGCCAGTTCCAGTTAAAGGAGAACTAACTAACTTCTGCCCCTAGAGGCCACAGGTGCCACTGCAGCTGTCGCGGCATGTTGCGTCTTTTTTTACTCATTGATTGTCCGAGTAAAAACTATGCTGAGAAAAGACGAGAGGGAGAGAGGGATATTGTACTTTGTGCCACAATCCAATTATACAATGTTTTTTTTTTCTGCTCAAACTTGTCTGTAACTGTTTAAGTGGCGCTAGCCCACTGTTAGCTTTGCCCGTTAGCCTGTTAGCTTTTTCTTCGGGATTCTATTAGTGTGTATTGCGCCTCTGACCCGCAGGTAGCCAAGTTGCAATTGTGGTTTTATGGCCAGAGAGACACCGGGGGGAGATGAAAGACCCCCCGATCATCCCATTAACAATTGTAATACCCCCAGAGTGACTACGAAAAGGATTTATTTCTTCTGATCGTGATAAACCAAATAACAATGTTTGGAAAATGTCCATCAACGAAGCTGTAGGCAGAATACAGTCAGGATTTACCATGTAATAAACCTCAGAAATACATTTCCATTAGTGTGTATTGGGGCTGCCGGGTCGGAGGCAGGGAAAGTTGCAAGTGTGGTTTTCCGGCCAGAGACACCGGGGGAGATGAAAGACCCCCCAATCATCCCGTTATTACGTGTATTACCCCCAGAGGGACTGCGAAAAGGATTTATTAAAGGCAAAAAAAGTTACGTAGTTCTGCTTTAAACTACTTGGACTAGACGCCTTTTGACCGCCGTGCAGAGCCTGGGGACCTTCTCCAGATCTCGTTTTGGAATGCCTCGCTGAAGGTTTTGCCCATTGTGCAAGTTTTTGTAGACAGGGGCATCCGGAGCACCGAGAGCAAACCCAGAACAGGGAAAGAACTTGCGAACTCCACACAGAGAGCTTTTGTTTGGCCCGAGAAAGGAACCTGGGATAACAGTCGCTCCCAAAACGTGAGCCGGTGGAAATCACTGCCTAAGCCACACAGGTAGAGGTTAAAAGCTGTAATGTTTGCATCTTTATCTGCTTCCTCGCCAGTTCAGAGCTGCTCCCCTGCCTTCCCTCCCCGTCTGATGACGAGGCAGGCAACGCTAAGCGAAATTTTAAACTTAACTGTCAAAGCAAAGGGGAATGAAGAGAGGGGGGGGGGGGCGTGCACGAGAGCAAGGGAGAGAGAGAAGGGGGGGGGGAACGCTGAGGATGGCAAAAAAGAGAGTCTTGCTTTTTGCTTCTGGCTTTCTCCCATTGGTCAGGTGCCAGCATCGATGTGCTTTAGTGTGCGGCTGGGCGGGCGCACAGAGAGAGAGATGGGGTGGGGGGGCTGGCTCGTGATGCGTGCAGTTATGTCGCTCCGTCCTTGCCCCCGTTCTTTACACTGCCAGGCTAATGATGATGACAAAGGGAAGGAGGAGGGAAGAACAACAACTGACGACATGGATCTGACCTCCCGAGAGGGCTGCGATGCATAGTGTCGGTTCACTTCAGAGCACGTGCAGCAGTCGAGCAGAGGCCATGTTTACCGTTTCATTAAGAGCTAATGATTTTGGATTTGTTTAAAGCTACAGTGCGGGGGCATTCCGGGTCACGCTGTCACAAGCATACCAGCAATATCAAATGTGCTCCGAATGATCAGCGAGACACGAGAACGCTTCATCACCGTCTGAACTTTGTTGGTCAGGGAATTCAGTATTCATCTAAACAGCTGAAGAGAAAGATGCAGCGGTTTCATGTTTTCGATGAGAGAACAACATTGCAACCTTGGTAAAAAGCTCGAAAAAGTCCATTTTGCTTAATACACTTTAACCTCTCAACTCCCACCTGAAACAAGTATATTTTATATTGTATTATATAAAGTTTCTTGAAAATAAGCACCAAAATAGCGATGAAATCAAGACGTAGACGAGGATGAAAGCGTAACAACAAAGCAACAAAAACGTGACAAAAAGCAGCAAAAAAGCAACAAAAACGTGACAAAAAAGCAGCAAAAAAGCAACAAAAGCATGACAAAAAAGCAGCAAAAAAGCAACAAAAACATGACAAAAAAGCAGCAAAAAAGCAACAAAAACGTGACAAAAAAGCAGCAAAAAAGCAACAAAAACATGACAAAAAAGCAGCAAAAAAGCAACAAAAACATGACAAAAAAGCAGCAAAAAAGCAACAAAAGCATGACAAAAAAGCAGCAAAAAAGCAACAAAAACATGACAAAAAAGCAGCAAAAAAGCAACAAAAGCATGACAAAAAAGCAGCAAAAAAGCAACAAAAGCATGACAAAAAAGCGGCAAAAAAGCAACAAAAACATGACAAAAAAGCAGCAAAAAAGCAACAAAAGCATGACAAAAAAGCAGCAAAAAGCAACAAAAGCATGACAAAAAAGCGGCAAAAAAGCAACAAAAACATGACAAAAAAGCAGCAAAAAAGCAACAAAAACATGACAAAAAAGCAGCAAAAAAGCAACAAAAACATGACAAAAAAGCAGCAAAAAAGCAACAAAAACGTGACAAAAAAGCAGCAAAAAAGCAACAAAAACGTGACAAAAAAGCAGCAAAAAAGCAACAAAAACATGACAAAAAAGCAGCAAAAAAGCAACAAAAGCATGACAAAAAAGCAGCAAAAAAGCAACAAAAGCATGACAAAAAAGCAGCAAAAAAGCAACAAAAACATGACAAAAAAGCAGCAAAAAAGCTACAAAAACATGACAAAAAAGCAGCAAAAAAGCAACAAAAGCATGACAAAAAAGCAGCAAAAAAGCAACAAAAGCATGACAAAAAAGCAGCAAAAAAGCAACAAAAGCATGACAAAAAAGCGGCAAAAAAGCAACAAAAACATGACAAAAAAGCAGCAAAAAAGCAACAAAAGCATGACAAAAAAGCAGCAAAAAAGCAACAAAAGCATGACAAAAAAGCAGCAAAAAAGCAACAAAAACATGACAAAAAAGCAGCAAAAAAGCTACAAAAACGTGACAAAAAAGCAGCAAAAAAGCAACAAAAACATGACAAAAAAGCAGCAAAAAAGCAACAAAAACGTGACAAAAAAGCAGCAAAAAAGCAACAAAAACGTGACAAAAAAGCAGCAAAAAAGCAACAAAAACATGACAAAAAAGCAGCAAAAAAGCAACAAAAACATGACAAAAAAGCAGCAAAAAAGCAACAAAAACATGACAAAAAAGCAGCAAAAAAGCAACAAAAGCATGACAAAAAAGCAGCAAAAAAGCAACAAAAGCATGACAAAAAAGCAGCAAAAAAGCAACAAAAACATGACAAAAAAGCAGCAAAAAAGCAACAAAAACGTGACAAAAAAGCAGCAAAAAAGCAACAAAAACGTGACAAAAAAGCAGCAAAAAAAGCAACAAAAACATGACAAAAAAGCAGCAAAAAAGCAACAAAAACATGACAAAAAAGCAGCAAAAAAGCAACAAAAACATGACAAAAAAGCGGCCAAAAAGCAACAAAAAGAATAATAAAAAGCAACAAAAACGTGACAAAAAAGCGTCAAAAACATGTCATGAAAACAACAAAAATATGGCAAAAATGCAACAACAAAAAAATGCAAAAAAAGTGATGTAAGACGTTAAACCTAATATCTGGCTTCCTGTAGTCAAAGCAAAGCAGCTATGTCTCTCCCTCTAATGAAATAAATACTAATATTTTAATGTAAAGCAGCTTTAAATACATCTCAGGAAAAGGAACTCAAAAAATACTGAAAAATTCTACAAACACCCTTTAACTTCAACTAATAAGGGTTATAAGCAACATTTAGGCAAACAAATGCATGCACATTACAGTATGCTAATACAGCTAAGGAATCCTAACCAAGATCCTGACTCAAGGCGCTGCATTGCAGTCTCCCACGGGTCCTGGCAAGTTTCCCTGAGGCACCGACTGAACAGGTGAATGGCTCAAATGGAGGAAAGATTCTCAAACAGGGGCAGTGCGGACCAAAAGTACAAACACATGCAAGGAGGCAGCTCACTTACCTTTTCATTATTATAGTAGGCCAGACACTCTCCATCAAATCTCACCCATCTCTTTTGAAACACACATTTTCTAGAAAAGGAAAAAAAAAACAGAAAAGTAAAGGTTTTTGGTGAACTCAATCAACCAAAGCAGCATCGTTTTGAGCGGACAGGACGTAAATGTCAAAGAGCGAGAGGTTGCTTATAGAATTTGATCAAGAGTGCCACATTCATTAGCGTCAAGAGTTGTACCAACATCTGTCAATTAGCATAATCCAAACAAATGGCTACTTTCAATTTGAATATTCAACAGCTCAGGGCTCTGTGCCAGCCCTGGGCAGAGCAGGCGGGGAGGGTGAATACAACAGGGACTGAAATACCTTGTTGGGCAAAATCAAGAATTGTATAGCACTTCAAATGCTATAACAGGGAGGACATGTCGTGCATAACTATGGCTGATTTTGGGCTCTTCAGCACTGATGATACACGTGACATGACTTTAAACACAACGATGTATGGAAAGAAGACTTTATCATTACGGAGTATGTTGGTTTGTGTCTCAAACTTTAGTTGGAGTGCCCTCCGCTGGCAGTAGGAGGAATTAAACAGTGCGCGAGACTCCATTTTCACTCAACAGCATGCTAACAAATCCATGGTGTTTGTTTTTGATGAGGGAACAACGTCGTAATAAGGGTAAAAGCTCAAGGAAGTCCATCTTTGTATTAAAAATTCACCCACATCGTATCTTTCAGTTCACGTGTGACGGTAACCTACCCCTGGGGCGACAGCTTGTCCAGCCACCCAGCCTTGAACACTTCACATTTGGGTGCTCCGTAGAAACACGCGTATGGGGAGATATCTGGCAGGGCGATTGTGCTCGTCCCGCCCAGGGCATCTGCGGGCAGGGAGTACAGCTCACACTCCACCGTGACCATCGAGTCGTCCTGAGGAGGCGCGGCGCCGGCGTCTTCGCTGGTCTCGGCTGGAGGCTGGTCAACGCTGGAATAGGCCAGTATCCGGGCGCACTCCTCCACTGTCGAGTAATCATCCATCTCAGGTTCAGGAGCAGCTTTGTCTTTGCTCTCTTTTGCTGGTTTTTTCCTGTATTAATACAAACCACATGTTTTGGGTCATGTTTACATTCATTCTTAGGCTATACTAGTAAGAAACAACATTTTAACAGGTTTTCTTCGTATTTGGAGACACAGAGAAGTCATGTTTAATAACTTTTTATGGAAAACTTCTATATATCTTACATTTCAATTATTCTTTTTAGAATTTGCAGCGGGCCACAGTTGACCCACGGGCCGTAGTTTGGACACCCCTGTTATACAGCATGGCGACACTATTTCTGCTGCCCTTAAAAGGTGCATTACGGAACCTTTTATGTGGCTAACAACTTTCTGTGACCCAATTGCTGTGACACCTTTAATTTCGATCACGGTGTTGGTTTTCTGAGGTGACCGTCCGTCAGCAGTGAAAACCTTCTTGGAATCTCTAAAAACTGATCCTGCAGCGTAACAGAGGCCACTATATATTGGATAGTAAGGACGCCAGGCGAACCACACATACACATACACATACACATGCACATGCCGCTGGGTCACTAAGAGGTCATATACGCACAAATATCAAGGCTTTTTTTCCACATAAAAAGTTCAATAATGCACTTTTAAATTACCAGTGCAGTACTTCTCGCTCCCTTTATTTCGTAAAGGAATTAGCTTTAAAAGATTTGTGGTAGATCACTCACTTACTGCATGTTAAGAACTAAATGTAAGATGTAAATACTTCACCGGAGGAGACGCCGATGTATAAGGTTGCCTTGAAGCTAACGGCTAATGAATCAAATCAAATTAAAACTATAAATAAGACAGATCAGATGCAGATCTGTTCAGATTTTCTCCACAATGCTAAAATTTAAAATGTGTCTCAAATGAATTAATCCTCATCGTGTTTATTACCGACTCTGGAAACCCCTCCCTGAAGATGGTTCATACGGCATGTCAGAGCAGAGCTGTTTCATAAGTAAGTGATCATCATCTACCAGGAACTCACTGTCCGCCACATCATCTTTCAAAATATATTCAAGGTCATTCCTAGAGTAAAAGATTGGGACTGAAAGCAATATACACTTAAAATACACCAAAATACTGTAAAAAAAAAAACAGCAAAGGTCAAACACATAAACAAACCTTAGTTTCTTGGGCTTGATCCTGTTTTTCAAACCCCTCTGCAGCCCTTCTTTATCACTTTGGTCCTATAGCGGAGCAGAACAGAGATTAGCATCAGATGAGAAGAAAAGTGTCCATCTTCCGGTCGGACACTGATGTCGGTGCACTAAGCCATGTTAACTTTAGAGGCCGGGGAGACATTTCTATTAACCTCGGGGGCCAAGCGAGAAGCGGGGGCACACTTCCCCCCCGTGCTGCCGTGTCGGCGCCCGGGCGCATTAACACTGCGGAGGGAGTTTCGCACATCATATCCGAAAACACGCTTGATAATGTTGACAGTGTGTGTGTGTTTGGGGGGGTGGGGTAAAAGACCTTCCTCTTTTGCTCAGGCGCTACACTCACTGTCCAGGGCCTTACCGGAGCGCCGTCAGGGTTGTTGTACAGAAACATCTCTCCGTAGGGGACTATCGGCGTCAAGGTTTCTCCAACTTGAGCTGCAAAAGGACACAAAAGAAAGGCTTTATGATCACGAGGCGCTTCAGTAACTTATAATTATGACTATTACGCAACTACAGCCTCTGCCAAAGAATTCCCGGCCTTCATCTTTAACGATAGGCTTTTAAAATTGTTGCGACGCCGCGTGAACTCCACCTATTGTCTGTCCCGTTTTCTCTTCCTATAAAATCGAGCAGCCCTACGACGTTTAAATTGCAGCACAAAGTCCTAAATGTGAAAAGCGGAAAAAAAAAAAAAGGATTGTTGTTTCCCCGACTTAAAATGTAAATCCATGTTTTAGCTGCGTTTTGATTGAAACTACTTTGTGGGAAAATGTGCCAGTTCTTGATCCACGCACGCGGCGAACCAATTAAATGTTTAGCATGCTTATCCCTTTGCCGACGGGGAGCGCGGTTCTCTTCTGTCTGATCAGAGCGCGCGAGTCGGTGCCAAGGCCATTTCTCTGTCTTTGGCTCCTTCGGGTGAGGAAGGGAAGGGGGGGGGGGGGGCGTGTCGGTGGTCGGCGAGAGAAGAAGAAGAAGAAGAAGAACAGGAGGGACTCAGGCCAGACACTATTAGTCTGGAGACCCGCGGCCACCCCTGCGTGGGCCACTGCTGTCACCGTGAAAAATGACACCGCCCTCTCCGGAGGACTGCGCGAGGGCTCGGAGGCAACCGCCGCCAGCTGACAGAGGACAAGATAGAAACGCTTTTAAACAACACAGCTGACTGAAGGCATAGGATTCACACGCACCGAAATCCAGATGCGGAAATCTAGGACAGGGGGGGATGAAATGAATCTTCAATCAGTGGGCTGCGCAATATGTGGGGAAGTGATTTTGCTATATTATTGTAGCACATGAGAATGATGTGCCACCTGATGTGTAGAATGTGCCGAGATATTGTGCATCCCTATCTCAAGTACGCACACACACAAAATAAACATCCCGCCTACTTTGCGCCGCCCACTGTGTTGTTTATGCTCGGAGTGAGTCAGAGGCAGATTTAACCAATCACAGGGAAGAGTGGACTCTCACGAAGAAGATGACAACATAAATATATTGACTGCTCAAGAAATACGATCACATTTAACCTCTTAACCCCCACCTGAACCGAGTGCACTTTCTCCAGTTTAACCCAAATTTAAAAGCTTCTTGATTGGAGTCGACAGCCTATAAAAGGGTGTTGCTTCGGCCCGAAGTGTCGTCATGCACGAGCTTAATATAGAAGGTGCAGTTACACATATGACCTGAGGTGGCAGTAGTGAGCATAAAATGGCTAGCTTGCATCTAGCCCCTTTAAATAAAAAAATAAATAAAATAAATCATTTATATTTTTAGAATTTGCAGCGGACCAATTAAAAGCCGCAGTTGGCCCACGGGCCGTAGTTTGGACACCCCTGATCTAAACCTCACATTGTTGTCACTTTTTTTAATCGCTTTTTTCCTCATGTTTAGTTGCATTTTTATCCTAGCTTTTGTTGCTATGTTGGTGCTTTTATAATAATAATAATGCATTGGTTTTATATAGCGCTTTTCTGGACACTCAAAGACGCTTTACATTGCACTATTCGTTCACTCCATACTTGGTGGTGGTAAGCTTCTACTGTAGCCACAGCTGCCCTGGGGTAGACTGACGGAAGCGAGGCAACCAATCTGTGCCATCGACCACTCCGCACTACATCCTACTAAATGATACAGATATTGAACGAGTACATGCAAATAAATTTTTAGGAGTGACACTTGATGGTAAACTTGAATGGAAATCGCATATAAGTATATTAAAAACAAAATCAGCAAAAACCATTGCTGTAATTGGCAAATTGAAAACTCTACTCGATAAAAAATCTCTTCTATTACTGTATAACTCCCTCATACTTCCTTACCTAAATTATGGCCTGGAAATATGGGGAAACAATTAAAAATCCAATACTCATCCTATTTTCCTACTCCAAAAAAAGGCAATAAGAATTATCACTAATGCAGATTTCTATGCACCGACGAACCCTATCTTTGTAGAGCTGAGCCTACTGAAAATCCATGATCTTGTTGATCTAAATACAATAGTAATTGTGTACAAAGCATATCATAATCTTCTCCCTCCTCCCATCCAGGAGCTTTTTGAACACAGGAAAAGTCAGTATAACCTCCGAGGAACTGCTATTTTCAAAAAAGCAAAAGCTAAAAAGAATAAAAAGAGTCGATGTATTTCTGTAAGAGGTGTTAATCTGTGGAACGACCTGGAAGATCAGTTAAAACAGTCCCAAACAGTCAAAGCTTTCAAAAAGTTGTTTAAAGCTACTAAAATTCAGGAATATATAAGCTTAGGATGAATAAAGTAAGAAAAATAAATAAAAAATAATAATGATGACATGATTTAGTTTCAACTAAATTAACTTAAAACAAATGTATGTATACATATTTGTTGGAATATTGAAATTTATGTTACTAACTTCAGATACATGCTTTTTTCTCTTCTGTTTAACACTTGACATTGTTCATTATTAATGTTTGTGTTTTGTTTTTGTTTTCTCTCGTGGAAGTCTGTAAACTGGGTTAGGTGTAATAAGTTTTCACTTCAGCCTAAACCCTTTCGGTCGTGTTGTCCACAAAGAATTGGAAATGTATTTACGTTTAAAGGAATGAACAGACCGTATCAACTTCTACTACTACTACTACTACTACTACTACAACATTCGCGAGGCTTCCTGGTGTTCCCAAACGGTTTCCCATCCAAGTCCTGCCGGGCCCTTCCCTGCTTAGCTTCTGAGGTCTGACAGGATTGGGCAGAGCAAAGAAGCTTTTTTAGATTATGACAAACTGGAGATAATGTGCTCAGATCAGGTGGAGGTAAAGAGGTTAAATTGAACATAAACCCCAATAAAATGAGGATGTTTTTTGTTTCAGTGTATTTTTTTCAGTGTATGCAATGTTTACGCAATAAAAAAAAACATCTATTCTAGGTTCAGACATCATTCCATACTTTCATTACGAAACACCATGTCATCTTTAAATCCACACTCGTCGTAAGACATCGGTTCAGATAAAAAAATCAGATGGAACGTTTCATGAAGAGGTCAGTTGATGATGAAATTGGTCCAACACCACCTCAGCCCTCAGTACGGACCAGCGCCCGGCCCACATAACAACCATCAATCATCATCTATCAGTCGACCTTTCGGGGGCACGGACGGTTCTCTCGGCGGACACAACTGTACTGCACCGCTGTCCATCCGTTTCTCACCCGTTCTACGTAATGCTTTGGTTCCCCGAGGAAAGCCCATAATTACAAGCTCATGAAGTCGATCTTCCATGTGTCCCCTTTAACTGCACCTCAGCGAGACTCTCACGGTGCAAAAATGGAAACACAGATGCGGACACGGAGACGGATTGATTTTGCAGAGAAAGAAGAAGTCCCAGCTGTTTCAAGCGCTGGAGTTGGAGGTCATTTTGTTATTACCGCTCATCTTTGTCCGCGCCAACCGAATTTAAATGAATCGCAAAACAATCTGTCATTCCGAACACTCGTGCCGACGCGAAAACACTTGTCTGAGGACAATAGAAAGTACAGAAGAGAAGATTAGATGACGCTGAATACTGTGTGCGACCTTGTGCCAAACTCAACGCTAGAGAAACGAACACGGGAATGGATTCGCTTTTGTGGCACTTCATACAAATGTGCCCGGAAATCCTTTAATTCGCTATTTAAAAAAAAAAAAAAAAGGGGCTCATCTCCACACACTTTTCAGCCTAATGTGCATGTTTTGTTTTGCGCAAATAGAAGCTGTACCTTTCTGTATGAGTTCCAATGAATGGAATTTACAACCGTCCTCAACTTTTATGTTTTCAAAAGCACAACTATCTTCATTACAAAAAACAAGAACGTTCTGGAAAAGCAACAATAACAAAAGAAAACAAAAAAACACAACAAAAGAGTAACAAAAAGCGACAAAAAAGTGTCAAAGATTCGACAAAAATCAGACATATGCGCAGGGACTAAAGTTTCAATCAGTTTTGTAGGTCTCAGGACGAGATCGCGGCCGAAATGAGCTTCCTTCGCAGGGTGGCTGGGTGCACCCTTCGAGATAGGGTGGAGCTCGGAGTAGAGTCGTTGCTACTTCACGTCAAAAGGAGCCAGCTGAAGTGGCTCGGGTATCTGTTCCGGATGCCTCCTGGTCGCCTCCCTCGGGAGATGTTCCAGGCAGCGAGTATATTTTTCCTAGGATTGTTGGTAGATCAACCAGTCACAAGTCATAAGAGAGTGAAACGTCACACATACATCAACCAATCAGCTTAACCCTGACCTTGCCCTAGCCACTAACCTTAAGGATAGTGGGTTGGTGCCTAATCTTAATATGTCTCTCATTGGATGATGAATGTCCACCGTTTACCGGCTATCCTAGGAACAATATTTTTGCTTCTAGGCATGTCCTATTGGGAGGAGGCCTCATGGAAGACCCAGGACACGCTGGAGGGACTATGTCTCTGAAAGCGGAAGATAATGGATGGATGGACGGACGGACGGATGGATGGACGGACGGATGGACGGACAGACGGATGCATGGATCGATGGATCGATGGACGGACGGACGGACGCATGGATGGATGGACGGACGGACAGACGGATGCATGGATTGATGGATGGATGGATGGACGGACGGATGGATGGATGGATGGATGGATGGATGGATGGATGGATGGATGGACGGACAGACGGATGCATGGATGGATGGATGGATGGATGGATGGATGGATGGATGGATGGATGGATGGACGGACGGATGGACGGATGGATGGATGGATGGATGGACGGATGGATGGACGGACAGACGGATGCATGGATGGATGGATGGATGGATGGATGGATGGATGGACGGACGGATGGATGGACGGACGGACGGATGCATGGATGGATGGATGGATGGACGGACGGACGGACGCATGGATGGATGGATGGATGGATGGATGGATGCATGGACAGACGGACGGATGGATGGATGGATGGATGGATGGATGGATGGATGGATGGATGGACGGACGGATGGATGGACGGACAGACGGATGCATGGATGGATGGATGGATGGATGGATGGATGGATGGACGGACGGATGGATGGACGGACGGACGGACGCATGGATGGATGGATGGATGGATGGATGGATGCATGGACAGACGGACGGATGGATGGATGGATGGACGGCACTTTTAGGTCAGTGTGAACCCAGCCGTGGCACCTTGGGCTGATCTAAACAGCCGCCCCGAGTGCGGCTGAAGCAGGTGTCTCTCGGAGCGGCTCCACTCGCTCTCTGCGTCAGAGCGGGTGTGGTGCTCTGGCTTTGACGCCTCTTTGTTGCGCAAAGAAAGAATGAAAGTACGCGAGGCAAAACGTATCAACTTTAAATCATCAAGGTACGTCTTGCTTTCCCGTCTGACCCTTCCTGCTGCAGTGAAACTTTCCTCTTCATGAGCTGATTAAGTGCTTCGTGTAGCCAAGAAACATCATGCGTGTGTGTCGGTACGTTGACAGGTGGATGCCCGTTGTCATGGGAATAAGTTCGTTGAACAGCTGATCGTTGAACGTGGCTAATGGCTAACGTTTGGTGCCGGCACATAAAAAACACGGAGGGGCTCAACCCAAAAGCTGCTCTATGCGTGAAAATGCCATAGTAAAAATTCATTTATCTGCCTTAGTTTCTTCACAGTACGGTAGCTGCCTATGCCGCCATGGGCCTTAAGCGGGAAAACATCCTGAAATGACCTCTTATTGAATCAGAGGAATTAATATTCAGTGTGTCACTTGTAGCCAGCTAAAACCATATAACTGTGCTTCACGGGGACTCCGCTCGGATCCCTCTAGGAATAAACTCTTCAAATATGAATATATAAAAATAAAAAAATCCGATATGTCAAATGAGTCCTTTCTATCCCACACTGCAGAGATTTAACTCGCTCGTCAAGCTCCCCATTCCCAGTTCAGGGACCGTCTTGGCTCCCTCTTTTCCGATGTCTCGCTGCCTATTTTGCATCCATCCCCGTCTTCCTTCCTCCCAGCCCAACTTCTGTGTCTTGCCTTTTCTGTCGTCGTCTTCTTCAGTAGTTTTTCTTACTCCCGTTCGTGTTCCGCACAGAGGAAAAAGTTGGAAAAACAGGCTCTACCAAGAGACCACTGCTGCAAAGGTACATGGAACAAGGAAGAGAGGGAAAGCCAAAAAAGGAGCGCTGTGGGAGATTAAGAGTAAAAAAAAACCACTGTTGATAGAGATAATGGCAAGAGTATGAGCCAGAAGGAGTGCATTAAAAATCACAGACACAGCTAATCAGGGCTAATGCTGTTCTGGATTAGGCCAATCAAAAAGCTCATCATGTTTTGTGTATGTAGCTTCCACTGTAGTGCAGAAAAGCTTTCACTTGTGTGGCTTGTGTGGCCTGCTCCGATGTTGGGCTGATTCTTGCGTTGGTTCGGGGCAGTTCTGGATAAAATTGACTGAACAAAAAGATCCGTCTCTTTTCACAGTTGAGATCCGGTTCGAACCGTTCACCTTAACCTCTTTACCCAAATCTAAACGCCTATCGCAACGCCTCATTTGAAAGCTAAGACTTATAAAACTCATCTAAGCACACCAGCCCATTATTTGTACAGTCGCAGAGTCTTAAACTCACGGAATTGGTGCATTTTAAAAACTGCCCTAGTTGTTTCCAAAGCCAGAAACAGTTTAGTTCCTGCAAACATTCCAATAATGTTTTCAGACCGTGATGGGGGTTACAATTTGAGAAGGAAAATTAATTTTAGGAAAAAATGTTCCCGCACAACACTAAAAAGTATGTTTGTTAGTGGAGTCGACCTCTCCTACAGTGGAACAAACTTTTAAATCCTCATTTAATGTGTTATTAAATGAGGATTTAAAAGTTTGTTCAACTGTACGACAGTTTAAAATAATGTACAGAAAGCAAATACTGGAAAAGTACGCAAAACTCTTGTAAAATAATCATCTGTTCCTGAACTATGAGCTGTCTTTGTTTTTGTTTTGTTTTATCTGATTATGAGAAGTATGTAATAAGTTTGTACTGATTATGTGATGTATGTGCATCGTGCACCTTCAGCCTTATGCAAGTGCGTACACAAGAATGTTATGAACTAAGTTACTTTACTATTCCAGAATTGCTAAGAGGAGCTGTTGCTTCTTATGTTGTAAATATTTCTGTAAATTAAATGTAAACTATACCTGTATGCATCTTTTGATGCATACATTTTTTTCATTGCCTTTACGTCACATTTTTGTCACTTTTTGTCAAATTTTGGTCACATTTCGTCACATTTTTGTGCCATTTATATTCCTTTTTTTTGTAATTTTTTTGACAATTTTTTTCTCAAATTTTTTGTCAGCTTTTCGTCATTTTTTGTCACATTTTTATCACATTTTATCACATTTTCGTCACCTTTTCGTAATATTTTTGTTAATTTTTGTCACTTTTTTGTCACATTTTTATCACATTTTGTCACATTTTTATCACTTTTTCTTTAGTTGCATTTTCATCGTCGTTTTTGTCGCTATTTTGACACTTTTTTCAAGAAGCTTTTAGATTTGGGTAATGACACACTGGAGAAAATGTGCTTGGTTCAGTTAAAGAGCAGTCTCTGCTACTATATCTAGCAACAGAGATTGGCACTGTTTAAAAACTGTTTCCTACCTTACTTTAAAGCAACATTCAGTGTATTTACTTGAGCTATAAGAAAAGGCCGTAAGTTGTTACAAAAGTTTAACTATCCACACGGACAAAAAGAGAGAAAACTCGGGGACGGTGGGCGACAGCATTACGCTCCAAGGTCTTGCCGAGGGACAAGATGTGAGAGTGACTATTCCCTGTGAGGTGCAGGTTTGAAGCGGAGCGCGGCGTTTCCCACGACACATCGCTGCTGCTGCTGCCACTGAGCAGCCCCAACCTCACCCCACCCACCCACACACACCCCCCCCACCCCTCCTCCTCCAACTCTGCTCCCACCTATACCCCCCCCACCCCCCCACCCCCATCTGTGCGCCCCGGCTTTCATCCGGGCAAACAACAGCACCGCCGACGCCGACTCTACTGCCGAATGAAATATTCATGGCGGAGATGAAGCGGAAGCAGCTGAAAGACTGTGTGTACCTTTCTGTATGCCGTTTGCACCGGTGGGACCCTCGGAGCCGGCGAGGTGTTCGGGACTCGGCGCTTGCGTCAGTGGAGCGCTCCTGAGAAAGTCGAGAGAAATGGTTAGGTGAAAAATCACGCACGGGGCTCACAAGCCGTGGCATTAGGAATTTGGAGGTTGCAAAGTTTAAGGAAAGTTTACTCCCGATGCTTTGTTATCCAAACACGGGATAATTATACAGTGGTTCAGAAACTTTCCACGCGATTTTTGGAAATGTTGTGATTCACAGAAAACATTGTAAGCATTAGGGCTGGAACGATCCACTTTTGTCACGATCCGATACGTATCACACTATGTTTACTTTAAAATGTGTAAAAAGTCATGTGTCCAAAGTTTATAAACCAAAGGCCATTTGACTTTTTTTTTTTAGTGTTACATTGCATTTGCATCTTTTTACACGCATCACACTTTCATTTTGTCCCCTTTTTGTTCCCCATTTCCCTTATGATGGGCAGAGAAACTCAAATTTGCATAAAAAACAGTCCCTTACAAAAATTAAACAAAGATTAAAAAAAGAGACATTCACAGAAATAGCAGTGTACATATGGCTGTGTACAATACATTAATCAAATCACACAATAATAAACTGTCTCTCAATACTCAGCACATCAAGGCATGTTCATTGTAACATTTTAATTCCTATCTCTTAATCTAATCTAGTTTGAGTGTATTTAATAAATTAGACCAGCATGAGATATTATCCGTTTTCGCTCCATGCATTCGAGCGGCAGAGAGCTCCAACTGAATTATATCTCTGTAGGAGCCATTCCCTTGCAGTCAGAGGCTGCACTGTCTTCCATCGGCATACTACCATCTTTTGAGCAGCAGTAAGGCCGGCTAATAAAATGATACGGTTATTAATTGTCAGATTTAGTTAAGAAGTATCACCTAACTAAAGAAGCCTCGGAGTGCAAGGTATGGCTCTTTCCATGATGTTTGAGAGCATCTTTGTAATGTCCCAAAAATTAAAAACCACGGGGCATTGCCACACCATATGAAGAAAAGTGCCAATGGCATTGTCTGGACAGAAATCACAGCATTGATTGTCTTTTACGTTGACTGCCAATGACGTCTATAGACAATGGGAACAGCTGCAGCAAAGCCTTGAACATTTCTGGTGTTAAAATCTTAGTTGTGCTGCCTAATGCAGCACCAAGGCAGCATTGCTCTTTCGTTTTCTCAGCTTTTTGGTCAGAAAACAGCATTTTGGGTTTCACCTATTTTCTACGGACGATTACTAAAGGATGGAAAGAGGTACAAACAAACTTTTTTTTTAGATGAAAGAAGAGAGTCTAATCTTTCTTTTGGTGGGTTTCGTGTTGACATTGATCTAGACCTAAATTTTCTGTGGGTCTTGAAAAAACAGTAACAATCACACAGTAACAATCAAGCTCTCTGGTTTGAAAATGGTTGGCAGTCAATGAGTTAGTTTCATTAGATGTAGTCTCCTGGGATAGAAATTAGCTTGGTGAATAGTTTTATAATGGATCATTTGGTGAATGGGATTTCTTGAAGAGAGAGACATATTTGACCAAATGTGATTCCAATCCCACACCAAGTGGTCCTTCAATTCTGTTTTCCAAAGTTGTTGATTAGGCAATGTTTTTTGTGAAGAACAAACTAATAATGTACATGTCCGAGGTCCAAGGGACCCCATGAGAACGCATAGCAGTTTGCAACTGTAAATAAAAGAAGAAAGAGGAGCCTGGTGAATTGTAACACTTTCGTAAAGCACAAAACTCCCTTAAACCATACTGTCCTATAATATCTCTGAGATAGTGAACTGCTTTGCCTTCCCATGCGGGAAAAGAGATAGGCTTCTTATCGGTCAGGAGAGAATAGCTATGGAATATGGGGGGGTTTGAAGTAAAAAATCTTTGTCTTTGCCCAGATGTTTGTTGACTTGATTCCAAACCGACATAAGATGTGCAATAATGGGCCCATATTGACTTTTAACTATTTTTAAAGGTAATTTAGAATACATCATCATATCGCGATATTAGGTGATGCAATAGCTGTATCGCAAGAAGCCACAATATATCGCAACGTCACTAAAGTCTTTGCATTTTCTCCAGTTTGACTTTACCTAAATCTAAAAGCTTCTCGACTGGCACTTACAGCCTATAGGCCAAAGTTAGGCCTAATTTGAAAGCTAAGGAAGGATTAAGCTTCTTTCTCGGTATGATTGTCATGTTTTTGTCCTTTTTGTGGCTTGATCCCAGTTATATTACACTAAAATAAACTAAATGTGGGCAAAATGCTAAAAATAAACAATTGAAAACCTGACAAAAACTGACAAAAAATTTGATTATTATTATTATGTGATTATATGATTAAAATGTGGCAAAAACTACTAAAATGAGATAACAAAAGCAAAGAAGAAGCTTAGAAGAGTTTTGTAGGTCTTACTTTCAAATGAGGCGTTACACTGGTCTATAGGCTGTAAGCTCCAGTCAAGAAGCTTTTGGATTTGGGTAAAACTGAACTGGAGAAAATGCACTTGATCAATGTGGGGAGATCAAGAGGTTAAAAAAAAAGAGTAAAAGTTCAGTTTTAGTGAAACATTTCCTAATTTAGTATAATTTACCCTTGTTCTGATCCTGAATTTGTGTTTTTTGATGATACTTCTTCTGGCTTAAAAGTTGCGATTTGTGTCTGAATTCATTGGCTCATGTTAATGGTTTGAGAAAATATCGTGATAACATTGTTATCGCGATACTGCACCGCCGTATCGCGATCGTTACTTCAATATCGTGCATCCCGAGTAGATGTGGCAGGTTTCCCATACGTAAGACCCCATGTAGAGGATAATTTGCTGTTTCCAGAGAACATACTAAATTATTGTTTTGTTCTTGTTTTATTGCAATTGACTGATTGGTGTAATAAACCATTGAATACATTTGTATCTAGTGTTTCCTTTTTTGGTCTGTATCTTTCATCCAAAGAGCACAGCCGAGTTCTGATGGCCGCTCTAAAGCTTCCATCTTTAACCAGACCTTTGAACCGGTAGATAAATGTAATTATGAACTATTACGATTATGGTTCTGATTATTGTTTTTACTTAAGTGTTACTGAGGCTTTACTATTGACATGCCGGTAACACTTTACATTACGGGCCGGTGAGTCCGTGGTACTTATAGTGGTAATTACAGGATAATTACTAGGTTATTATTGTGGTACTAAAAGTCATAATTACTAGTCATTAGGGTTAGGGGTTAAAGAGACACAGAGTTACCACTGTATCTCTCATTACTAAGAGATACAGTGGTAACTCGTAGTAATGAAGGTCATACTTCTATGTACTTTGGTACTTTAAATGATAGTTTCTAGTAGTTTCAGTGATACATGGTAATTCAAGAATACTACAGCAGCAATTCATAAGTAGCAAATGTGGTACTTCTACATACAGACGTAATTTCTAGGATTGTGTAACTATAAAACAACATAAAACAGCATTAGGGAAAACAAGAAGTACAACTTTCATTACTAAGAGTTACCCCTGTATCTAGAAGTACATAACTTGTAATTGTCACTATAGTATCCTTTAAGTACCACAATAAGTACCTAGAATTACCACTGTAATTACCACTGCAAGTACCAAGGACTTGCCGGCCCGTAGTGTAAAGTGTTACCAACACGCCTTCCGTGGGTTAACACTTGCTGACTTTTACAAGCCTAAACAGAGTGAACAACTTGCAATAACAAGCGCTCCGCTCCTCGGGGTGCACCCACCTGTCCTGAACGAGGTCTGGCAGAATGACAAGGCTCGGGATCTCAGGGACAGGCCGGTGCCTCAGGCGGTAGGAGCGCGTCGGACGAGGACCTTTAGGCAGCGATTCATAAATGGAGTTCTCCACCATCTCGCAGGGACAATCCTCCTCTGGCAGAGTTCGGGGCACTTCCGCGTTGGGGAGCGCCGGGTTCTCCGAGGGCACCTCCCAGTCCGACGGCGTTTCGGAGATGGAGAAGGAGTCGCTGCTGCTGTCTGACGAAGGGGCGTAGCGGAGGCCGATGTTCTGCGGATCCCTGGGCGCCGGCTGCGGAAGCTCAAGCGCCGCTTCCTCTTCCTCTTCCTCGTCTATCTCCCTGCCCAGTCCCGCGAA
Organism: Gobius niger; assembly: GCF_951799975.1. Taxonomy (NCBI): domain Eukaryota; kingdom Metazoa; phylum Chordata; class Actinopteri; order Gobiiformes; family Gobiidae; genus Gobius; species Gobius niger. The sequence goes on from NC_136872.1 coordinate 11,150,174, forward strand.
GGGGGGCAAAGTTTGACTCCCTTTCAGATCGCACTCCCTCTCGCTCGTTTGGGAACGCAGACAAGACGCGCCCCTCGTCTCCCGGAAGATGCGCCGCGGATTCGGCACGGGCTTCCTCCGCCGGCGCCGCCCGCCCTCGCCGTCGCTCTCGTCCTCGCTCTGCGCCACCCCCAGGGCCTCCAGGCTGCGGAGGATGCGCCGGCGGTGACCCGTGGGGACGAGTCCGAGCTCCAAGAGACGCTCATCCGTGAGTTCCCTGCAGTCGTCCAGGGTTTGGTAGCCTCCATGGTCAAAGTATATGAAGTACTGAGGGAGGCGCAGCGAGGAGAGCCATTCCAGAATCTCGGACATAATGCTACTGTCCCGACGCCGTCATGTCTTATTAGAGCGAGAATCGGGGGCTACATGATAGGTGTCGTCATGGAGAACATCTTTAGAGGCTTTAGAGGAACAGAGACTTGAGTGACGTCCTCCAGGGGGGTTTTGGAATGAACTGAAATCATGCAGCTTTTACCTGTGGGCACACACAAAGAAACAGATTATAATAATGCAATAGAATGTTTAAAAGCGACGTAAAGAATTGAAGATTTGTGCAAGTGGAAGCAGAGGGAGAGAGGGCAAGGGGAAGGTAGAGAGTTCAGCTTTCTCCTGCTGGATGGAGCTGTTGCTTTTGTCATTTAGACAGAAAAGTGCATATGTTTTAGCATGGACGTCCCCTGTATTGCCCAACGACATAGCAAGTTTTAAGAAAGTGTTACATGACGCTTCAGGTTCAATTTCTGCAACACCAGTAGTGCATGTCAACGCAGGAAACAGTCAACAAGAAGTATGAGGAAATGACAAAAGTCTCTGAGCACGTTCTCTGTATATTACCTTCCCACTGCAAATATTGATGATCTTTACATGAATGTGTGCATAAATGAATAACCTACCGTTAGTCATTCTGTTGCATGCACTCTATAAAAAGGCAATGCTCAACCTTTCTATATCTCACATATATATTCCAGCTTTTGAATAATGCTGTATCTTATCTACATCTCGTCACTCAACCTCACACCAAGCGACACTTCTGCTTTGACTAAACCAAACAGTGTGACCATTCCAAAATTGTTTTCTCGTACTACTCGAGAACTGAAACAGACACTTATAAACCACACATTTTATGGGAGTTCCCTATTTTGTTATATAGTGTGGCACCACCACAAACTTTTATGCATTTCACAGAAAAGAGAGAGGGGGGGGGACACACATCACAAATGGCAGTTCAAAGTATGTTTTTTGTCCAAGTTTATTCAAATAAGTATGTCAACCCTAGCAGCTTGGTAGCAAATAAAAGTCAAAGCAAGAGACATGTGATAGATTGTATAGATCGGTTCAGAGAAAATCCGATAGTTTGTGCCCGGGTGAGCGGACTACAGCTGTGTCGACACGCGGAGAGTCCTATATTGGCTAACATCCAGTACTGGCACAGTGGTGCTTGCTATCGTTTGACCTGTTCCACATTTCTGCTTTTCAGCACATAAAACACACACACACACAGCCTCGGCGAACATTGTTAAGTGATGGTGTGGGTGTTTTGATCCAGTGCTTCTGCCCAGTGCACAATCCCACAGTGTGTGCGGATCAATAAGGAGTCAGGAGCCCTATATAAAACAGCCTAGGCTCACATTGGGCAAGGGAATATAAGAGGCGCTGGTGTCTGTCGATGGAAGAGCAGCACACGCCTTTGCAATGGTGTTTATTATGTCTGCCTAATTGATCACATGTTAATAATAGAACTCAAAGAATAGGACATGGCCTTCCAACAATGTTCACAAGGCAAACACACAGACAAGTATGTGCTTCAAGCTCACACCCACAACCACAAGGCTCTGTCCCATAGCTTCAGGGATGGGTTTACAGTGAAAAAGGTGAGTCACCGAGAGAAAGCACGCCCTCACAAGCAAACACACGCGCACGTGCGTGCTTAATGCCATCTCACATCCAAGAACGGAACAAAGTCCAATTTATATTTCATTATAGGCTTCCTGCTTTCGTGAAATGTAGAACTAGACAATAAAGCCATAAATGCATATTAAGGCGCGTTCAGTATTAGACCCATGTCTATGTTACATTGTCCACGTTTTAAAAATCTGTGCGGATCAACAACTTTCTCAACCAATTATAATTTACTTTCATTTTCATGTAACCCGCGCTCACTGCACCCTGTAAGTCCAAAAAAGTAAATCTCACTTAAGCTGTAGTTTATTTTGAGTCCCGCCACGCGCCCACGTCCAGGTAAACACACTGCGGTCACGATCTTGACGCAACACGCCGCGGTGCGTCAGGTAAGTTCACTAATAAACCTCACGTACCCGGTGAGAATGTCGCAGAAGAAGGGAGCCTGCGCTTGAGCCTCCAGCCGTTTCAAGCCACACTGGCCCGTCCTGTCCTGCGGTGGCGGCCCCGGTTGTCTGTTGACTCCTGGTAGCGTGGTTTGGTTTGACACTTGTTGGTTTCCGCTCTGTGTGAGTGTGAGAGCAAGCCACGCCCACTTTGGCACCAGAGAGCGACACATGTTCTCAGGACTTACAAAATGCAGTTATAATGTACTAAGGCCTATACTTTAATAAGTATTCGGTGTATTGGGTATGTATGAAGAGCCATAGTGGAAGTGGATCATATTTGTTTATGTAGCCCATATAGATGATATTATAGAGTCATAGTTAGACTAACAGGCATACTGCACAACACTGGGAAATGAAAATGCACTTGAGTCGGTGTCTAAAGCATTTTAACTCGATTGGATTTATTTTTGCATTAAAAGAATCACATTATCCTACACAGGGAGCGGTAGTTGTTTAATGTAAGATGTCTTTACACAGTGAGTTGGCAAAAAAAACATTAGTGGGGCCCGTGTTTCAATATAAAGTGTATGCTTGCATGTGATATCAACAGAAAGCAGCGAAGTGGAGGCTCTTGTGATGTTTGCTGGGAGTCCTTGCGTGTCCCGGCTTGATTCCACGGCCCCCGGGCTACGCATTCATAACACGCAGGAATGCAACACTCTGCCTGGCGCACGTAAGCAAGTTCACAGGAGAAATGAACATGTTATCTCTGTCGTTTCTCGGCAGATGACAAGATGATGGTGGGGGGGGCTTGCTTTGTCACACATGAGGGACACAAGACACGGCAGGCTTGTCAAAACGATACAATTGCATCACTTTTGACCTAAAACTGTGGCAACATAGTCGCCATTCTGCAGGGGCGGACTGGCCATATGTCCATGACCTGGAAGAGCACAGAAGGGCCACTGGCTCTAGGGCCACCGGTCTGGCCTCTCACTTTACCCAAATCTAAAAGCTTAACCTCTTAACTCCCGCCTGAACCAAGAGGATATTTTTCCTCACCTCATTAGATTTTTTTTTCCATCATTTTTTTGTTGGGTACTCAACTCATTTTTTGTCATTTTTTATCAAATTTTTGTCACATTTTTGTATTTTTTTGTTTTGTTATTTTTTGTCACTTTTTTTGTCCCTTTTTTGTCATTTCTTCTGTCATTTTTGTGACATTTTTTATCAAATTTTTGTCACTTCTTTGTAATTTTTTGTCATTTTTTTGTTTTGTTATTTTTTTGTCACTTTTTTTGTCATTTTTTTGTCACTTTTTTGTCATTTTTTATCAATTTTTTGTCACATTTTTGTATTTTTTTGTTTTGTTATTTTTTTGTCATTTTTTGTCATTTTTTGTCACTTTTTTGTCATTTCTTTTGTCATTTTTGTGACATTTTTGCCACTTTTTCATCCATTTTTCGTCACTTTTTTGTCAGACTTTTCTCACTTTTTGGTCACATTTCCATCATTGTTTTCGTCTCAGTTTTGTCACTATTTTCACACCTTTTTTTCCAGAAGCTTTTGGATTGGGGTAAAGCCAAACTGGAAAAAATGTGCTCGGTTCAGGTGGGAGTTCAGGGAGTTAAAAGAAAAGCATCCAAAAACAAAAACGTTACAGTGTAGCAAATCTAAAAGCTGGAGTGCTCTCCAGTCAAGAAGCTTTTAGATTTGGGCAAAGCCGAACTGGAGAAAATGCTCTTGGTTAAGGCGGGGGGTAAGAGGTTCACATATATATTTGTGGACGTGTCACATTTACGCTAATTTGGGCCAGGCTGACCAGAGTCCAGGGCTGTTTCTCAGTCCCAGTCCCTGCCATTCTATAAGCCTGTAGGCTACACTTTTTTGTAGTGCCTGAATCAGCTGTGTAATGAAAGTCTTATTACCTGTTGCTTTTGTCTATATGCAAAAGCAAACTTTACACTTACAATAATAGGCTTTAATTGTTGTATATTTGAAGCAAACCTCTCATTATTCTATATCTATCCCATCCCATTGCTTTTCATGGGTCACGAGTCATGGGTCTCTTCCAAATAACAGGCCCAAACGGTGCCCGTACATGTCCACGAGATGGCGACAGAGTGCGGCGGCAGCAGTGCAGACCATCTGAGGTCTAACGAGGCTTTTCACACAAATTCCTCTGAGACAAAGGCGCAGGTGCAGACCAGAAAATGGTTTGTTTTGCTGCACGGGTTCCTGCCACGTTCCTCTGCGAAACTGCGAGGTTAATTCATGTTTCAGGTCTGATGTATGTATGTAGAAAATTGCAGTTAACTTTTACTAGCCTATAGTGACACAGTGACCTAGAGAAATCAAAATCGAGTAGCCCATGTAAAAAAAAAAAAAAAAAAAAAAATAGGCATAATGTGCAGTGTTAATTCCGTCGATTAAAATATTTAGTCTTAATTTTAGTCAAAGTGATATTTTTGACGACTAAAATTGGACTAAAACTAAATTAAAAGTTTTTCATGAGACTAAAACTATGACTAAAATGTCCCGATATTTTAGTCGACTAAAAAAAAAACTAAATAAAAATAAAAAGGAGAGACTAAAATCATCCAAACTTCTGTTGTCAGTCTGAAAGAGCCTCAGATCTTGTAAATTCTCTGCCAAAGGATCAGCTCTGAGCTTTGTTCATGTGGAGCAGCTCCATGAAGCAGAGGAACACGATTAAATATGATTATAATGAATATTATCAATGCAAAGTCGACTAAATTCGTCTTAAATTTAGTCGACTAAATTTACATGCAATTTTATTCGACTAAAACTAGACTAAACTTGAAGATTTTTTTTTTTTTTTACTAAAACTAGACTAAAATCGAATTACATGTTCATCAAAAGACTAAGACTAAAACTAAATTAAAATATGTTGTCAAAATTTACACTGATAATGTGTGGCACGAGGAAGTTAGGTCTAGAAACATAATACCGTGACTCCAAAATATTTCCATGTGAACCGTGTACTCTGAACACGTCGAGCTGTGCGCAGACCTTTTAAAGCAGGAACTGCAACTCCTCTGCACAAACACCATAAACCACGCGCGCGCGCAATTAAACGCTTTTTGTATACGGGGCTTTCTTGGCCAAGTGCCAGCTATGTTTGGCTTTCACTAATATACGTTTCAAGCGCCTATAAAATGAGTGACAGTGGAATAAAAGAGGGATGAGGGACGTCTGGAGAGCGGGCAACTCGTCTGGGAATCTTTGCGCTTTTGTGCGTCCCCACCACGCCTCCAGGGGTCGCCTTGGAAACTTCTTTTTTTTACTGCTGGCAAGCCTTTTTAAATGCAGTTTTTTAGCCAAGTAAATTCAAAGCCAGGAGTGGACATGGAGAAAGGTCGAAGCTGAGACTAGCCAGGCGTACTTTTATTTCCTTTTTTCCCCCCCCTGCGTATTTGAACCATACCGGGCGGACGCGCAACGTGACAAAATTATGGATGAAGATCTGCACCGCGCGCTAATCAACATGTTGACTGAGCGCACGCGGGGGCTGGAAGCTGTCAAACTCTCGGAGGATGAGCGTAAAGGAAGCGTGGGTGGATGCATGGAAGACGCAGGTAGAGGCGGGGGAGACGCCGACGGGAGCCGAGGAGGAGAGGCGGAGGGGGACCGAGACGCGAGCGAGAGAGCGAAGGGAGACGAGGAGAAAGTTTGGAGGCGCAAAGTTTTGGAGAGGCTGAGGAAGTTGACGAGCCTCTACCTTGACAGGGTGACGGCGTGGAGGGAAGTTGTCAAAAAGTGGGAGTGCGCTTCCCCCGAGTCGCCGCCAGAGGGGAGTAACGGGCAACACGCGAGCGGAGAAGGTAGAGAGTCTGTGAAAAATAACCGAGACTCTGTTATAGTTTAGAGTTTTAAACTCAGAGGCATTTTCTCCAGTTCAGCTTTATCCAAATCTAAAAGATTCTAGACTGGGGAGCAACGATGTGATGCCTATTTGAAAGCTAAGACCAACAAAACTGATCAGAACGGATCTTTCTCCTCGCGTTTTTTTAATCGCTTTTTTGTTGCATTTTCGTTGTGTTTTTGTTACCTTTTCGTCACATTCTTGTCACTTTTTCGTTGTATTTTTGTCACTTTTTGTCACTTCATCATCACATTTTTGTCACTTTTTCGTTGCATTTTTGTCACTTTTTGCATCACATTTTTGTCACTTTTTCGTTGCATTTTTGTCACTTTTCTGTCACATTTTTGTCACTTTTTGCATCACATTTTTGTCACTTTTTCGTTGCATTTTTGTCACTTTTCTGTCACATTTTTGTCACTTTTTGCATCGCATTCTTGTCACTTTTGCGTCACATTTTTGTCACTATTTCGTCGCATTTTTGTCTCTTTTTTGTTACTTTATTGTCACTATTTTGTCACCTTTTTTTTCCGTTTTCATTCTCATTTACGTCTCATTTTCTTCGCTATTTAGAGACTTGTTTTCCAAAAGCTTTTGGATTTAGTTTATGCCAAATAGGATAAAATGTGCTCCGTTCAGGTTTAAGAGTTTAAGAGGTTAAACAATGTAGTCAGAAATATAGCCTTCTTCTAGTAGCTACTGCCTTATGAGCTATATGCTGCTATTGATCAAATTAATATCAAGAATCCATATACTTGTAGTTATCTTTTCTTCAATATTCTACATTGTTCAACTTTGTGTTTTAGATCCTGGAGATATTCCCCTGAGGACCACTCTCCACAGTGTCAGCGAGGACATTGACGCTATAATAGACAGACTGAATATGATCGTAACGCGACTGGATGAAGACATGTTGCTATGTTTGGAACAGGGAGACATGAGTTCACAGCCGCCCACAGATGTTGACACAGCACCCGAGAACAGCAGCCAATCACAAACTCCATCAGCGTCCTGTGACCTGCAGCTGACCTCCGGTGACCCCTCCGCATCTGACAGAAGAGACCATGGAGCTGATTTGGAACATCCGGACTTGAACGCTGCCAGTAGCACTGAAGGAATTTTAGACCGGGGACGGCATGAGGTCAAAGAGCAACGTGGTGATAATGATTCTGCCTCCCTCGAGACTGGTGGAGGCGCGAATGACAAGGACAGTAGCAAGAAGGATGGGAAACATTTAAAATTCATCACTGGGTAAGATTTGCTTTCAAATATGTACAGTGGAAGGAAAAAGTGAACACACCGATTGGAATTTCTCACATTTCTGCCCAAATTGGTCATAAAATGTGGTCTGATCTTAATTAAAATCACAAGAATGAGTGAACAGTGTCTGCTTAAAGTAATACCACCCAAACATTTACATTTTATCCCATTTTTATTGGGCATAACATGCAAACATTCACAGGACAGCGTGGAATAAGTGAGTACACCCCCTGAATCTCGCTGAACTGCAGCCGTTTTGTAAAGAGGAATGGTTCAAGATTCATCCTGATTGTTGATGACCAATTTAGGCAGAAATGTGAGAAATTCCTGTGGATTTTTATTAGTGATTGTAAACCCGTGCAGTGCTATCGAAGCAAAAGAAGGTCAATGCTTACTATAACATAGAGTAGAAAACGAAATCAATACGTACAAACATGTTCTCTCTAAAACTCTCTAAAACTATCACTCTTGCATTTCTAAGCCTTGCAGGACAGATGAACCGGTCTCACTCCTCCACACCTGACGCGTGCTATGTCCAAGCTGCGGTCGGGGAGCCCGAGGTCCTGCGGTGTGACGTGGTGGACGCCCTCACCGGCCTCATGGTGACGGGCACAGAGGAACTGGTCAGCAGGGTGATGGAACTCCGGATCCAAGATGGCGCCCACGTGTCTTTCCCCATCACGGTGGTCATACCTTTTTATTGCCGGAACCGCGGCAGCTGCAGAGACATCGCTGTGAAGGTGGTGGACGCGGAGAAGAGGGTCAGCTACCTCAGCCCTGTCACGAGTGAGGGCTGCTACGGTGGACAAAGGGCAAGTTAATGTCCTCCATTTATGTTCTGCACGTTGGACCGAGCGCATTTTCTCCTATTCAGCTTTACCTAAATCTAGAAGCTTCTTGAAAAAAGCGTCAATATAGCGAAGGACAAACAAGGAAAACGCGACAAAAACGTGACAAAAATTAGACAAAATAATAATAATAATGATGATGCATCGTTTTTATATAGCACTTTTCTGGACAGTCAAAGACGCTTTATGTTTTGCATTATTCATTCACACCAGACTATTGTAGCCACAGCTGCCCTGGGGTAGACGGGCATAGCAAAGGCTGCCTGATCCCGTCATGGCCACAAAACTAGCAACAACAAAAAAACTTACAAAAAAGCGACAAAAATATGACAAATAAATGACAAAAGCATAACAAAGCAATTACCAGAAAGAGACATTTTTTTAAGCATCAAAAAATTACCAAAAATGTTTTAAAAAGTGATGAAAAAATGACAAAAGCATGACAAAAAAGTAAAAAAAAAAAATTGTAAAAATTGTAAAAAAAAAAAAGCAACAATAAAAGGTCAAAAATACGACAAAAAACTGACAGAAGCAATGTGAGGAAAGATCTTTTGTAGGTGTTTGTAGGCTGTACGCTCCAGTCGGAAAGCTTTCTGATTTGGGTGAAACCGAACTGGAGGAAATGCGCTCAGTTAAGGCGAGGGTGACGGGGTTAAAATGACATTCTTGTTGTTGTTTTTGTGCTTTGTACAAGCCAAAAATTTTGTCAGGAATTGTAAAAAAAAACAAAGTGTAGATCCACAACTCTATGCAGACCCTATATTTAGGAGTGCACGTACGAGAAGAGAACTGTCAAACTTTGTACAAGCGCCAAGCTGCCAATGCAAACTTTACAGAGAAAGTAAAGTTTCACAGCGAAATATAGCTTTCCATAAATAAATGTAATCAGTATCTTTGTGTTAGGGCTCATTTGCTGAAGTGAAGGTGTACTCCCTTGGCCTGTTCGCCGTGGTCTCCTGTCTGAAAAGAGAAAGCTACATGGTTCCCAGAAGGGGTTTGTCTCTCAAACTATCCATGGATCCACGGATCTGTCTCGCTTATCTCCCAGGATCCTTCACTGCTCCTGTTATGGCACAAGCGATGGTAACAACTTGCGCCGTCATGCTTTACAAAGTAGCCCAAAAGCGCCTGGCTTTACCGCGTTTGTTTTCCGTGCTTTAGATCCAGCCTTTAGACGCCGTTCTTCTGGCTACGGTCAAGTCCAAAGTTGAAGACTATCGTTCGGTGGTGTCGACCAGTCCTGTCGTGTACCTGACCCATCCGTCGTGTCAGGCCTTAAGAAGAGCCCTCACCGTCACCCTCCCCTGTGCCCCCAAGCCCAAACAGAAAGCGAGACAGCCGGAGGAGATCGTGCACTGTTATGGCCGACACTTGGCTTCTGCTACATGGGATTCTACCACGAGAATCAGGTCAGTGCCTTTCGGAAATCAGAAAAATACATAATTAACCTCTTAAAGCAGTAATAAGTAACGTGTTTACCTTAATAAATCCGTTTCGTAGTCCCTGTGGGGGTAGTACAAGTGTCTATGGGATGATTGGAGGGTCTTTCATCTCCCCCTGGTGTCTCTGGCCAGAAAACCATGTTTGCAACTTGACTGCCACCAGTACGGAGAAAGAAATACACACTAATGTAATCACGAAGAAGAAGCTAACAAGCTAACGGGCAAAGCTAACTGCGGGCTAACGTCACTTTAAACAGTATTTACAGCCAAGTTTGAGTGAAAAAAAATATTTCCATTGTATAATTGGATGCACAGTAACCCTCTCTCCCTTCGCCTTTCCTGTCAGCGTAGTATTTACTCTCCAAGACAATTAATAAGTTAAAAAATCGTAACTTGCTACTACACCTGCAGTTGCGCTTATGGCCTCTAGGGGGAAGAGTTACTTAGTACTGCTTTAACACCCACCTGAACTTTACTTTAATCAAAATACATTGAAATAATTCAGTGCTGCCCCCAGTGGTTCACAATGAATAAGCAAAAGCTACATTTTGTCATAGAATAATGAAGGACCTAAAACCGGCCCCTGTCAGTGCTGGCAGGTTTAGCCTCAGCAGCCATTTTTTCAATTCAAAAGTACTAAAGAACCAAGCACAGTTTCAGTTTCAAGCGACTTTCTGACTTTCCGCTTTCCTCCGGTCTCATCTGCCCTTCTCTTTCTCTGAATGCAGCGTCTCACACACACCTTAGCTCCGCCCCTTTCCCCTTGAATCTCCATAGAGACGATTCACAGCAGAGCTCAAGGCATGAGGATGATAAAACTAAAACGTCTTTAAAAAACTCCATGACTTATTGAGAAGTTTTACCTTTGAGAGCAGACAAGGAATATTTAACATACTATGGGCCTGTGTCATGAATCTAAATGTAAATGGTCTGGAGATCCGGTGTCCTTTTTAAGTTTATTTCCAATAAAATCAATTAAAATCGTCCAAACTGAGTAAAAAATTGCGATTTTATTTTTTGGTCATATCGCCCCCAGCCTTAGAGCGAACAGCCTATAGGTCCGGGTAACACCTCATTTGAAAGCTAAGACCTACAAAAAGAAAAAAAGAAAAGATTTTTCCTTGCATTGTGGTCACTTTTTCGTCGTATTGTTGGTGCTTATTTGCCACTTTTTTGTTGCCTGTTTTGTCACATTTTTTGTCGCTTTATTGTTGCCTGTTTTGTTACTTTTTTGTTGCGGTTTTGTCGCTCTTATCGAGGTGCTTTTAGATTTGATTTTGGTAAAGCCAAACTAGAGAGAAAATGTGCTCGGTTAAGGAGGGGATTAAGAGGTTTAAAAGGCCAACAAAAGGGGGTTCTAGTCTTGATATCTGATCCTGAAGTAAAAGTGTTGTTTGCACAAATACAGCACTTAATCTTTCCTTTGAAATACTTTCATCAGTCATTTGTCGTCTGACGTTAACTTTGTGACGTACATGAAGTAGCTAAACTGATTTGCCTTAAACCACAAAAGCGGAAGTGATTCTTTTACAGAAAATACCCAGGCATTACTCAGGTCATAGTTCTCTAAAAACGATGCAACGATGAAAAGGTCAATGTCTGGCTCAAATGGTAATGGTTTATTTGCATGCCTTTACCCTCTGCAAACATTCACTGCAGTACCCACATGTGACCTTTAGGGGGCAACGCTCTTCCACAAATAAGAGGACGCTTTTGCAGCCTGACAGTTTGAGAAAATGAAAACGATCTGCTCGTTTCAGGATGCTCCAAGACGGCTCGAAGTCAGCGAAAGACGCTCACAGTGAAGTCCTGGTTCTCCTGGGATACAAGGAGCAACAGTGGAGCGCTCTGGAGGCCATAACGGTGAAAAACCAGCAAAAAGGGCTGGTGTCGTTCGAGCTGACGGAGAACTTTGACAGGTGCGGATTCAGACTTGGTTAGTTTTTTTCCTCCAAGCAGCGAGAAAAGCCACACTGTTTTCGAAAATAACATTCCAGTTTGTCTTTATCAAGTTTTATAGTTATGAAAAAGTGGCTTCGGGCCCTGGAGCTAAACTGTGATATAGGATTGTGGCGTGGTCTTGTTTGGCGAAGGACAGAGGGTCATAGTATATAGTGTATTGCAGAACCGAGTCACAGAGAAGTCAGAGTGAATTTGAATATGGTGAGAAAAATAGTTTGTTTCTGCCAACTAACTGTGGGTAAGATAAATGAGAAAATAACACGCATGGTTTAGTCTTAACCCCCGCCTGAACTGAGCACATTGTACCCAAATCTGAAAGCTTCTTGAAAAAAGCATCACAATGGCGACAAAAAAGAAAACGAGGATGAAAACGCAACAAAAACGTAACAAAAAGAATGTGACGAAAACATGACAAAAAAGGCACAAAAAATAGACATGAAAAACAAGAATGTGACTAAAGAGCTACAAAAAGTGAAGCTCTTTAAATGCAACAAAAACAGGGCAAAAATGTGATGAAAAAGTGATGAAAATGCAGCAAAAGAGTGACAAAAACGCAATAAAAAAGTGTCAAAAAATATGACAGAAACGCAATAAAAAAGACAAAAAAATAAACAAAAAAATGACAAAAATGCAATAAAAACATGGCAAAATGTGATGAAAAAGTGATGAAAATGCAGCAAAAGAGTGACAAAAACGCAATAAAAAAGTGTCAAAAAATATGACAAACGCAATAAAAAAGACACAAAAAAATAAACAAAAAAGTGACAAAAATGCAACAAAAAGGTGGCAAAAATATGACAAAAAAGTGTTGAAAATGCAGCAAAAGAGTGACAAAAACGCAATAAAAAGAAACAAAAACAATAAACAAAAAGGCAACAAGAATGTGATAAAAGAGGAACAAATAAAGTGATAAAAAAAAGTGACAAAAGCTCAACAACATAGTGGTAACAACGCAAGGAAAAAGATGTGTTGTACAGATCTATCCAGGTAGACAATGTGGAGCACAGAAACCACAAAAGCAGTTCAAAGGAAAAAAATGCAGCTGTACCAAGAGAGAGGGAGGTTGCTGCTTGTTTACACGTCACCATGAGGTCGCTGAGAAGATAGCAGTATGAGGCGTGTATGAAGCGCTATACTGGCTTATGGGCTGTAAACTCCAGGCAAGCTTTTAGATTTGGGTAAAGCTGAACTGGAGAAAATGCACTTGGTAAGAGGTTTAGTATTACAATTTTATTATGGCATATTTTGATACAAGTCAAATCCAGTTGAGATCATATTATGTCTTTTGACTGTGTAGCTTTAAGGCCATGTAAATAACAAGACAAATGGTAATATAAGGCAAGTGCAGCCACACAAAAAGTACAAACACTGCAGAAAAGACAAGTGTTGACCCTGAAGGACATTTTCTTGCAGTAGTAGTAGTAGTAGTAATAGTAGCAGTTATTCTTGTGGATAACTCATCTCCGGTGCACTTTTGCTCATATGGTTTCCCCACTAGCAAATAAACCTATAGGAAAAAGCAAAAACACACAAAAAGAGCCATGACGTGTCAAATCTTTCATTTTATTACTCATATTTTCCTCACCGCAGCGCCTCGCCTGCGCGCCTCGTCGCAGAACTCCGCCAGCCACTTCTGCCAATTTGAGGGACTGAAACAATTCACTTTCCTGCCATTGCCTCCCATTGACACGCCGAAAACCGTTTGGCAGCTCCCGCCGAACAGGAAAATATAACAAACACTGCACAGAGCAACACACCAGAGAGCTGTGTTACTACTGAAATAGTACTATATTGTGCACTACATACAGTATGCACCTTTTCACTGGAACGCAGTCAGCTGATTTCGTTGACCTTTGAGGGACGAGGGGCAAAGGTATCATAAAGAAAACATGGATTCCTCTCGCGTTATTGAGAAGACTACTGAAGCTAAAGCAGATCAAATATACAGTGTTATTAGACTGAAGGTATTCAAGGAAAAGCGTGCATTTTAGCGACATACCTTTCGCTGAAGTAGAGCCTTTTCATCTTTCGTTTTGCAGTGACCTTTAAAAATAAATAACACAACAGTTCCGGTCCACTCAGAAATGCATTTGTATATGTCCACTTACAGCCGGCTCTTTTCTGTCGGCGTCTTTCAGTCGAAACAGTGTTTTGTACATCGCCATGAGGTTAGCAGGGTGCTGGGCGGTCTTCAAAGCGACATCCAAACACTGACCACTCGCAGAGGCCGTCAGCAGAATCCCCCCAGTCACGTACAGCAGGAAGAACACATTGTCCCTGGTCAGTTCTTAGCGTTAAAGTCACATATAAATAGGGCTTGGTACCGTTACATTTTTGTCGATACCAGTACTTTAACAATACTTGGTTTTCGATACCGATACCCGAAGATACTTTTTTCGATACCTATACTAAAATGTTTGTCATATTGTTCCATAAAACAGTTGATTTATTCCTTTTCCTACCATTTTAATTTATTTTACATTCATATCATTTATTTGTGGCGAAACAGCCTTGAAACTTCCTATAAATAGAAAAGTGCAGAAAAAAGCACTTTCTACATTATTCCAAATTATTTCCCCATTTTAAACACATGTCCCTCCCATTTTACACTTTTTTTCCCCACCCTTTTCCCCCAATGTTTCCACTACCACCCTATTTTCTCCATTTTTTTTTCTTCAGAATTTTCCAAAATTATTTTTTTCTTGTCCATATTTTTACCAAATTTATTCCCTTTTTTTTTTCAAAAGTTTCAAATTTTTAAATATTTTTTTCGTCACTTTTTCCCATTTTTTTTCCCATTCCCCGCCCCCAATTTTTCATATTTTTTCCACTTTTTTGTCTTTTTTTTTTTTGTCTTTTTTTTTTAATTTTTTGAACATTTTTGTTTATCCCTTTTTTTTCTCGCCATTTCCCCCTAATTTTCCTCCCATTTTTTCTTCAACTTTTGATGACCATCAGTATTAATACTTGGACCTAAAGTCTTCTTCCTGTACCTGCTTTTGCTAGTTTTATTTTTTCTATACCAGTAGTACCTAAACTTTTTTTTTTTAATACTGTACTGGTATCGTTTACCTGTACCCAGCCCTACATATAAAGCACGACAAAAGTAAGGAAGTAACATAAACTTACTTGTGGACAGTTAACTCCACGGGCAGCTTCAGCATATGGGATCTGAAAACATGATTAACAACAGTTAGCCTTGATATAAGCAGCTAATCCGAGCAGCAAAATGTGTCCATTAAAGTGCACCTCTGTCAGCTGTAGCGGCACTTTGTCATACATGTGCAGGTTGTTTGAGAAAACTACTCACCAATTGGTCACTCCCGAGTCCTTTGTTACAATTTTGACCGTGGTCCCGTGAACTAAACGTGTTCTCATGACCAGAAGCCAAAGCAGGAACGTCTTTGTATCCAGCTTTACTTTTACATAAGGGCTTAAGGAAAAGGCAGTGTGGATTTGTGGGTCCAAATGCCTTGAATTCCAGGGCGGAACACTTCTTAAGTCTGCATTAACATAAACTTACCAGGCGCAAATGTAATCTCCTGAGCCGTAATAGCCGGTGGGAACTTTAATTTGAGGAAGATATTCAGATATGATTTCTCAAAATTACCCTTTATAGTCTTTGATCATGAGTCGTAATTCTCTTCTAAGGCAGCTTCCGCTTAATCATAGCTCTCTTTTTGTAGCCCCATCTTGTGATAACAGACATTTTTTCTCTCTCTTTCTTTCTTGCAGGCTCATAGTGGTCCGTCTCCTCTCCCCGCTAAGCCCCTGCCGCCTTCTCCGCCTGGTGGAGGATCTGGAGGAGGCCGTGTGCTGTCACGCCGTCACCATCGCCCTTCTGAGGCGACAGGATGACCCCCGCGCCATGTTGGTCGCGCTGGTGCCGAGCAAAGACCTGAGCTGGGAGCTGTCCAAGCTGCGAGCCCAGGGGTACAGCAGCAGCACCATGGACAGCTCCTCGGAGATAACCATGTGTGAGGGAGATCAGCTTCTGCTGCGCTTTGGTGGGAACATCACCTCCGCGGGTAAGACGCCTGGTGATAACACGAGGATTTGCCAATGATGTACCACTAGCTATGTTCTATGTGACCTCATGTAAACAAGCAGCAACCGCCCTCTCTCTTGGTACAGCTGAGTTTTTTGCCTTTTTCTGCTAACTACATTTGTGGGTTCCTTTTGTACGTCTTTAACTGTGTTTTTGTGGGGTTCGGTGGATTTTTTTTGTACTGCAAAGAGTCCTGAAGAAAGCAGCTTTTTTTAAAGTAAACAAACAGCTAGCTTATGAGTTAAAAACATTAGAGACCTACACATTTCTTCTGAAACACTGAGGAGACGCCGGGGCCCCCCACACCTGCAGCACAGTGGAGGCAGCACAAGAGGTGCTACAGGAAACAAGGAAGGGATAAATGAGGAGGTGTCCGGGCAAGACTCACAGCTAAGCCACAAATGCCTCCTATTGTTCTGGCTAGTGGGCGTTCACTGGACAATAAAATGGGTTTATTGCTAAGCTCTTCCCAGAAGATGGTGAAACGCTTTTGAGGAGCGGAGGGAGCTGCGTAGGAGGACGAGAGAGAAACAGGGACAAACCCAGCTGCACAGTTTCAGAGGATCAGAGGAGACTGGAGGCAGCCAGCCAGGTTTCCTCCGGGTGCTCTGGCTTCCCCATCCATCCATCCATCCATCCATCCATCCATCTTCTTCCACTTGTCCGTTGCCGGGTCGTGGGGGCCGTCCGAGCTGCCCAAATCACATTGCACCAGCCCCTATGGCTCCTCCTGCAGGTGGTGGGTCCACAGAAGGACGGCCTCACGATGAACCAGGCCTGTTGGTCTCTCATAAGGGGCTTCTGAACCACTCTTTGTCTGACCCGTCGCCTCGGACCTGTTTGCCATGGGAGACCCTACCAGGGGCACGAAGCCCCCGGCAACATAGCCCCCAGGATCATTCGGGTGCTCAAAACCCTCCACCACGTTAAGGTGGCGGTTCCAGGGGAGGCTCTGGCTTCCCCGACCTCCAAAAACATGTGGGTTGGGTTGACCCACAGTGGTGGCGCAGCTCAGTCGCAGCAGCTCAGGACTAACACCTGAACACAATTTCATTGCACAGTTTTGCAATGACACACTTACATGACACTTATTCTCAACTTGGGCTTGACATCAACACAAGTTCTTTCTCCTGCTCCTCTCAAGTGTCCCCTCCTCAAAGGCTGGAAGTGCAATCACTTGTTTTGTCCTTCAGTATGTTATAAAAGCAGACATTTTGTTGTAAAGACCTGTGGATCTAATTCTAAAGCCTTTTTATAGATTGTGAATTTAGTAGTTTTTCATCGCAGCCCCTGAACCTTGTGGAATGTGCTTATAAACACGTCCCTGTGAAGAATTGAGAGGGCAGACAAGTGTCTCCTTAGAAAGCTAGGAGAATATCTGGCTTTAAATACACTATAAGAAAAATAAAACACCAACTGAAAATTGTTGCTTTTGAATCAGGCAATCGCCGCTGTCTTCCCGTGTGTAAGAAGTCGTATACATGTTTTAGTGACCTGTGATAGAACACGTTAGATCCACAAAGTTCCCATTTTCCGAGCGCTGGTCAGAAGCTGTTTGTCCTGAGCAATAAAAGCACGAATCTGAGGTTGGTTTGTTTGTCCAGGCACCGGCCACAAAACGATGTTTGTTCTCGGTCATGTTTGCCCTGACCCTTTCCCTCACGCCATATTGATTTCCCCTCTATGCGTGTATTGTCTGATTGCCGGCTCGGCGGACGCAGCAAATACCGCCAAAGCCATATTTGCAGATTTTGAAAAGCCGTGTGTTTAACGGAATTGTCCACCTGCAATTTACGACAACAAATCCCTTCCTTTGAACATCAGAGAATCAAGCAAAGCGCACATTTGCAGTGCGAGGGAAAAGTATGTGAACTCTTTGGAATTTCTCACATTTCTGCATAAACTGGTCATGAAATGTGGTCGGATCATTTTTGTAAATCGCAAGAAAGAGTTAACATGTAAACATTCACAGGACAGTGTGACATAAGTGAGTACACCCTTGCTGGTTGACCATCCTTTGGCAGCAATAACTTCATCCGGATGATTCCTGTAGGATGAATCAGGATTAATCTTGGACGCGAACACTGTTTACTCATTCAAATAAAGATCAGACTACATTTTATGACAATTTTAGGCAGAAACTATTGCAATCTACTCAAGAACTTTAGTCAAGAAATCCGATTGCAAGCATAGACTGTATCACAAGAGAGAAAGCTGCTTTATTTTGCTGCTTCGAGGCCATAACCACTACATGATTGTGTTTGTGTAGAGTCTCTAAACAACCAGAACGAGCCCACCCTAGATCGGATCACCTTCCACAGCCAGAGGACGAACCAGCTCTCCGTGAGCCTCTCCGAAGTCGACCCGTTCGGGAACCACAGCTCCAGCCACTACAAGGGGACCGCCGTGTTCCATAAGGTCAACAGGGGTGAGCTGGACTGGTTATGTGACTCTGTGACGAAGCTGCAGGGCGATCCCATCTGCAAGCTGCCTCTCACTTTACCCAAGGTACGCACTTTACCCACAAGATTCACTGTCTTTTCAAATCACAAATGGGCTTTTTTTTTTTTTTTTTTTTAGAGAGTGCGGAATATTAACAGGCCAGCTGTGACGCCTGTGAAGATGTGTGAAGACACCAGTAAGTTAACCTCTTAACCCCCACCTGAACTGAGCACATTTACAGTTTGGCTTTAACAAAATCTAAAAGCTTCTTGAAACAAAAGCACCTAAATGGCAGCAAAAACGAGACTTAATTGTGTCGACAGAGAGTGACAAAGAGTGACAAAAAAGTGACAAAATTGTGATGAAAAAGTGACAAAATTGTGACAAAAATATGACTAAAAAGTGAAGAAAAAGTGACAAAATTGGGACAAAAAAGTGACAAAAAATTTAAGAAAAAGTGACAAAATTTTGACAAAATTAAAATATGACGAAAAACTGAAGAAAAAGTGAGAAAATTGTGATGAAAAAGTGAGAAAATTGTGATGGAAAAAGTGAAGAAAAAGCGACAAAATTGTGGTGAAAAAGTGACAAAAATTTGATGAAAAAGTGAAGAAAAAGCGACAAAATTGTGGTGAAAAAGTGACAAAAATTTGATGAAAAAGTGACACAATTTTGGTGAAAAAGTGACAAAAATGTGATGAAAAAGTGAAGAAAAAGCGACAAAATTGTGACAAAGAAATGACAAAATTGTGACAAAAAAGTGAAGAAGTTAAGAAAAAGTAACAAAATTTTGACAAAATTAAAATGTGATGAAAAAGTGAAGAAAAAGTGAGAAAATTGTGACGAAAAATTGACAAAAATGTGATGAAAAAGTGACATAAATGCGACGGGAAAGCAACAAAAAAGCAATGAAAAAACCTTTAAAAAGTTATTGCAACAACAAGGAAGAGATGCGTCTAGATCAGTTTTATCGGTCTTAGCTTTCAAATGGCATTACACTGGCCTATAGGCTGCTCTCCAGTCGAGAACCTTTTAGATTTGGTTAAAGCCGAACTGGTGAAAATGCGCTTGATTAAGGCGGGACTTAAGAGGTTAAAATATTGGATCTTATTATATATTCTGTGTGGGTTTGAATTTCTCTCTGTCCATCTCCCAGCGCGCTCCCTGTCCGACCCCCTTCTGCTGTGGCTCTCCGGGCAGCTCTCGGCGGAGGAGTTGTCCCTGCTGGCGGCCTCCCTGCGCCTGCGTCGGAGCGCGGCCCAGCTCGTGAAGCTCCGAGCGCCGGGGAACGTTCTGTCGGCGCAGGCCTTCCACCTCCTGCTCATGTGGAGGAGAGCTCTGCCCGCCGCCCCTCGCCAATCCAACCTCCGTCATCTGGCCCAGTGCTTAGCCAAGAGCGGCAGACCGGACCTGGCCGAGGAGCTGCTGCTCCGGCAGGCCCAGGCGGAATCTGCACAGAAGGGCGAGGAGGTGGGCTGGATGATGAGGACTCTGAAGTAGAGGGATGGTAATGTTGCAGTGGAGCCACAAGGGGTCAGTAGTGGATCGTACAGTTTTCTGCATGTTGATTTTAGAGAGGAATCTAAGGCATTTTTGAGTTGAAGTGAATGTAAGTGCAGCTAATATGAAGGATAATACAATTCTGAGCATAAAAAATCAGATCACTAACACTTCTGATATTTAATTCATCAAGATTAATTATAGTTAATTCGAATGCAAATATTATGTTCATTATTAATACTAGGCCCACATTAACCTCTTAACCCCCGCCTTAACCGAGCACATGTTCTCCAGTTCGGTTTCACCCAAATCTCAAAGCTTCTGGACTGGAGCTTACAGACTATTGGCCAGAGTGACGTCTCATTTGAAAGCTAAGACCTACAAAACTGATCGCAACCTTTGAGTCGTGTTTTGGTCACTTTTTAATCACTCTTTAGTCGTGTGTTTTTGCCGTTTTTTTAATATTGCGTTATTGTTGCTTTTCTGGCACGTTATTGTCGCTCTTTTGACACTTTTTTTTTGCTTTTGAATATGGGTACTGCCAAACTGGAGAGAATATGCTCGCTTAAGGCGGAAATAATTGGTTAAACGCTCTAATTCATAGCATTTGCTCACATTTTGTTTACAAACGTATAACTATTTCATAAAGCTACTGTATATGTGAAAAGCCCAACTGCTTACAATGTACTGGCACTGGCTCTGTGTTTGATAATACATCCATGTAAATAACTTCCTCAGGTAAATATCCAGATTCATTAATATAATATAGTTATGGCTGAGTCCTTATCTTTAGTCAATGTTATAAAATAAAGGAATCTATCGAAGAGAAATTATCTCTCCGGAAGACATTTGTAATAACTTAACCCGTCTTTTAAGCCACTTCTGCCATTTGGATAAGCCGTGCGCCTTTTAGCTCCCGCCCCGCCCCCCCGCTGCGTGACATTCTGAGCACCCTGACTCAGGCTGCTCCGCGTGTGTGTGTTGCCGGGGCGCCCCCCTGTGGAGCCCTCCTGACGCCGCGAGTGGGAGGCCACTTAATGAGGCAGGAAAGTGCACCAGGTAATGCATTAATCAAGCCGCCGTGTCACTCTCCGAACCATTCTGACACATGGCCTTTTTATTGTTCCTCCGCCCACCCTTGTACCCGACAGACTTCTCTCTCTTAATGTCCATCCTCTCGGCGTCTCCATCGCACTTTTTGAACCTCGAAGTGTGGGCGCCGAAGGGAGGTGGGGGGGGGCCATCATTAGCCTGGCACCGGGCCATCAAACGGCGCGCACTCACACACACATTCAGGATCTAGCCAAAGGTAAATGTCACCGAAATATCTCCTGTGGCGCCGGGAAATCGTTTCTTCTCTCAGTTTTTTTTTTTTTTATCTTCGCCCCTCTCTACATTATTGAAAAGGCCACGCAGCAAGGCACCCTGGGAGGTCGTCCGTAGGGGAGGGGGAGGCTTGATGAGGCGGAGGTGTCCCACGCGGAAGGCAGAATAAAACTGATTAAAGGGGCTCGACACAAGTTTGCCATTTTATACTCACTACTGCCACCTCAGGTCAAGGGTGTAACTGCGCCTTGTGGTGAACAGGCTCATTCTACACATTAGGACACGGTTGGGACATGTATGGGGAGGAAAATACATCATTTGAACATTTTTAAACTCCGTACAGTCCCTTTAAAAAAAAAAAAGGCCTGGCATATTTCCTCATCGCGCACTCTTTGTCTTCTTCTTCTTCTTCTTCGCTGAGGCGCTCGCGTTCACACGTTGAGCTGTCAAGGTAGGGACTGTAAAAGTACTCGAAAGGCAAAAAAGCGTGAAGGAACATATGCACTGTCCTATCTAATACGAAGAGATACCAACCCAAGGGACCTACTTTACGGGGAGGAGAACACTTCAGTTAGCGGTTGAAAGCCGTTGCCAGCGCACACAGATTGTCAAGCCCGAGCACTGAAGTGGAGAGAGTCAGCGATGAGAATCTATTAATTAGCTTGGGAATGCTTTTGCGCCAAGTCTGCTTTTAGAAAACTTTTTTTTTTTTTCTCTCTCTCTCTCTCTCTCTCTCCGCTTGTTTGAGGAAGCGGAAATCAGACAATGGCCTGTAATGAGTTTAAACCACGGGGAATGAAACTTTTTTTTTTTTTTTGCTTTTCAAATTTCTCCCTTTTTCCGGTGTCAACGGCAGATTATCAGCCCGAGATGCTCGACCGACCGGATGCGGCGTTTATAAAAGAAAAGAAATCAACACTCCTCTATACTCTCTGAAAACAAACTCGTGCTCAAAGTTCAACGCACCCCAGCCGCTGATCGAATGCGACATGTGGACAAATTGGACTTTTTTCCCTGTCATTCCGGATTATTGACCGGGGGTTCTCTGGGGGGGCGTGGCTGCGGCGAACCTGTGAAGATGAGTGTGAAGAGAGAGGGAGATGGACGGTCCGGCAGCCCGGGACAAACTTGTGCTCAGCTTTACAGATGAACGTCGATTCTCTGTTTCCAGGCAGTGGCCAATAATTGTCACATTACCAGCAGTCTTTGAAAGGGTTTATGGGGTGAAACGGCGCTGAGGCATGTCTATTCTCCCATATTTTCACTGTAATGAGCAACAAGTAGGGTAGACCGGGGCTATTTGTCACACATTTCTTTCTACGGTAGAGATAACTGCACTTAAAGCAGTTCTAAGTAACTTATTTACCTTAATAAATCCTTTCCGTAGTCCCTGTGGGGGTAATACAAGTGTTTATGGGATGATTGGAGGGTCTTTCATCTCCCCCTGGTGTCTCTGGCCAGAAAACCATGTTTGCAACTTGACTGCCCCCGGTGCGGAGAAAGCAATACACACTAATGGAATCACGAAGAAGAAGCTAACATGCTAACGGGCAAAGCTAACTGCGGGCTAACGTCACTTTAAACAGTATTTACAGCCAAGTTTGAGTGAAAAAAAATATTTCCATTGTATAATTGGATGCACAGTAACCCTCTCTCCCTTCACCTTTCCTGTCAGCGTAGTATTTACTCTCCAAGACAATTAATAAATTAAAAAATCGTAACTTGCTACTACACCTGCAGTTGCGCTTATGGCCTCTAGGGGGAAGAGTTACTTAGTACTGCTTTAAAGCGTCAGACCTGCATTAAATGAAAGCTTGAACCCTTGACTTGAAGTAGACCTCGCTTCCCTTTTTCATGTGTGACAAACAACCCCTCAGTCTGTGTGACAAATAACCCCGAGTGTCCGCTTCACGAACAATGTAAGCAAGCTTCGTAGGTGAGTTGGTGCATCAACCAATCACAAGTCATGAGAGTGAAACGTCATAAATATATAACCTTGTAACCTTAAAGATGGTGGGCTGGTGCTTCGTCTTAATACATTTATATTCCCCCACTTCTATTGACCGGGGAGCGTAGGGCCGACCCCCTAGCAAACGGCTTTAGCATGCTAGCTCTAAAACAGCTAATAAAATCAAAGCTAGCATCTCTGTCTTACAGATCAGTGTCTTTCATTCATGGTGCCAACAAAAGAAAAGCTACAAAAATAACCCAGACATTAAAGCAGAACTAAGTAGCTCATGTCCCTAGAGGCCGTAAGCGCCACTCCAAGTGTTGTGGCATGTTGCAGGTTTTTTTTTTTTACTCCTTAATTGTCCGTGAGAATAAATACTACGCTGACAGAAAAGACAAAGGGAGAGACAGGGATATTGTATATTGTGCCACAACCTAATGACACAATGGAGATACTTTTTTTTCCCCTCAAACTTGGCTGTAAACACTGCTGAAGTAGTGCTAGCCCGCAGTTAGCTTTGCCCGTTAGCCTGTTCGCTTCTTCGTGATTCCATTAGTGTGTATTGCGCCTCTGACCCGGAGGCAGGAAGGAACATTGCCGTTGTGGTTTTCTGGCCAGCGACACCAGGGGAAAATGAAAAATCATCCCATTAACACTTGTATTACCCACAGGGGGACTACGAATTATTAAGGTAAACAAGTTACTTAGTTCTTCTTTAAAGTGTAAAGTCTCATGGCTTCAGTCCAAATGAGAAAATGATTATCGGAAGAGAAGAAGAATACCAATGCACATATTATATATCAGTACCATCATACAGCGCCCTCTAGTGTGGCTATAAAAAGTAATTCGACATATTACCCCGTATGACAAATAGCCCCGGTCTTCCCTAATACAGTTTATCATAGTTCATAAAATGATTTCTTGGATTTTGCTGTTCTGCCACTTTAAATATTACATTAAACATATTTTCCAAAAACCCGAGCTGTCTGAAAGTCTGCTCAATATCACTCAAGACGACACAAAATTAGCAACCACTTCAATTGACTTTACTGTGAATAGTCCCATGGGAGGAATGCAGCATATTTTCACAGAAATGGCACTATCTTCAGCATTCAGTCAAAATTATTGTCAATTCGGTTGTTTACCGAACAGTCTAAAAGCATAGGGAGAAAAAACCACAAAACCTGCTGGCTCAACAATAAACGGGTGCGATGGTGAGGTACAGTATATGTATACATAGACAAGTCCCTTTGCTCCCTCAGCCAGCGCAGTATAATAGATAATAGAAGTGCCTTTATAGTCACTTGAAGAGCCTCGGTGTGAATCCCGGCCACAGTGCGGGTTGCATCTTGGGAAATGACACCTGTCAAATAGCAATATCACAGTCGCTCTGCCTTCCTTTGCAAACATAATAGAAAACCTGGCATTGCGGCGCGGTTTGGCGTATACCCACAGAGGAGCGGGGGGCAAGTCCAGCTGCAGGATTTGTGAGTTGAAACCCATTTTCTAATACAAGCTTCAAGAGAAATCAGCACTTTTGAATGGTGCCAACCCGTGAAAGCCCAATAACCCACGGGGGCGACTGCTGACTTTGTTAAAAAAGAAAAACGGAGGGGGGAAAAAAAGGTGCTGGCAAAGTGCGATGAATGCCGTTAATTGAAGCACATGAATACAGTTAAGAGGAGGGGGTTTCAATCCTGCCATGGGAGCAGTTTTGGTCATTACTAGGCTAAAGTGCATTAGCAATGTACTCCTAGTGATTAAAGACTGGTCGTCTATTTTTAACTCCATCAGGTATGCGGGTGTTTGCTGATTTCTTGGAGGGAAATTATCGTAAACCGCCCGATTGTGATATATTTTAGTCACAGAAGCACTCACTTTTCTGACTTTTTTTTCCCAACTATTCCACCTTGCAGGCTAGGGCTGATGCGAGGTCTATCCCACTTCTATTTCAGGAGAGAACCCGTGGCTTTACCTGCCCATTTCTTCCAATCCCCCAGTGTGTTGATAACTTCCTGAACTGCGCTGACCTCCGTAGCCCGCGAAAATCCCCCTTGCAAGAAGGCGCGATATGATGTGCGGAAAAACAAGGTGAAAAGAGGCTGCGGAGGATGGAGGCTGCGCGCGGCGGGGGTCAGCAGGTGTGATGGGAGCGGTGCATGATGGGAAAAAAAAAAAACGGCGGAGAAAAAGAAAAGGCCGAGAGGGGGAGAGACGGGGAGAGACAGGGAGAAGGAGGAAGTGGCAGCAGCGGCGGTGTTTACTCATGTGTGAAACCAAAGCTGACATATGGACATATTATCACAGATCGGATGGCAGGGGAGTAAGGGAGGCGAGGCTTTCCCGCAGTGCAAAAATAACATGCTTAAAGTATGGAGGCGTTTCAGGACAGTTTTCTGTGAAACTTTGAAAGATACGATAACAATATAGTCTGTCATCAAGAAGAATTTAAGGAAGTGATTCTTTGCTATCGGCTAAACGGTGAAATATCATTGTAGCTGCACTAATATCCACACTTAAGTTTTGATTAAAGCAGTACGAAGTAACTTGTTTAAATCCTTTTCGTAGTCCTTCCGGGGGGTAATACAAGTGTTAATGGGATGATTGGGGGGTCTTTCATCTCCCCTGGTGTCTCTGGCCAGAAAACCATGCTTGCAACATGACAGCCACTGGGTCGGAGCCACCAATACACACTGATGGAATCACGAAGAAGAAGCTAACAGGCTAACGGGTAAAGCTAACTGCGGGCTAGCTCTACTTTAAACAAGTTTGAGTGAAAAAAAATGATATTTCCATTGTGTAATTGGATGTACAATATCCCGCTCTCCCTTCGCCTTTTCTGTCAGCGTAGTATTTACTCTCAGCTAAAAAAATCGCAACTTGCTACGACACCTGCAGTTGTGCTTATGGCCTCTAGGGGCACGACTTACTTAGTACTGCTTTAAAGTCAAGGCAAAAGTCGTATTGCTCTGATCTCAAATACAGCTCTTTCTATCTTTTTTTTGGAATACATAAAAGGGAATAATAATTCTGTTCTCTGCTGTGTAATGGTGCGCCAATTACTCTAAACAACATGAAAAATGTCAAGCTAAACCGGCATAGTAATGTTTTTCTTTTCTTTTTCACTTTACTTGACATTTACAGTTATTATTTTTTTAGTCCAATTTGCTGGATGTTAAATGTTAACACGTCACCTAGCAACTCGGTAAGCTGCTGAGTCACTACTGGTGTTTACGTCTAACACGCCGAAAATGCTTTTATGTGAACGATAAAAGGCCGTTGACTTGATGATGAATGTGGAAATTTAAAAATAAAATGACTGTAATGACGCAGAACAGCCACCATTAGG
This sequence comes from Gobius niger, assembly GCF_951799975.1. Lineage (NCBI taxonomy): Eukaryota > Metazoa > Chordata > Actinopteri > Gobiiformes > Gobiidae > Gobius > Gobius niger. The sequence goes on from NC_136872.1 coordinate 11,176,512, forward strand.
GACGTAGCAATTAGCAACATGCTCATTACATGGTCGAGGTAATTGATGTAGAGTTAGCCGCTACGCGACTGCATGCCAAGGGGCTAATAGCTTCCAGCTAACCAGTCATTTTCAAAGCACTGTATTTTACCGCAACCACTTTAAACTTGTGACAGTTTCTCCTTTCGAACTGAATTTCTCATTTGAGGGTTTAGGTAAGGGTTCAGGGGGAATTAGAAGCTTACATTTTCATAAAGCGAGATAGCAACTTTAATCATGTCTCACTATTCAAATGCTAAGGCAAGTATATGTTATCAGCCGAGAATTACTTTAATTAAGCTTGGGGTAGTGGATTAATTTAGTAATAAATCGACCTTTCTCTTTTTCCCTATTCGGAGTCATACAAAACAAACCATGTATTTGAGTTTGGATGAAGTTTACTTCTCAGAAAATCCATCCAAAAATGACCTCAGTACCAGCCTTACACTCGATAATCCCTGCATCCAAATATCTCCAACTCTATTCATGGAACCACTCCAAAAAATAATATTTATAAAATGCCCCTGGCTGACTGTGGATAAGCAGCTAAGCAAAAAGAGTGAAAGGGTGGGCGGTAACTAAATACTTTTACATACATTTTTAGAGTCTCTGAACGAGCAGAGGATGGTTGTTGTGTTGATAATAGTCGGTAGGTAGTATTTAAGGTATGCTAGAAGTAGTTTAATATAGGTAACAGTGGCTCAGGACAGTCTAGGAGCGTCGTTTTGAAGTGTCTTTCCCACTTAAAGGGATATTTCAGGATTTTTGACATAGGGCCTCATTTCCTAGTTATCCAGAGTGTTGTGGATTTCTGGAGATATTTTTATATTTTTGTTCATGCAGTCCTTATATTTGAAGAGTTTAGTGGTGCTAGGCTAGTGCTAAGCTAGCGCATGTCTATGGTAACTAGTAGCGTGCATTAAAAACAGTCTGACCCAAGCACAGTGCACCTGAGGTAAATCACTTAAAACACCAGACTACCCTTATATATGTCTGTGTTTACTGAATAATGTTTGAAATATAACCATTTTTCATTTAAAAGAACTATTTGAGCAGCATCAGCTTCCTGGTTGTAAACTAAGCAGCGGCGGAGTGCTCTGCTCGGTTACCAGATCTACAGTAGTTTGTTTACCTGCAGCCGGGATTACTGCAGGTGGAATTCACAAAGGAGCTTTCTACAAATCAGATATGGCAACGTTTGGAGGACGACCCCATGATTTTGAAGAGGTTTTTTAATGCAGGCTACTAGTTACCATAGACATGCGCTAGCCTAGCATTAGCAAAGCACCACAAAACTCTTCAAATGTAAGGACTGCGTGAATTAAATGAGGCCCTATGTCAAAAATCCTGAACTATCCCTTTAAAGAAGCGTGTTTACCCATGTGAAACCAAACGCATCCACGAGCAAAAAAAAAATCCTATGCGGCAGATTGAAGAATTGGTTAAGAAAAAGTAAATTCCTGTATTTTTCGAAATGTATGTGGGCTACTCTCTCTCTCTCTCACTCTCTCTGCCTGTACTGTTTGGCATTACTCAAACAGCTGTCAGCGCGAGCCAGAATGTTTCAGCCGACTGATTCTCAAAGTGGGCCAATAAGTTCCCACACGACTCTCCTCCCCGCTCGGCGCACGGACACTTGGGGTTATTGCCGCATCTATCTAGACATATCTCATCTCATCTTTAAGTCCTCTCCCCTGCACTTTGCTCTGTCTGCGTCAGCCTGTGCACGTCAAAATTGGAAAATAGGTCTTCAGACAAATAGCGCGCGACCGACGACAACTGCAAGATGTCATTTTTGGTTCAGCCGGTGCCGTACATTTGTCAGTGATACAGCTAAACGCCTTTTATTGGCTTAGTCAAAGAAGGAAAAATATGTTGTTTTCTGCAGCTTTGTGAGATACCGCAGGAGCTCAGTAAAAATGAATGATGTGCTCCGCAGGGAGAGCTTTGGTCCCATATTTGCTCACTGTGTCTTTTTCAACATGGCGCCTTTACTCTCCATCACAGGGGTTTCTTGGGCGCTCCAGGATCAGTTGTTTGGAAGGTTTTTACTACTGACAGACCCGCTCACCAGAAAACGTACAAAACAGTTGATCCTGGAGCGTTGTGGAGGCGACCGTGATGGAAAGTAAAGGCGTCATGCTGACCACTCACACAGCTGCTGGGTCACTACAAGGTCAGATACGCACAAATATCAACCCGTCATGAAAACGAGGTCATACACAGCGACTGACCAAGAAAGGCTGACATTGTGAAAGAGTGGATCAGGGAGCATGACGCATTGTTTCCACACATGGATGGGCCGCCACAGAGTCCAGTTCTTTAACCCCATTGAGAATCTTTGGGATGTGCTGGAGAAGGGTTTGCACAGTGGTCAGACTCTCCCATCATCCGTACAAGATCTTGGTGAAAGATGAATGCAACACTGGATCTTTTGACAGTGCAGGAGCTTATTGAGACAATGCCACTGTGAATGTGTGCTGTACTCAAAGCTAAGGCGCTGAAATATTACAGCGTGGGACAGGCAGTGTATTAAGCGTAATTCAAGTGTACGTATAAATGCCAAACAGTAAGAAATAGGAGAAACCTAATATAAAAAAATCACAAATAAAATGCATGTAAATTGTTTAGAATGCTGACATATCTGTTTCAAATAAAATTTATGGGCCAGTGGGGAAACCGGGCCACCCTGATACAAAAGAATGTCTGGACATGCCCCTGTTGCGCATGATGATTTGCCAAGATTCAGCCGCCATGACTATGGGCTCTCCAAGACAATTCATCAAAACCAGTGTTGGGGGCAACGGATTACAAAAGTAACCCGTTGTGATGGATTGACAGTTGGTTTGTTATTGTTTTTATTTTTATTATGATTGTTAGGTTCTTTTAGGGGTGCCAGTCAGGTTTCCCTCCTGCTCCTGACGTATAGGATAAAGGGGTGTGTATCGCTGTGTATTCTAGGGGTTTGCTATAGTCGGTGAGTTTTCCTTACAATGCTACAATCCTCACAAGGGCATGTGCTACATGGCATGAACCCTTTTGTATGTATGACATAGTTTGAACACCACCGACACAGACAGAACATGTGGGTTTTGCAAGTGTGTATTGTAAATTAGGTAATATCACATAAGTGTTCATAATTTTCTTCCCCACTCAAAAGGGAAAAAGAAGTCCAAAGGAGCCAGAAAGTGCCCCCCCAATTTCTTCCGCTCCACAGCGTATCTAAATAAACAAAAACTGTATCCAAAAATATATTCTCCAGTTTGGCTTTACCCAAATCTAAAAGCTTCTCGAATGAAGCGTCAAAATAGCGACAAATATGAGGATGAAAATACAACACAAAAAAGTGACAATAACGCAACAAAAACATGGCAACAACTCAATAAAAAAGTAAATGGAGGCGTTACTCTGGCCTATAGGCATAAGCTCCATAGTCAAGAAGTTTTTTGCTTTGGGTATGGGGTAAATTAGCCTGGTCAAGCGGGGGGTAAGAATTTAAATGGTTTGTACTGAGTATGATGGTTTGCATTGAGTATGAACAGAAAAATGCCAAACTCCCCCTAAATAAAAGGCAGCACCAAATCAAATAAGATAAAACAACAAACAAAACAAAACACGAGAGAATGGGAAAAGAGAAATCATTGACTGCGTTTTTGCTCAGTGGCATTATTACTATTTCTGTTTTCTTTTATTACCGTTTTATATTTTACTATTTATGTATTGGTTTATTTGGTCAGGACAGTGCATGTTGATGAACATACATGGGTCTCATGCATGTACACTGCAAAAAGTATTTAACTAGACTAGTATAAACATCTCAATTTGAGCATAATAATCCAAATTTTAGTTGTTTTGACTGGTTAAGATGTTCTTGGGCATTTGTCCTAGATTATTTCACTTGTTCTGAGATGTTTCTGACTCGTTTCGATACATTTCGTCGGTAATTTTCTTTGCCAATGGGGTAAGAAAATCGGTCTTATCATCTCATTGGCAATTTTACTTTCTTATTTCAAGCGAGATTTACCCTAGAACTGGTCTGAAATGTCCTCAAACAAACAAAGTAAACTTGGTCCGATCAGGAAAAGTGTCTAAATGAGTGAAAACCGCTCAAAACAAGATACATTTCCTCAATTCCAGTCATTTAAGCCAATGCTTGATATTTACTTTTTGTAGTGTAAACGCCACGCCGGATTGTAGCATTGGGCTAATTTCCACCCGTAGTCCCCCATTTGCACTGTCACTCATCCTGGCCTATTGTACATGTTTTTAGTGGTAGTGGAAACCGGAGTACCTGGAGGAAACCTACACAGACACGGGGAGAACATGCAAACTCCACACAGAAAGGCCCCGTCCAGGTGGGAATCGAACCCCGGACCTTGGAGCTGTGAAGCACGAGCACTAACCGCTGTACTACCATGCCGCTTACTAAAAGTAACTCAAAGTAGTGTAACTCGGCTGCATTTTTGAAACAGTAATACATGAAAAGAACATACTACATTTTTTCAAACCAACATACTAACAACCCTATCCCTTTATGCGGTTTATTCCCTCTGAAGCGTGACCTCCTCCCCGCACGGCCCCGCCTCCTGCCGCCGAACCAAAATGACATCATTGCGCGTGAGTGGCGTCACAGTGGCGGTGGGGCATGTCATTATTCTCCACCGCGCTTTAAATAGCCCACAATGCACTTCTTTTCCTTATCGCCCACCCGCCCACACCCACCTCCACCTCCCATTACTACCACCTCAAACTACCCCCCCCACCCCCACCCGCACCCGTTCGTCCTTCTCCGCACAGTTCTCTGCCACTCTCCGGACAATGCTACAGCTGCTTATCTTCTCGCTCGCTTCCCTCCCTCAACAGCGGCAATATGTGTGTGTGTGCGTGTGTGTGCGTGTGTGTGTGTGTGTGTGTGTGTGTGTGTGTGTGTGTGTGTGTGTGTGTGTGTGTGTGTGTGTAGGGGTATGCGGCCACATCCCCGGCTCTTTGCTAGATTAATTTGCAGGGAGCTGTGCCACTGCTTTACTGTATATGCGGTGAAAGTCACTCAGGGATTAACGCCGGGCCCCCCCCCCGCCCCCCCCAACCGCCTTGCCGATACACCCACCCACCCACCCACTTGCTGCCTCGGCAAAAAAAAAAAAAACACAACCGCCCAAAAGCTAACCTCTGTCTGCAAGCCTTCTCTGTCTCTCACGTACACCTCGCTCCATTTCCCCCCCCCTTCGCCTTCCTCTGCTCCAATCCCATCAGCTCCCTGCTCTAGTTAATTACACTAATGGTCCGGCTGTCCTTGCAGGGGAGGGGGGTTTGGTTGATGGAGGGCAAAGGGGGGGGTTGGATGGATGTATACGGGACGGGAGATGTCGTGTGTGTCGTGGAACAAGCCCCGGACACATGCTCACAGTCTGATCGCGTGCACTTCTTCGAGTTCAAGGAAACCCCCCCCCCCCCAAAAAAAAATTAAAAAAAATAATGACAGTTCACCCTGGCTTTGTTTTCCACTGTGCAACTTGGCAACGTGAACGCCGGCTCCCTTCTGGCACTGACTAATGTTTTTTATCCATTCAGCACTTTGTATCTGAGGCGGGTTGAATCGCGGACTGGAGCAAAATAGAATGCACTCATTGGCCCCGTCGCTATAGGAAAAAAAAAAAAAAAAAAAAAGTTATAAATACAAGGTTGTGCGTCGTTCCTCGCCACCTTCCTGAACGCGAGAACAAAAACGGCCTCGCTTGAATAGTAGCACCAAACCTCGAGTCTCGTGAGAGAAACTTGAATCGAAAAACGGCGCGTTGTCGTGATCAAGATGGATTCAGCTCTCCGAAGCATTGGGGAAACAAGGCCACTAATGATTCCCCCAACGAAAACGTTCCTGGTTTGAGACTTGATCCGCCTATTATGAAGCAATTTTCCTCCAAAAACGTTCTGGTTTTAAAAGAAACTACATCTGGATTGCCACGAGGTTGCATCTTATTAATAAAAAGCAGCAGTCCTTTTTGGAGCTCGCCAAAGAGAATGTGGGTGTTGCTTTCTCCGGCGCACTTGAGTTTAATCCTCTCGCCTCAGCTGCCTCTGCCTTCAGGGTGTCCGGGCTCCACCATTTTTTTTTTATGAGTATTTTCTATCCGCAATCCTCGGTTTGTTTATCTGATTTCACCTGCAACCCCAGAGAAAATCGTCCAAATCTAATTGATTGGTATGGCCAGCGTGTGGAGAGATAGAAGCTATAGAGCCTCAAAATATCCAATCTTCACATCGCTTCCTTCCTTCCTTCCGCCGTTCTTTCTTGGATGTTTCCGAATTCCACTCCACAAATCCTTTCCCTCGCAGTATCATCCTTTTGGTTTTCGCCGTTCCAATCATGCTGTCTGTGTCTATCCGTTGGAACGTGCAAGTCTTCCTTAGGGGAGCCACAATAACCGAGCAATACGCGGCCAACGAAACTGCAATGACGAATGGCGATAATAGTAAACAATCTCCCCAATATCCTCTTTCATTAAGTAAGCCATACCCTCGAGGCTGGCACACTCTTATGAGCTCAGCGATCGCCTGGAGCCTCCATGCATTCGGCCTACAGAGGTTTGGATTGGTCGCTTCACACGCTGTTATTTAAACCAAACTGAATTTCCTCTCAGATCGACATGGGAAGGTAATTGCATGAAGAATATTCACATTTGAAAATCAAATACATTAGCATTTCGTGCATCTATGTATGGCAGAGAGCATTAGAACTGTGGTAATCAATGTATTTTCTTGTAGCAGAATAAACTTATTTTGGCACCATAGTGAACACAGCATGTGTGTTGTTGTGTGTCTTCATATATTGCATTTTCCTCCAGAGAAATGCTTAAGTCGGAGGCTAATTCTAACTCAATTCTGTCCCTGGAAGGGTCTGTGTAGTAAAATTATGATGTGGATTCAGTCCAGATTAGGGAGCAGTTCATCATAGAGGTTATGGAGAAGTGGTTACGTAGTTTTATACGGTTTTGGCTCAGGGGAAAACTCGGGGTTGCTCAGAAGGTGGAACCCAGTCAGGTCTGCCTGCCGGCTCTTCGTTGGTGGGTGAGCTGTGGCTTCGGCTCATCCCAGGCTCTGCCCACGGTCCGTCCTTTGATGTAGATCAGACACGTACAAAAACTAAAGTCTGCTCCATTCCATTGAAACAGAAACCAACTTACTGCATTTAATGTTGCTTAAAAACTGGTAGGCACTGCTCAATCAGGGTGAAAAGGCCCAGCAAACTCATTGTAATGCAATGTTTATGTGCAGGGCAAGCTATATACTGTATGTATAAATATGTACCCGTAAACAATGATATACAGCAAGATTAAGGCATACCTGTATATGCAAGAGGAATGTAACAACCAAGTATACATGTACTAATAAATAATTTTTGGTAATGAGGGTTTGAGCACCAGAATGATCCTAGAGCTCTGTTGTCAGGGGCTTTGTGCCCCTGGTAGGGTCTCCCATGGCAAACAGGTTCTAAGTGACGGGTCAGACAAAGAGCGGTTCAGATGCCCCTTATGAGAGACCAACAGGCCCGGCTAGAACTATGAGGCCATCCTCCTGTGGACCCACCACCTGCAGGAGGAGCCATAGGGGATGGATGGATGGATGGATGGATGGATGGATGGATGGATGGATGGATGGATGGATGGATGGATGGATAATGTGCCTGTAAAGACTAGATTTTCAAAGGAAAGGTTGAAAAACAGTAGAGAAATAGAAAACGGGAGAGTTCCATCTGAACATGTAGATCCAGACCTTCCATCCTGTGCCCATGCTCTTATCCAATAAACAAATAAACTGTCTAACTAATATGCATGTCCAAGGTGCATTCTGCAACTTTTTATGTGAAGTAAAAAAGTTAATATTTGTATGTATTTGACCCAGCGGCTGTACGAGTGGTCAGCATGGCATTTACTTTCGATCACGGTGGACTCTACCACGCTCCAGGGTCAATTGTTTTGTAGGTTTTCTGGTGAGCAGTGAAAACCTTCCAAACAATTGATCCTGGAGCGTCCTGGAGACCACTGTGACGGAAAGTAAAGGTGCCATGCTGACCACTCATACAGCTGCAGGGTCACTACAAGGTCAAATACGCTCAGTAAGTATAGACTTTTTTTTTTCGCATTAAAAGTTGCATTATGCACCTTTAAGGCATTATTGTGTGTTCCGTATACTGTTTGTATGTTTTCATGGATGATTTAACAATAAAGCTAACTTTAATCTATTTAATCTTTAACAGAACTTGGCGGGAACATAGTAAAGTGAATGTACAAAAGTGTCTCTACAGATAATATTCCTCCCTTGCTTACAGTTAAACAAACTCTCTTGCCGGCGCGCTGGAGTTTCTTGTACTTCTTGTAAGAAACGCTGCTTCACTGTGAGCGGGTTGAATAGGCGCGTTCAAAAGCAGTGGTGCATAATATCCCAAGGGCAAAGAGAGAAATACTTCCTTATTGGGTTAAATGAATATGCGATTCTGTTTGCGCGCGCCTTTACGTCTTTCACAACAACTCTGTCAAGTGGTGCGCCGCCGTTTAGACTTAATCAGATTCTGGCTTTTCATTTTCATTTGAAACGGTGCGAGAGGCATAAATTAGGACCTCGAGCTTCTGTTAAGTGGTGTCAGGCCCAAAAGACCCGCTTAGAAATTGTGCCTCAAAATAGTCCTTAGTAGAAACCCGCCCCAAAAAAGTGTATGTGTATAAAACAGACAGTGTTGGGGAGATTATAACACTGTAAAACCATGGCACGCACGGGGAGATTGAATGCTCCATGGATACGTTTTCATCTTTATTTTTATGTTTGGAGAATAGTCTTTTTATGAACTATTGGAAAATTGCTGCATTACTTTGTATCCCACTCGACAGTAGCCTTGTACTCATTGCGTTTCGTACAAGGGTCTGGACCTTCACAATTGAGCTCCGTTATCAGGTGGGAGGGGTGAACTCCTTCGAAACGATTGGATCTGATTTTCGCCAGCGTTTGTTTGTGATGTATGTAATGCGCCCGAGCATTCCTTGCGCATTCCAAGGCTTCATTTTTAATATCTGGATATTTGGGAGCCGAGCCAGAACGGATTGAAGAGCTTCCAATACTTTTGTATCCGCCGCCATTGCCAAACTACAACCAGCGGCGCAAATGCGTGACGTCACCTACAACACCCGCCTCCCCCGCTTGCTGAAAGGTAGGTTGAAATTCAACCGATGTAACGCGGCCACTGAGATCAGACCCAGACGTACATGTGGGGAAATGATAATTGACCGGAGTTTACGGATGGCTAAGGCCAGGCTAACTCGACAGAGGAGTTTGGGAAAATGTGACAAACTAGTAAGTTGCTAGTAGTGGTGTAAGTTTGGTGCCACTACAGTAAAAAATGTAGATGGTATTGAAGATTATGCATAAATTGTCATTTTGTGCATACAGTACATTGTGTCTGTGTACTAGGCAGTGCGCAGCCTAGCATCAAGTCATGTCAAGTCTTTTATTTAGACTAATTTAACATTTTCTCTTTCTTATTAATGACTGGATGATGAAATTTCAACAACGTATGTATTCCCTTGGTATTAGCAAAGTAACTGTATTCTAAATACCCTCTGACTAAATTGTACCGGAATACAGTTACTCAAAATGTGTATTCTGAACGTAACGGCGGTACTTGTATTCCGTTAATCCCCAACACTGAAAATAGATGGCAGGTTTGTGGAAGTGAGAGTATGTACAATTCAACGTCTTTGGATTGTGCGGGTTGAGGTAAAGCAACAAAAGGAGAGTGAGTCCGATCGGCCTCGAGGTTATTCCGCTGAGCTGAGTTCTGATTGGTCACCTTTGGACACTGCAGCAGCGCTCCCGGTCACACGGGGCCAGATGTCAAGCCTTTTTACGAACGAGAGAGTCCCCCGTGGGCATTCAGGATAATTACACATCAAAATGCTCTCCACGGACGCCATTAGGCACCTGAGAAAGTGTGTGTGCCGGGCCCAGTCCATTGAACTACGGTCATTTGAGCTCGAGTTATTTGTCATCATCGTTCAAAGCTGCAGAGGCTCTTGGTTAAGTTCATGGAAAGGAGAATCTCCATAGTAAAACCTTGAAAACAGAAAGCCTCCACTGAACTTGGGACCTTTTTTTTCTTCTTTTCTCTTTGCAAACCACTCAGCAAACGTGACTTAATGACTTTCACTTGAGAAGTACATTTACTCAAGAGTCTGCCTCATCAGTGCAGCGTTTCGGGCTGAAAAGAGAAATACCGAGGCGCATGAGGGAAATAAAAAGGATGTTTTTGTTAGCCGCAGAACGACTTCCATGGCGGCTCACCTTCACGGGTCAGTGAGCTTGCTTCGCTCTGGCTGGATATCCGAGGCCAAAGGGTGCCGCGCTTTCCGCACTGTCTCCACCGATGTGTCTGCTCTTATCAAACAAGCCATTGGGGATTTCATTATTTAGCTCGTCAAATGAAGGTAAGCGTCGGAGAAAAAAAAAACCCAGACAAATAGAATAGAGGAGAAGGACTGGGTGGCTGCGTCGCAAATTGAGACAGTGCTTCTTCTCGGGGTGGCTTTGCACAAAGGAAAGAGTGGACAGATAAAAAGGACTCAGATGCAGCTTTCCCGTGCACATTCAATTAAGTTGTGCACCAGCTTTTTGCAGCCCTTCACGGAGCATCCATTTGTTCACAACAAGGCTCCTCATTACCGAGAGGAGATTTGTCTGTTGTGAGTTTCACTGCACTTTCCGCACATCCGGAAAAGTGTATGGACAAGGACAGGAGATGCAAACCTCAAACAGAAAGACCCAGTGTTGCCCAGGGTCTCCTCCAGTTTCCCACGGGCCACTTAACCTCCAAAATGTTTGCAGCACTTTTAAATAATACCGTTTCTCCCCCCCAAATGTTTTGGAATGAGCTGCATAAGAAGGTGCAAAAAAAGAGAAGAGTGAAGAGAAACCTCCTGCTTGCAGCAAATAAATCTGTTTTGTTGTTATTAATCCGGTGTCAAACAGAGGCGCTCCGCTGAGGCGAATGGGTGCTTTCCACTGAAGCTTTGCATCTCAATTCAGATGTTTCGCCTCTCTCTAACGTTGCTCCTCAGATTAGCACATCATTTAGGATTTTCAATAGTGCCCCGTGGCATTACAATACTTTTATGATGAGGAGGCACAGGTTATGTGGCTGGAAAACTTATACTAATGTGATTGTGCAGTGGTAGACAATGTTCCAAAATGTTTCCTTGACCTTCTGTGTAATCTGAACGAAAGGCCGAAAAATTGGCTTCCCCAGGTCCCAAAACCAAGATAGCGATGACCATGGTGAAAATTACATAATCACATTGGAGAATTTCTTTCTCTATATATGTATATTGATGAGCTCCTTTTGTCATAAATTAAGATTTATTTATTTTTTGGCCAAAAACTGTTTATTGTTCCATTACATTGACTGAAACAATGGTTAATTTACAAACTCATTGGTTTAATGGCAGCCTAATTCTCTGGGGGCCCCCTTCCACTTGGGCCCCCTACACAGTTGTCTGGTTTACCCTCCTTGTGGAAACAGCCCTGCCAAAATACGCACTTCTTGTTCAGAGAATCTCAGAGTGACACAGAAAAATTCATATTTTGACATGTTTGTGTTCCTTTCCTGTGACTGGACACACCAGGCCAATGAACCAGGGTCTGATCCCCCCTCCTGAAGGTGCACATTGTGTCCTTGGTCACCCTCCTTGCCTCCAGTGCACACTGGTGTATGAAGGAGAGCACTAATGGGTGACTGGTTCCTTGCTGTAAAGCGCTTTGAGTGCCTAATGTAGGTGGAAATTAGGTACTCATGTGTTGAGACTATTTACCTGATCTCAACACTAAATAAATTGAGACCATTTACCTGATGACACCCGGAGCAGAGGTGCCACAGTGTACCAGGTGAAGTCCGAAGATGTCCAGGCAGGCCAGATCCAAGGGACTCGAACCACAGTGGGAGGTTCTCGGATCAAAGAGGGAACTATCTCTCAACAACCCCGATCACGTGTTTCTTTGGTGAAATCAGTGGTGTGGTTGGAGTGAAATCAGTTTTCTTTTTCTTTCATTCATTTTTGACAAGCCTGCCATTAAAAAAAAACAAAAAAAACTAATTTGCCAATTCCGCAGAGACAGCATGGCTTGTGCATAAATATTGAATGTTGCCCATTGTCCACCACAACCCCCCCCTCTTGGCTCAGATTGCTGGCGTTCTGGAGCAAGCTGAAGGAAATAAATGAATTTATGAAGGAGTAAAAACACATAACATTATATGGATCCATTCAACACTGCAGGAAACAGCCCCGAACCCTAATTAACTCAATGGCTGCGACAAGCCAGTTAAAGTCTGCAAAGCCAGGCTGCCACGTTTAGAGCCTAATCTAAGACTTAATTCCTCCATTTGAACAAATTGCTTGTCCAGTAGCTGTTTTATATGAGCAGATTAGCAAACAGTCAATGAAGCGCTGCCCTATTAGTCACCACACTGTGCTGCATGATTCCAGGACATTTGCTTTGGCTGACAGACAGTACATGGAGTAATTACAGCAAGTGCCATGTTTGTTTGGGACAGAGAACAAGAAGAACACTCCGAAATTAGCCATCTATATAGACGTCTGAAAATATATATAAACACCTCTCGCCTCAAAATCATTTCAGGGAATAGATTTCAGGTGCAATATAATTAACTTCTGTATTTGCTTGGGCTTATAAATGAGTAATACGAAAGGCATTTGCGTAATTACCTTTCCTCTGTGGGCCGTGCCATTTGTTTGCATTGAGTGAGTGAAGCCCCGTCGGTTTCCCCTCAGACGTTTGTGTTGACAGTGGGCCGTGAGTGAGTGGTGGAAGAGGGATTTTCCCCGAGGATCCCGCAGAATGCTAACAAGCCTCGCCAGGGCAGCGTCCACACATAACCATTTTCAGCCGGACCTCTGCAACCGAGAATAGCAATAAATAACCATATCATTCGAAGAAAATGGTGGAGATAGACGGCGTTTAGGAGTACTCATAATGAAATCGACATCTTTCATTTTGAATGCTAACAAACCTTTAACCACAATGAGCAGGGAGTGAGAATTGTGCAACTGAGCAGCATTTCAATATAATAAGTTATAACATTTAAATTAGGTTTGTCCCTGAATAAAAACATTCTGCTACATGTATTTTTCCTTCTCTCTTTCAGTGAATTCCTCTCTTTTTTCAGGGGTATTTTGTTGCTAAGGTTTGAATTGCCGACCAATGTCTTTTCACTCACTAAGCCTATATAACATACAAGAGAAGCATAGTAGGGAGTATCTTGTAAATACTAAGGCGTACTTCACAGATTCCTTGTGATCTTGTCATTGAAGATGCCCTTGGCTTTCGGTGGAGACAACACTAGTTTCTTCAAGCAACATGCGAATACGGAATGAATACAGTCAACACTCACAAAGCAAACAACAACAAAATAACGCTTTCTTCTTACTTACCTAAACGTCTGGAGATTGTATTCCTAAAATGTGATTAATGTGAGTGGTTCATCAAACATGAAGGTGTGTGCCTGTAGGGAGCTATAAATAAGTCGAGAGCCAGTTTCCAACCGCATTTTCCTCATCGATTAACTCCAATAAGAGTTGAAATAATCCTGTTACTTTTTAGACTGCTCTGAATGTGGCGCAGGCATTACATTTCGAAATGAAGTTGCTTCCTGACTGCGAGTCTGGGATGACGAGGGTGACAAATCCTGGAGCGTCTGACACTAAGCAACACCCCAGCCTCCCCGTCCGTGTGTGTGCATGAGAGCTGCAGATGTTCCCAGTCGAAGGCACCATCCGCACCAGACTTCCAGCGAGCACAAAGCCCTGCAGTCGTCACTCCTCAGTGGAGCCGAGCACGAAGAAGTCGCTGCATTGATTCAGCCAGAAAGAGAGTGCGCAGGATCTGACCAAAGGAGCAGGACACATTCGATCCACGAAACGCTAATATGCGGTAACAGTAGTGTGTATAATTGTATCCATCTGTTGGATTCAGCGACAGAATCCAATAAATAAGCAGCATTGCAAGTCTAGCAATTGCCGTGATACATTTCCCCCAAATCATTCAACCCTAATCCATGGTGTTTATTTCCTGACAACACTTTGGAGTCCCGGTACAAGGCCCTTAATTTCTTCCACTCTCCGCTGGGCACAGAGCATTGACAAGATGGCTGCCCGAACCCGCCCTTGGGAGTCATTAGGGGCTTGTGTTCAAAGTCACTCCGATCAAGGATGGTGTCGGACACAGGGAAGAGGAGAGAGAGGAGTGAGATGTCCTCTTTGGGTTGCACATTCAAACACAAACGCCACCCACCGAACTCCAATCTATGTCGTTTACGCATCTTTCCGCTTTCAAACCCAGTTAGGCCATGATCCCAGCCCCCCACTTTGTTCAAACTCTAACCAAATCCTTTTTCTTAACCCTAACCTTAATTCCTAACCTTAAACATTTGTAAAACGACAATATTAACCGTTTGTTAAGTGGTGACGTTACAGCTCTACTTCCGGGTCCGCAGATGTGCAAGAAACTACAAAAAACGGAGAGCAACTGAACATACTTATTTATCAGGCCCATTAGTCAAAAATGCTGTACCTACTGCTATAAAAATAATATTTACCAAAATCTGTACATCCAGGTTTACGGAGAAAAATGCTAACGGTGCAGCAGCTATGCTAACCCCGGAAGTAGTGACATATTGAAATAATACTTTTTAGCAGTAGGTGCGGCGTTTTTGGCTAATGAGTCTGAGAAATAAGTAGGGTCAGTAACTCTCCGTTGAGTTTCAGAAATATTGATGGTTGTTTTAAAGAGTCTTTTTTATGTTTTTTTTCTCGCATATTTGCCGGTCTGCCAGGACCCGGAAGCGGAAGTCGCGGCGTCACACTTAACAAACGTATAGTTAAGTCAACTCAAAAAGCTGCATTTGGAATGCCATCCAATCAGAATTCGCAGGGGCGTGGCTTATGGCTTAACTCTGTTGGAAATCGAAATGAGGCGTCATTTTAACAGGCTTGAATTGACTCTGTGCATAACTTCAAATCATAACAACGGCGCTCCCAAGAAGTGACTTCCTGTTTCGATCCAGCACGCCAAAATAAAAGCGCCACCATATTCATTAGTTCAGCAGTTCATTAGTTCAACTTTCTTTCTGCCTTACTATTAACAGACAAAACACTTAAAATTGTGTGTATTTGATTATATTCTTGTAATGTTGCAAGTACCAGCTGAACTAATCAATGAGACAAGCTGTGTGCTTTTATTTTGGCGTGCTGGATTGAAACAGGAAGTCACTTCTCAGTTGCCGTTGTTATGATTTGAAGTTATGCACAGAGTCAGGATTGTCAACCATGAGTAGGTCTCTTTAGTACAGGTAGGTTTGTGTTTCATTCACATTTGAGGTGTCTTCTGACCAAGTTCCTTTACAGTTACATTACCAAAGTTATGAACCACAAAATGTCCATGCTCAAGTATCCAAAAGTGACACTTCTGAACCGTAGTCCCCGTGCAAAACTTTCCCATGATACGTCCCAATTAGGCTCCTGTAGTCCTGAGAGGTCCCTGCTTTGCAATGACAACAACGCTGAAAGAATGAGCGATGGAAGTGTTGGCGGGAGCTTTTCCAATTGACAAGCTGTCTCACTCATTGCCCATATGCGCGGCACAATACATCAAGTGAATATGCGAAACGAATTGCCCCGTGGTGAACAGCGCTGAAATTCTCTTTTTATACCTGTCGAAAAAGTAATAAATGTGGCCCTGTCATTGCTGGTCCGTTCCTTTGTTCCCTTTTCTATTCGTGTAATGGCATCCCGCACATATGCACGTCCCCAAATCATAGGTGCAAGAGGCGACGGTGTAACAAAAAAGGGCTAATCATGTGATGGAGTTCATGCTGTGCGGCGTGGATGTGGGCTTAATAAAGGGTGTGAGGAAATAGGAGGCAGGATGTGAGTGAGGAAGAGGAGATACAGGAAGGAGGAAGGAGGAGCAAAGCCTTGATGTGCTGAGCTTATTAGGCCGGGGCTGTAGCATTGCCGCTTGATCACTGGGGATTCTCCGGAAAGCCGATATATCCACGGTTAAAGTGGATTGTGACTGTGTGGCACGTACAGTCAATGACATGTGTTGGCTGTGGTCAGGTTGTATGCACAGTGCACATCGACTTTCCTGTCATTCCTGATCAAATGGAGGATACTGTATAAGCACATGTTAGAATCAGGAGTAGACAGTCGTACAACATGCTCAATAAATTCAACAGATTTGTTTCTGCGGACTTGGAAGTTGAGGAGGGGCATGATCTGGACTCGGTTGCAGTCAATCCACAGTCATCTTTTCATAATGTGAGCCCCATAAATCCTGGCATTGTCATCTTGGAATATGCCTGTGTCATCATCAGGGAAGAAGAAATCCATTGCTGGCACAACAATCTGATCTGATCTGACAATCAGATCGTGAGCTGATCTCATTCTTTGGTCACATAGTGTTACTGAACCTAGGCCTGGCCAACTGCAGTAGCCTTTTACTTTACTTTACTTTAATCTTTATTGAAGGGACAATGTACAGAGACATTAAACTCAAAGAGACAGAGATGTACTGCACCAGATTTTAGATAAATAGCTAGTTTCCATCGGTAGTCCCTGGTTACATCAAAATAAATAACACTATACAGCATGACCATTCATCCTTCAATCACACAGTCAGGCACATAACACTGAATCCAATCACACTACATTTCTTTCTGCATAAGTCCAATCGCCATTGCTATTAACAGACATATTAAAATACCTTAAAATAATTCAGTGCTGCCCCCAGTGGTTCACAATGAATAAGCAAAAGCTACATTTTGTCATAGAATAATGAAGGACCTAAAACTAGCCCCTGTCAGTGCTGGCAGGTTTGGCCTCTCAGCAGCCATTTTTTCAATTCCCCGGTAAAAGTACTATGACTTGTTTGATTTTTTAATTCATTTGGGGGATTATTCCATTCTTTGATTGCTTTATATGAAAACGCAGATTGTGCAAATGAAATAGCCCTAATATAAGTTAGTTAAAGCCGTACTAAGTCACTTGTTTACCTTAATTAATCCTTTTCATAGTCCTTCTGGGGGTAATACAAGTGTTAATGGGATGATTGGGAGGTCTTTCTCTCTGGCCAGAAAACTACACTTACACTTTCCTGCATCAGGTCGGAGGCCCCAATACACACTTCCGAATCCCAAAGAACAAGCTAACAGGCTAACGGGAAAAGCTAACAGTGCCGGCACCACTTTTCAGTATTTACAGCCAAGTTTGAGTGAAAAAAATTATCTCCATTGTGTAATTTGATGTACAATATCCCTCTCTCCCTTTATCTTTTCTGTCAGTGTAGTATTCACTCTCACGGATAAATATTGAGTAAAAAAGTGCTACGACACCTGCAGTGACACCACTAGCACCCATACCAGATCTTGAGAAACACCACAGCTCCTTGTGGCTTCTGTACATTTGTATCTATCCATGAGTTTCACACAACTTTTTGCTGTTGCGGATGCCATGTTTAGGACTTTTGGCTATTCAAATAATATTTTGTTATAATGGTCCGAATTCTCCTCACTCGAGACCCATGGATTACGGGCTACCCTTGTTTTTCACGTCAGTTCTCATGTGTCACGCCTTATAGTGCATGACTGACTCACCAAACCTCCAAAAACAGCCCTCCGCTGTTTCCATCATTTGGCCAGAACTCTAATCCAATCTTGTTTAGCCCGGGCCACTAATGCCTCTAATGTAAGCACAACCTTTGCAAGCCCCCGTAACTACCCTCGCATTGACTGACATGATGTCGTGATGGCTTGTGTTTGCATGCTGTCTGGACGAAATATCGGACCAATGACCTTTCTTCGGAGCGAAACGAGCCTAGCCAGACGATTTAAAGCCAGCCGCTTTAAAGAGGAATCAATGGAAAAGCAATTTGAGTTGTCATTTAGCCCACTTTCTAATATGCCTCATCACAACAGAGCTACTATAGGTCTTTGGGGACGGAACCAACATGATTTTGTTATTCTGTTAATCAGGAATTATACTGTGGAAGATGTATTTTTTTGTTTTGTTTTTGGTAAATGCTTGGCAATAGCAAGCAATAGACAGCATTATGGACCTTATTCAAAAACGAAATGCCCTCAAGAGTGTTGGAAAGCTTCCCCCCCCCCCCACTACTTTGGACAAATATGGCCTTGGTAAAACTTTAAATAATGTATGCTTCTAGAGCATATCTGTAGCCAAATTGGCAGCTGAGGTTGCCCATGTGAAATTGTTGAAAATGCAACTTGGAAAAAATAATAGTCTCTGAACAAATCAGCGCAGAGATGGATTTGTGTGACGTATATCGGAGGCAGTACAGTGGGAGACTAAACACAGAATGACCGAAATTGAAATTAGGGATGTGCCGATCCGATATTCGGTATGGGTAACCAGGCTTTTTGAGAGTATCGGATCGGATTTGGCGACTGGATCGGGTCCGATATAAAAGACGGTCGTGAATCTGCGGTCCTGAATGTGCAGCGGCTCCAGCCTGCACCACAGTGCTTCGAGGTTTATTGCAGCACAGTGGTAAACCTGCAGACTGGACCGCAGATTCACTTCATGCTATCGCTAAACTAGGTTAATATCGCTACTGTAAACTATTGTAATATCCATAAGCTATAATATATCATGATATAT
This sequence comes from Gobius niger, assembly GCF_951799975.1. Lineage (NCBI taxonomy): Eukaryota > Metazoa > Chordata > Actinopteri > Gobiiformes > Gobiidae > Gobius > Gobius niger. The sequence continues at coordinate 11,195,264 of NC_136872.1, forward strand.
ATTATGTAAAAATATAATAATACAAAAAGACTGCATCGGATCGTATCGGAGTGGTGTCGACCAGCGAAAGTGTCAAAATATCGGCTTGGATTGGGAGCTCAAAAAAGCGGATCGGCACGTCCCTAAATTAAATTATTATTTGATATACTATTTAGGATCATTAGTGCTACTGCTACAAGCTTGATCTATATTGTGCAATATCAACCCACAGTAAATATGGTTTAGGCAAGTCTTTTCACCATGGATGATAGTAAACAAACAGTTTTCGAAGCTTGTAGCGAAGAAAAGCAAAATAATGAAGTCGGCCCACACAAGCCCCATATAGTGTTAGAACCACACATCTCCTCATCCAGCTTATACCTCCCAGCGTCGTAGTAATTCATTCTACTCTCACTATGGCAAAAGAGCAAACATACAGACGCCCACACACATACACACATACACATATTCACATACACACAGGGCTGTTCTTATGAGAAAAGCCCCGCAGACAGCACACAGCTCTGGACCTCAGGGAGACGGATCGAGAGTCAGCCTCAGTCTGAAGGCACTGACGGCTCCAACCCAGGGACAGATATATCACAGCAGAGGAAGAGAGAGCAAAGAGATTAAGAAGTCTCACAGTGAAGGGGGACCATATACTGCTATTTATTACAATCCCAATCAGTGCAAAAGTAATTGAGTATTACTTGTACACAGGAGTATTTATAACTCCTGTGCTACTGGCTAAATTATATAAACCTCTTAACACCGACCTGAACTAACCACATTTTTTTTACATCACGCGACATATATATGTATAGACATGTTGCTTCCTTTGATACCCCCCCCCCCCCGCTTTTGCCGTCACCGTGGCAACAACTGTCCATCAATAAAGTCACTTTTGTTCCTGTTGCTTCATAGCTTAAAGGCTTAATGGCAATGCAGCAGCTCATTAGCGGAGGTTTCCGTCCTGTATGGTATAGTAACATCAAACTGAGGCCATCCTCGCCCTATACGATACGGGCCATTTCCCCTCATAATGTATGTAAATGAGGACAACCGGCTTACAGTGTAGCGTACTAGGCTGCGGCGGCGGCGCTCTGCTGGTCGCCACCCACCATTAAACATTGAAGATGATGATCGCCGCAACGCATTATGGGGTTCAGCACTTGCATCATGCTGCGGAGTCAAACTGTGCAGGGTAGTGTGTGTAATGTCACAGAGATATGTTTAGCATGCGGCTGATAGCGAAACATTCTGTTAGGTTAGAATCAGCATGGTGGCTCAGCAAATAAAGACTTACATAATACATTTAGAATATACACAACTGGGTTGACTCAGTGCAGTAAAATGTGTTTTGTGCTCAGATCTTGTGAAGTGAAGTAGAACTACATGAAGATCACACTTAAAGGGACTATACAGAATTTAAAAATGTTAAAATGAAGTATTTTCCTCCCCCTACATGTTCCAGCCATGTCCTAATGTGTAGAATGAGGCCAGACCTATTCACTGCCTCTAAAATCCTGCACTGTCACTCAAAGTTGTTACTTCGGATCCAAAGTGCCGTCATGCACGAGCGTAATATAGAACCTGCAGGTACGCGTAAGACCTGAGGAGGCAGCAGTGAGCATAAAATGACCAACTTGCATCTAGTCTCTTTAAAAGGCAAATAAAATCAGTAAAACAGAAATAATTGTTTGCAAAATAAGATCTCCAGAGCTGCTCTTTAACAGGTTTAAAAGGATAACGCACCACTTTAGTTGGGGTAGTAGAGTACTGTATATAGTATAATCATATAATCATAATGATTGGTCCATATTTCAAGTAGATTTCCGCCATAAGAGTCATGATGTTCATGCATGATCCTCATGTTCATTATTGGTTGATCATTTTATTGTCATTTCTTTGCAGTTTTAGTGAATTCATGGTATTCTTATGTGATCCTCAAGATCATGATGAATTATTATTTCCCACAGCCGTTAGCATTAGCCATCAAACATCCCAAATTATGAATGACCCTTTTGTCAAGCCATATCGGTGATATCAAAGCCTAGTAAGAAATCATTCATTAATGTACAGATCACTTGAGATTTCACTTAACCGAGAGGATTTTGTGGAAGTGAAAGTTTGCCTTTACCAAAATCTAGAAGCTTTTGGACTGGACAGTATACCAATAGGCCAGAGTAACACCTCATTTGAAGGCTAAGACCAACAAAACTGATCTATACAGATATTTTTCCTCGTGTTATCGTCACTTTTTTCACCTCCTTTTTCATCTCATTTTTGCCACTATTTTGTTACGTTTTTGTCACTTTTTTGCTTGTTTGTTTTTGTTGTTTTCCTAGGTTTGTCCCTGTTTCAGAGCGTGGTGTCCTGCACTGGTCAGCTCCACCTCCCCCTTCCTCTTCCTCCACCGAACCTCCACAAAAACACGGCAATGATCAGTGAAACAACGTGGAACCGAGAAATCACAAATGCAGCTAGCAGAAAAAGGTAAAAAACGCAGCCGCACGAAGAGAGAGGGAGGCCGCCGCTTACTCACACGTCGCCGGTAATATTGGTTCTTTAAATAAACATCTATTATTTGAACTTCTTTTTGTGTGGACCTCATTCAGTCTGAGCCCAGAGACGGATCAGCCAATATGAAACAATTATTAATGTAAATTACATGTAGTCAAATAATATTTATATATTTTTTTTTTATTGCTTTATTCAGCAGTACATGTTAATCAAAGCCCTATATAAACCTATAATTCAAAAAGGGGATGGCTGAAGGTGCTCACTGGTATTCTTATGTGATCCTCAAGATCATGATGAATTATTAAGATTTTCATGTACATCCATTACAGTAGTTAGATGTTTAATTCAGGGTTGAAGTCATCCATGAACCAACATGTGATCATGTTTGTCCCTGAGAAGTCATGATTTAGTAATGTATGAATGTATCATGAAATCATGCATTAATTCATGTACCAGTTCTTATAAAGTGTTACCAATCCTTTCAGTTGTCACATGCACAGCTAAATACAACTATTTTTAGCCTGGATTTGAACATTGTCAGAGGCCAGTCTCACATTCTCCAAAGACTGCTCCAGACATTTTATTTTACGTTCAAATTCCGGACAAATGGCAAACCTGGTTCATGTCAGACTTCTGGCGTATTGTTTACATCCTCTGCTCAGGCTAACCAAGCTGCAGAAGGCTAATTACATTTCTTGTTTATTCTGGGAGCCGGCGCGCGTTGTCTTTCATCACGCAAATCTGGTTTGGGGGCACTTCCCTCGTATATTTGGTGACATGCGCGTTGATTAAGCAGCAGCTGGGGAGAGGCAGCGAGAAAACTCCTTCAGGTGGAACTCTGTCGACACCTGCCATCTTTGCCCGGATCACAGCGGGGCAGGAGTGGGGCGGTGTGGTGCGGAGGGGCAAACAGTGGGAGCCAAGACAGCTCATTCTGCTGTCTGCTGAGCGCCGAACAGCTGTGGATCAAGGACAGGTCACCAGCGAGGGTGTCCCGCGGTGAGGGGGAGGAATTGCAGGGAGCCGTGCGCCGTCTGTGTCCTGTTTTCTGTGAGGGGCAGGTGTTCCACACTTGTGCGATTTTTGTGAGAAAGCACCGAGCATTATTTTATACTATACATACAATTACATGGCAACATATTGAGGTATTTTGTCTTCTTTCTCATTTCAAAGCATTGTAATGTTTAACACTGAAGATTGCAAGAAATTGATAAAATTGTTGATTTGCTTAAAGTGATAGTCTGCAAGTTTGCAAAGTGAGGAGAGATAGAGTGAAATTTAAAAGTAAAACAGTCAAATTCCTCCCCTCTTTGATCAGAAAGCCCGTCTTAGTTTTCAAAATGAGGAGAGCAGGAACAGGATTTTCACGATCAAGCTCCTCCCCCGCCCCTCCTGATTGGACCTGACAGGCTGGTTCACAGGAAAAGCTTGTCTCATTGGTCAACGTGGGAGGATGCTAGACTCTGACTAGTTGCTGAGATCCAGGAAGAGTGGACCTTACAAAAAAATAATAAATATATATTATTATTAACATTTGTAAACATGTAGACTTCCAGACTTCCATCACTTTAAGAAGAAAGAAGACATTTTTTTTTAGCACAAAAGCAACAAATAAACCAGATGATAATAGATACAAACAGCATCTCTGGAATCGCACATATGGTCGGTCACATATTTCGTATAAAAACGTCACAATGCCATCTTATCGCGTTGTTGATTGCACGAATAGAATTACCAACAATCCAGGACTTAAATGTTATAACATACAGGCAGAAGAATAAACCACACTTATGGTTGCGTGCGTCAAATGAGAAACAAATGGTCCGAAGTTGAGATCATGAATGAACCCTCGTCACGATTGGGATCTGCTGAATCCAGACGCGGCGAGGAAAATCCATGTTTTTTGCACTTCTGCAGTGACAGTCAGGACCACAGTAAACTTTGTTGTGAGGGACTCAAGAGAAGCAAAACTATCGTCCAGATCCTGATTGAGCCTGAGCAGGGGAACTCTGTCTGTCGCCAACACACTATAAACATGCAAAATAAATGAGACACGTTTTCCCTCTCTTGCATCAGTGACCTATGTGTCTTATTGTATTTATGCTAAATGAATGAATCACATGTTTAAAGCGCTGCACGGCTTGTGAAAAGCATTTGAAGTGCTGTGACGCGCCATGCTCCAGTGTGTGTTGATATGGCACATGGTTGGTCTTTATTTATCTTGTAACTGGTGGTGCAGGTCCTACATGACAAACTCACGTTAATTGCAGTATTTAAGAAGTACAGCTAATGTTGGCCTGCATAATTGTAGCCCTAGGCTAAATGTTCACCTTAAAGTGAGCTTTCTACGTACTGTAATGTCCCGCACATACAGGCAATAACCAGCCGACGTGGAACTTCAAGGTGCTTTTATTCATTAATAAGCTGCCAAGAGAACAGGCTGCTGTTGTGGCTGGAGCTCACGCTAAAACCCACACACAGAACACAGCCAGGAAACATGGAGCACTTCTCAAAGAGCACAGTCTCACACATGCTCACAGCGCCCCCTGGTAGCATAGCAGGTAAACAACAAAAGAGAACAACAAGTAATACACAGCTATTACAGTACTTTGAACTATTTTTGAGCACATGTAAACAACTGTCGTCTAAAATAGGCTAAATAACTGATACATGATTTTGGAAGCACCTGGTTTCTGCACCTGGTACACGCACACACATCAGTCACGGGTCAAATGTTTGCCAGCATTGTCTACCGTTTTGAACAATTTGCTGTGAAAAACATCCATATAGGTCCGATTTAGACTTGACTTCCTTTACGTTTGATAAATAAGTTGATATGCTGCAGAAAACGGCTAAAATGAGTGAAAAAAAATAGTGCTTCCCAAAACATAATGTTCTCGCTCCCTTGTATGACGTCTGTATCTATGGTCTAACAACGTGATCTGTCTGCCCTGTACCTTCTTTTTCCAAACAAGGACAGAGAAACCTATTGTTTAAATTGCTAACTGTGGTCCAAACTTTTTAGTAGAAATGTTCCAAGTGCCCCTCCTGGAACCGCCACCTTAACGTGGTGGAGGGGTTTGAGTGCCCGAATGATGCAGGGCGCTCTGTTGTCGGGGGTTTCGTGCCCCTCGTAGGGTCTCCCAGGGCAAACAGGTCCTAGTTGATGGGTCGGACAAAGAGCGGTTCAGAAGCCCCTTATGAGAGACCAACAGGCCCTGGATGGATGAATGAATGGATGGATGGATGGATGGATGGATGGATGGATGGATGGATGGATGGATGGATGGATGGATGTTCCAAATGCATAGGCTGCCCAAAATCTCAATTCTTGATGAGTTGAAAAGCAAGTCTCACAGCTTTCAGGGAGAAATCGGAGCCGTACCACATCATGTCATCCAAAACAGCTTCTTCCAGGTTTGCGATGGCTAAAAATGGTTAAATAATACAATGCAGTCTGCGCCCGGTGGTCTATTCCCTCAGGGTAAGTCACACATGGACAGCTTCAGCAAGAAATCTTCAAAACGTCTCCCTTACGACTTTGCATTTCCATCATGACCCCTGTCACTTTCCACCCTTGATAAGACCTGCTCTTCCAACACCTTCAGACATAACATGGAAATGAGGCTTTTATTCCTCTTTATGACATATTAATATTTATGCCCCGGCCAAGTCAGGATAACGATAGCATTTTGAATTTAGCGCTGGCAATTAGCAAGTTCCAGCTGCTGCCCCTGGGCTTTGTGTGGACGGCCCTCGCATGTGCCGTGAGTTAAATAATCCATCTAAATGTTATGTCACGAACGAAAGGGCAGATCGAATCCATCTTGTTGAAGCACAATTAGAATTTCCTAACGATCAGGCCGTAAACATGACGCCACTGCAAAGATACACAGCAGACAATGACCCCAGAGAGAGTAGCGGAGATAACATCCCCCTTTTTTTTATAGCGCCGTGGGATCAGCCTATTAATGAAATGCTCTCACTGAGAAGCAGGCTGATTAGCAGTGTTAAATGCACATCACTCATCCTCCTGACACGCACTTGTTGGACATGTAATAGTGGAGGCTATGGAAGAAACTGGCATCAATCACGCCACGTCAGTCTTAAACGGTCAACAGCTCAATAACGGTGAGCAAATACTATCTTTTCATGAACGTTGCATGGCCTATAAAATGAATATTAACCTCTCAGCCCCATCCTGAACCGATCACATGTCCTCCAGTTTGACCTAAATCTAAGAGATTCTTGGGGAAAAAAAACGTATATCGACGAAAACGAGCCGAGAACGAGGATGAAGAACAGAACAGAAAAATCAAAAGAGCTACATAAAAGCATCAAAAATACGACACAATATGAGGATAAATGTCAGATCAGTTATGAAGGTCTTTGAAGGTCAAGAAGTTTGTAGATTTGGGGAAAGCTGAACTGGAGGAAATGTGCTCGGTTCAGGCGGGGGTAAGCTACATTTTTAGCTCATCTTTCCTTTCCTTTTTGTCTTGCAACCTTCCACTCAGCCCGCGAATCAAACCTCGGACCTTCTGCTTGTACTTGTAAATATCATGCTCTAATTGATTTTATTTTCCTCGTAGTTGTGCCTATTCTGCAGCTTATTTGAGTGTCCTCCACGTTTGTTAGCCATCACTGTGTTTTCAGAAGGCGCCATTGATTTGTTAGCATGCCGTCCAAGAAATGAAAAGGAGAAGCAGCTTTCAATCCTAGCGTATGTGGACAGTTAGCAGGCTGGCTTGTCCAGGAAACTCCAGAGGCCATTAGCTACTACATTAAACTATTATGTGCGTTTCCCATAGCCGTTAGCATTAGCTATCAAACATCCCAAATTATGAATGACCCTTTTGTCAAGCCAGATGGTGATATCAAAGCCTAGCAAGAAATCATTCATTAATCTACTGACCAATTGAGATTTCACTTAACTGAGTGGATTTTGTGGAAGTTTGCCTTAACCAAAATCTAAAAGCTTATGGATTGGACAGTTGACATCCTATAGGCCAGAGTAACACCTAATTTGAAGGCTAAGACCAACAAAACTGATTAAAACTGCACCTTTTTCACTTCCTTTTTCATCTCATTTTTGTCACTATTTTGTTGAATTTTTGTCACTTTTTTGCTGCAATTTTATTGCTTTTTCGTCACTTTGTCCATTAGCTGGTCCTAAGCTGCTGCGATTGAGCCAACCTGACCAGCATGTTCATGGAGGTAACAGGAAATCCTCTAGGAAAACCCAACACGCCTGACCGTAAGAGGTATGAGTTGGTTAAATATCACACAACGTTAATTTCTTGAATTAATTCACTAACCCTTTTATTTCTTGTCTTTTCCAAACCGCCTTTTCCTTATCTTCTGAAACGGTGCGGCGCCTCCTGGGTTTGTCCCTGTTTCAGAGCGTGGTGTCCTGCACTGGTCAGCTCCTCCATCCTCTTCCTCCACCGAACCTCCACAAAAACACGGCAATGATCAGTGAAACAACGTGGAACCGAGAAATCACAAATGCAGCTCGCAGAAAAAGGCAAAAAATCTTTTCGTGTGGACCTCATTCAGTCTGAGCCCAGAGACAGATCAGCCAATATGAGACAATCATTAATGTAAATTACATGTAATCAAATAATATTTATATATTTTTTTTATTGGTTTATTCAGCAGTACATGTTAATCAAAGCCCTGTATAAACCTATAATTCAAAAAGGGGATGGCTGAAGGTGCTCACTGGATCTTTAGCGTTATAGGCACCAGGTGCTCTTCGGGAGATGTGGGCAGGAACAGACAAATGTAGAAAAAAGTCTGTATTTGTAAATATTTTGTATCGGAAACATTTTTTTCTTACATAAATCTACAATTACTTGGACCACAACTTTCCACTAGTTCTATTTCTTGGGGCCATATTATATACAATATGGCAATATAATATCTCCTGCTAATATTTTCCAAACGATCAATCAATAGTTTTTGTAGCCCAATAACACAGCGGGAGTTGCCTCACTGTACAAACATTAAAGCAATGAAACGAAAGAGTAAACAAGACAATGTAACGTTTAGGCAAATGAAAATGACATTTTACAAAACTACTACTACTATGACTACTTTGGATGTTATGAAGTTATTCCCTTTCAAAACATGGAATAGTTTTTCTTCTTGAAATATTTTGTATTCATAAACACAAATGTATATAATTCATTTGACATGGAATAGTTTTCACTTCGTTCACACACGTAATCCAGTTCACTGAGGACATTTCGTCTTTGGCAATCTAAGGCATACGCTTTTATAGACTTTCATTTTATTGCAAAATAAGTTGGACCCAAGACTGTCCTCCACATTTTTAAAGTCCATAAGTCATCTCCAGACTGGTTCTGAGCAGTTTTGTGCTCAGTCTGTTCATCAGGGAGCCTGGGCAGATGGTGAGTGAGTGTTTGGTGCAGATGTTTGCAGCTGCGTCTTTTGTCATTGCACCCCAAGGGCAGCCGTGGCTACATACCTCGCTTACCAACACGCAAGCTGGAGTGAATGAACAAGATGCCCTTAACCCTGTGTGAAGCGCTGATGGTGGCCTGTGTCATGTGAAAAGCACTACACAAATAAGATTCCCTTCCCTTCATTATAGGGCCATTGATTTACTAGCATGCCGTCAGGTAAAAATGACACCTTATTATTTTTTTGTTGTTGTTTTCTGTTTCTTGCAAACTTTGACAACACAGCACACATAGCCAACATTATTTCAAGCTATCAAGCGGAAACTATTCAACAGCTCAATAACGGTGAGCAAATATGCAGCAATATCTCAAAGCACGAGGCAGGAAGTCAGAAACGTACAGTATCGTTACAGACGTATTTCTCTGTTTAAGACACAAACATATTACTTATGTTTCCCCCCAGCATAAACTCCATGCTGTGCTCCAGAAATAGCAGTGGAATCATTTGGATGGTACATTGAGCCAAGAGCGTACCCCCCTGATGTCATGGGGCTTCCCTCTGAGCTCTTCTCTGTGTGAGACGTGTGCGTCATACGCGAGCACCAAGCTGTATGTGGGTTAGTCACTGCTGTTGCCAGACATGCAGAGACATACACAGGGACCATAGAGGGACAAAAGGGACAGACGGACCATTGAGTCACCCAAGCATAGCCGCTTAAGGAACATACAGCGATGAGATTGGTGCTGGCAGCGCTGTAAGGCAAACGGTAAACATTGTCTGCCTAAAGAATTGCTGTAATAACCGGGGTTTTATAATGTTTATGTGGAATGTGTATGCAAAGGCCATGGAACAGCCAAATCCACAATCAAATCATAGCAATGTACCATGTTAGGGCATTACTAGCAAACGTTGTTGATGCACTATGAGCTAAAAACAACTCAGAAAGCAGAGAAAAGAGCTGTGGAATTGCCAGGTCACTACTGTTCATGAGTCTGACGGCAGAGTTATTTATGTGAACAATAACTCTATTACTTCACATTAAATATTGACAGGAATCTCAAAGGTTTTGATGACACAATCCCAACTGAAGGCTCAAGCCGTTGGTCTCAGTACTCCGAACCTCATAGCAGAAAACGTGCAAGATCATAAACGTTCATTTGTTTTTGTGGTTACAAATGAACAATACATTTTCATGATTTCCACTAGTTCAACATTATGGCAACACATTTTGCGGATAGTAAAGCAGAATCCATACATGCTTTGTTGCCATTGACTAGTCACAAACGAGGATTTTTTTTTCATCCATCCATCCATTTTCTTCCGCTTTATCCGGGGCCGGATTGCGGGGGCAGCCGTCTCAGCAGAGATGCCCAGACTTCCCGATTCAAGCACACCTCCTCCAGCTGTTCTGGGAGGACCCCGAGGCGACACCAGGCCAGCTCTGAGACATAGTCCCACCAGCGTGCCCTTGGGTCTTCCACAAGGCCTCGTCCCAATTGCTGGGTTGCAGTTTCTAGAATATGATGATGTCACCGGACCCAGCGGGGGCAGGAGCCAGTTTTTCCTATTAACAGCATTACACTTTCACAAGTCGTAGCCGAAAAGTAAATGTATGGATTAGAAAAATGACCATTAATATCAGTCACTGGGTCCATGATCTCTCTGTACAAGACCAAAAATATCCTCATGAGTCTGACGGCAGAGTTATTTAGTGTTCATGAGTCTGATGCAGAGTTATTTAGTGTTCATGAGTCTGACCACAGAGGGGGTAAAGCTGTTCATGTGGCGGGAGCTTCAGGTCTGGTAGGTCTCTCGTAGCCTCCTGCCTGAGGGGAGAGGGTCAAATAGATTGTGTCCAGGGTGACTAGGGTCAGCTGTGAACCGACCCGCATGCCCCTGGGTCCTGGAGACGTGGAGATGTTTGAAAGATACACAGATTACTTCTGTACCGATTCATAAGCTGCCGTTTTGAAACCCATTTGGTTTCTGACGCCATGTTATGATATAACTTAAACTCCCTCCATGCTCTCATCAGTCATAAGTTATAAAGTTATTCCTGATCCGTGCATCTCTACATATTTCACTCTCTAAACCAATTCTATGTGATGTCAATTTTACTTTGAACCAAACTGCTGGAGCATTATCTCTTGACAATCAAACTTTTAAAAGTAGAACAGATTTCTTGTACTGTTTGGGGAAACTTTGCCGCCTTGGATTTCCCATTATATTCGCCGTGGTTGAATTTATCAGCGCTAATGAGGTGCCCCCTGTACTTTTTACACCGAAAGTTTGACATATCTTCGCGATTGGCCTCTATTCTTATAAATATGTGAACATAACAAGAGCCGGGTGCAGGCCAGAGGACGAGCACACTGCCTGCTCATTACTGAAATCAGGGATGTCCAGTTTCCCTGTAGCCGGGCATAATTCTAGACATTTCCCCACCAGACGAGCGAAGCCACAAGAGCCACTGAGGATCATGAATATTAACTAAATATCACTTTGACAGTTACATTATTCTTCTGTATTTGGTCATGCTTGGGTCCTGGCAAGTTATTTTAAAAGTATATGTGCTATGTTTCAATTTAGAGTATACCGATTTTGTAAGTAATTGTAAGTAAACATGGACTGAATTGAATAGTATTTTTAACAATTGCAATGATGATGCATTTGTTTGCCACTCACTGGACAAAACTAATTAACTTTAGCTTTAAGTGAACAGGGCGTATGATCAAATTTGGTGCCTGCCTTTTTCATGCCGTAATTTCACTTATTTCGCTACGTCCTCCAAGACCAACACATATATCATCACTTAGCACAATTATTCACCAATAAAATGTGTGAGTTTCATCAACTTACCATGGTTAGTTTTCAGGTTATGTAAAGAAATGTACCATGAATTTAGCCAGACTTGGGTCTTTTTCAGCCTTCAGAGAAAACAGGAAGTTGAGAGCATGGCCGGTCTCTGCTGATTGGTCAAATGCCACAGAGGGTGGGATCTGTGATGTTGGGTGATCTCTTCTGATTGGCTGAGTGAGGACTGCATGTGTATTTACCTTACTGATGTGCAGCAGCCAGGGAGGCCATATGTAAGGTGTGCGGAAAGGACCAAAAATAGTCACTTGCTCTGAAAAGGGTTAACTTGGGCTGCGTCTGAAACCATCAAATTACAGCCTCTAAGCACTAACACAAACAACTAACTCCTTAACCTTTCATGGGGTCGACTGTTAGATCTATGCAGTTAGGGAACTAGAGCTTCAGCAGCATTTGCACAATCCGTCCATCCTTAAACAGGGGAAAGGGAAGTGACATCACCAACAGCTGTTTTTCTTCTTCTTTAAAGTTATTGGTGGAGTGCAGGCCAAACAAAAGTGCATGTCGCCCCCTACTGGACAGTGTCAAACAACAACATAGTGTCCAAACAAAGACATGTAAGGAGAAAAATAAATCCAAATGATCCAAACATTTCCCTTTAGTCTTTTTTTTATTTCAACAGCTGTTTCATAAAGCTGCAGCAGCAAATGAAAACAAAAGCATTTAATCAGTTTCCTGAGTTTACTCTTTAACACTGACATGTGACTGAGCTGTGGAGACGACAACATGAATTTATCACTTTTATAAAGTTTGGCTTGTGCAGAATCTTAATTTTTAATTATTATTATTATTATTATTAAATGTGCTCCTGTCGATCAACAGTGGTTACGCATGAATCACTCGAGGGGGGTGGGGGGATTTGGCGCAGTGGCTTGTGGGATGGCACATAGCTCCTAATCACCGGTTAGTTAGCACCAGAGGTCCCTATGCTAAAGTGGCTATGATAGTTAGCATCAAGGCTCCTTTTCCTAACTACTTCCTAACTGACTTACCAATTCGGAAGCAACTTGCCATGGCGGACGCTGACGCACATCTGGTTTGGCGTAAGAGCTCTTACCAATCTGCTCGTTTCGGACGCAGCATTGCTTTAAATGTTGGGCATTGGTGGTTGCTGGGTTGCCAGTTACAGAAGCCTAAATACTCTTGACAGTATGTGAAGCAGCTTCAATGCTTTCACACTGCCCTCTGGTTATGGATGAAAGTATAAAAAAATGGAATAATAGTTACAAAAAGGAAGCAAAATATGTTGACTGCAACATTTTTCACATAAGAGCACAGGATTGTATAATATTTTTTTGACTTTTCCCTTTCCCCCCACACAATAATTTGATGTGCAATAACAGGATCTTGCTGGCCAAACACACCCCTATCAAATATTTGAAGTGCAGAAAATGGCTTGCTTGTCAACATGTTGATGTCCCCTTCCTCCGCTGCACACGCCTCACCTGCTTTCTCATTTTGTGCGGCTGCCAAGTCACATCTATTCTCACATCCCACGGAGAAGCGCGGCGGTATTAAGAGGCCGACGCGAGCATATGGTACTCTGGATTCCAATTGGATGTAATGAGCAACGGATGACGCAGTGGACCCTACGCAATCTTACAGTGTAGTGCCATAAGTGACTGGTAATCATACTGTCTCTCACACCATGTCCTGTTGTCTTTTGAAAAACAGCATCAGTGTTTTCTTTTCTTTTTTTTAACCCTTTATAGGGCAAGTGACTATTTTCGGCAATTTCCGCACACTTTACTTTACTTTACTTTACTTTATGGCCTCCCTGCTGCACATCAGTAAGGTAAATATGCATGTCCTCAATAGGCCAATCAGAAGAGATCACCCTACATCACAGATCCCACTACTGTGACATTTGACCAATCAGCAGAGACCTGTCACACTCTCAACTTCCTGTTTTCTCTGAAGTCTGAAAAAGACCCAAGTCTGGCCAAATTCATGGTACATTTCTTTACATAACTTGAAAACTAACCATGTTAAGCTGATGAAACTCACACATTTTACTGGTGAATAATTGGGCTAAGTGATGATATATGTATTGGTTTTAGAGGACGGAGTGAAATAAGTGAAATAACAGCATGAAAAAGGCAGACACCATATTTGATCATACGCCCTGTTCACTTAAACCTAAAGTTAATTAGTTTTGTCCATATTTTGACATAGCCGTTGCACCTATTATCCATACTTACAGTGTTTTCTTGGCAACCAAAAGATCTAGGACTATGTTTTTATGTTGATATTATTGAATTACTGTTGAATTATTAGTATTTCAATGAGTGCCCTATAAAAGGTGAATAATAGGTGCAACATTACCAGTATTTTAATGCTATGCCCCAGTCTCCTTCACTCTATTTGCACCATCTGTCACAATGTAGGCTGTTGATTTCTTTGCATAATTCCACAACAGTTGCTCTTTTTACCACCGGCATCAATCAAACAACTAGCTACAATATAAAACAATATATATATACAGTGGATCCATCCAGAGCTACGTGTAAACAGCCAGTGCCACTCTCACTTATTTGACTTCCATACACAAACAAGGCCTATGATTAGTTGTCGTACCCCTCCTGGGATTTTTGCAGGAGACTAGCGACGTATAGAGTTCATTCCGCCTGCTCTCTCTCAGGACGACGGGAGATATTGACGACTAAAGACGGGCCTCATTACTTATTTTTCATTCACACGTTGGAGATAGAACGCCGTGACACTGATGAATGGGCGAGCCATTGAAGGAAAATCCGCAGCATTTAAACGAAGCTAATCGCGCAGAATCCAATTCGGTGTGATTAAAAGAACAAAACACCCGGGCAAAAGAGAAAAAAAAGGGGAAAAAAAGAGAAGGGGGGGGACGTTGGTCAGGAGAGTCCAAATCGCTAACTCAGGGTTGTCAGGAAAGGGATGGCAAAAACGCATTTTCATTTGCTAATTGAGGAGATAATGTAAATCATTGCCAGAGTCAGTGGACTAAACAGGCCTTTAAAAATCAATGGGAGTTACAAAGCGCCTACTACAGCGGCTGCCGGGGGAGTGAATCAGCATCTCGTGGACAGGGCTAATCCAGGGTTTTGCACCGTTGGACTTTTTTTTTTTTTAAACCGTGATCACATTAGCATCGCGGAGAGTCCATAGATCTTTAAAGTACTGAAGGGGGGTGGGAGTGAGTTGCATAATAGAGCAAGCTCTCACTGTATGAACATTTAGGAAGTCCAGTGTAGGAAATTACTAAGCTTCATCAGAGAAACCCCAGACTATTTGAAGGGATTCCTTTTTTCTCAAAGCTCTGGACAAACTGTCAATAATGCTTTGTTCAGGCTTTTGGCTCCAATTACTCTCCACTACACTCTTTCTGCCAGCAACCTAGTTTCTAAATGATAAAATATTTTAAGTGCCAGTGAGGACACCACAATGGCTCGGACCTGGATGAAGGTTAGTATTAAAGGAACAGGCCACCATTTTTGCATACTGAGACATGTTCTTGCCTGAGCTTAGATGAGTTGATGTGGATCTGTCTGGTCTTTGTGTGTGCATTCTGTCACGCAAAACAACAAAGATTGCATTTGGCCTCTCCCAATGTATTACTATAGCTCCAAACAAGGGTGAAGTTGGAAGCTACCACGCTCTTCGACGGGCATGCACAAAGACCAGACAGGTACGTATAAACTTGTGTAAGCTTAGGTACGAATATATCACAGCATGGAAGAACTGTGTGCCCTCAGTTACGCAAACAGACCAAAGATGTTGTTAGCATTTGGCCTCTCCCAGCATATTCCTATAGCTCCAAACGGGGTGAAGTAGAAGCGACCAAGCTCTTCCACGGGCAACGCACACAGACCAGACAGGTAAGCATCAACTTCATCAACAATCAGGTATGAACATATCTCAGAATGGAAAATGGTGGCCTGTTCCTTTAACTTTTCTTTTGTCAGATATAAGTATTTGTTTACCTGCTTTATCTTACTGCCTGAATTTAACTAACTAGGTTCAGCAGCAGTACGCAAAGACTGAGATCAGCTGAATGTCCAGGTTATTCCGTCAGTGCTCTTCCCTGATGGCACGGGCACATTCCAAGATGACAGTGCCAGTGCCAGGATTTATCAGGCTTATATCGTGAAAGAGAAAGGGAGCAGGAGACATCGTTTTCACACATGGATTGGCCATGAAAGAGTCCATATCCACTGACGACCTCTCATCATCAATACGAGATCTCGATGAAAAATTAATGCAACACTGGATCTTTTGACATCGCAGAAGCTTATTGAAACAATGCCACCGCGAATGTGCTGCCATCAAAGCTTCAAAGCGTGACTTTTTTCAGGGTCAGGCAGTGTATATGTAGGCTGCAGGCAGAGGGGAGAAATCCAGGGCCACCTAGGGCGCCATCTACGGGAGGGAACGCCGAATTGCGCTATAATTGTTGAACCCCATGAGGTCCATGCTCCTGCAATCCACAACATCACAGATTTTCAACTTTAGAACAGAATGTGATAGAGACTTGCGGTCTTTTGTGTTGGAAATTTCAATCAATCCTTTACACCTCTGGGGAGCCGCGTAATATCGCTGTGAAATATTGTAAATTTACTTCAGAAGTAGAGGTTCCTCCTACAGCATAACAATCCTGAGTTTCTGTTAAAGGATATGTACCTGTCTGGTCTTTGTGCGTGCCCGTGGAAGAGTGTGGTAGCTTCCAACTTCACCCCCGTTTGGAGCTATAGGAATATGCCAGGAGAGGCCAAATGCTAACAACATCTTTGGTCTTTGCGTGACTGAGCGCACGCACAAAGACCAGACAGGTACGCATCAACTCGTCTAAGCTCAGGTAAGAACATATCTCAGTATGGAATAATGGTGGCCTGTTAGCAAAAGTTCAATCTGACCTAGGGTGCCAAATTGGTTAGGGCCGGCCCTGGAGAAATCCACCACACAAGTAGGGGGCTACCAACTCATGGCCTTACTCCATGACTCAATCTTAGTCTTGGGATAACATGTGCATTCCCTTGTCAAATCTGATACCACAACCTGTCCATGATGTTCTGTTTTGCAGTGTTTGCCTGTCGCAGCTATATAAAATTTGACTTGCTATGTAATGATTAATGTAAAAAAAAGAAAAAATCGTATCCATTATTCATGCAGTATCCTATTCTAACAACGAAGCCGGAGGTGGTAAGCCCAGGTATGCACGGGCGTGTCATTAATGGTGCCGACTATTGCCCGATAATTACTCTTAACTGTAATTTAAAACCAGCAGATTGAAGCCTTGATGATTGGCCTGTCTTCGCCCTTCCACAGTCAAACCTGGGAGCGAAAATCCCTCTTAATTGCTTTACAAATGCTCGGACTTTTCCCCAAATCCTTGTGCTGCTCACAGAAAACCCATCTTTCATTTCCCCTCTGCAAAAACCAATCAATAGTAAGCGCTGTTCTGAGGTTTCAGTCCCATACAGGCCTTTGCGGCGATCATATTGGGAGCAGGAGGGGGAGAGCTGTAATGAGGGAGTGGGAGGGAGACTTCGAGATCGTTTAATCGCCGCTCCTTCAAACATTCACTTATCGGGCCCGGGCCAAAGCTCGCCGTGCCCACTCGGAGTATTACTTCATACTGTACTGTACATGGGGGGATTAAATGCAGGGGCAGAGTTCAGTCTCACGGAAAAATAATGATGAGAATTGGTTCTGCTCAAATTGTCGCATCCGTTTAACGAACAGATGCGGTTAATCCTTTACGTTGGACATCGGCTATTGCTTATGGTTGCTATTTTTTTTTTTTTGTCTTTTACAAAATGACTTCTAAATTATTCATATAGTGTGCTAGCACTTAAATGAGGCAACAAAGGCCCGGGGTGAAGCATTCGCCCATTAACTGAGGACCACATCGTCCAGCCCAGTCCAACACCCACTGAAAACACATTCTCTGAGCGTTCGCCGCCACCTCTAAACCCATCGCGCTCGCATTTGCAAATCTTCATATCACTCATTCGACCAACCCTGGGACTGACAGCGTGATTTCTCTTTGAATTACAGGCCAAATGCGGCGCACGCTGGAGTTGTCAGCTCTCCCCAGTGACAGCGGCGCATGAAGGTCAGCCGTTGTGTTTTTTTTTTTTTTTTTTTAGCGCTGCCATTATCTGACAGAGGGAGGCACAGATGAGCGAGCAAGATAGTAAATGTTCCAGCCATGATTGGAAATAATCTTCACAAGGGGGCTCTCCAAAACAGCCCCCCGATCGTCGAACAATGGATTAGCAGAAGCCTGTGACCTCATTGCGCCGCTGCCGCGCTCGAGTAAATCAAAGGTACACTCACGCAGGAGGGAAAAGGTTAAAGCGAGGGTATACTTTACTGCACTTGTATTTGACCTATCCGAGAGTGTTTTCAACTACACGTACAGTAAAGAATTACTGAACAGTTTCAAAAATCAACTTTTTGTGTGTGTGTGTGTGTGTGTGTGTGTGTGTGTGTGTGTGTGTGTGTGTGTGTGTGTGTGTGTGTGTGTGTGTGTGTGTGTGTGTGTGTGTGTGTGTGTGTGTGTGTGACCTTTATTTAACCAGGAAAGTCCCACTGAGATAAGGAATGTCTTTTCCAGGGGAGTCCTGGGCCCAGATGGGAACCCATACTTTAGTGAAAACATTTAATTAAAGGAGGCAATGATGTGTTGCCGGGGATAATGAGTGAAATTAAGGGCCTTGATGTTTTTTTTTTGTTTTTTTTAAAGAGTCTATTCACCTTATACAGCCTCGACCACTTCTATGGTACGACTTGTTGTCAATCACAGAGAGTGAAGAAAACAAAATGGGAATTAACGCAAAACCAACGATAAAGCTCAAAATGAAATACGACATAAAATGCGACCTGAATAGTTTTTGTAATATTTGTTTGTTTGCTTTCTGTTTTCTATGATACTTTGGCTGTGAGGAACTGAAAAAGACCAAGGCCATCCATCCATTTTCTTCCGCTTTATCCGGGCTGGGTCGCGGAGACAGTAGTCTCAGCAGAGAAGCCCAGACTTCCCGATCCACACACACCTCCTCCAGCTGTACTGGGGGGGCTCCGAGGCGACACCAGGCCAGCTCAGAGACATAGTCTCTCATAGCCGATCTTTTTCATTTTGTATGTTTGTATGTTTCAAAAACTGAAATCAAACCCAGTGTCAGCAGCAAGCCTATCCTCAAATCTTCTCAAGCTGACCCCAGAGTCCTTCAGAACTATAGAGGCATAAGTTTATTAAGTACAGTTTACAAAGAGTGAATGAAATAATGGTGGATAAGCAGAATGGATTCAGGAAAAAACGAGCATGTATTGACCACAGTCTTGTTCTCTCCTCTGTAGTGAGAGCACGCCTCCAAGAAGACAAGAATACTATACAAATACTAATAATTTGATTGGATAAATCGAGATCTGTTGGAATTTAAGTTACTTAAGTGTGGTATTAATGTCTATAAGTCTATTAAAGCCCTGTACAAGGCACCAGTAGCCTGTGCAGGTGAACGACCTGAGGACTGGTTTCCTACTCCCTTTTGAGTGAAGCAAGGAGATGTCTTCTCTCCAACATTATTTGCTATTTACAGTATGTTAATGATTTGGCACAAGAGGTGAAGAGAGCAAATTTGGGTACTCAGATGTCGGTGCCCATAATGAGTTCCTGTAAATAATGAAATGCATCTGAAAACTTTACTGAAAGGCTTTATACCTGATCATTTCTCATCCTAGTAAAAAAAACTGTTTGTTTTACAGTGTTTCTGCCACGAACAGCATCACAGGTTTGAGTCTCAACTCCAACAATTTTCTGTATTTCGAACCCGAGACTTTCACCTTGATACAGTAAATTAAACAAATCCTACAGTCCAAAATCATCAAGAAAAAAAGACTTTTGAGCAGCACTATTGTGAGACAGCACCCTTGATCTGACTTGCTTTGAACAAGAACGGTGGAAACATGCGCGTCACCCAGTTTTAATTGTATTCCAGCATAAAAGTCCATTGCATCACAGACGCGTGGCCGTCCTGAAAGTCGGCACTTTAATCCCGCTCATCGATTTGTTTGTATATGCAATTGTTCTTGAATACAACAACAGATCAATAGGGAATACCCAAAATAGCTTCATGCGGCTCGCTTTCAAGTTTGCAAAGTTTGGTTCAAAAGACCGCTGTGGACTTTGGGATGCTATGGGAGACGGCGGACAGAGGTCACGCGCTTCGCGATCCGTCGCATGCATAACTGTTTCTATTTGTCTTCCCTACTGCGACTTGTTAGTCCATTCCGGTGCCGCCGTTTGTGTGCTTTGCATTTCAGAGCAATGATTATCTTCCCCGGGCCAGCGGCGTCACAAAGACAGAACATTCGGCACAAAATAATGGATGGAGAGGCGGCAGATGCATTAGTAAGAAAGATTCGCCCAGAAGTTTCTAAAAGCTTTGCAGTTGTAAAAGGAAGACTTGAGAGAGTGCAAATTATACTCGGAAGAAGAAGTGGGGGAAAAAATAGGCGAATGCATAAGAAAAATCTGTCAGAACCCAAGTCTTTAATAATGGCAAGAAATCGAATTATGAATGAAAGAAAATGAGCTCTCTGTCTTCCTGGAGTTTTCTTTCATAGATACAGACGGCATCTCATCATAGAAGGGGGCGTGGCTTCACCGAGGGGGAAAATAGAATCTTTAGAGAAACACATTTTTCCACTCTTTTTAGACATTTTCTGGTGGAATATCAACTTATTTATCACACACAAGTAAAGTCTAGTGTAAATCGGGTCCATATGGATATTTTCTCACAGCAGATTGTGCAGTAGAAGTGAAAAAGCGGCAGTTGTAGCTAGCGCTAGCTAACCATTAGCTTTAGCACGATGCTAACATGTACCATCAGGTTAGCATTCTCCGCTATTTATGTATTTATGGGCTGTTGAACCACTTTACTCCTCTCCATGTCTTTGTATCTTTATTTAGTAGAAAACTATATTCATAATTTAGCGTTTGTTAAAGGGGCTAGATGCAAGTTCGCCATTTTATACTCACTACTGCCACCTCAGGTCATACGTGTAACTGCACCTCCTATATTAAGCGCGTGCATGACGGCACTTTCGGACCCGAATTAACACCGTTTTGAGTGACAGTGCAGGATTTTAGAGGCAGTTGTGGTAAACAGGTCTGGGCTCATTCTACACTTTAGGACATTGTTGGAACATGTAGGGAGAGGAAAATGTAATAATTTAAACTCTGTATAGTCCCTTTAAAGTATTTTTTGAATAATTAAAGAAAGTTTAGATTTTTCTCCAAATAGTTTTCCCCCTTAACTGTTTTCAAACATGACCATATATGGGCGATTCCAGAGACGCCGTCTGTATCTATGGCATTGTTTCAAAAGCATTGTCATTTAGCGTTGAGAACATTTAGAACAATGTGGACTCTAGCAGGTTTGTTGTTATTGTTGTTTGCATTACCGTGGCGTTATTGCTCGCTAAAGGTTGTAAAACGTGCTTTTAAACTCACCGCTGAGAAGACGTGTATGAAACGCTAAATGAAGCCATCCGATTACTGTTATGCCTCAGTCCTTTTTCTGCCATCGCTCAGCTGCAAACTCCCAGCCCATAACTCTGCCCTGCTCTTCCCCGCAGCCTTTTTTAAAGACGCTGGTGATCAGAACCAAACCCAGAAGGGCGTTACAGGCCATTAATGAGACAAACTGGCTTGGAATAGTAATACTCTATAACGGGAAAGCTTTGTGGCTTCTATCACAGTCAAATCAACACTGTTCACCCAATTGTACGGCGCAAGCATGTGTTTTCGTCGGTTCTGATTGATAAGTATTTGCGGCAGTACTTTACATCGGCTGCGTACGATGAGAGGGTATGGAGACAGCCATGGCTCATTATTTGATAGGATCAAACCTGCGCCCGCTATCACCGTGGAATCTGAATAATTACATACATCATGATGGGGAGACAAGTTTTAGCTTACCAGGGCCCAAAAACAGCACCTGCAACACCGTACAGGGAAAGTTGGGACTTTTCTTTTCTCCTCAGTTCAAAGGATTGCAGGGGTCATTAATCTGGATTTATTTTTCATTCAGAGGGTGAATCACAATCAATATTTTCAAATTGGGGCCCAGGCAAAACAAAGAGCAAGGAACTCCAAGGTATAAAAGTGGTCCAGGTGAATCATTATTTGCTAAAAAATGCCCCCCCAAAAAAATGAATGCCAAAAAGAGCAAAACGAAATCTAAAAGGAACTCTGACTGTGCAAGAGTGAAAGACCCCAAAACACAAAGGAGCGCTGGCTATACAGCATTGGTCCAGTGGGAGCCTTTAAGCCTCTGACCACGACAGAAAGTCCAGGAGCTGTAAGTGTCCAGGGCCCACTGCTGCTCACCTCTGACCGTCCTCTAGGTCTCCACAACTCTTCAGCACGGCTGTACCATAAAGTCAAGCTTTTATATCTACCTCAACACAAACAATGCTAAGTTGTCACGGCAGAATGACTCAATTCGTCACCCCAGAAGTCCAGGTAAAAACCAGAAATAACCCACAGCTACTTGGAAAAAGGTTTCTCAAAACTCTTCAAAGTCTATCATTTGATGTTTTGTAGCCGCTCTTTATTTATCTATGTACGCTCACCGTGAAGAACATTTCGTGACTCTTATCTCACGGGCGGGGAAACATTGCTTGTTTGATAATAAAAGAATGTCTTTACTTAAGGTTAGCTAAAGCTGGGGACACTTGATTCATTGCTATCTTCCTTTGCATTGTCCCATTGTTACGGGCCGCAAAGCCCCGCACAATAGGAATTAATTCAAGCAAGTCTGCCTTTTGGAATATGCAGTTTAACTATTGTGAATTGTTTCCCATTGTGTTAGCCTCATAATTAGATAGAAGAGTGGCATGTTCGGTTTGTTCCCTCCAATATAAAAATGTGTAGAGACAGCCGGAGTGTTTGGCATGGTAAAATATGCCTGTTTACAATACAAGCCGCAGCCACAGCCCTTAGCGGAACTCTGAGTGCATAATGAAACATCCATTAGGAAAACAATGAGACGAAAGACGGGTGCTGGGGGAAAAAAAAATAAAAAATAAAGAAGGGGGTGAAGTAGGTATTTCAAGGAAGCTAATTAGCAATGACAGGTGAAGGGAAGAGCGCAGAATATCGCGAGCAGTGGCAGAACAGTAGAACGGTTCAAACCCAACTCTGAGCAACGTGTAGTGTTGTGTCCTGGCAGGTGCATGAATGAGAGTGTCTTGTTTAGTTCAGATGCGTCGCAGCGGACACAAATTAGCCATTGACTGAATGCCCTGTATCTACGGTACATGCATGAGTCTCCTGCGTTCATTATATATATCCAAACACTACACTTCGTCCACATCAACAGTCTAAAAAGAAGAGGACCCATGAGGTGTGTGTATCTGTGAGCTGCTTATTAGATCACCGTGGGGGTAAATGAGCTGATATGTTCGGCACTTCAAAAATCCTAAATAGATACAGACAGCAACGCATCATACAGCGGGGAAGAAAGCATCTCCTGGAAATGACAATTTTTCATTTGTTTTAGACGTTTTCTGGCGGACTATAAAAGGTAAATGGTCATATTTATACAGCGCCTTTCTACCTGCTTTAGGCACTCAAAGCACTTTACATCGAGGAACCAGTCACCCCATTCACACTCTCATTCACACACCAGTGTACGCAGACACAGGAGGCAAGGTGGGTGAAGTGTCTTGCCCAAGGACACAACGACGGTGTGCACCTTCCGGGATTCGAACCGCTGATCACATGACGACCCGCTCTACACTCTGCACCACCGTTAATCACACAACACAAATAAAGTCAAGTCAAACTCGGGTCCATATGGATGTTTTTCACAGCAGATTGTTCAATAGACGTGAAAAGCAGCCGTTGTAGCTAACGTTAGCATATGTAGCATGAAGCTAATGTTGGGCTCCCTGTTGAACCTTATCTAGCAGCAATGGTTATTATAGACAGTCCTATTACACAAAAGTGCACCTTGAACTAGAGTGACAAAGACAATCCTCTTGGTCGGTGTTTAGATACACTTTAAAGCAGTACTAAGTAACCTGTTTACCTTAATAAATCATTTTCTTTGTCCCTCTGGGGGTAATACAAGTGTTGATGGGATGATTGGGGGGTCTTTCATCTCCCCCATGGTGTCTCTGGTCAGAAAATCACAATTGTAACTTTTCAGCCGGGTCGGAGCCACCAATACACACTAATGGAATCACAAAGAAGACGTTAACAGGCAAACGGGCAAAGCTAACTGCGGGCTAGCACCACTTAAACAGTTTTTGCAGCCAAGTTTGAGTGAAAAAAATTATCTCCATTGTGTCATTGTATGTACAATATCCCTCTCTCCCTTTGTCTTTTCTGTCAGTGTAGTATTTACTCTCACGGACAATTAATGAGTAAAAAAAAGCAACAAGCTACGACACCTGCAGTGGCGCCTATGGCCGCTAGGGGCATGAGTTACTTAGTTCTGCTTTAACGTGCATTGTTCCAATTAGACAAATGATTAGGAACATAATGGTGTCTAGACAACATCTCCACAACTGAACATTTTGCAAAGTTTTTTGAAGTGTCTCCAGTTGTTTTTCTATCCAAACGTCTAACAAAGGGATCAATGGAAACAGATAAGACACTACTGGGAGAGAAAAATGCCAAAACACATCACTATGTTCTGTGCTGTGGGTGCTATGTTTGGACAGATGGTCATTAAATGTGAAACAACCACAAGCGGGCGCATCTTGGAGGTAGCCATTGCCACATCAACACAGCCAGGCTACGCAAGCACCTTAAACAGCTCATTTGCATTCAAGCGTTAGCTAAAGCTCTCCTATACACATGAATATGGGGACCTTCTCACACTCTCATTTAAATCCAATTAAAACACGGGATCCAGGGCTCTGCACCGCGGCACCAAAACACACAAATGGCAGCGGTCTAATGAGCCACGGCAGCCATTGTCGCTGCTCCTCGGCGAGATGATGCGGCACTCGCTCCCAGCACAGCGCTTCAGAGGATTAGAGTCTCATTTGACATTTTCTCTGTGTGTCTCTATCACGGAATGGCTCACTATATGTGGCATTACAGGGAAATCTCAATCTTCCGCCACATGAATCTGTTGGCTGGATTGGTAGGTTTTGGGCCCAGATAACCAAGGCGTGATTATGAAGAGCTTCAGACTTGTATATCATGTAGGTTCAAATGTCTGTATTTGAAGTAGTAGATTTAAAATTGGACATTAATGCGATACCTTGTCAGTGGTCGATGCTCTCCAGTTGCTTGCCGATATCAATTTAGGTCTCACTTACTGGTTCTTTATTCAAATTGGAACATTTAATAAGAGTGTAGCACTTAAATTAGCAGAAAATGATTCGCCTCCCACCGCCTCTTTCAACTCGGATTTATTACGAACTCTTTCATGTGGGACTATCTTCTCAGCGGCGTCTAAAAAAATGGTTTGTTTGGCTGAAAATTGGAGAAAATAATTGGTTGAAGAGTCCCTTAACCGGTCAGCATTATGTCACACGTGCACCGAAGCACGGCCACTGTACTCTCCGCCTCGGAGATAAACAGGTTTTGGAGGAAAAATGAATGCAATGAGGCGGCTTATGGCGACTGGAAACACGCTGCGAGGTGTGGAAGATGAAAGGAGAGCGCTAAAAGAAACACGGCGGCGCATAACAAGGACCATTTTGTGCCATTTTGAGCTGAATTCTCCGCAATCTCCTCATTTCTCTTCCTGTGTACGCTCCCCCCTGTGACCGTGCTGCTGCCAAGTCATCGAACTAGTTCATTTGATCTGACAGCTTTGTTACTTTATATTGCTCATTAGATATCAAAGTGGGAAGGTGGAATATTTGTGTTATTGAGAATATTTTAGAGAGTTTGGTTGAATCATAAATGCATGTGCAGTAAATAAGCCACACTGGATTATACAGTAGACGTGGGCAGATTTGGCAAGATGACATAAGCAATGGAGCTGTTTTCAAGAGCTCTAAACACCAGAAGCGACTACAATAGCCTCAAGTAAGGCTAAAGTTTTCACAGTGGACAACAGTTTAAAAGCTGACACGTCTTTACTCTGCATTTGTATTTCTTAACCATGCATTTCCCATCAGCACAAGGATATCAGAGTCGCACACTGACATCCAAAGGCATCCACAAACATTAGACACACTGCACTCGCCGAAATGCCACGAGTTTCTCCTGGCTGTCTTTTTATTGCTCTTTTAAACTCCACAAACTCAAGGCAGCTTCCCCCACTTCATCTTGTGTGGCAGGAAGCCATCAAACAAAGACTCTCCTCGTAATGCCTGTATAATCCACTGGTGTTAGCAAGTTTCTCTCAATGTTTTTGAAAGTCTGCGTGTGAGTGATTGTTAAGTTTGAACCAATAAAAAGCTATGAACATAGACGGAGGGTTTGGGACTTATTGAGAATTGACCTTTCGCAAAACCCTGCCCCAAAATGGTATCATTGTCCAATCATACATCCTAGCAACCGTTACTATGAAGCTAGGTCCGTCAAGCCGCAGACCTCCGCTGCAAAACAATGGTACATACCAGCATTGAGCAGATGCACTTAATTTTGCTGCAAACTACGAAAAAACCCTTCCCGACGACAAAGAAGCAAAATGGTGAAGAGATCTGCAAGACGAGTTTTTTCCCTTCCCAAAGTCGAAAACACAACAGGAGCACTGCCTACAATGGATCATGTGGATGGCCTACTCCCAAGATAGCATGTGTCTGTTCTAAGGTAAGGCTAGGCTAACACCGTAGCTAGCTTTTTTGGTGTGTGTGTGTTTTTTGTTTTTTTAATGTTTAGCTGTCTCCCTTTATCATCAAACACGGTGCATTTTGTCACGGTTCTAACGATAACTGGTGACAGCTCATCATTATTGGGGCTCCTGTAGATTTAGCTAGCGTTAGCGAACTTTAGCGAACCGAAGCAATGCTCATATTTTGAACAGTACTACAAAATTAAGTGAGTGCTTACCCAACAGTGCAAGAGCATGACTGGTCCACAAACCTGTACTGGTTTAAGGAAAATATCATGAGGTTTCTCTGAGTCTCTAACACGAGTCACTCTAGCATCGGCATCAGAAAGTTTCACAGACCGAGCAACAGTAACTAAGTGGGCGGGGCTTTTGCGACAGGTCAATAAGTCCAAATATCGTCATCAAATGTGTTTAAACTATGACACCACAATAACATTAAGTTATTAGTTGCATAGAGAGCTATATTTGAACCACTAACCGCTCCATGGACGAACACTCTATCCGCTGACTCAGTGTGGGAAGAAAAAAAAAAGAAAAAATCATGTGTAGCAGCCACAATGGTGACCTACAGTAATCATGAGGTTTGAGGTTTCATACTGACTTCACAAGCACAGCAGAATCTCATTGCACATAAGACTTCTACCAGTGTGAGATTATTTTTACTACAACAATAGAATTTTAGACTTCAGTTTACTGTGTCATTGCTTGTCAAAATATCACACAATGTATTCATTGGTTTATATTTATGTGCCAATTGTATTTTTTTTCCTTGCTAGGAACAAATGAAGTGCATAATCAAGCTCGAATCAAGCTTAAGTAGATCTACCGCTAAATTTGCAAATGGGAAAAAGTATATTACAGTAAACAGTCAAAGATAACTTCCACAGTCAATTACCGGCAGCTGTGAGCGAGACGGCGTGCATTAGTCATGCAACAAAATAGAACAAAAACAACTCCACGCAAGTACAATTTCTTAGCATTGGAAACTACAGAGATGCACAGAGGCGCCTCAACCTGGTTTCCCAATGAGCCTCGTAAATGACCGTACATAAATCACATGATATATGCTAACCGCGCAGCTAGCAATAAACAATCCGCGCTCATTTATCCTTCCCCGTCGCATGATCTGTCTACTGAGCACTTCACGCTATTTGCAAACAATACAAGCCTCCCCCGCAGCGCCGACTTACACTACGCAAATCACCTCCATTCACGGCTTCACCGAGAGGCACCCAAACACCGCCCACGCCGCATGGCAATCTCACGCCACGCTTCTGCACGAGGGATTCCCCTGACGTGCACGCGTGACAGGACATTAGCGTATTAGCCAAATGCAAGCACAACATACTGACCGCAGCAGGCAAGAGCAGGGGGGGGAGATTTATTAAAACACAAGCAGACAGGAGTGGGAGAGGCCCGCGTGGCTTACGAAGCAGATGACCTCATGTGTGGCCAGGGGATGACAGGGAAGATAATGTCCACGCAAGGATATTGAGGCTGACGTATGAAGGCGCCGCTGCCTGGGGCGGCGGAGGGTGTGTGCTTTACTACGTGAAGCAACACCATTGATGTCTCGTTTGATTCAATGCGGTTTTGGAGCGATGAGAGTCTGAATGGTTGGGACAGGTGAGGTTCTTTGAGAGCAAAATTGGCCTTGTATGTACTTGCTTCGACAATGGAAATCAACAGAATCGAAAGACATTTCAAAAATAGTTGAATGGAGGGTCATGGCAAGGCAACTCAATCCAAAGTATATTAATTACATGTGGCAGTTGGAATTACAATGTCTAGAAAGAATATGCCGACTCAGCACACCAAAGGGTTAGGCCAGGGGTGCCCAAAGTGGGGCCCGCGGGCCAAAGTTGGCCCACCAGAACCTACTTTTGCGCCGCATCTGGTTAAGGCTAACTCTCTCCCATTCATTCTCAACGGTAAATATGGATGCAGTACACTTTATGGCCACCAGCGTCAAATGGGCGCTGTTTCACTCCTTTCGCAAAGTTAAGGAAACACTGTTCTGGTGTCTTGGTGTTTATCAATCACAGAGCATTGTAGCATCAACTTTAAAACATTTCCATCTTTCATTGGAAAGGTTGTCATCAACAAAGGTACATGTTAAAAAAAATGTACTTATAAAAGAATTTATGCTGAACTGACACTTTCAAAATAGCTTTTCTTCTTTTTCTTCGTTGACAAATGAGGTAACGTCACTGTAGGTACAAGTGTTCTTGTTTACATTTTGCACTATATTGCTACAATAATTGTAATAATCATAGATAGAATTAAATGCAAATATATACCAAAAAAGAAAATAAAGTAACTATTATTATATGTAGCTATATGTGTTTCACCCTTGACATTGCTGTGTTTGGCCCACGACCCACTGTCACTTTTTCATTTTGGCCCTCGGAGACAAGAAGTTTGGGCACCCCTGGGTTAGGCAAACATCAGACACTGCTTGAAACTCTTAGAAAAAGTAAGGAAGGATTCGTTCCATCATTTCCAACCCCTTTGTCAGATTTCAACAAAAGCTCACAAAATCTCATCATACTTCATTTTGGACAAGACATGCTGATTATGTGCAATTTTGGTAGAAGCCAAGACGATTGGGGGGGGGAACGGTAGCGGCAGGTGGATTGCACAAGAAAGAGAAACGTTTCCAGCGTTTGGAGTGTTTGTACATCTGTAGAGCAGCAGTCGCCGCGCAGATTCCTGTGTTCCCTGTGATATTTCTGCTCCCTGTCTCCAAGCTGCCGAGCGCACAGTACAGAAGACGGGGCTGTATTTGTGTTGAGCTAAACTAGGGCACATTTCACCTGCCACTGAGTCGGACTGAGAGAGTGCGGCGCCCCCGAAGAGGATTTTTCACTAATACCCTTCAACTTGTGCCACCTCGAACATGTTTTTTTGGTCTGTCTCGTTTCCAGTAGTTTAGACCTTGTTTATGGCCCTGTTTCTATCCAGTGTTGTTTGTATCCAAGTCAGGTCCAACAGACTGAATGACTGATTCCTCCATCCACCAGGCATCAGGAATAGTTTGAATCTGGGGGGGGGGGGGTGTTTTGTTTTATCCGCGTGCTATATCTCTGTGCTGTCAGTGGAGGATGGTGGGGATTGTCATAAACCGCAAACAGCAACGGAGTCAAGCCAGGGACGCTCAACCCGATCTTATCTTAAACATTTCACCAATTTTCCACCAGTTCCATTAAGCTCCAATCGCTAAAAGGCCTGGGATTGGCCGGGGGAGATATCCATTTGGAGATGTAAATAAATCTGTTACTTCCCTGACAGCACAATTCATTAGCTCGTGCAGCAATCTGCCTGTTCACACCGTGAGTCGATCCCCACGCACACCAGAGACAGAGGAAGAGAGAGAGAGAGAGAGAGAGTGAGATCATGTGAGTGGGGGCAGTGTGAGGATACATGTTGGGTGTTTCTCCTCCGGGGTTAGGGTGTGATCTGGGTCGGGGCTGCTGTTACAGGCCTGAGCTAAATGTGAAGCGTGTCTTGGACTAAAAGCAGGGTGTGAGAGACGAGGGAATGAATTAGCGCCAAGCTGTGAATGCATGTATGAATGTAGAGAAACACTATACAGTAGGACATGGAAACAAAGTACACGGGCAACAAGAATGATGATCCCGCTGGAGAAGATGGCATTGCGTATCGTTGCACCAGTATAATTGTTTTATGTCGTAGTTTTTGATACCGTTGTGGCTCAGCTCCACTCAGAGCAGCTTTAACACTGACTGTGCAGGACAGAGTGGCAGGTGCTGAAAAAGTGAAACTGAAAAGAAGGCTGTAAGTTGAGTAGATCACATTTGCGAGAAAATTAGCACGGCGCTAACAAAAGAATACAATATCTTTGAATTAATCTTCCCTATCGGTGTAAAGCTGGGATTTTGAATCATTTGGTCCTTTGTCAAATATATTGTTACCGTGAAATTTCATATTGTGTCATGGCCCCGCCCTTGTGCATAGTGTTTACTGCTTCATCCTTTTGAGTGGAACTGGAAGTTGTATGTAACTTTTGACTATTTAGTTTGTATGCATGTACAAAATACCAATCAGAATTGGGTTTGTTCACCGTTTTTCCATTCTGAGATATGTTCTTACCTGAGCTTAGACGAGTTGATTACGTACCTGTCTGGTCTGTGTGCGTGCCCATGGAAGAGCTTGGTCGCTTCTAACTTTACCCCATTTGGAGCTATAGGAATATACTGGGAGGCCAATACAGGGAAAGTGTATTGCAAATGATCTGCCATTAGGGGGTGGTCAGGGTTGTTATTTGCTGTAATCTGTGAATAGTGACAGCCTTGAGATGCAAGGTCATGACTGATATCCATTTTGGTATTAGGCAAATTGCTTATACCCAGTATTTGGATGAAAAACACAACGTGCCATTTAGATTGAACAAATTATTACATGTGTTTGATGGAAACCACAGTTTGTTCCTCACAAATTGTTTGAGATTACAGGTTTGACGGGACAGCATATTTCATCTCTCGGTCTCTGTCGCCAATGATGACTTGTGACATGACTGAATCCCTTGAAATGAATCTACCCCCCTTTTATAGGACTGCAGGGCTTTTAGTAAGGAGCACTTTGGAAATAATATGCTTTATTTGACCTTCAGAGAGGCTGAAACGCGCTCTACATTGCCATCAGTGGAGCTGCTTGCGATGCATACAATAGACTAACCCCTACCCTCTGCTATTTGTGTTTACAAATGGATATCATATTTGGTGAATTCAATTGGAACACATAAGTTCTTTAATAGTAGACTTCTAAAATGTGTTGCTAATTTACAAAATAGGCAGTGTTAGGTAAATATGTATCCAAAACTCAATATAAATAGAAGACGTCATTGCTGCACCAAAGGATTGTAAATAAACTGGTGATGCTGGCAACACATTCTCCCTCAAAAGATAAATCTGTACCGCATGACGTATTTTGGACCAATAGCTGGTCTCCGCATGTTCCCAGCGTTAGTTTGCCTTCAGACATGTAGCGTGTTTGTCAAATGCTATCTGGAGCAGTCAGTGCCGTGCTGACTCCTGCCCGCACGTCAACTCAAGGCATTTCTCACGCAGACGAATATGGTTAGCTTGTGTGACATGCCTACACTGTAAAAAAAAACATTAGGGGATCTGACAGCAAGCTAATCACACCATGGGAAGATAAATACCAAAACTGGTACGTAACACAAATCACTCTCTTTTAAGTGTTATACAAGGAGTTTAGAAAAGGCAATGTTGGATGAATAATGTTCGCATTTCCTTTTGCTTTTCCTTTTCTTAAAGTTCCTGATGATTGACGAGCACATTAACCAATCAGGGGGAAGCCGGATATGATGCAAGCGAGATGCTGCGTGTTTTGTATACAAGTTAATAGTGTTAAGATCGTATCGGCCAGAAGAGCGGAGACGAATGTGAATGATTTATGTCATTTTTGCCGCAACAACTAAAGGATTCATTAGGAGTCATTATCAACAGGTCAATGCGAATTTGTAACGGTTATTTCAATGTAGCTTCGGACCAGGACAAAAATACTTAGAACGGACAACAATAAGGAGAAAATGCTTTTAGAGTAAATGAAGCATCAACATCTACTTCTTCTGAGAAAAATAAAAGACAATGCAAAACACAAGGACAGTGAAGAAGATTTGTCATCGCCTTTGAGCCTCTGAGCTTTATGTAAATGCATTGTTATAACTAACGTTACATTTAACAAAATGTTTGTGTACTGCCCCCTTGTGGGAAGGTTATTTGTGTTTTGAGTTTCTTGTGTTTTGTCCACACAGAGCTACCCTAGTTCAGTCATGCTCCAAACAGTCCCGCAGCTAGTCAAACTCCACAGTGTTAAAGCCTGTAACATTTTATTTTTGCCCTACACAAATATCTATCTGTAAGTATTTGGATGAAAGTAATCTTAGCTTCAATTAGATACCAAATTTAGTCTTTTAGCATGTTTCCAATTTGCAGTTTGTAAGTATATATTCAGCGCTAATATCGTTAGCATCCCTTGGCATTTCCCATGTTAATTAGCATTGTGCTAACTGCTCGCTAATGCGATTTTAGTCTACCTTAAGCTAATTATTTTATGTTTGCGTTGTACATTTTCCCTTATTAAAGAGGGGGTATTATGCTTTTTTCAATCACATAGCACCAGTCTATAGCACACTACAATGATGACGAAACCTTCTGTTGGTCTGTAAATGCAGTAAATTAGAATAACTGCCTTGTATAAAATTGCTCTCTCAAAATGGCTGTAGTGAATGTCTTGAAATAGGCCTCTGTCTCTTTAAGAACCTCTGACCCTTTCCGACACGCCCCCTCAACACGCTGTCTGTGGCATCAGTGGGGAGGGGGTTCTGCTGAGGAGCAGTGGTTGGTTACTCGGCTGGTGACGAAAGCTCGGAGGCGTCTCCAGGAGGTGGGGGCGTTCCTAGGAGGACTCAGGCAAACCTATCCCTAAAATGGCTGCCATCAAAATTTTTACAGATGACTCAAAAATACGTGAATGTGCCAAGGCAACACTTCAGGCATGTTTTTAATGAGGGAATGACATAATAACATGATGTAAAGCTTGAAAAAGTCCATTTTGCATAATACCCCCCCCCCTTTAAGACTGTAACATGCATTCTCTTTCTTTCTGTATATTCTGTCCTGTAAAACGCACCAAAACAGCAAGACGCTTCCTGGTCCTTTATTGCAGACTGTTCGCTATCTGTAATTAAAGCTAGGTCGCACACACTAGTAACGGCAGAATAGTTTGAGTAGTGGTTATTAATTCTGTCTCCCTGTGTCCGGATCGATGAAAAACGTTTCAAGATGTAATTGGCTGTTACCAGAGTTCCAGCCGGTCCTGCTTTTGAACAGGAACAAAAAGCCACGCTAGCCTGGCCACGCTAGCCGTCACTCTTTCTAGTTTATTTGAGTTCAATTAACCTTTACTAGTTTTGCAGTGCAGCCACCACACTCTCCTCAAAGACGCTGTGGGGAGCAGGAAATTAGCAAGGCTCGCACAAAAGGCCGAGTGTGTGCGGTAATGGTGGGACGGACAGGGAGAAAACTAATTAGAACAGCACTTTAAGCATCACGGGCCACAGAGTGCTGCGAGTGGGGACTGCCACAGACAATCCCAGTCAATTTTCCCACTCAGCGGAGAGAGGCCTGACATTGTTTTATCTCAGCGGGCTTCTTCACTCATGTCAAGAGCAGGGGAGACAGAGACAGAGAGGAGAGGGGGGGCTGGGAGGTGAGGATGGAGAGGAAGAGATAGAAATGGGAAAGGAACAATGGGGAGACGTACCACAATAGCTAAGTGGATATGAACACAGACTGCCGCCTCTGGGTCAAAAATGGCGTCTGCAACCAGAAGTAAGGCAGAACTTCCACCACTTTTGTCTTGTCGGATGAACCAAGAGGGAGGACTGGCGGTAATTGATCCGTTCAAGGTCATGAAAATCGATGTATTTTTTCTTACGGTGGCACAACGGAAGCGAGTCTTGCCCCCCTTTTACCGCGTTGCTAGTGG
The DNA here is from genome assembly GCF_951799975.1 of Gobius niger. Classification (NCBI taxonomy): domain Eukaryota; kingdom Metazoa; phylum Chordata; class Actinopteri; order Gobiiformes; family Gobiidae; genus Gobius; species Gobius niger. The sequence goes on from NC_136872.1 coordinate 11,229,394, forward strand.
TGGTGGAAAGAAACATTTTCTGAATAAGTAAACACTTTCCACTCTGAAGCCACCACACATTAAGTATGAGTAGTGGCATGTTGGGGTTGCCCCGCCAGCGCTGCTTCCTAATCTGAATAAATCATTGTATGTGAGAGCCATTCCACGTCTATTTTTATGCTATTTGTACCATTAGCACAGAAGCACAAAAGCCATCTACTGCCACGCAAAATTCAGTATGCAGCAGACCAACATTGAGACGGCACGGTAGCGGAGTGGTTAGCGCTCGTGCTTCACAAGGTCCCAGGGTCGATTCCCACCTGGACGGGGGCTTTATGTGTGGTTTGCATGTTCTCCCCATTTCGCCCTTAAGGTGAATCCTCCAGCCAGGCTTTCTTCCAAGGATTCTTCTCGCTCTTAACTTTGATATGTTAAAGCAGGGGTCTCCAACTGGCGGTCCTGGGTCCAGATCCGGACCTCCAGAGGCTTTAGTCTGGACCCCAAAGCCTTTTCATCCTCTCAATATTCTTAATTTCTAAAGCTGTATTTAAATAGGGGTAACGTGGAAGAGCTTGGACGCTTCTAACTTCACCCCTGTTTGGGTCCATAGAGGAGAGGAAGAGGGGCTACATCTTAGGTCTTTTTGCGTGAATGAGCGCACGGACAAAGACAAGTACGCATCAACTCCTCTAAGCTCAGTTTAGATCCTTTAAAGCAGGGGTCACCAACGTGGTGCCCGCAGGCACCCAGGGGCCCTTTGGGGCATGTCCAGTAGCCCTTGGGACTTTTTCTAAAGTGTAAAACACTTCATTTTCTTGAATCTAATTCTTAAAATTACAGTTATTTCGGTTCTTGTGACTCAGTATGAGTTTAAAATAAAGCTATTTTAATATAATATGGGGTCAATATCCTATAAGTGAACAGTGTACGTTTAAGTCTTTAGGATTTGTTTTTAACTGGTAGCCCTCGAACAACTTAATGCTCTTAAAGTAGCCCTCAGCTGAAATAAGGTTGGTGACCCCTGCTTTAAAGGGATATTTCAGGATTTTTGACATAGGGCCTCATTTCCTAGTTATCCAGAGTGTTGTTGATTTCTAGAGATATTTTTGTATTATTATTCATGCAGTCCTTATAGGATTTTATAATCCTCTTTGAATAGTTTAGTGGCGCTAGGCTAGTGCTTGGCTAGTGCATGTCTATGGTAACTAGTAGCCTGCATTAAAAACAGTCTGACCCAAGCACAGTGCACCTGAGGCAAATCACTTATAACACCAGACCTATATAAATGTCAGTGTTGACTGACTAATTTTTAAAATATAACCATTTTGCATGTAAAAGAACTTATATTTGAGCAGCATCAGCTTCCTGGTTCTATGCCACGCAGCGAAGGAGTAATCTGCTAGGTCACCGGATCTACAGTAGTTTGTTTACCTGCGGCCAGTATTACTACACATGGAATTCACAAAGGAGCTTTCTACAAATCAGATATTGCAACGACCCAATGTAATAATATATATATATATATATATATATATATTTTTTTTTTTTTTTTTTTTTTTACCGGTCCAAACCTGATCTAAATTAAGTCTAAAACTGGTCTAAACCAGTATAAACCAGTCAATACCTGGTCTAAACCAATTTAAAAGTTGTCAAAAGAAGCATAAACCAGGTCTAAACTTGACCTACACCAGTCCAAACTTGATCTAAACCAGTCCAAACTTGATCTGAACCAATCCAACCTTGATCTAAACCAGTCCAACCTTGATCTAACCCAGTCTAAACTTGATCTAACCCAGTCTAAACTTGATCTGAACCGATCTAAACTAGATCTAAACCAGTCTATACTTGATTTAAACCAGCCTAAACTTGATCTAAACCAGTCCAAACCAATCCGACCCTTATCTAAACCGGATATTTTGAGTACTACACACTTGGTAGAGAATGGCAGAGATAGGCAGAACAAGGGTTAATGCAGGCTACTAGCTACCATAGACATGCACTAGCCTAGCACCACTAAACTCTTCAAATATAAGGACTGCATGAATTAAAATATATATATATATACAGTCGGAAATCAACAACTCTCTGGATAACTAGGCCCTATGTCATAAATCCTGATATATCCCTTTAAGACTGGGAGAGAGGAGTCAGAGCTGCCATAGCCACCTATATCTCGTTTACACTGAGCCTGTATCACTAATAAAAATAGTCTCCCAAAGCTCTAGAGACAAGTAAACACAACAACGTTTTCAAAGCATCTCTTACTGCAGCGTTCTGTTATCTCTATTGTGCTTTGATCAACTTCGCCTTGCCGTGAGAACCTCGACAATACATTTTCGCTCTGCCAATACAATTCAGAGATCGAGGTGTTACTTGGCTCCGTAACTGTTTGCGAAGCCTTTATTTGTTCGCAAATATGGCCCTCTTTTTTTTTTTTTGTTCATGGGAATTTCCACAAAGATGTTCATTCGTTTAAACAACGCTGTTAAAATGGAAATAAAAACCAACCCTTGTTTAATGATCTCGATTTCACAGGCTGCAACAGTGTCGTTCCGGTATCGCAGCGCGCCGCCTGTGCCGTGATTGCTCAGTCATTTGCCGCCGCTCTCCGTGTGGGGGCGAGCACAATAAATGGCAATAACACACACGCACACACACGCACACACAGCCAATGGATCCGACTTAAGCAAAAAAACACAAGTGGTTTGTGCAATTCTCTCGCTCCACGCTCGTTCACACCCAATCAGAGTCACTGGGAAATCATTAGCCGCCTGCTAATTTATTGCACGCTGTTGTCAGAGCAGTATTAATTAGCGTTTGGGGATTGTTTATGAAGCCTTTGTCAGTGGAGTGGAAAGGGAGCAGAGTGGAGACTGAGGCTGGTGGGGCTTCGAAAGGAAGAAAATCGATTCCATATTTGCTCTTCGCATGCGACAGTACCTCCTCAGTGGACCCGGTCGTGAAAAGGCCTGTAGTAATCATTCAAATTCACAGTAATACGTTTGAAAGTTCTTTAAACTCTACTTTAAACTGTCAAGAGCTTTTAGATTTGTGTAAAGCCGAACTGGAGAAAATGTGCTCAGTTAAAGCTTTAAGGGTTAAGGTTCAGAGGTTTTTAAGCGATCACTATTGTAAAGCAGTGAAACATTGTTTGTTTGTATACTTTATTGTCCCGGTGGGGAATTTATCCTCTGCATTTAACCCATCCTTCGATGCCGCTGGGGCAAACCAACTCCATGATGTCCACATCATGGAGTTGGTTGATGGCCAGGCTGATGGTCAGAATCACCTGGCTGGAGGATTCACCTATTGCACATGTTTTTAGTGGTAGGGGAAACCGGAGTACCTGGAGGAAACCTACGCAGTCACGGGGAGAACAGCTGCGCTACCGTGCCGCCTCACCCCCATTGTAGGGATGGGCGGACCGATACCAAAGTATCGATATATCGATACCAAACGGCTACTTTTTAAGTATCGATATTGGGCAATTCACCTTGTGAATGCCCAGTCTCGTCAAGTCTCGAAAGCTAGCAATACCTGAATTGTTAGAATGTGTGCAGCCGCGCTTGCTTCAGTCTACCCCAGGGCAGCAGTGGCTCCATACAGTACAGTACATAGCTAACCACCATTGAGTATAGAGTGATTGAATCATTGTTCTTTGAGAAACACTTTGGGTGACTTGTGTCATGTGAAAAGTGCTAAACACACTTAAAAAAAAATAAGAATGGACTAAGTGAGGAAGCCCTCCCTCATAGCGTTCAGCACGGACTAACTGAAGCTCCTTATTGCTAGCAAAGTGGCTGGATTTTTGGAGCCGGCTCCATTAATTAGATTTCTGCAGGAAAAAATAGGGTGATGTTGCAAGTGTTAAGACCAAAACATGGAGGTGTAAATGACAACCCTGTGTTCCAGGGTTGTCAGGTCTGAGCAGCCAAACCCGCCCAAAAATATCTGAAAACCGCGGAAAACCCGTGGAGATACGGTGCGGCTGGAATTTTCAATATTGTTTACTAGTTAACAGAGCCCATGTGCTCCTGCAATGATGAGAAACAGCCCCTACCTCCCTCCCTTATTGAAAAAAGCAGCTTACAGAGCCTTGGATTTGCCTTCGAAATAGTGATTTTGATCAAAAATAAGATAGAAATAGACAATTTGACATTGATTACAGCAAGGCAAAAAAACGCGGACAGTTTTTTTCACCCGCGGAAGTGTGAGTTTTTTGAAATGGACTTAATTTACTAATTAATGGTTTTAAAATGTCCTGGTACTGGGTTGTTGTAGATATTGAGGATGCTACACCTCTCACCACAAGAGGCTTCCAGCAGTATAGGCTGGACTCTTAGGCAGGGGTTTATCTTGTCCTTTGGCTTCGTACTTTAAAAGCCTAGGTCTGAATAATAAAGAGTCTTGCGTGCTGATGTTTAGTGACATAGTGGGAGGCCAGTACAGATGACAGAGTGAAAACCTTTGCGTGATGGAAAGCACTGTTGGACTTACACAAATCATCACCTTTATGTCATGGATGTGTATGAGTGCAGCAACTAACTCTGATTTTTCAAGTGGAACATTATCATTGGACACTGGAGTTAAAAATCACCTTTGTTCATACCGCTGATGCAGTATTTATAAGAAAGTTTTGTTTTTGTGAAAATATTCTCTTGCCATCTGTGTACCTTTAACCTGTGTGGACATATCACGCGCTGCGCACAGCAGCAAAGCGCAGGAGAAGATAAAAATCAAAGACTTTCTCTGCTCAGAAGGAGGCGGTGCAGTGTGATCTTGATCCAGCAATCCACGGCTCACAGCGCATTTTATATGTACATGTGTGAGAGATCAATACTCAGTTACACAGCGAGCCTCCTCTGTGCCTCCTGTCCTATAGGGACATGCACACCTCAGAGAACATACAGGGCGGGTTTGATTTAAGCACAACATAAAGGTTCAGAGCCGCAGCAAAATATGGCCCCTAGGCAAAGTACTTTTGGGGGCCCTAGAGAGAGATTTACAAACACAATAAGGACTAATAAATACTGTTTAAAACATGCAAATTAAATTACGTAAGTAAGACTGATGAAAAGACAAGGACAATGTGGAACGCAGTTACAGTTATTATTATCAGCCTCCAATTGCTTTAGGAATCTATTTTAACCAATTGGTGAAAGTGATGGGAGTAGAAGAATACCCATCATTATAACCCATACAGGAGAAACTCGGAAAATTTGAATATTGTTCAAAAAATAATTTATTTCTGTAATACAACTTCAAATCAGGGTTGCCAGGTTGGGCGGTTTTTAAAGCCATTCCGCGGGTGAAAAAAACTGTCTGCGGTTTTTTGCCTTGCTGTAATCAATGTCAAATTGTCTATTTCTATCTTATTTTTGATCAAAATCACTATTCCGAAGGCAAATCCAAGGCTCTGTGTGCTGCTTTTTCAAAAAGGGAGGGAGGTAGGGGCGGTTTCTCATCTTCACAGAAGCACATCCTCTATTAACTAGTAAACAATATTGAAAATTCCAGCCGCGCCGTATGTCCGCGGGTTTTCCGCGGTTTTCCGATGTTTTTGGGCGGGTTTGGCTGCCCAGACCTGGCAACCCTGCTTCAAATGTCAAACTAATTGATGATATAGACTCATTGCATGCAAAGTGACATGTCGAGCCTTTATTTGTTATAATCTTGATGATTGGCTTACAGTCCATTTTCAGAATATTCAAATTTTAAAGGATTTTTAATTTGGGGATTTTACAAGCTGAGCCATAAAAATCCAAATTAGAACAAATAAAGGCTATGCATAGTCACTTTGCATGTAATGAGTCTATCATATATTAGTTTCAGTGTTTACGTTGAATAACAGAATTTAATGCACTTTTTAACATTATTCTAATTTTTTTCCAGAGTTTCACCTGTATTTGAGGAGGTTATCAAACAGGCAAGGAACATGATCTCAGATCCATCCCGTGTCCTGCACTCCCAATGCAGTGGGGAAAAAAAGTATTTGGTCAGTTTCACATAGACATTCTATTGGATTTTGGCCAAATACTTTTTTTCCCCACTGTAAGAGCTGCTCAAATGAGTCCCAAAACAAGATACCTCAACAGGTATAAGAACTCTTTTCGGCGGGTCTCAGAACTCGGGCCAAACAGGTAATGTCTTGAATGTCATTGTATTTGTTTGGTTTTTTTATGTGTGGCACAAGGGTCATTTTCTTCACAGTATTCTGGTGGACTTCTTTAACTGGTGGTCCATATATTTTTTATTTTAATCTCTGTCTCTCTCTCCTTTCCTGTGAGTGACGGCAGGGACTGGGGAATTCGCTTTATGTGGGTCGGTTTTGTTCCTTTAAGAAGTTTTGCGTGTTGTGAAAATGCAATAAATATATTAAACACTAAAGTTTGGGAAAGGTGGTCGAAAAAGTGTACAGCTCTCCCCTGCGAAGCCAATCAAATCATCTGACACAATGAGAACGCACAGACAGAACTGACAGATAAGGAAGCGGAGCGACAAGGACACGAAGGCACAGCGAAAAAATATGCACACTGAGATGAAAATTGCTAAGTGCAAATTGATGGCCTTTGAATTCTTTTGTTACGGGGCGCTGTAAGTGACAATGCTGTAGCGCTGCCGTGATTTGCAAGGACTTTCCAGTGCCTCATGTGGAGGTGAGCCAACCGGAGTTTCCTATGTGCCCCCCAGCAGTCCTTCTCCCTTCATCAGAACGTTTTATTAGCAGCTCAATGGATGTGTGAAGATGGTGAAAGGGAAAGGCAGATGTTCCTCCAGGCGCCGGATTGTCAAGGTGTAAATTGAAATAAAACACAGATTCGACTTTGATTAAAAACTTCAACCTTGTCTCCGGCGCTACATCCAAGAGCCGCTTCATTTCAATAGAACTTTGATCACAAAAGGATAAGTGTGGCAGATAGCATCCAGTTTTGAAGGCTCGAGGTAAAAACAAATTCATCCAAGTCATGTCGTGGGGTAAGTTTTGACTGAACTACTGAAAAACAGAATAACTTAAGTAGAAACTTTTCATTGAGTTAAATAAACCTCCACAATCCCCAATATTCATGTGTTGTGTTTGTTCAATATATATCTGTATATTTATTTGTATATTTATTATAAAATGTTATGGTGCTCAACATGTAGACCGGGACCTTTATAATGAATGGGGCTGAATAGAACACTATCTATCTCTAATCTAGCAATCTCTAATATTAAATGTATGGTTCAGACTGAATAAGGTCCACACAAAAAGAAGTTCAAACAATAGGTTTTTATTAAAAGAACAAACATTACCAGTGACATATGAACAAACGACAGCCTCCCTCTCTCTTGGTGCAGATGTGTTGGACTATGTCTCCAGTCGAAGCAGCTTAGGACTAACACCTGAACAGAAATAAAGCACAAATAAAGCAATTATTTACTTACATACTTACTTAACCCTTATGTTGCCTTCGCGGGTCATTTTTGACGCTGTCATGTTCCGGGCATTTGGATGCAAGGTGACACAAGGGGTCGCCCTTCCAACCTTCTCAGTGTAAATGTGAGTTGACTTTCTTCGGAGTTAGACTTTAGGTCAGACACCATGAGTGACCGTAACATGACGCTAAATACAGTGAGCTCTTTGTCTCCAGTAAAAAAGCTGAAGTTCTGTCTAAAGCAGAAGCTCCATGACTTCCTTCTTCACTTCTCAGTCTGTGACTGAAGAGCAATGAGGCCTCTGACTTTTTACTGGAGACAAAGAGCTCACTGTATTTAGCGTCATGTTACTGTCACTCATGGTGTCTGACCTAAAGTCTAACTCCGAAGAAAGTCAACTCATATTTACACTGAGAAGGTTGGAAGGGCGACCCCTTGTGTCACCTTGCATCCAAATGCCCGGAACATGACAGCGTCAAAATGACCCGCGAAGGCAACACAAGGATTAACCGTCCGCTGTTGTTAAAAAGAGGGAGAGAGAGAGAGGGGGAGAGGAGAGGGAGTCTTCATGGCCTCAGCCAGGCGTGGTGGTTCAGTTGGTCCAAACCTAATCTCTGAGTCGGGTCCACTCGAAGACACGCCTCCAAGAAGTCCTGGCACTCTGTAAAAAAACAAAAGAACAGTTAAGAATCAGTGTGTAGTTTACAAACACACTGTAAACTGCAGTATCTATTTTTACTCCATCTTGTTCTGCTGATACTTTACCTTGGGACAGGCCGCTGGGACATGCCAAGTCTCCGTTCCTCCAGGCCTCAGTAGTGAACTCCCCCTCCTCGTCAGAGCGCAGTAGCTCATAGAGCAATGCCCCGGTTTGCCACACGGAGGTGGGGCCAGCGTTGTACCTTTTTGTCAGTACAAACTCCGGGGGGGCAAAGTCTATTGTCCCTGTGATGTTTAGAAACAATGTTTTAGACACAAATCCTTGAAGCTGCTGTTATTACTATAAATCGTACTTACCTGAGAACTCGCTGTACGGCTCAGACCGGACGCGGCAGCCACATCCGAAGTCGATCAGTCGCACACGGGGCCCGGATGGAGTGTCCTGTAACAAGAGGTTGTCCATCTTGATGTCCCGATGGAAGACCCGTCTCTCATGGAGATGGTTCAGGGCCGCAGCCAACTGCCGCGTGATCTCCTGTAAGACACAAAGACAAATATCTGAGTTAAGTAAAAGTGAAATGGACAAATGTACACCACTATTGCTAACAATACTAGTAAGTTAGTAACTACATGCTCATTATTGCTGTATACCACCAAAACTAGTCCTTTCTGTGACTATGATCATGATATTTGATTGTACCTTGGCGAGGCCTTCCGGGAGAGGTGCATGCTCCATGCAGAAGCCAAAGAGGTCCTCTGCCGGTGTGGGTCTCTCCATGACTAAGATGACCTCGTGGTCCACGCTGAACCAGTCCAAGATGGACACCGAGGCATTTCGGCCCTCGGAGTGTGGCCCAGATCCGGCGAGGTGCATGAGGAACACCTCCTTCGGGATGCTATGCAGCTGGGTTCCCTTGGTCTAAAGAGGATGAGAAAGATGAGATGTCAGTCAAATGTTACAATGATTATATGATTCAGTGTTCAAGACACTTACCACAAGGACGAACTCCACGTTGGCTCTGTGGATATGCTTGATAGCCACCTGGAAATGAGAACACAGACAACTTAATACTCCAGAATAAACAACTATGAAATGTAAATAGTTTAGAAATGTAAGAAAGACTTACAGGCAGAAGATCCGCCCTCCGAACTCCAGCGTAGACACAGCCGTATCCACCTTCTCCCAACATCTCCTGCTCATCGTACTTCCTCCTGAAGTCTGCAGGATCTGGAAGAGGCCAGAACAAAAGTGTTAGTAAATTCACAGTAAATATATAACGTTATGTAATATTTCTACCGATACATACCTCCTGCTGTCAGCAGACTTGGTTTGGGCCTCTTCTTCCGCTCTCTGCGCCTGCGCTCGGCTCCTCTCTGGGTTTTGGTGGAGGATTTGGGCGGCGGTTTGTCCGAACGGGAGCGTTTAGCCGGACAGTCCAACCCTGGTTCAGTGTCAGAAGCCTTTCTCTTCTTCGAACTGGGACCAGGCAGTTCGTTTAGAGGGCTTGTGCTGTCCCGGACACGAGGCTCCGGGTCTAAAACAACACAATGTTACACGTTAGTTTGATGTAATAGAGAAAACAATATGACGAGCAACAACTAAACCGTTATTTAGTTCACACTTATGACTCCATGTGGTCTTAACCCCCACATGAACCGAGCACATTCAACAGTTTGGCTTCACCCAAATCTAAAGCAAAAAAGAGTAAGCTGAAGTGGAGAAAATGTGCTCGGTTAAAGCGGGGGTTAAGATGTTACAAAACCTGCTACTTCTCTGAAAACCTATGACTAAACGATGACTCCTACAAATGTACAACTGTATTTACCAGAAAATAACACCTATTTAAGTAATTGCTCGTTTAAAAGTGCCAAGATCTGTTTCTTGTCCGATTTGACCAGTCCAGGATCAACTTGGTCTAAAACCATTAAGAAAACCTTTCATCTGACACTTACCTCGCAAGACCACGGTGAGTTCATCCACGTTGTAGATCATCTTCTGTGCCATTGTTCCAAAATGTGACAAAAGTGGTCAAAAAACTCGAAAAAGTGCTGAAACACAGGTAAATCTGTCGCTTGGCTAACTCGGTAAGTGTAGTTAAGGAAAGATTGGTTACCTTGGTAAACTATGTAGAATGTTGTCCTGGCGACGGTCGCTGTCATTTAGATTTTGATTTAAATTTGAAAATAAACACGGAAGTGCATCAACAAATATAACTAACTGTGATTTTACATAAAGTATAATACCATTTGAGGTAATACGGCCCTACCATGGCCCACCAACACTATACAATGGCCCTCATTTATCAACATTGCGTACAAAAATGGTGCGTCTGATGGCACGCACGAAACACGGCAAAAAAGAACATTTCTCCAACCAGGAAATGATAAATAATTGTTTTAAACACAACAAATGTGATATTTTTGCGCGTGAGGAAGAATTAAGAATCTGTCAATAACCCACATTAACCTTAAAGCCAATCCAAGATCACATTTAGCCTGTTGAATAAAAAAAAAGTGGGTGAAAAAAGATACAATGAAAAGTGTTCATTAAGCTGTCGGCCTAAGAGCCTATATAAAAAGGCCAACGCACATTGAGATATCTCCTGCGTCCTCTATACATGTCGCGTAAGTCGTTCGTGAATTGCCCGAAATAATATATCATATATGAACAAAGTGTCAATCAATAAAAACGGCTTCATTCTTGCTTTTACAATGGATAGATTTCTGCATTAGCAACAGACCACGACATTTCCCCACGCCACCACTGGACAGCGTTTTCAGAGTGCACTGAAAACCTCATCTACAAGTGCAATATTAGCCATTTCAAACTGAACATAACCTGCTTCAAAAATGTTATCCACTGGCAAACTCTTTTGATTTTGCCCACCTTACAAACGGCAGATAGAAGAAGAAGCAATATATCAGAGAGCCTGTTTTTTTTTTTCTTTCTTTCTGTAGCTTTCGCTCACAGTTTTATTGATTGCATCTTTCTATCTCCTTGCTTTCTTCCCTTCCTGCTCTCCTCCACTAAATTTGGCCTAAACCGACAATTTACAGGCTACCTCACTGCAGGAGTCTCTCCCACTGCTTGCCCTGTGAGTGTCTCATTTCTCCAAGCATGAGCCGACTAGCCAAACAGTAGATACATTGTGCATTTGTGGATTATACATTTCAGATTTTAGGGCACCCTAGCATTGATAGGTATTAAGTTGAGCTCCCTCTGCAGGCAGCAGTGGGAATCACTTTTTACTAACGGCATGCCATAGAATCGTTCTATCCCCATTCATATTTATGTCTATGGGAATAGATAAATATTAAAGTATGGCAAGGTATGGCATGTCAGTTTTATGGCATTTATGTAATTTATGTGCTTTCTGCATCATTAACATATTATAAGGTGATGTTTAGTGGCTCCTGCATGTGTTTCCAAGCCCACAAATAAACGAGAAGAAAACCGAATATGATTTAGCATTTAGCTCAGAAGCCACTTTTATAAGGTAATTCTATCTTAAGTGAAATCTTAAATGATCTGTACATTAGTGAATGATTTCTAGCCAGGCTTTGATATCACCTAAATGTGGTCAATGGCTTGACAACAGCTGAAAACGTCTCGGTCATTCATAATTTGGGATGTTTGATGGCTAATGCTAACGGCTATGGGAAACGTATAGTAGCCATGGATCTATTATAATAACGGGTAGAAGCTAATGGACTAACGGAGAGTTTCCTGGACTAGCCAGTTTGCTAACTGTCCACATATGTTTGGATTGAAAGCTGCTTCTCCTTATTTTCATTTCCCTGACGGCATGCTAGCAAATCAATGGCGCCTTTTGAAAACACGGTGATGCCTAACAAACGTGGAGGACACCTCCTGGTTCTATCAAAATCTAGGCAATACGGATCGGAGGGTGTCAGCAGGAGAAGAAACTGAAAACCATACTACACCATGGTCCGAGCCTCAAAAAACAAACAAACGCAGATTTCTCTTTAAAAGGCATTAGAATCAAATCGGCCGCGTCTGGTGGTGGGGTTTACTGAATAAGCCGTGGTCCTGGGAGAGGAAGAGCGGTGGTGGGGGGGTGGGGGATTGAGAGGTTGGTGATTACCTAAGGGGGTCCCTCAACTTAAATTGAGTTGGGGGGCGCAGACGCATAGATTTGTTATAGGGATGCACTTCGCTCAGAGCTGCTGCCACTGACGATCTCAATGCAATGCCTATAACACAATCCAAAACAAAACATGCACACATGAAAATGAACTGTATATTGTCATTACTGCGACAATACAGCTGGCAAGTTGCAGTCCGAACATCTTTGCTTTGCGGTGATTGACAGGTGTGTGATGTCCTGGCCCCTCGATGCTCTCAGCATTTAGGCGCAATTTATTCAGCCCAGAGGCGAAGCTGTAATGAATATAATCTTGGCTTGTCTGTCTAATAGCTCTTCAGTCTAAAGAATTGCCGTATTTATCAGTAAACGTGATATTTTAGGATTCTGATCAAGGCCATTCGAGGAGAAGAGTTTGTTTGCTGCTTTATTTTGGCTTGTTTTCATTAGAAGTCACAGATAACCAAGACCTATGGGAAGACAGTGGGCTACATACTAATGCGATGTTAAAGGAACAGGCCACCGTTTTTCCATACTGAGATATGTTCTTACCTGGGCTTAGACGAGTTGATGCCTACCTGTCTGGTTTTTGTGCGTGTGCTGAGTCACACAAAAGACCAAAGATGTTGTTAGCATTTAGCCTCTCGAAGCATATTCTTATGGACCCAAACGGGGGTGAAGTTAGAAGCGACCAAGCTCTTCCAGGTTTCCCCTATAAGGCGTAATAACACCATAGGAGCACTTCAATATCCACACAGTAAAGTGAAGATATTACTGCGCGGACGTCGAAGTGCTCCTATGGTGTTATTACGCCTAACAATATAGTACCATTTTTATCCGCTTAGAAAATCGACATGTTTCATTTTGTGTAACTATACTTGGATCGTGTAACTACTCTCGTGACCATATTCAAATAGGGGAAACCTGGAAGAGCTTGGTCGCTTCTAACTTCACCCCCGTTTGGGTCCATATGCTGGGATAAGCTAAATGCTAACAACATCTTTAAGCCGCATCAAGTCGTCTAAGCCCAGGTAAGAACATATCTCAGTATGGAAAAACGGTGGCCTGTTCCTTTAAGGGAAATGTGCAAGTGTCCTGTCGATTGAGAAAAAGAACTATTTTGTCCGTAGTTTTTGTATACAGCGACATTTCTATACAAAAGTGTGTGAGCTCTTTGTTGAACATGAAGAGAAGAGGCATGAATAAAAGAGAATCCACTGGTCCCGCTTCCTGAGTGATTACCCAAAGTGCTTTAACAGATTTTCTTTTCTTTCGGACCATCTTTCTCCTAGACCTTGGTAAAAAGTGGACATCTTACTTCAGCAGCTTCCGAAATGACCACAACGCACTTCACACAAATTGCGAGCGCTGCTGTTGCTGTTGCTGCTTGCCTTTCCCCCGTACGCCCTGCCAGCACCCAGAGATTTTCCAAATGACTCCGTCCGACAGCGTCCGGAAAATCCTGCTGACACCGGAGAGGGGAGAGAGGGGGAGCGAGGGTCCACGCTCCCCGGGAACGTTTTATATAAGAGTTGTTGTGCATCCGTGTCATGCAATTTCCTGGCCCTGACGTTTCCATTTAGCCGGACAAATTGGGAGTGAAACCAACAATAAATTACATATCGCTGCATGTAATATTGTGTAATTGTGTAATGATCGTCGAGAGTACATGGGTTATTAGGCTTTATATTGTCACGGATGTTGTTAAGGCCGCCGGCAAACATGATTGCCTTCCATTTATTCCAATTTGTTAGGTTTGCAACTCACATTAGCCATAACTCTGTGCCTGCATTCATCAGCTCTATTTTCCAACAGCAACACAATAATAATAATAATTTCAAGAAAGTTTTCAATGTCTGATGATGTGATGGAACAGTTATATCTCAAACATATTGCTTTTAGTTTGTTTGCTGGGATAATGGACAAATATTGACTCAAATAAACTATGAATGTTACATAAACGAGAGGGGAGTCCGATCTCCCACGTAGTCTGACGAGAACAGGATTGATGATTGAAAATGAAAGCTGTTTCTGTCTACAGCTTTCGTTTTGTTGATTAACACTTTATTTGGTTTATCACGATCATAAGAAGCTAACATGCCCGTTAGCATGCTAGCTAAAAGCTGACTGGCTAGTGCCACTTTGGCAGTATTTACAACCAAGTTTGAGCGGGAAAAAAATATCTCCATTGTATAAAAGTAGCATTTACTCTCATGGCCAATTATTGAGTAAAAAAAAACGCAATATGCCACAACAGCTGCAGTGGCGCTTGTGGCCTCTAGGGGCAAAAGTTCCTTAGTTCTGCTTTAAATAGTAACAATGAAATGTTGGCGAATAAGCTGGTGATATTCTTGACTGGGGAGGAGTTGGCTGCTCTGCTTTGTGATGACGACACTAGGGGCCGCCATTGCTGTACTACCTCCACATAGCCGCTAGTCTCCCATTGGACTCCCATTGCACTTAAAACACGTTAAAAACCACTTTAAAGCCTGGGTTCTAATTTTCCTAAACTTTCTACAGTACAGCTAGATATTCCTCCTGTGATAACGCTGGGGTTGTTACAATTAAAGAAACAGACTGGTTTTCGTAAGAAAAATGTTCAAAGTCTCATACTAATGAGGGCCGTACTGTTAGCATTGGAGCTGCACAAACTACACGTCGCGCAAGGGCCGAGTCCACAGTGAAGATCTCGCCCTCATGCCGTTTTTAGGAACATACTTCGTCAGAGCTGGGGAGGAGGAGCCTGTAAATCCGCCATGATTTCTCCCTCGAACGTGGTCATTGTGGTAAACGGGGAGGAGTGAGGAATGACGGTCTGTTAATAATATATCTATGTGTTGGGCGTACGGCGTAGCTAGTACATTGCATTGCGTGATACAGCACAGAACGGCTCAGAGTCGATGATGTTGGTTTATGGGCTTTAAAAATGTGGAGGACAGTTTATGGGTTTGAACATTGACGGAAGTGTAATCAGAAAGAAAACGAGGCGCTGATGCTGTAGAAGAAGAAACAGCTTTGTCCGAAGAATACTCAAAAACTGCGTAAATATTATGGAATACAACTCCAGGTATGTCCTTGACAAGGGAACAATGTTAAAATATGAGCTTTGCGTGATATGTCCATTTGAAAGAGAAAATGTAAGAGAAAGTTCAGAAAAAAACCTCTGTAAACCTGAGCGCTGTGTGAAGAATAAGTCCCTGGTGTTATGTCCGTGCGCTTGATTTAAAGGATCTACCTACACACCACCAATCATACTCCTGCCTCCGCACACAATCGGCGGGCGCCTTCTCCACCATGAAAACATCAATATTACTGACAGCAGATAACTCCGGCGATAATAATGCCAGGACAGCCCTCTGCCCGTTTCAATGAACCCGGTAATTACTCGGAAATAAGGTGTTGTGGCCACGAAAGCATCGCCGATACGATCCATGTTTCTTAACACTCTCCAAGGTCAATAAAACCAGAAGTAATGATGAATGGTAGAGGCCGCCATTTTGTTTTGTTCTGCTGCTCGGTCATGCTGAATGTGACTCCCTCCCAGCTGCCCACTCGCGCACCCCCTGAGATGACAAGGGCGCCCCACTCTTAAGGCCAATGGTGAAATATAGTCATGGAGCTGGGAGGTTCTTGGTCATTTAAACGGTGTGGAGTGGAATACCACGGGGGACGCTTTGGAGGACGCTTTGACATACAGGCTTAAAAAGTTCAAAAGATCAGCAGAGAAGGGCAAACGGTCCCCGAGTGGGATGCGGTTAGTTCTGTGGGGACAACTTGGCATTTGTTTTTGTGGTCAGATGAGAAAGAGAGAATGTCCAGAAAAGAAAATTTGTTGAAGTGCGTGGACCAGATCTGTCACGGAAGTGTCTTTCGGAGCCCCCAAGATAAAAGCGACTCCATGAAAGGGATTGAGTCACTCGAGCGCCGCTGCAAGAAGAGACCTCAAAGGCAAGTGCGCGCTGTATGTTGAAAATAACACTGGGCTATAGCCACAGACCTCAAAGCATCCACCATCAGCCTTTTATTAGTAGCTGTTAACACCATGTCGTGTTTTTGATGTATTGTGATGTTTTTAGTGAGGCTGCAGCCAATAGCGGGCTTAAAGTGGAATTGTTCTGACGGGACGGAGGAGAGCAACACTGTAGGCTACATCTAATCGACTTGTACTTTCCTTATCATTGCATTCAGGGTAAAGTAATCCAATATTTACACAATCCCAGCCCTATGGTAGCCAGCGATATCAGATTAAGTTTGAAAATATCAGTTTGAAATCAAGTTAGCTTTTCGCATAAAACTTAAGTATAGAAGGCAAAGATATTTAATAAAACTCTAGATAGGAGATGGCCATAGTACTATGTTGGCAATCCTGACGGCCATCTTGTGACTGGCCCTTCTAACCCAGTGCAATGTAATCGAATGGGAAACACCACTTTTTCCTCAGTGCTGTTTTGATCTATCTTTAATAGTTATTTCATGATTCTTTGATCATTAAGGCTGACTTCATGTCATATCTGGCAAGAAAAAACGTTTTTTGCAGGTTTTTTTTTTAAATTTTGTTTTCAGTTTTAGGAGGCATAGACGAGCTAAACTTTTTTTTTTTAATCTCTGTCAAACACTTAAATTGAATACTTTAAAACAGTATTTCTGTATTTTTTTTAACACTACGTGACCAATATTTATTGAACATGGGACAGTGATACAGTGAATGCTAACCACTGAATCCTGGGAATGAATGAAGAAAACAATGCTAATGCGACTAAAAAACAAGACATTTGAGATACCGAGACTTAGAAGTAGTACGACCAATCCCAAACAATGAGTGTGTATCTCATTCTGCAGTCAATCAATGAACATGTTGCTCATGGTTTTACATTGGTTGCTATAGGGGTTAGCCTAGCCTCACGATTGCCATGTCAATGGGGCTCATGTCCTATCTAGAGTTTTATTAAATATCTTTGATAGAAGGATTTGAGTAATGAGAAGCAACATTAGCAATATGTGGTCATTTAGCTGAATCTGTGAGCGCCATTATTTCACTATGTTAATGTTGTTCTTCTGATGTGATTTTCATTTTGTTTTGGTGATTAATGGCACTGACAGCGGTGCACATTTGATATGAAAAGAAGTATGTGCCTTTTGTCAAAATGAATGAAAAAGAATTTGATGTCGTGGATGCACAAATCTACTGTATAACGTTCCATATCGGTAACTGTATACAGTAGCCTTCATTAGCATGCAGCAGTATTTTCATCACCATCCGACACTTAACTCCCTTTAAATAATTTATATTTTCCCATCTCTTTCAGACAGTTTTCCAGCTCCCAACTTGGATTTACAAAAGCTCCGTTTACATCACAATTGCAAAGGCTTTATTCATGTGCCGTTTGCTTCTTTTTGCTGCACGCTGACTGGATTGACATACAGTAAATTAGAATAACTTTCCACTGGCAGGGTATATAAACCATATACATTTGGGACATCAAGCTCTATATGCTTCGCCTTATTTCTCCTCCTGCGCCACAAAGACTCCCATCCAGAACATACTACACATCTACACACAGCGGTCTGATTTATCACCGAGCTATTTTTAGAGCTCCACAGATCTTCATTTGGTCCCAGCCTCGGACTCCAGCGAGGCATAGTATAGTCAAAGAGTACAGCGGCTCCATATTAGCCAATGAGGACCTATAGAAAACGATACTGCACCAGTGGTAACATCGGATCAGACTGTGTTTCATTATAGATTCTTTGTTTTACACTTTAAAACAATGCATCTTTCCACAACACAGAGCTGATGTTTTTTTGGTTTTCTTATAAAAATATTTGGAAAGTGTCACAACAAGGGCTGGTGACAGGCTGACGCGGCCATGGTTTATTTGACAAGAGGAGGTGTGAGAGAGAGATGAGAATGATGGCTGACGGAGCGGGTGATGGGTGGAACAGCGGCGCCACCGATTCGAAGAGTTTGGAAAAGTTTGTTGGGAGGTGCAGCACAAAGGCACAGTGGTTATGTGCTCTGAGAAAGTAAGTAAGTGCTTTATTTGTGATTTTAAAACCGTGCGAAATTGTGTTCTGGCGTTAACCCTGAGCTGCCTTCAGTCTCCTCTGATCCTCTGAAACGGTGCATGGGTTTGTCCCTGTTTCAGAGCGTGGTGCCCTGCACTGGTCAGCTCCTCCTCCTTCCTCTTCCTCCTGCAAATATGAGCAAATAGAGCAGAGTATACATAACACAAACTCGATTCATTTCAGATCAGTATTTAAAGGAACAGGCCACTGTTTTTCCATGCAGAGATATGTTCTTATCTGAGCTTAGACGAGTTGATGCGTACCTATCTGGACTTTGTGCGTGCCTGTGGAAGATCGTGGTCGCTTCTAAAATCACCCCGTTTGGAGCCATAGGAATATACTGGGAGAGGCCAAATGCTAACAACATCTTTAGTCGTTTTGCGTGAATGAGGGCACGCGCAAAGACCAGACAGTTGCGTATTAACTCGTCTAGACTCAGGTAAGAACATATCTCAGTATGGAAAAACGGTGGCCTGTTCCTTTAAGTCGATTGGTGGTTACAGCAAGTGCCATGTTTTATGTGCAGCTCCTTTGAAATAAACCCTGTGTTACCTGCTTTACCAACTTTAATAACCTTAAATGGATAATGAATAATAAACCAAGAGAGAAGCTATTAAACCCTTTCTACTGAGTAAAATAATCAAATTAGTCAAGCTAGCAGATGATTCCAGCAGTTTGGGACTGTTGCAAGCCTTTCCGTGTAGAGTTTCTCCTTGCTCTCTTTGTGTGTTTCCTCTGGGTGCTCCTGTAGAGTTCGAGGAGCCCGACAAGAGACGAATGATTAAATCTGGAAATAATTCACGGACATGAAGGTGCTACATGTTTGATATCATTTGTGCGTATCCACTCTCACATGGATAGTCTTTCGAGTGAGGAAGGGTAAATCAATATAGCTTTTACACCCAGTTCACGAGCTGCAAAACAGAGCAGACAACTTAAATATAAAAAGTCGAAACTTTGATATGACTTATATCAAAAGCTTGAAAAGAAATCCCCAGTTGAAAATAGTGCAAGGAGATCGCTCAGACCATCATTAAGGAAACTGTCCGCTTCTGCAATTGATATGACAAAACAACAGCGGACATTTATAGCCTTTCTTACAAAAAAAACGCATCCAGACAAATTAATTACTGCATGACCATGACCTATTGGAGAGCTTGTTTACCGTCCGTGATGTCTCTTTGAAATGAGGCGACTCGAGATTTCCCCCCCCAAAAAAACAAGCGTCGTACCAAAACATGTAATTAGACTAATGGAGCTGAAAATAGCAGCATATTTGTATTTCCGACGGATGAACTTCAAACTTTCTCAAACTTTTTTTTTTGCGCTAAGTCTGTACAGCCCGACACTGTCTGTATGTTAATGTGTTGTGCCCCCGCGCCTCAACACCCCCCCCCCCCCCCCCCCGCTCACCTCGCGCAGGGAAGGCCAGCCCGAGATGTGTTAAGACTCTCTCGTGATTGAATTTGAATATTTAACCAGCTTCCATTAAAAGGCTGATTAATTTGAGGGCACTCCAGAAGTTGCCGGAGCATGAAAAAGGAAAATGAAAAAGGGGGAGGTGGGAGTGGTGGGGGGATTGAGATTATGTCCACACTTCGTTCGCTGTAATTGCGAACCTAACTTTGGACAATTGGAGATTATGTGCTCTGTTAAATACAAGTCAAGACCTGTAACTTTTTGGAAGTTCTGGCCAAGTTCTTCCCAAGGCTCACGGTCGGGCTAAAGTTGGATGATTGGGCAGAACTTGAGTGCCCCTGATGACTGAGGAGTCCTCACTTAGTCTCCACTCTTTCTGTCTGAGCGCCTGCTGCTCTTGTTGCTGGAATCAACTCACTGCTTTATGACCACAACGCTCGGGGCCGGCAGTACCTCTATGTGGGCGGCAAAACAAGCTAGTTTTCCATTAGTTAGCATTGCACTTTCCACAACTGTAAAGCTTGGTTTTTGTAAGGTACATTTTAGAAATCTTGTATACTAATGAGGGCCGGACTTTGATTGACAGGCCGTTAGCATTAGAGCTAATGGCGCGAGCACGACCGAACTGCAAGCCCCGCGAGGGCCGAGTTTACAGTGAAGATCCCGCCCTTATGCCCTTTTTAGGAACATGCTATATCACAGCGGGGTAGGAGGAGTCTGGAAATCCACCATGATTTCCCCCTCGTACGTAGTTACTATGGCAATCGAAGGAGTGTAGAGACGGATTGTTTTATTATTTTGTCTATGCTTAGAAGTACAAAGACTTAAAACGACAAAGATGGGGCGGGGCGGGACTTAGCAAAGCTTAACTCCTCCCAGTGATCTATATCTAGTCTGCGGGATGAGCTTAAACTTTGCATCGCTGCCGAAGCCTTTTGGATGAGAGGCAAAACGTTCTAGACTTCAACTAAGGAGTACAGAAGATGACTCAAGAACCTTCACTGAAGATGGACAACTCCTGTACAACTGAGAGCTTACACTGACATGTTCCAAGTATTGGAACATGTATTCTACTCAACATGAAATACTGTGTGTTTATGGATAAATGAACATCAAAACTGTAATCAATGAAACCAAAACTTAAAGTGGAATAGGTTTACTGCACAGATGTGTGATGTATATGAAATATATATATATATAAAATAAAATAAAACATAATTTTTATTTTTTTGGTGTGAATTTCAGAGGTAGACCAATAAATGGGAATAAAAAACACCCGACTCTCCTCTCTTGGCCTTGAAAACATCACAAAAGTACACAAGTGCCTTGCTGCTATCTCATAGTTACAAAACTAAAAATACATTAATTGAAACCATTATATAACGGTTCAATATCTATGAAGCATGTTTTTTTTTTCAGTTGTTCAGAACCTTGCAATAAAACAGAATATAACTTTGACCCCCTGAGCATCCCTGTTGTTGACACCGAACGCTGATATTGAAGCACTGAGATATTTTTATCTGTATCTGGCTTCCCCATGTTTGCTGCTATCTATTCCCTTCAAAATGAAAAATGCTTTCTTGAGTGTATTGTTGTCCAAGGTTACACTGTACACCGACGTTAATTTAAAATGTACAGCCACCTATATAGGGAGTTGCTTTGGGGCACGTTTACCATTGCGTCCCTAGTAATGCATATTCCGTTTGTAAAATAAGCTAACATTCAAGTCACAAGCCCGACCTTTCGTGCGTCCAGTTATAAAAAGGCAATGTGGCGTTTTGATATGCGAGCCGTGACCTGGCCTCCCACCGCCTGCCACTCATACGGTGCATTAAAATGGACAGATGTTGAGTCCGTGGCTGTGATGGCTAGTGGCGCGTGCAGATGTTCGCTAAGACCCTGGAGATGCGGTGAGTGGCAGGTCCAGGTGTTCACAAACACTTTGAAAAGCAACTGGGGACATGTTATTGTCGTCACTAGGAATAACTGTCCACGGGGAATCGAGGCACATATATCATGGAGTTAATTTTTAATCTGACTTAATAAAACATGATTTCGACGATGATGGACCTTCTATTGGTGATGATAGTGTTATGGAGCTGTCTCACATGGAAAGTGTCCCACGCTCCATGGACAAACCTGTGCAGCGGTTTTATTTTAATCTATTTCTGAATTCCAAACAATTCGACGGCTATGACCATGATCATCTTTGCAATTTATACATTATCAATGTAAATGCCTGCTGGATAGAAATTTGCCCAAATGCATGATTTAAAATTCCATTGGAAATGAAAATTGGACACGAACAGACCATAATGATATGAACTCCAAGCTTAAAGCAGTACTAAGTAACGTGTTTACCTTAATAAATCCTTTTCGTAGTCCCTGTGGGGGTAATACAAGTGTTTATGGGATGATTGGAGGGTCTTTCATCTCCCCCTGGTGTCTCTGACCAAAAAAACATGTTTGCAACTTGACTGGAGAAAGCAATACACACTAATGAAATCACGATCATGCTAACGGGCAAAGCTAACTGCGGGCTAACGTCACTTTAAACAGTATTTACAGCAAAGTTTGAGTGAAAAAAAATATTTCCATCGTATAATTGGATGCACAGTAACCCTCTCTCCCTTCGCCTTTCCTGTCAGCGTAGTATTTACTCTCCAAGACAATGAATAAGTTAAAAAATCGTAACTTGCTACTACACCTGCAGTTGCGCTTATGGCCTCTAGGGGGAAGAGTTACTTTGTACTGCTTTAAAACCCTGTATTACGGTAATCAACTGAGATTGGGATTCGTACTGCGTTGAATTCCCAGTTAGTATAGCTGCGAACCAATGAAGCTCTCAACATACTCAGATAACTGTAGTAATGTATTCAAATGCTGTGATGACGGCTTGACATTAGTAGGCTAACGCTAGCCAACAGGCAAACACTGATAGATATCTTCTTGGGCTTTTTTCCTCTGACAAGCCACTTTGTCAGCTGGGTTTAGTTAGAGACTTTGACGAGATTTATCTTCTTTGTTTTTTAATAAGAAGAAAATGGAACATGCTAATCTCAAGCCATGGCTGTGGTTAGCGTGTACGTACTTTCCCGTAGTGATCAAACCGCTAACTGAGTTGTTCCATAGCTTTTAAACTTTTTTGGTAATGTTCAGCTAATATAACTTTATATGGACAATGTGACCATAAGAACGCTTTTAGATATCTGAGGCTTTTCCTACAAATGTGTGCTCCTGTTAGACAGGGGCTTCCCGGACCTTTTTGGATTGAACTTTCTACCCCCATACAAATGAATGGTGTAAGCTAGTCCCTATGTTTAAGTATAGTGAGGTATGACTTGTCCATTTCAAGGGCCATACGATTTTGTATAATTTAAATAGTTGGGGAAAATGTACTGTTACCATGGAGATCCGCCATGTTTACATGCCCTAACATGCATTTTCCATAGATTAACATTAGCTAAAAACAGTACAGGCCTATAGAAAGTAGAGAAAAAAGACAGTATTTAAACCTTTATATTGTGTATTATTGCTGCAAATCCCATGATGCTTAGTGATATCACATCATGACCCTGAACTCTATGTGGTTAACATAATCAGATTAGCATTTTATGCGCTAATACTTATCAAAGGAGAAATCTAAAACGGTTTACACATGCTTAATGATTTCTAATGAAGCTTTGACATAACTTATTTGTGGTCGATGGTTTGACCAGCTGAAAACATCTCTTTCATTATTATTTGATGTTTGTTTACCAAATGCTAACGGCTATAGGAAAAATACAACACAAGAAAAACTTTCCCAGGCTAGTCAGCTTTCTAGTTGTCTGCATACGTTTGGCTCGTACGCCGCTACTCCTTTTTATTGCTATGATGTTACCTGCATGCTGAGCGCAAACACGGTGAATTTCACCCGTACCACTGGATTTATGACATTGGATCGTGATCTCTATGCCGACCTATCTTACTGATTTACTGGCGACTCCTTAGAACTGGAGAAAATTTGTGAAAATTACTTTATTTCTCGTGGTTTTGATGATTGAAACTGTAAATGACAAAGCATTAATTGCCTTGGGTACCACCAAATGCTATAGATCTCACTGTCACTTTGCAGATAAACCTAGGGCACTGCAACGTTCTCGGCTAAGGAGGCACGTCACCATGGCAACGGGCTGACGTGACGGCTAATGGCCTTCTTATCAATTCAATCCAAATGACTCTCCGGCAAACAACGGCGGATTCCTCAACCCGTGCACGCTGCAGGTAGGTGGGTGCTTTAGTCCTTGAGATGTCCAGAAAGCATTTCATTTAATGGCGCCCATATACAACAATAGAATATGCAGGCATTCCTTTTTAACATAGCTTCCGGGTGTAAACACACTCCATCACAGTGACAGGTTCATAGGACATTTCACTTTCGCGGTCTATATCTATCTGGTGGACACACACACGTAATGCACTAGACGCACGTCCCGCAGGAATCCATCTTCATTTGGTGTGTTGGGGAGCAGCCCTGAGAATCAACTCTGCCCCGCGCCATAACTCATCTGTGGCTGCCGCTTCTGCGCGCTGTCCGACCAACGAAGCAGCGTTCAGCGGCAACAGCAAACCGAGGCAAGATTGACATGTTGTTTGACGTGGTTTATAACCGAGCAGGACATGGTGTTCAATTTCACACACCAGAATGTTTTCAGTCCTCATAATGAGGCCTTTTTGAAATTCTGAAAATCAAACATTCATTAAAGTTTAGGGCTAATAGTAGAATTCCATTCATTTGCTTTTGAAAGGTGCCTCTGAGTAAGTTGTGTAGATTTGTATTTATTTATCTTTAACTTTTTCAAAATGGTACATCAAGTTGGGGCATGAAAACTTTCTGAGCCAGCTGTTGTGCTTGAGAGTGAAGTTGGATACAGCCTTGCGTATTGTTCATTTACATATGCAAACAATGATCTGGAATCATGGTTATTTTTAAAGGAACAGTCCACCGTTTTTGCATACTGAGATATGTTCTTACCTTAGCTTAGACGAGTTGAGGCGTAATAACACCTTAGGAGCACTTCAATGTCCACGCAGTGCAGTCAAAGTGCTCCTAAGGTATTATTACGCATTACAATATAGTACCCCTTTTTATCCGCTTAGAAAATCGACATGTTTAATTTTGTAGGACTATACTTGGATCGTGTAAACGCTCACATGACCGTATTTAAATAGGGAGAACATGAAAGAGCTTTGTCGCTTCTAGCCTGGCCATAGCCACCCGTAAACTCTGGTCAATTATAATTTCTCTACATGTATGTCTGGGCTTGATCTCAGTGGCTGCGTTACATCGGCTGACTTTTTATCTACCATTCAGAGAGCGGGGGAGGCGGGTGTTGTAGGTGACGTCAAGCATTTGCGCCGATTTGCGGGTTGTAGTTTGGCAACGGCGGCGGATACAAAAGTTTAAGTTTAATGGTTTTGTATAGCCCAATATCACAACAGAAGTCGCCTCACAGGGCTGCACCAAACATTAAGGCAATAAAACAGAGCAATAAATATGACAATTAAAAGTTCAGGTGAATCCAGGCAAATATATTGTCCAATAAGCGTCGGCAGCAGGTAGCGATGAGCGGCGTGGGCGTCCCCTGTCCTTAGACTCTCCAGCACGGCGAGGAAAAACTCAAAAACCCGGCAGGAGAAAAGAGAAACCTTGGGGAGAACCACAGAAGGAGAGATCCACTCCCATGGACGGACAGGCTATCGAGACCCAGGGCCGAAGGATCCCTCAGCAGACGGGCCAAGATTTCAAACCGTCCAGTCCTCAGATTCCAGAATGCAGGGTTCCTCCGTTCAGCCGGGTTCCTCCGTTCGAAAGAAATGGAAGCTCCTCAATCCGTCCAGGCTCGGCTCCCAAATATCCAGAAATTAAAATTGAAGCCTCACTGGGGCGCATTACATACGACCAAACGCTAGCGAAAATCAGATCCAATCGTTTCAAAGGAGTTCACCCCTCCCACCTGATAACGGAGCTCAATTGAGAAGTTCCAGACCCATATACGAAACGAAGTAAGTACGAGGGTATGGTAAAACCAGGCTAGGTCGCTTCTAACTTCACCCCCGTTTGGGTCCAGAGACCAGACAGGTACGCATCAACTCGTCTAAGCTAAGATAAGTATGCAAAAACAGTGGCCTATTCCTTTAACTCTGTAAAATAGCCATAGTCGTTGGCTATAGTTTGTCTGTTCTGAAACGAGTACAAGATTCGGTCAAACTGACAACTTTTCCAATGGGGTTTTGCTTCAGGATTTCCAGAAGAGAAAAAAAAGGGCAGAAATATTTTCAGTCACTTGAGGCTTGGCTTGAGGTTTCCCGTCAGTCTTGGTTCGTTCTCCTACTGTCCCAGTGAGCTTGTACATGCCTGTGTTCCTGTGTCTAATTAATACTTTGGCAGACACAGCCCCGAACAGCGGAATTCCATTTGCAACACAATTAAATTTTCAAGCTGCACACTCGCTCCTTCTCCCACAAGTTATACAAGAGGCAGAAATGAAGTAGATTCCATCAACAGACAAACTTGGCAAACATTAGCAGGAAACGACTCGCCGGACGCCAAGAAATATTTGATTAATTCAAGATATTAGATGGGCGTCGATTTCCAGAGGGACTTTGCGAAAGACATAGGCTGAAGCTGAAGCTAAGTGTCCGCTGTCTGGTTATAAGCGACTTTGTAGACGGCATTCTGACAGCACGCCAAAGCGGGAAGCGGCGCTATCCTGCGGGAGCTCATTAGCTTAGCATTCTGCCTCGGTGGTCCTGCTTTGAATGAACACACATGAAGAAACTCATCACGCTACATTCCACATATGATTGGTACCTATAGACTATCAGGAGTATGTGGTGGTATGGATATGGCCCATGTACTTTCTGTTTCAACATTCTGCTCTTCCATTTTTCCTTTCTACGACTCAATTCTCACAGAACTGTCATTTGGCTCTTTCGCGAACCAATATGGCTGCTCATCAGAAGAACTCAGCATCGACCGACTATGAAAAGATAGTTGGATTTCCCTCTCTGTCAGGCTTTTTGTACGCCATCTGCTTCTCTCTCACAATTAGCTCACGGCGCTGACAGCCAGAGCATCAGTTACGTCTCACTTGTGCCGTCGCAGGAGCTTTCGGTGTAGCGCACAGAAAGCCAGGTGAGCCAACAAGCCAAAAGGATTCCCGCTAACAGACGAAGGGGGAGGTGAAAGCAGGTTCCTCGCTGTGTCTCTGTCGCCGAAGTGTGACACGCAGCTCTGAAGACAGCCACCTGTAGAACAAGATAGATGGAGTTTAATTAAGGGCTTCTTTACCAGCATGTTTTGCTATGTCATCATGCACGGTGTTCATGAGTGCCCTCAAACTGTACTGGAGGCCAACTGCAGAAGTAGAATCAAACACACAGCAAAGTTTAGCCCACGATGTAACAAAACTGGATTCCAACACCTTCCATTCTGTAGTTCTTGGAGTTCGGTGCAAGCGATCAAAGCCCTCGCGCCTTTAAACCGTTGGGAATTTTCACCGTTCCAGGAGGGAAAGTTGTCACTCCCATCGAGAAAAAAAAAAAAAAAAGCTTTTGATCATTTACAATCACAGGAGGAGCATGCATTATTCCTCAGCAGAGCAGTCACGCAAACACATGACAGGCCAGGCGTCGGCAGCAGATAGATTATTAATCAAGAGATCTGCCATTTGTGAGTCGCTTTACCCGGCGCCAAGAGGAACGGCGCTTCAATTTGGCAGTAATGCAGATATATATATATAAGCTAATAATGCTCCTCTGAGGTCTTCGGGTTAATGTGCTACAGAAATGGACATGTTTTGATCAATAGTTCTAGAATAGGTGCACGTGTATCACTACGCTTGAGCACCTCTCCTGATAGATTGCCCCGGTGGCCTTTAAGCATGGGTCAAATGTTCTTACACGAACTGTAAAATGAATTCCATCAGTTGATTTATTAAGCTTGAAACATGCATTATTATTTTACAAGCAATGCCCAATTAAGTCCACATGTCTTCCCGCAGTCTTCCCATTATCTGTTTAAGAACTGTTCGAAAGATGTTGTTGGCTTCCATTTGGAGTAAACTCATTTGACACCTGCAACTAAATCCCATAAACCAAACCAGCCAGGAGCAGCGGGGGGCACATCCTCGGATCAGAGCTCGATCCTCACGCTGCCAAACTCCACACACACCCCGGCCCCTTTTTCTCCAAAGCTTCCCGGCGCAACTCACACTGAGAAGAACGCAAACACGAATTTGTCAAAGGGGAGAGGAGGAGAAGGGGAGAAAGCTGGCTGTTACGGAGAGGGGGAGAAGCTTCCTGACAGTGTGGAGAGACCTACAGTGGTGGAACCCACGCCCCAGAGGCAGGGGTGTATCTTTGAAGTGTCGTTACATCAAAGCAAAACCCCTTCTGTACTCATTTTTTTTTTTTTAATCTGCTGCAATCCCTGCAAACCGTAATTTTGTCTTCTTTGGCGGACGGAGAGGCTGACTGACACATACAGTACTTTGGGGTTTGTGCGATTGGAGAAGGAAGCGAAGAATACTGCAGATGATGGACCTTGAAATACACAAAGGTTCTCTTAACAGGAAGTAGAGATTGTGGTTAGCAATTGACAATCAAAACTTAGGTGCTTGTATTGTCACTTTGGTCGATCTGATATCACCAAGTACGTAAGAGCCCAGGACAAGTGTGTTTACAGCCAGCCCATCAGCCAAACATAACCCTAACATTGGTCCTGGGCAAACAACTTTGACATTGGCCCTGGACTCTTAATTACTTGGTGATATCAGATCCATTCGTCGTTTCAGTTCAATAAAAAGCATGAACGTCCAAAATGGTTGCACTTGTTTGAAATCTCTCGAAGACATCGTTGTAAGCACTGGTATAGCAAATCACTATCTTGCCCGTCGTGCTGCACTATCCATGCTTTGCAACGTTCAGAATCCATCCAAGCCAAGGCCATCAATCGAACAGACAGACTTATGATTCACATGGCAAGAATGATTTCTCCAACACGTTCGCTCAGCAGCTTCAAGCGAACATAAATGCAATTCAAGTCGGTGCCGGTCAAGGGTCAAACTCAAAATGATACCTGGTCAGAGAAAGATGGGAATTATGTATAGAGCTAGGAGGCATAATGAAAAGAGACATGTTTTGTTTTTTTCTTCTTGCATTTCATTTGTTGGGTTTTAGCGCTTCTCCATTGCCTGTAGCAGTGAATTGCCCGCGCTGTGATTCTTGTTATTATGACCCATGACACTCATTTGGATTCATGAAGGTTCAGTACCTTTCAGAAGAGATGACGGCTGGAGAGACGCACACATCACTGTTTACAAAAGCGTTAGAGATACATTGACGGACGTGCGCGCCGGAAGACGGAGCCACACACATTGGCCGCCTCATGAGCGAGACTGGCCGTGAGATGAATACGTATTGCTGGGTTGACTTTCTTTCTATCAATCACACATGGTTATCAGACGTTCACGAAAGTTAATTAAAAACTGTAGTGCTGAGCGTTATTGGAAACTCAGCTGCAATATGGAACATGTTCAAAACAAAGATTAAACATCCATCTTTACCTGACGATAAAAATGACCCATCAGGCAGACGTGACCAAATGAGATCATCTCGTATGCGCGAATCATGAAGTTCTGGCCCGGCTTGTACAAAAACTAGCACCGTGGGAGGCGCGTTTGTTATTGTCTGAAGCGCCTATTCTTGGTCTTTAATTTCATACGTGACTCATCAGAAAGAACTGACTTGTAAATACGACAAGTGAACGTACGCATATGTAAGCGCCTCACTTTCACAAGCTCATGTTATCTAAGCAAATTGTTGTTTGCGCCTGTCAGTCACACTCGCCTTTCATGTTGGAAAAAACAAAGGAACGGGAAACAGGCCTTGTATGGATGACAGTTCCCACAAAATGTGTAGCTTACAACAGGGAACTCTTGTATCTGGCGTTGTCAAATGTCTATAAACTTGTCTGCTGCTTATATGACTGTGATGTTTTCAGAGTTTTAGTGAAAGTGAATGCCATGAAACGTAGAAATATAAATGGTTAGCGGCGTTCGATCCTAACGTATCCTGACAGTTTAGGAAGCCGTCAAGTTTGGGAAGGTTTTTTTGAGTCTGTTAAAGCGGTGCAAGTAACGTGTTTACCTAAATAGTCCCCATAGTCCCTCCGGGGGTAATACAAGTGTTAAGTCATCTCCCCCTGGTGTCTCTGGCCAGAAAACCTTAATTGTAATTTGCTGCCGCCGGGTAGGTGTCACCAATACACACTAATGGAATCACGAAGAAGAAGCTATCAGGCTAACGGGCAAAGCCAACTGCAGGCTAGCACCACGTAAACAGTATTTACAGCCAAATTTGAGTGAAAAAAAAAATCTCCATTGTGTAATTTGATGTACAATATCCATCTCTCACTTTGTTTTTTTTCTGTCAGCCCAGTATTTACTCTCACGGACAATTAATGAGTAAAAAAACGTCACATGCTACAACACCTGCAGTGGCGCTTATGGCCTCTAGGGGCAAGAGTTACTTGGTACTGCTTTAAACCATTCAGTGTATTTTCCCTGTATGCTAGCTGTAAGCATTTAGCAAAAACTATAGACCACATTTAGACTATTTCAAAGCCTTGTTAGAAATCATTAATATGTACAGATATTTTTTTTTTTGGTTTGGTTACTTTTGAAAAGAATTTGCATATAAAAGTGGGCTATGTGCTAAATGCTAAATCATGTTCAGTTACATTTCAGCTTTTTGAGGGGCCACTAAACATCATCTTATAATATGTTAATGATAGAGAAACTACAGAAATTATATAAATGGCATGAAACAAATACCTCGCCATACTAAGACCTTTTTTACCATTCACCTGTATGGGGATAGACCACTCCATTCAAGCAGCTCCGCGTTGTAATTTTGTTTAGTCGCTGTCATGCAAAGCGAGGCGACTTAACCATCTCCTCAGATGTAGCCGCATGTTCTGTCAAATCTGTCATGGCCACCATATGGTCCAGAACTTAGTCATTAAAGTGACATACCGCAGATGTCTTTGATTCTATATCCTCGTCAAATCACTGCCACAAGATGTGTACATGCACGACGCCGCTAAAGATGCCACAGTATTTTACTCCTTCTGCGCTCAAGCTTTGAAATCCAACTGTAAATCTTGTTACGTTGATTCAGCCGCTCAGTAATGTAACGGAAAACATCATCAGTCACTTGCAGACAATCTAGTTATAGATCAAGGAACATCAGAGCGTTTCTTTTTTCCCCCCTCAACAATAAATGATCTGGGCTTTCAAAGACCTATCTTTTCTTGCATGTAAACGCCTCTTTGTCAACGTTCTATAGCTTTGTCATTTCCTTCCTACGCAAACCTACTTCCATATGCCTATATTTCAACATAAAAGGTATTACCTTCTAAACGTGTCCAACAAACGAGCTATCTCCAGATGGTGGGTGTTCATTTTCAGCCTGGTGTTGTGTTATTCTCAGCAGGAGTTAGCGCAATACCGATCACAGCTTTGACAATAGGTTATGGCCACAAAGCTGTGACTGTTCTGCTCCATGCTCTCCTTGTTGTACAGATACACATTCAAACAGTCATTTTCTTGTGGATTGCCGTTTTGTTTTTGCACTGGAGGTGTACAGTTAAAACATGGACAATAGGCTTCCATGGGGCCTCGACCTCCCTGGAAAAGAGATATCCTGGTCAAAAAAAAGGTCAAATTAAATGAAATAATAATAAGAAGTTCAACACTGGTGTTTTGGAGCTTTCAACCATGTTATAACACACCTCGAGTAGTGTTTTACCTTATTCACGTGGTCTACTGTACTTGTTCTGAGCATTTTTGCACTCAAGTTGTATTCATTACGCCGCCATTTATAAACATGGATAAAAATATAACCTTCTATTTTTCATTTGACAGATAATTTCCACTGTTGAGGCAGGGCCCTCCAACCAAACCAAACCAAACCAATGGGATATAAACCAACATAAAGGAAAGGTCCTTTATGTACAAGTTATAAAATATCAAAACTGAACTGTCAACATGTGTGAGTACTCAGTATGTGCTTTATATGTAGTAGAATCACAATATACGAGGAAAGCTACTGAACAGATGTATGTTTGTGAAATCATAGCAACAAAACTCAAACATATTGGGTTTAAGGCGCTCAAACAGTTCAAATTTGTTGCACAATGTTGCCGTTTCCAGCCTTTTGTTGCCCATGTCTCAAATTAGTGACATATATGTTGCGTTATCTCGACATTTTTCGGGTTCAAAACATTCCTGACACTGGTTGTATCCATTCCCTCACATTCACATTGCAGCTTAATCAAACCATTTAGCTGCCATTGCGTGACTGAATGCCCTACAGCGAAGGTATATTCTCAATCGAAGTCTTTATTGAGTATGACATGTTTAAGCAGCCGTATTCCTGTTGCCTTTCTGCACATCAATTATGCAACACGAGAGAAATGTTATTACGGCAAACATGTGGATGGGCGCATTCATGGAGAACATGTGGTGAAAACATGAACAAGTGTTAGCTAGAGAGCACATAGCTTTAAAAAAAACAAAACAAAATAGTGGGCCAATTTGCAGCTCTTGTAGACACGTGGCCATTACTGTCAACCCCGCATGCTTTAGGCTGCCTCAGAGTTGAGGAAGCGCCGGTACGTTCTACATTTTTCATGTGACATGCCCCCGGCAGGTTGTCACAAAACTCATTATTTAGCTTGGGGTCAGGTGAAACATCCCGGACTCACTGGCTTCGTCTCACTGGGATAATACTTTTATGAGAGCGGTTATACAAAATGTCTCAATGCTTGTTGCCGCGAACATTTCCGGTGACCAAACGCTCCGAATTGCACAGCAGTTTAGAAAAAGTTGGGGACAAAACGGTTTATAATGTACATAAGGACACACTGAGGAAAATCCCGTAAAACAAAGGCAGTTGATGATTACTGCTCCGTACGAGAAATAGGTCGTTAGTCACACAGAAATGCAGAGGCAAGTCTTTCAACAGCCGTGACCTCATTTCACTTTTTTCCTCTCAGCAATTTCACACAGAGGCTGACGGCTTTGGACACACCTATTTAGCACTGACCGTTCATCCATTGACATGACTACAATAGATTCATTACACAATTCATTCAAAGCAGATTTCTTTCAAAGGAGCTGTTGATTACATTATGTTACGGTAATGACCAGGAAATCAAGCTTTTATTATGAACATAGATTGTGGATCATGGCTTTTCGATGGATAATGTTAGTGTTTGCACTGTGTGGTTGGAGAGTGGGAAGGGGGGGAGATATGGAATAAAAAGAGTACAATGCGAGTCTTCTTCTGACTTGGATTACTGTTAGGAGCAGTGTTGCGCCTGGAAACTACTCAACAAGTTATACCATATAAGTTCATTGAACATATGAAAACTATGGGCTAAAACATACTAGTTTTGGCTGAAGTTTACTTTTTTGTCATTTAATCTAATCTCTTTACTCCATTTGGTGAAATGTTTGCACATCTTAAGAAATTAAATATCCGCCAAGTTTTTTTTTTTTCTTTCTGTGTTTGTGTTGTTCAAATATAGTATTTGGGCAATAAAAAGCCTATATAAACCCTGCATTAAAGCAGCACTAAGTAACGTGTTTACCTTAATAAATCCTTTTCGTAGTCCCTGTGGGGGTAATGCAAGTGTTTATGGGACGATTGGAAAACCATGTTTGCAACTTGACTGCCACCGGACCGGAGCAAGCAATACACACTAATGGAATCACGAAGAAGAAGCTAGCATGCTAACGGGCAAAGCTAACTGCGGGCTAACGTCACTTTAAACAGTATTTACAGCCACGTTTGAGTGAAAAAAAAATAATTCCATTGTATAATTGGATGCGCAGTATCCCTCTCTCCCTTCGCCTTTCCTGTCAGCGTAGTATTTATTCTCCAGGACAATTAATAAGTTAAAAAATGGTAACTTGCTACTACACCTGCAGTTGCGCTTATGGCCTCTAGGGGGAAGAGTTACTTAGTACTGCTTTAAGTACCCCAATTTATGAAGCTAAATGACAGCCCAAACACTTGCACCTACACGTATTTGTTACACCTTGTACACCTTTATTACACATTGTTTACAGCTGTTGACCTGTGGAGTCCCCCAGGGGTCAATCTTAGGACCCCTCTTGTTCAACTTGTGCATGCTTCCATTGGGTCAGCTAAAAGACAGAAATAATGTGTCTTACCACAAATATGCAGACTCAGATGTACATATGTTGAATAGGGAAACCGGAGGACCAAACTCCTGTGCACTCGCTTTACAGCCCTATATTGCATATTTTTTTATATTCAGGCGCAATCACACCTCCAGCCTCACCCACTTTCAAAAATCACATGCAGATTCGACCGGAATACACAGAGAGGGTCACAGTGGGAGCTCAAACAAAAGCACTAATTGGCGTGGTGTGAAAAGTGCTTTGTTGTCGTTGCAATAAATAACTGTAAACAGCTCGGTATGGAGGAAGAGCCCAGATGTACCCCCACCTACTGTATTGAGGCGGGGGTTTCACACTGTTCCTATTACACCGGCAGTTCTTCAATGATCTATTTTTGGCGCCAGATCTTTGCGGGCATGATCTTTGCGGGCATGGTGTGAAAAAAATGTGATAACAATGAAATCTCACAGGGATGCAGGATGTTAGTTAATGATTAATATATTTGTATGGTTAAGTTATTGTACACTACAGAATTACAGAAATCTAGCTTAAACTTGGAGACTATGCCCTCCTATTTCCTGGTGGGAGATGGACCCAAGGCAAACCTTATACGCAGATCATAAAGGCCATGTTTGTGAAATGCTTCCCCTTCCACCTCATTATCCCATGTTTCCTGCAGGAAATCTGTTTTGTAAAGCCGTGATTGAAGTGTGTTTTTGGCCAGTATGTGGATCAGGTCAAAGTCCCTCTATAAGCCATGCTCTGCTAGTGTGATTTAGTTATAGCTCGGGCCTCTCCAGGGTTTTTTTCTGATGGAAGCGCATAGTGTTATCAGATGTGCGAAGGTAAATAGTGTCAGGAGGAGGAGGAAGAGTGGGGGAGGACGGGCGCAACAGAGAGGAAGGGAGAGAAACCCTTTTTTTAAAAAATATATTAAGTCGTAATCAAAGCTGCGAGGGCTCGACTGATTTATCGATTGTGTTGATTTTTCACTCATGAATAAACCCGCTGATTTGCCAAGGTGCCAATGTTAATCTGCTTTGCATAAATACACGGCTGATCGGCGTCTGTTCCCCTTTTATAAGACATCAGGAAATGACAAAATCGCCTTTTGACTCAAAGAAATAGGAGAAATGAAATTATTTTGTTGCATAAATAATCAGCTTGTCCTGCTGCGGTTTTATAAATGAAGTAGAGGACCACCTTCACCCTGGAAAGACAAGCCATGACCCAAACATGAACTGAATCTGCTATTTATAATGTAAAGTCAAGCAAAATGCCACATATTACTATTGAATAAGCATTAAATAATCCTATAAATAACCCAGAGCATTGGAGCTCACTTCTTTTTTTTCTTTTTTTGCATCAAGGCAACGTGTAAACAAGAAGCAACCTCCTTCTCTCTTGGTACAGCTGTGTTGCCAACTGCATTTGTATTTTCTGTGTTCCTAACCGTTTTACTGGATACTTTTGTACGCTTTGCCGTGTTTTTGTGGAGGTTCAAAGGATTATTTTACTGCAGAGAGTCCACAATGGTCCCCCCCGGGCAAGACTCACAGCTAAGCCACAGATGCCTTCTGTCCCTACTGTTCTGGCTAATGGACGTTCACTGGAGAATGAAACATATAGTGTAATACAGTTGTGGAGTAGAGGGAGCTGCGCAGAAGGAAAAGGGAGGAGGAGGTGGGGGGGCTGACCAGTGCAGGACACCACGCTCTGAAACAGGGACAAACCCGGAAGGCGGTACACCTTTTCAGAGGAGCACTGAAGGCAGTACTCCGGTTTCCCCAACCTTCAGAAACATGCTGGTACGCTTGTACAATGACAAAAAAAGCACTTACTACTTTACACTGCGATCAGGATCAAAATACCTTAGCAACAGTAATTTGACAGACATTTTTTTCTTCTTTTTATGTTGATAAATGTTGAAAAAGTACAAACGCCCGTGACCCACTTTTGTCTAAAGAGAGACTAAAATGCAAAATGGTTTGTTTAAAACGACACCAGTAGAAGCTGAAACACAATGTCAATGTAAGGCATGTCTTTACCTTTTATGTGCCTGACCGATGTACCGTATCAATACAATTCCAACCAGGTAAGGGTGTCCTCATTGTATTATTAGCTGGGGTCAAAGTTCACAGTCACACCAGCCTTCCTTCCCCCGAGCGTGTCTTCGGGCAAGGACGTGCTCGTGGAAATGTCAGGCTCGTCCGCTTCTTTGTCTGCCTGCAACCCGTTTGACTTGACAATTCCCCAGCTCTGACCGGGGGATCAGCGCCTAACCTTGCTCCGCTGCTGCTAACGCACCCCGACCCCGAGTGCAGCGAACGGGTTAACGGCGGCGGCGCCAACGGAAAAGGCAAAAAATAGATGTTCCCAAATGTCTTTTTCAACTCCCACATGCTCCTTTATCCACCAGATGTTGCGCAGACACTTCTATATCCATCACGGGCTATTTGCGAAAGTTGTTTGTGTGCAATCAGTGAGCGTGCAAAATGAAACCAGAAGTTCACGCGCCTATACCAAGTGACACTTCAAACCCCTTATCTGAAAAAATAGTTTGGATAGGCACGTTGGCTTAAGAATATAATTTGCCGACAGATGCACAAACAAGCTCTCGTCCAAATGTGTGTGTGTCACGTTCAAGGGCACCAAATGGAGGAGGGATGCGGAATGATTGGAAAGAGTGGAACTGACTAGGCATGGAAAACGTGACAAAACTCACGTCTTGCGCTCAACCTTGCTGGCTTTTTGTGTACTGTGTTTTAGCGGAGGGTTTGGGTCAGGAAAGGGACGATGGCTAAAGCTAATCAGCATGTAAATCGCTTTGTATGGATTCGATTTGGCGAACCTGGACTGGAAAATTTCCTGTTGTATGTTCACGTTGAAAACCTAAATTGAAGCTGGCCGAGGACAGTGATAAAAGAGTTTCTTTTCTTGGTTCTCATGACAAAAGCTTGCCAGATCCTATGGTTAACTTGGAAAACTCTCTCCTACGTCAATCCCAGCGGCTGTCTGTCCAAAAAAATCAAGTCAAAATGAGTGCCGCCTCATGCAGTCGAAGCTCAGCGACTCTGGATGTTCTCTCACATGACGAATGGCCTTCGACTTACGTCTTTGCTTGAGTACAGTGATCAGGTTTTGTCAGCATCCCCTCACTCTGTACACTCAAGTGTGCATTAATCCATCCGGGGGAGACTTGCGATTAACTGACGGGGGATTAGAGAGGAGGAGCAATCAAATAAAGAAAGGTCAGAGTCTGCCGGGACCAACCTGTTTCCCCCTGTGCCTGTGCAGAGTTTAGATTGGGTTGTGGTGTGTGCCCTGAACCCCCTGTTGGCTGCCTTAAATGGGACGATCTGAGGAGGCAGAGACCTAGAGCCGCCTTCAAGAAGAAGAAGAGAAGAGCCACAGTAAGTGAATCCTAAAAATCTTTCATGAACAGTATAGCAGCTGTGGTGAAATTGAACCAGATACGTTATTTTATAAGTAAATGTAGAAATGAAATGGGGCTGTAATAGTATAGGCCGATTCGTAGAACAGTTGACTAGCCTATGTCACAAAAGGATTGATGAGCTCATTCCACTTTTTGATTATGTGTTAAATTAAAGGTCTTATAACTGTTTTGCTGTGGAGCGTTATCCAATTTGTTCTTTCTGTTGTAACAAGCTTAGATTAGTTGGGGGGGAAAAACCTTTGTGCACTACGCATTCCATTATAAAACCTTTACTGATCATTAGGCTATAGTTATTGTTGTTTACATTACCGTGACAGTAGGCTACTGCTCGCTAAAGGCTGTGAAACGAACCGGCAAACTCATCGAAGTGAAGAAACTGGATAAAGGAAATCTAAAAGCAAAGGAATGAGTTTGGACCACAATGAACAATTTACAAATACTCGCGCCATTTAGTTGTTTGTAAATAAACCACGCTGTGCCGGCCTAAACTTCCAAGTCATGCACGTTTAACTGAAGAAGAAAACATTTTACAGTGTGTCAGCAAATTGTCCCGCCCTTTTTCCCCCGGCCATAACTTCACGGATGTGGCTGAACTTATCGTTCTGGACGACAGACACACTCTTCATCACATTCAGGGAAATGCTTGCTCCGGCTGCTCCTAAACACTGAGCGAGTGGACAGAAAGAGAGAGAGAGAGGGGGGGGGGGAATATATAGTTCAGCGTTTCCCCCCTCCCAAGAACAGCACAGTAATCAATTCCGTTTAGTACAAATCCAATGCACTTAAACTTCCTGTACGAATAACCAGGGGCTGCAGCGCCAAGCTACGGTTATCGATAAAGCAATTAATTCTAAGCCCTCCTCCTCCTCCTTCTGCTTCTTCTTCGCTTTCCTCCTTTCGCTTCTGGATACTGCTGCCCCGGGCTGTTACCTAACCCGTGCCAAAGGACGCACGCCGGTATTGTAAGTGGAAAAGCGCAAAATAGCAAAAAGATATAGCTCGTGTTTTTGTTTTTGTTTTATGACATGAATGCACGCCGAAAGAAAAGCAGTTAATGTTGATAGAAATTGATTCCAGTTTCATTGATTTTGCTTCACGCTACTGATTCAGCCACTCATGTCGCTGATTTGACGTTACGCGTCATTTTTATAGTCTTGGCCCGCAGCATGCGAGTGTGCGTAACGCGCTCGCACAGAGGGATAAATGGTCCGTGGAGCATCCTTGTGGTCCTGCTTGACCTCCGTGAAGCAAGAGCAAGTGATCCAGCGCACGAGGAGAGGACTTGCCGTGCATTTCAAAGTTAAAGCGCTGTTTCAAACCAATCGGGACGAGTGAGTGTATTCGCTTTTGATACGACGTCACCGGTGTCTAGTTTGTGCCGATCCTAAATTAACCACGCGCTTTGACGCCTCGCATCTCAGCGTTCGCTCGCTGGGAGAAAGCGTTACGTGCTGTTGGGTGTTTTATTTTGAAAGCGCGGGCCGGTGACGCTGTCGGGAATGTGTCTGGCCTCACGCTCTCCTCCGCTCAGAGCTCAGTCCGCTCGTAGAGAGAGCAAGATGCCGAAAGGAGCGCTCCGACACACGGCGCCCGTTTCCCCGTCCCCCGGCGCCGTCTCTCTGCCGCGGCGACTCTGATGGGCGTTTTTACTCTCCTTTCACTGTCCACGACGCTTGGATATTTTCGGAAGACGCGAAATGAAGCGCATGAATGTGAGCAACAAGAAGTGTCCCTGTTGTTGTGCCCGTCTCCAACATCAGTAGCCAAGTCCTCTTCTGTGGATGCGTTGGTCCTTAAGTGTCTCTGTTCGAAGGATTCCATGTAGTAACTGAGTGGTGGACTGCCCCAACTTTTTCCCTGTTTTTGTTTTTTGTTTTGTTTTGGAGGTTTTCCCGTCTTTTGAAACAAAGCTTTCCCGATAGAACAACTCCGGGAAAACAAAGCGACTTGACTTGATCTGCACCCGGCGGAATAACCTCTCTTAGCGGTTATTCGCATTCACAAGCATCTTCTCCGGGGTGGGAACACGACTGATGCTTGCCTTGCCCGTCTCTTCCCAGTAGTGTATCGTCTCGTTCTGTTGTTGTGTGTTCCTTCAGTGGCATGAATGATCATGAATGCATCCAAGGACATGCTCACAAATTACGCATGCACCATGACGGTAGTAGGCTGTGCGTAATATCTTGTTATTTTATCCGCGTATTTCTCGAGCGCGCACAGATTCACGTGTGACCCAACCACAGTGGAAATGTGTCAGATCCATCTTTTAATTAGTGGGTTCAGTGTGTGTGTGTGTGTGTGTGTGTGTGTGTGTGTGTGTGCGTGTGACGCGGATGTTGGAACAATGGTGCGCTGCATCTTGAACATTTATAGTATTTTCAGATTTGAGTCTGAAAGTGTAAAGCCATGCAAATACAAACATAACTACAATCAATATATGTGTGTGTTGAAACAGAACAATTAGGTCTAAGATAATATCTGTTCAAAAGCCATTCGTCAAATATAGGAGCAGTTAACTAATGTCCACGTGCGCGTATGTATGAATCCGTGGAAAAAAGCTGTGCGTAAAAACTGTCCACGCGCCCCGATTTGCGCTAATTTGTGCCTTTTCTGTGGCTGTGTGTATGTGCGTGTGTGTGTTGTGTACGTGTGTGTAGCCACGCTGGAAGTCGCCCCCCACCATGTGGCCGTCGGGAGTGGGGAGCAGACAGCAGTGTCCGCGGGAGTCGGCAATGCGCAGAGCGGCGATCAGCGGCAACATCCCCGCGCTGCCGCCGCACCACGTGCCCACCGGCCGCAGCGTCCGCGTGTTCATCTGTGCCAACCCTGACGGTAAGTGCACACAAGTCTCCCTGCGCATCTCTCTCAGCGGGGGGACACTGACTGAGGTGATGCTGTGGTAAATGGTCCCATTGGACGGTGTTGGAGACCACATCTTGGAGTAGTCGTGCTGTTTGGAGTAAAAAAAGGAGAGTGGGTTAAAACAGGCCAAATCCAAGTGTGAGGTTTCTCTGAAAAGTAAAGCAAAAATAGTCCTGATAATCCGAATCAAAGAGGTTATTCCCTTCCATGACAATCACATATAAAAAACTATCCTGATTTATGTGTTCATGTGCAAACCGTTGCGTTCTAAGTCTAATGGCTGTTTTATTTCACAATATAAGAAACAAGAACTGTGATTAACTGACAAAACTCATCAAAACAACAGATTGCTTTCAACCCGGGGTGCGCGGTGCGGAGCGGGAGAGCATTTGGTTCATGAGGGAGACACCCAGTCGCGGCTCTGTATTTGAATATGCCCTCCGGGTGGGGGGTAAAAATAGGCTATGGTGAACTAGAGTAAACACTGCAGGCGGAGCGTGTGGAGTTGGCTACAAAAGGCGAGGACAGAGCAACAGATACACCATAATGGGGGAGGCGACTGTGGTTAAAAAAAACAACAACGTATCAGTTGACCCGAGATGATTGCGCTGTAATACCCTGCAGTTTAGAATTTGAAAAGTCTCGGACGGTTTTTTGCCACCTGTTGCTAACTCAGCAATTTAGGCAAATGGAATTAGGCATATGCATGGGTTGTAAAGCGATTTGGGCTTTTGTTGAGTTCTTTTCGCACTGTTGGTACAAATTGAAGTGCACCCATCTCAGCTTGAGCTACACAATAGTGGTTTAATAGTAGTCTAATAACCCCTTTTAGATTGTCAGCGTACTTGCAGCCTAAATACTTCACTAGAGCAGAGTAAAAGTTGGCACATCTACACTTTGTTTAGTGCCTGTGAATGAATGAATGAGTGATTTACTGCCCCAATGACCGTGTGTGAGTGACCGGTTGGCTTTCACTAGAGGGCATTGTTCACGCACTTTATTAATGTTGCTCACCTTTGCTGCATCGTGGAGTCAGACGATCGATACTGTGGGTCCAACACATGCAGTTCAAATGAAGGCAGGGTCAATTCCTGTTAGGATAACCTTTCTGTGTATGGCCATTTTGTTCCAGATGAAGTGGAGAGGGAATGGTAACCTAAGAGGCCTAAAATCGATTGATATGGATTAACACTGTTCATACACTGGTAAAATATGAAAGCCCATGTATTTTGGAAACTGCTTGTACAGATGCTGAGACATTACGTAGGGGTTGGCGAGTTGTCCGTATTTGCTTTCATAAAATTGGTGAGGAAATTGCTGGATCCAAAAGTGAAATAATTAAGAAAATGAAAACTGTCACATAATGGTGTAATTATAGATTGCCAGCGATGGTGCCTTTTACTGCAATCTTGATAATTCCACACAATTAAAACTGGGGCTGCACAATATATTGGAAAAAATATCGTATCCCGATATTAGGTGATGCAATATCCGTCGACTCAACAATTTATTGATCTTATAAATGTGGAACTTGCTAACTTAGTACAATGTTGGTCTTGTTTTGGTCCAATTTTGGTCTTGTTTTGGTCCTGATGTAGTGTTTTTTAAAGAGACTAGATGCAAGTTGGTCATGTTATACTCACTACTGCCACCTCAGGTCTTGCGCGTAACTGCATGACGGCACTTCGGACCCAAAGTAACATCTTTTTGAGTGACAGTGCAGGATTTTAGAGGCAGTTGTGGTGAACAGGTCTGGGCTCATTCTACACATTAGGACATGGCTGGAACATGTTGGGGGAGGAAAACACTTTTAGTTTTAACATTAAACTCTGTATAGTCCCTTTAAGGCTTGTTGTGACACAACTTGCTGCAAAACTAGTATCTTACGATTTGCGTTTAATTGAGAATGCAACATATCGCGCTGAAATGGTTTAGTGTCGTTCTCGCGATATTGCACAACCGTAGCAGATATCGCAAGTTACTTCAATATCGGTCAGCCCCAATTAAATCCTCAAAAAGCAACATTTTTACAGAGCTATAGCATTATGGTTCCAAGCTTAAAATAACAGGCCACAGTTTTTCCATACTCAGGTATGTTCTTACCTGAGCTTAGACGAGTTGATACGTACCTGTCTGGTCTTTGTGCCCTTGGAAGAGCGTGGTAGCTTCCAACTTCACCCCGTTTGGAGCCATAGGAATGTACTGGGAGAGGCTAAATGCTAACAACATCTTTGGTCGTTTTGCGTGACTGAGGGCACGCACAAAGACCAGACAGGTACGTACCAACTTGTCTAAGCTCAGATAAGAACATATCTCAGTGTGTAAAAACGGTGACCTGTTCCTTTAAATAAAGGTGTAGGGCACGGTTTAAACCTCTCTTACAGTAGATACACCCTGTTGAATGTTTGAATGCGCTGGCCTCCGATATGTGGCCCCCCCATGCTGTGGGGTTTGGACACCCCTGGGCTAGAGGATACATGCAGGAGGGCTGGATTTGGTCCCTCATTCACTCAGAGACACATAGCATACTAAACATGGACTTAATGATCAGCTAAAAAAAAAAAAAAGAACGAAAAAAAAATCAATTTGCAAGGGTCTCCATGGAGACAAGCTCGTGATACCCACCCCCAGCGAAGTCACAAGTCAGGTCTGAGGAGAGGTGAGCCCGCTCCCTGTAAAAAACACTTTTATTTTTTTTTAACACATATTTTCCACCGATTAAAAATCCCCGTAAGAAAATAAACGCATGTATTTTCATTTAAAATGTTGGAACTCTAGTACACCCATATAAATATATAACTCCATTAATTTTCTGTACACACGCCTCAGGGGTGTGCGGCTTGGTGCACCCTCTATAGGTGGCTATTTGTATGCACGCTATCACTTAAGCTGTTTAAACTTGATCAAGCCACGGAGCCGCGGGGGATGCAGCGCGTGAAATTGTCTCCATCAAGGCGGCAATATGTCACCACTATAGAGAGAGCTAATTCCATTACATGTTACCCTGTCATTATTACACATAGCGTCCCTTTCGGAGGCGAAGATCAGTCACCAGAGACCTCAAAAAAATCAGCAAACTCACCCAAGTGCAGATTTTTGTTCACAATGTTAAAAATGGTGCCATGGAGAGATGCAAGATGTCCCGGCTTTGTAATAAACAGCGATTATCCACTGACGGACATAATTAACCTTTAAAAAGCCAGCAAATGCTTAGGGAATATCACTATCCTGTTTTGCTGAGGAAGAGGTTTAAGGCTCAATAATCACAACTGTAAACAAAGACCAATAAGGTAAAATGCCAAAGTAACAGCCAATGTAATCCGCGCTAAACCTGCTTATGATATCACGTCTGTTGGTGGTTAAAAAGTAAAAGAAAGATCTGCTTCTTGCCCGACATCAAATCTGACGTGAGAAATCCTTTGATAATAAATTTGCGGAGAGCGTCAGTGTCTTGCAGTGACATAAGTGAATAAGAAAGAGCGAGATGCCTGCAGTTTGTTGAGCTTGTTTACTCTCCCGGTTACACTGGTAATTGCGTTTGCGTTTCTCGGCGGCTCAGAGCAAAAAAAAAACGCTTCATTGTGTTTGCTTTTTAAACGTCAGCCGGTTTACAGGTGAGCATGTATTTGGATGGAGTATGATTCCGGTGTGTTTTGACAGGAAGGTTTTTCATATCTGGAGTTGGGGTGGTCTCGGCGTTGTTCCGTTTTGACTGAAGTTTGACGCGGGGGAAAAAAGTTTGGAGCCGCTGGGGTGTGGTGTGACCCGCTGGCCGTGGATTTCCAAGTCTAATGGCTGTTTCGTGCTCTTTTGTATTGAGCTAATCATTCATTCTTTTGACAAATCCGCCCTCGGGCCCTTCTTTAATTGGACCTTGAAATCCACCCTTTGTGTAGAAATGTATGAAATTAATGAAAAATGTAGTGACTCTCGGAGGCAACAGCTGGCGGCACAGATGTTCAGGGTGAACTGTTGACATTGTGCATTTTTATACGGGAAGCTTCTGTTTTCATTGCGGCTTCCCCTTATGTTGAATAATCAGCAAAGTTTAAAGAAGATATATCACGCAAAAATGATTTTTTTTGTATTAGCTGATGTAATATCCATATCGCAAGAAGCCACAATGATCCGTTGGTTGTTTCTTCCTTTACTGCATGAGTGCTATATTTTTCCTGGATCTTTTTTTTTTGTTGGGCTTGATTTCATGTTAATAGTGTGCGTGGCAGTGTTCAGAGTGATCCGTGGGAGTGCTAGTCAGAGACCTGTAGGCTCTCCCAGCGCTGAGGAATAACAGGAACATCTGGCCTTTATGGATGGCTGCATTACACAGACTGGCGTCGCCTTCAGCTCCTTCCAGGTCATTCCATATTGATTTGCTCGCTCACTGCAGTGTGGCTTCGCAACAGCATACGCACAGAAGCCACAAAGTTAATATCTCAAGATGCTGAAAAATACATCAGCAACATCTATTTATTAATAAAACAGAGCCTTGTTGACCAGGTTTCT
This sequence comes from Gobius niger, assembly GCF_951799975.1. Classification (NCBI taxonomy): domain Eukaryota; kingdom Metazoa; phylum Chordata; class Actinopteri; order Gobiiformes; family Gobiidae; genus Gobius; species Gobius niger. Next base: position 11,274,123 of record NC_136872.1, read on the forward strand.
TGGAGGTTTCTCTGTGTTTACGCACCCATGGTTCTTGGGGACAGTCCCTGAAACCTGCCAGCCCCTCTTCAGTCACGGATCGCCTGTGCTTGTGTGTCGATCTGAACATCAGTGGCAGGACAGGGGCTCGGTGACGTCGGAGCAGAGCTGCCAGTGTGTGCGCTGTCCTGTCAGCAAAACAAAACTTTTCTGAAGGCATTCAGATGGCACTTTCATCGCGGAAAATTCATTATCGAGCAAGAAATACAGCGTGCAGAGAGGAGCTTTGGGAGGATTCACAGAGTTTTAGTGCTTCTGTTCATGATGTACAAAACAAAGAGGAGCTTCACACATCAAAGATGAAAAGATAGTGAGTCTAACTGGCTTTAGATTGTGCGTTAGGTAACTGCTAAATGCAGTCTTTCACCATACTTGCAGTATATACGTCTCTTACTACATCACCATGTAACTGAAGCCTACCTGGTCTGACTGGAAAGTACTTTCCCGAGAGCAGGAGCTGAAATAGTTTCTCTAAATCCGCCCCAGTACCCCAGTTCTCCCCTGTCCAAAAGTGATCAAAAGGGGTCTGGCACTGAAACAGCACCCAGAACTCCGAAAGGTTCCTGTGGTTTATTTGGTCAGGACAGTACATGTCATTGCATTGTAGCCATGGGTTCATTTCCATTGTCCCCCGTTACTTCTCATCTCACGCCAAACTCTGGTGTCCTCAGCTAAAGTCGGTCCAGCACGAAGCCTTTTAAGCATCAGTCTCTCACACTGTCACTCAGGCCAGTGTGGGTGACTCGCATGTCACAACACTGCTCCGTTTAACGCGACGCTTACTTGCGAGCTCGACGCTTTCCATCTTTTGTAATCAGAGAAGTGTAATCGCGTGCTCCAGCCCTAATCGCGCTGCGAGTGGGAGAGAGGAGAGGCCTGAGGAGAAGGAGGAGGCGGCGAGGAGCTTGATGATTGCGTGCAGTGATTGCCTGTTGATGAGATTCGGGGAAAGACGAAGCGAGAATGGTAAAGTACGCATGGATGAGGGGCCAGCGCACTATAACGAAGTTTACAGTGTTGGGATACATCTGCCGTGGCATAATGATATACTTAGCTACACAGACTTGAGCGTTTTTTTTTTAATGTGGCTACAGAAGTTAATGTGCAGCTGTTTGTATGAAGGAAATTGGAATTTGATTACTTCCAAGCAGCGCAGCGAGTTGGTGAAATATGCATAAGTTTTAGGCTCATGTAATGTATGCCTCTCAACACTTACGTGACAAATAAAATGTCATGTTTGAGACTTTTACCGAGGTTTACAATTGCAGCTTTTGTGTTTTCAAATGTGAATTGCTGCAGACGCACTGGGACCCTGTACCTGATTCTTCCTGTTCTAAAACAGCGCCATAAGGAGGAATCCACGGCTCCAATAGTGCATACCCAGCAAGCTCTGTCAAGCTGTTCTGCGCGTCACTATTTTTTGTACATGCATGAGTTTATATGCATGTTTTACAAGTTTCAGTATCGTTTCCTGTCACAGCAAGACAAACAAGTCCCGTGTGTACACTTTTTTTCCTCTTTTTTTTAGATGTTTTCTGGCAGACTATTGACATATTTAGCACCCTCAAATGAAGTCAAGTCCAAATCTGGTCCATATGAATGTTTTGACACGGCTATCTGTCTGGCTAGCGTTAGCATATAGCATGAAGCTAGCGTTGGCATTATGGTTAGCGTAGCCGTTGTATACAGATTTGGACAGTTGAATCATACTATCCTTCTCCGTGTCTCTGTATCTTCATTTGGTAGAAAATACATCTATTCAGCATTTGTTTAAGGGATATTTTAGGATTTTTCTACATAGGGCCTCATTCCCTAGTCATCCAGAGTGTTGCTGATTTCTGGAGATTTATTTAAAAACATTTTTTTATTCATGCCGTCCTTATTTGAAGAGTTTAGTGGTGCTAGGCTAGTGTAGGCTAGTGCATGTCTATGGTAACTAGTAGCCTGCATTAAAAACAGTCTGACCCAAGCACAGTGCACCTGAGACAAATCACTTATAACACCAGACTACCCATATAAATGTCTGTGTTGACTAAATAAGTTTTGAAATATAACCATTTTGCATGTAAAAGAACTTATATTTGAGCAGCATCAGCTTCCTGGTTGTAAGCCACGCAGCGGCGGAGTGATCTGCTAGGTTACCGGATCTACAGTAGTTTGTCTACCTGCGGCCGCCATTACTACACATGGAATTCACAAAGGAGCTTTCTACAAATCAGATATGGTTTGGAGGAACACCCGATGATTTTGAAGAGGCTTTTAATGCAGGCTACTAGTTACCATAGACATGCGCTAGCCTAACACTAGCCTAGAAATAGCCTAGCACCACTAAACTCTTCAAATATGCATGAATTATTTTATTTTTTTTAATCTTCAGAAAACACTCTGGATAACTAGGAAATGAGGGCCTATGTCAAAGATCCTGAAATATCCCTTTAAAGTAGTGGTGAAGTAATTCTTGAAAGTGTAGTTTGCCTCTTGTATTTATGGGGCAAAAAAGCCTGGATACGTGGAGACGGTTGTATTTTTTTTTTTTTTCTCAAAATACATTAAACATTAACCAAACATGACAAAAGGCTTTAATACACGAGACCAGATTCGGGCTCGTCCTTCCTAACCCCAGTACAGTCTCTCAGAACCGTCATGCCGTTACTGAACCGCCGGTGCTTCCAGACTGTTGAGGAACACTGCACAGCGATGATCATATTGGACAAGCCTGCTGCCTTGGGCTTTTTCGTTGTGCCCTACTTTTCCGCTTTTGCATCTCCCAGAATTACTATGAGTTTCTCGAACATGCCCTTGCAAACAATGCCCAGTAACCTCTGACGGAGATTGGTGGATGCCGTAGTGACAGCTTGAGAGCAAATTTGGCGTGACGTAATTCTCTGGTCTATGTTTAGTAAGGCTCTGGGCTGTGAGCATACATGTAGATGCCAAGAGCCACCCGAGTGAAATGTCACAGGAAACTCCATGTCTCTAAATGGGTATGCAAATGAAATGAATGCCGCTCGCTGCATCAGTGGAGCTGCATCAGTCTTATCCCATCAGGAGAGCGATGTCTTGGGCTGACAGTGGCCGAATCGAGTAGTTGCTTAGATAGCAATGTACGTGATTAACAACTCATTTGTTGAATTTTACGATCATAGTTTTGCTCGGGCTGTCATGGTCCGTTTTCTCTTCCCCGGTAGTAGTTATATTTTTCAGATAATTCAAATCAGCCCCTCCCACCCCCAACCCTTGCTTGAAGAAAAAAAGTGGAAGGGAAAGTCAACGTGTGGCTGTAGTTAAGCAATAGCGATTGGTTTCACTTCGCGATGGGTGGATTAAGCTCATAGCAAGAGATCGAGAGCTGAGGAAAACATTTCCTGGATACGCAGGACCTCAGGAGGAGCTTATTTTGGGGAACACAAGGAATTTTTTGGAAGTTGCCGTCATGATGTTGAGAATATTCACAAGAGAAGATGCAAAGATTACTCAAAGAGGGGGCTCGAAACACAACTCCAGGTGTGTTTTTGATGAGAAAGCAACTTTGTTACATGGTTAAAAGCTCTAAAAAGTCAATTTAGCTGAAAACTGACCCTGCAAGTTGTGAAAAGTGCATATAAACTCATCCTTGTGAAGACCTTGGAAGTTGGGAATGTATTCAGAAAATTAGGGAAGTTTGTAAACAAAATAAATCAGGTACTGAGCCTTTAAAAGCAGTACTAAGTAACTTGTTTACCTTAATAAATCCTATTCGTAGTCCCTATGGGGGTAATATACGTGTTAATGGGATGATGGGGGGGGTCTTTCATCCCCCCTGATGCCTCTGGCCAGAAAACCACAATTGCAGCTTTCTGGCCTACGGCTTTGAGTCAATACACACTAATGGAATCACAAAGAAGAAGCTAACAGGCTAACGTGCAAAGCTAGCTGCGGGCTAGCACCACTTAAACAATGTTTAAAGCCAAGTTTGAGTGAAAAAAAAAATATCTCTATTGTGTAATTGGATGTACAATATCACTCTACCTTTGTCTTTCTTTCTGTCAGCGTAGTATTTACTCTCATGGACAATTAATGAGTAAAAAAAACTTAACATGCTACGACACCTGCAGTGGCGTTCATAGCCTCTAGGGGCATGAGCTTCTTAGTACTGCTTTAAATATCAATCACACTTTTGTGACATGGGGCCAAAGAGTTTGTCATGTGAGTCAGTGAATAGATCTTTTTAGTTTCCTCATTGCTATTAGAAGAACACCTGCAACAGAGAATGAATGTGTCACTGCCATTATAATGCTTTGGCAGAGGATTACAGACTTTTTTTGTTTTGGTACATTTCCCTGCACCTTTTTTGCCACCACTTTGAAAACCAATCCTGCCGAATTGACCTGAGTGTACCTGATAAATTTCCACCAGTGCGTAAGGACCTTTTAAACCCAAAACCATATAGGCTCTATCATGATAAAACGCAGTGGCTCTCAGACTGTCCAGTGCTAATGCTAAGTGCTCCGAGTGGCCCTGGAGTGCGCACCCGGAGGTCTCATTAGTGCCACACTCTGACAGCTCGGTTCACTGCGCTTTAGACCAATTTTCCTCGAAAAGTCAAGGAGCGGGCCTGTGTCTGTGTCTGAAAAACGACGAGAGCAAGAACTCATCATTGTGTTAGTTGAAAGTGGAATTGTTTTTTTTAAAAAGCAAGCTCATCTGCCGCTGCTGAACAAGAATAACAATTACTCAATATTATTATGTTTTCCGATTGGCACTCGTCTACTAATCCCAGAGTTCGGTCTGCGTTGAAACAGTAAGATAAACTTGAATCACACTATAGTCGAATGTTGGCTGGCGGCGCTAACTCATTTCCTGTTTATAAAAATGTGGAAGAAAAAAAAAGTTTCATTAGAAGAATGCGAGGAGATAGACGGAGGCGAAGAAGTAGCTGGAAGCTGAATATAGGCCAAGTCTGGGTCACTGCACCAAGATGTATCACTCTGGGAATTTACTTTTGTCCTAGTTTGTTCCACAGAGGAGGCGAGAGAAAGGTCGCAGCGGGCTGTTGTGTAACTTATCGGGCATCTTCTCCTTCCTTTGTGGTTTCAGACACGGAGGCGGAGAGGAACGCGCTGAAGGAGCACGTCTACCCCAAACTGAGAGACTTCTGCAGGGAGAACTATGGCATTGAGTTTCAGGTAAATGCTCTTTCGTGTATACATGCATGCAGGGATGGGGATGGGGGGGGGTTGGGATATGACAACACAAGGTTGAATTATGGGAGCCTGTTCATGCGGAGAGGTTGTCCCACTGCGATTTCTGTTTCTTGTAGCCCTATGCTCATATGCACACGCCGTCTTCTTCTGCCTAATCGATCCGCCTTCCAACATGGTCGACCAGTTTAGCCAAAAACAGCGGAGCGTAAACCATCGGAAGGATAGCAGCCACATGGTGCAGTAACCTCTCACGATCAGCACAAAGCAACAAAGAGTCACCACACATTTGCTTTGATGGTTTGTTTGAACTTGCTGTTCCAACATCTCCACTGGTGTCTATCCAAAAGGCGTGTTGAGCATCACCGCCGAGTGAACCGAACTGCTGCGAAAAAAACGCCCTAAGTCTCCTCCAGCACTTTACTGTATATTGGCATGTGCGTTCCCCCCGAGGGACCCCCAGAGTGCCACGCGCCGGTCCGAGAGTCTTTGAGCAGAAAACAGAAGGCGGCGGCTGATAAGGCCCGAGCGAGCGAGTGACCGGCTCAACCGAAAAGCCGAGCTACCCCTTTGTTGCGGGCCAGGGTAGATGCTTTTTTGTTTTGTTTGTTTGTTTGTTTTTTTTCCTGCCTGTGGTGTCCTCTGATGGAGATGATTTGAATTGCTAATCAGTGTACACGGTCAGATTAGTATCAGCGGAGCGTTGTTTGTCGGACAAATCCGGAAAAGCCCCGGGAATCAGCGGGAGATCGCGGATATAGATTATTCCTGGAAATCCGTTTTGAAGGGGAACGGTGACCCCCGAACTGTTGTGTCAACCGTAGCCGGCGGGGCGTCCAAAGCGACGTCTTCCGGGCAGAGAAAGCTCATTAGTGTCTCAAAGCATCTGCAAATGACAAAACAGTGCGTGTGCTGTATGGATTATTACGGTTTATTTCAGTTTGTCGAGATTTTCGTTTCATTCTTCTCTCCAGATATCCCAACTTCGTGTTAATTTTTGGATTTTTCCATATCAGGCAGACACACCCTTCTGCATGTTCCGCACGGGGATTGATTTGAAAGTTGACGGCGGCAGAGGCGGGGCGAAAGCGGCGGCGTAAAACATTCGGGGAGTGGAGGTCGGCCGAGTGGTTTCTTGGCCGCGGTCTCCGTGGCCACGTGTCTGTCTGGTGATTCAGCTGGCGGTGACGAAGCGTGAGCTGAAATGATTATGCAGAAAGCCACGGAGTTTATGCTGTGACTCACTTACGCTCCTTGCTCCCCCTCCTCCTCTTCCTCAAGGCCCCTGCTCATCCTCATCCTCACCCACGCCACGCCGAAGCTCCGCTATCATCTGTTCAGATGGAGATTTGCTCATTTTGTCTCAGAGGTTTGCCCGCTCGGAACGTGTCGGCTTTCCTTTTACTTCGTTTCACGCTTTTAATCAATTTTAACATCCTGGGCAATGTCAAGGTCAAATGATCTTGCAGATTTTTATTTAAATTCCCACAAACGATTGGAAATAGCTTCGAAAAATTGGTTGGTTGTGGCAAGAAGGTCTAATAGGCTTGATGTCAGATGGGCTCATAGTGCAATCTCTACTGTCTTAGTTCTTGAGCATTGTCTGTTGGTAAGAGAAAGCACAATTCTTGGGCATTGATGGCAAAGTATGTATTAGTATTGACCAAAAAAGATCACATTTGATCTTGATGGGAGAGCGTGACCACTGCACAAAGCTTTCCACAGCACATCCCAGACATTCTCTCCATAGGGTTAAGATCTGGACTCTGTGGTGGCCAATCCATGTGTGTAACTGATGTTTCATGCTCCGTGAACCACTCTTTAACAATGTGAGCCGGATGAATCCTGCCATTGTCATCTTGGAATATGCCCAGAAATCCATTGATGGAATAACCTGGTCATTCAGGATGTTCAGATCGTCAGCTCATACTTCATACTATGTAATATCCTCTTCAAACTTGTCCTTATGATCTACTCTAACCCTGTAACATGTCTAGAATGCATAAGATTCGTATTGATTTATCTGTTTCAGTCGGTTGGTTGTTGAGAGTGAGAACCATGAACTGAATCTTGATTTTTACAACATAAATTTCAAGTGCATTACTTCAGAATACTGCTATTAGATTAGAGTCGATGTGGTGGTAATGTGGTAGAAGTAATCGCAGCAGTAGTAAAAACAGCGGCATAAACTCAAGATCGTTCCATCTTCTGTTTTAGCCCACCATTATGTGTGCCGACGTTTCACTTGCATTTTATTTTTAGCTGCGATTTTTAATTCATGTGCCGTTGCCGCCGCCTCCCCGCTCCGTCTCTCGCGCACTGGCACCGGCGCTCTCTGACACACATTACACCGCGCTGAAGCAAACCCCCAGCCAGCCCCTGCCCCTCCCAGCCATGCCCCCCGCCATTGCTTTAATAGGATGGAGAGGGATCGCGGGAGACAGGGCACAAGGGCCCAGCCCAAGGACCCAAAGAGCATCCTCGTTCAGTCAAACAGCAGGCACCAAGAGCCTTTTCTTCTCCGTGTGTCTTGAGTTTTTTATCACAATTATATCCACATGAGGTTTATTTAAGTGCATTCTAAAGCATGTCTCAATGAATTGAAAAGGACATGAGACTTGAGAGGTGTGTTTACCAGCCAGACACGCTGTAGCTCTTTATAAAGACGTGCAGTCTGGTGGGCGCTGTTTTCTCAGTGACTTCTGACAGCCGTGATTGACCAATCAGAAAAACACACAGGACCCGAAGTGTTTCTAAACGCAGACTATAGCGTAGCATTTTGCACTTATGAGGAGCACACTTTGAGATCTTGCAGCCCCCAGACTTAGCGCATTAACAGTATGTGGTAAGTAATGGAGATGTACAACAGCAGTTTCCTCCAACCAGACTCTGCGGCCGGGAAGGGGAGAGGGGTTGTGGGGGAGTGGGAGGTGAACATGTGCTTTTGATTTGGTCGCGTAGTGCAATTACGGCCGAGCGAGTGCCGACCCTTGCCCCGGCGGGACCGGCTGTGGGCGACATCTCTTTCTCTCGAGACAGGAACATGGTTCAGCTCACGATGGGGTCAATAAATAAATGTGAGGCTGCCCCCACAGCACCGCTCTCAGTGCTGCTTGTAATAAACCACGCCTCAGCCGACCACTTCTCTTTCTATAAGCGACACCCTCTAGCAATTGGCGCAGGCACATTCGGAAGATCCATCGAGTTAGAGTTTGCACTGTTCTTGCGCCAGGCACAAGATCTATCCCATAGTCTGTCCAACATGGTAGCTTACAGTGTTCAAAGACATTACATTTCACAAGACATACTGTATCGCACTGAAAATTGTCAACTTCCTCCAAATCAACAGGCAAACAACGAAACTACTTGCTCCAAACATGGAAGTCTTCAGTCTTCCATGTTCCTGCACAACAAATGTACATCTGTGTTTGGAGCGATTGAAAACATAGCGGGCATCGATTGGCTGTGAGCCGGAACAGAACGCAGGAGGGGCGAGCTGGCCAGGCTAGTGTTTACTTACTGAATTGTACACCAAATTGTACTTGAAGGGCTCGGGATGTTTGTGAACCCCAAGAGCAACGACATCTGGAAAGGCCAATACAAACTGGGACTCTCAGTAAAATGCACCGCTAATTGGGTGAGACACAAAATATCAATCACCAACAGAAACAAACCCAGTGTTTCCTTTGGGAACTAATCAACACCAGTCAAGCCAATTATATCAAATTACAGGGAGATGATTTGCTGTCGATAAAAGTGAGTGAAGTGCTTTCTCTACAACACAAACAAACAGTGCTTTATGCCCGTGTCTGGCCGCATAAAGCACTGCAAGTCTCTAAGCTTGAAGCATGCGCCGGGTTTGTTCTTTCAAGTCTCGTCTCCAAACCACACAGAACGACTGCTTTCAAACGTCACCACACGCCCGTGCTGAGTGAACCTCTGCATCTCTCCGCGCTATAGTGTGGGCTAAGGTGTATACTCACCGCTTTCCCTTCATCTGTAACCACCGACGGCTATTACTTAGAAAGCAAAACCCTCCCACACGCGCGCCACTATGGCTAGCCCTCCTGTGTCGGCCATATACTGTGGAAAAGCCATAGCTCGGCACATCAGTCAGCGCTGATCAGTGTCACTAATCTACTTCCTGCTTCCAACGTGGGTGTGGGAGGCGGCGATTGGCCCGCCGCTGACGGGGAAAGGCTATAAAGCGGGGGTTTTCCATAGGTTTGGATTGAGTTTTGCGGAGTTGATCGGGAGAAGCTTGGTAATTAAAAGCTAAGCGGAGACATTAGTCATATCTGCGAGCGTGTTCCGGGTGACGGCGCTGATTAGATTTAGGCTAAGAGGGAGGAAGTCTAACAGAGGACGTAAGACAGAAAGAAGGAATGGATTGAGGACGTAGATGCTAACTATCATTTTGACAATAATATCTGAAATGTGCAGCCAGTGATCCAGTCAGAGGTTCGATCCCAGCGTGTGGAAGACACTTAAAGGCCCTGCACACGCTTTTTTTCCACTTTTCCATTGTCAGTTGTGGTTCATTTGAATTTGCGTAAATTCACGTTTTTTTGCCACATTTGTTGTTGTTTTTTCGTATGTAATGTTACTGTGATCAAGCCATAAAAATGTGACCAAAACATGTAAAAAATGATGAAACTTTGACAATCATAACAAGTAGGAAGAAGCTTAGATTAGTTTTGTAGACCTTAGCTTTCAAATGAGGCATTACAAAAGCATCACAATACAACCTCAACACGTATTGCGATACAATACATTCTAATGCACCATGTATTTTGATTTGTCATTATAACGAACTGCAACGCTTTACCCTGAATGAATTTAAATAACAAAGCACAGGTTGAGTCTCCAAAATTAAATATAAATTAGTGAGACATTAAGTTAAACATTTTTTGATAAGTGCATAATGTCAGAGGTATTTTAAAAGTCTGGCTCTTTTGTTTAAACGGATCAGCATTACAACTGGTATGAAAACACCATATTTTAGACAAAAACATTTAGAATATTATTTATTCTAATAGCCAATGAGACTAATCTTAACATGATGCTAAATGTATGATTGATAATGTAATTTGCTATATGATAAAGTAATTTCACACTTAGCTTATCTTTGTTGCTTCATAATTAGCATTACTCCCTTTGGGGAATGTTTACAGTGCAGAGTTTCAGTCATGTAATCTTACTTACGGTAAATGCCGTTTTGAGTGCATATAATAAATTTTTTGCTGCTGTTCTCTGTTGCTGTTTTGTTCCTTTCGTACTATGTCCTTTTTTATTATTGTGAAATGAAATGCTTTGATTGCATTGAGTTTGGGGGTGGGCTGAAGCTTCTTGCTTCAGCCCACTCCTTTTGAGCTGAATGCTCAAATAAACAGTTCTCTGATACGATGCATATCACAACAAAGGCGTATCGCGATATATTTCAAAACGATACTTTGTCCCAGACGTTGTACTGACTAAAATGAATGCTGTGTACTCTGTGTCAGTGAGTGGTTCCTCGATGTAATGCGTTATGAGTGCCCAGAGGAGGTATAAAAGGAGTTCATTCAGCATTTTTGACCACATTTGTTTGCTGTATGCATAATTATTTGCCACGAGTGCACTGACATCGAGGCTTGGGGGTGGCACAAGGTTGCGATGACAGCGAGGTCTTTTTCGACAATGTGCTCCATATACAGTAGGGTTATATTTCATTTGTGATTTCTCTCAAAAGTACTATTGCTACTTTATGTGTCATTGGTAAATACAGTGTGATTGCTCTTTGAAAAAACTAGGGAGAGGACAGAGTGAAAAAATGTCCACAAAAAAACATCGCCAGAAACCCCCCTGGACTAATTTGGCCTGATTCCTTGTGCTGTTTTTTTTTTTTTTTTTTTTTTTCCATACCAACCCTCCCCTCTGCCTCTCTGTTTGATTGCCTCCCCCATAAACTACAGTAAAGTGGGGGGGTGCGTTTGATTACGTAAGAGCCCGAGCAGCTTGTGCTAAGCTCCTTTCTAATGCCCTTGGAAAGCATTTGCCCATAACAGGTCAAGTGTAGGAGAGGCTATTTCTCTATATTTATTGAATGTTAGAGGAATATTAGGCGCTGGTTTGATGCCCAAGACGCCCGAGTGGAAAGGGCATGAAATCAGGCAGAAAAAAAAAAATCCTCCGAGGCAGAAGACAACGGCAAAAAATAGATACAGTGCCAACATAAAGCGGGAGAATGTAGCTCATTATAAGGAGCTAATCTTTGCCTCTTGTCATTGAAACGTGCGCTTTGTAAGACACGCTAATCATGTATATAAGAATATTTTATTTTCAGAAAACTGCTTGGAGAGTGCTGCCCTCATAGGCACTGTGATTTCGGAAAGATATGGTGTCAGAAGTGGATTTGGGTCAGTTTAGTAGTTCCCACTTCATTGGCTATTTAGTGTTTTAATGAAAAGCCTCAGCACCTGGTTGCACTGCTAGTCGCTGATACATAAAGATTTGTGGTACATTTGGGACCGTCAGGATGGCGTGGAGGACATATTGCTACGTCAGTGCGAATCAGCCAGGACCAGACAACAACGGGACAGTGAGCGGAGATGGTGGCCCGCTGCCAAAACGGGAGAGACACACACGGAGTGGAACAGAAAGCGAGGACGACAATGCCAATGCCAAAGCAAAATGAGGGCCGTGATTCAAAGCATTTGCCAAAGAACGTTATACCTTAGGTTTACCGGGGCTGGGGACTGTTGCATTTTTTATTTTTATTTTCGATACCAGTACTTTCGATACCGATACCTGAACTTTTTTCGAGGCCTATTCTAAGATATTTGTCATCTACTTCACCCAGAAACAGAACAATGGGGAATCATTTTGGGGAAAATGGGGGGAAATTGGAAGAAATGGTGGCCAAAAAAAAAAACTAAGGGAAAATGGTGTCAGAAAAAAAAATGCGGCAAAAAATCTGAGAAAAAAGGGGGAAATTGTGGGGGGATGGGGAGAAAATAGAGTAAATATACGTAATGAAAAATTGACAAAAATGTGTTAAAAATGTGTTAAAAATTGGGGGAAGATAAGGAAAAATAAAGGATGAAAATGAAGTAATGGGGAATTAAAAATAATACAAAATGAGGGGAGAATCTTTTTTGGGGGGAAAAAAATAAAATTTAAAAAAAGGGAAAAAAAGAGACTAGATGCAAGTTGGTCATTTTATGCTCACTACTGCCACCTCAGGTCTTACACGTAACTGCAGTCTCTATATTAAGCTCGTGCATGACGGCACTTTTGACCCTAAGTAACAACTTTTGGAGTCCGCACAGCAAAGTGAAGCCATTACTGCGTGGCTGTCGAACTACTCCTGGTGTTATTACGCCTTACAATATAGTTCCCCTTTTTATCCGCTTAGAAAATCCACATAGTTTAATTTTGTGTAACTATACTTTATCGTGTAACACTTCACGTAACCATATTTAAATTGGGAAAACGTGGAAGAGCCTGGTAGCTTCTATCTTCACCTCGTTTGAGCTATATAGTAGAGGAGAGGCTAAATGCTAACACCGTCTGTGCTGTGTTTACGTGACTGAGGGCACGCGTGAATACCAGACAGGTACAAATGAACTCGTCTAAGCTAAGGAAGAAACATATCTCAGTATGTAGAAACGGTGGCCTATTCCTTCAAGAAAAAACATGGGGAATCTTTTTGCATTCGATTCTTTTATTATTCCAATAACAGTAGAACCTAAAGTTTTTTTTCAATACCATACAGGTATCGCTCGACGGTACCCAGCCCTAATCATTACACTGTGTATGAATCAAAATGCTGCAGGACTACACCGCGTGAGAATTGTATTATGGTCCTCGGGGTCTGTTGCCAAACCTGCCCCGACTTCTCCAGACAGGAGATTATCGAGCCGGCGTGAAAAGGCTTTTAATCTGTCAAAAGCAAATCCAACCACATTTTTTTTTTTTTTATCAGCATTCCAAACAGCAGCTCCCCCCCATCATTCTCTGATATAACCAAATGACATGTTCCATCTGCTTCTCGAATCTGCCGCTCGAAATTGTTGTGAAATGTTGCGCTCCCCCGTGTTCCGACCGCTCCACTCCGCGGCCGGGCCCTTTTTCTGCGGAGACGTGGGCACTGCTCGGGAGTGACAGGCATTGGAACAGGTTTTCGCAGCTGTGGCCAGGGCCCCGCTTCTTTTATATTGGTGTTGACTGTTTGCCGCTCCGTGATGGCCAGTGCGCTTGGCAGCCATGGAGAGGTCGACAAGGCGGCTTCCTGCGACGAGTGGGAGGAAGTGAAGCTTTCTCGTCGCGCCCCGAGTTAAGCCTGTGAAATACAAGACGCTGTGAGATAATGGAGACCGAGGCCAGTCCGGGGGGGGAGGGGGGGGGGGGGGGGTAGAATAGTCAGCGAGGTGTTTTCTCGTCAGAATCTGAACAGTCAACAGTGAGTGTGATTTAACTATTGCAGAGACTTCTATCTGCCCACAGGATGCTCCAGGCGTTACACCAAGAGTAATCTATTGTCATCTCAAGCAAAATAGCTCTTCTTCCATATCAGTGTCAAAAAAATGTCTTTTAGTTCCCCATATTCCCACGGCAACCAACATCAGTGGCCTGAGTTGTATTTATCCCAAAAAGCGGTGGTTTTCAAAGCGGGCCCCCTGGAAGGCCTCAGATACACTTCATTTAGTATTTAGTCTACTGCTGTTTTCAATTTATACAGCTTAATTTAGCTGTTAAAACGTTTTCTCTGTTTTTGTAGGGTGTGAAATCATATTGTTTGAGTAACTGGGACTTGAGATGTTGTGAATTGTACGGCAAAACACCACCAGAGGGCGCACATCTTTTTCCTCCTGCTGTGGTGAAAAGGGAAGCGGTGCAAAAGGAAACTTAAAGGGATGTTTCAGGATTTTTCACATAGGGCCTCATTTCCTAGTTATCCAGTGCGTTGTTGATTTCTGGAGTTTTTTTTTTTTTTTTTACTCATGCAGTCCTTATATTTGAAGAGTTTAGTGGTGCTAGGCTAGTGCAGGTCTATGGTAACTAGTAGCCTGCATTAAAAACAGTCTGACCCAAGCACAGTGCACCAGAGCCAAATCACTTATAACACCAGACTACCCATATAAATGTCTGTGTTGACTGAATAAGTTTTGAAATATAACCATTTTGCATTTAAAAGAACTCATATCTGAGCAGCACCAGCTTCCTGGTTGTAAGCTACGCAGCGGCGGAGTGAAATATCCCTTTAAAGTGCATATGACAGGTTTGAATGCTTTTGAAAATGTGACTTATTAAGAAGGAAAACATCAGTTGCAAGTTCATCAGTTGCATGATTATCTTTTTTTATTTCAGAGAAGCAGCAATTTTAATGAAGAAATGTTGGGCAGCAAAGTTATTTGAATGTGTAAGCTGCTGACAGGAAGTGACATAGATAAAGGTAAAGTTCCAGAGCAGTTTGAGTCATTTCCCATTGACTTAACATGGTCGGCACCATAGATTTCATACAATAAAGGCTAAATGTCTAAAGGTGGACTAACTTCCGGCATTACTGGCGGCCATCTTGCCACAGGGAAGCTCTCTGGCCAGCTCGGTGGTATCTGAAGTAAGGTACGAACACAAATCCTCTTTTCTCGCTGAAATCTTGATTTACAAACAGTTTGGTTTCTTACAAACTTAATAACGTGGCTATAATTCTGAATCCTGGAAAATGTTGAAAGAAAGATTTTCTCTTTTATTCATATGTATGCAGTGTCATAACTACATCTCTGACGTCTACAACAAACCAAACCGTTGAGCAAGTTATGGTTATTTAAAAAGTACAGGCACCATAAAACACAATGTTACAAGTGAGCGAGCTCCCTGTGGCGAGATGGCCGCCGTGTGCGGACGTCGACCTCCATTGGCCAGCAGGGTGTACGAGACATCTAGGCTTTATTATACGATATCTATGGTCGGCACAGAAATAAATTACATAAATTGTTTGCCTTCATCTATGTCACTTCCAGTCAGTGTCCAATAAGGAAGTGAAACTATATGAATATCATGAAAAAAAATGTCCAAACTAAAGAAAGCTGGGTACAATCTTTAGCAAAATCTTAAATATAATTGTGTTAACTGTGTTTTAGCAAAACTTGTGTCTGATGTGTCATATGCACTTAAAGGCATTTAAGGCTACATGCAGATATGCTAATCTATGCATGAAAGAGATTTTGACCAGTGACAGATGTAAAACAGGGTTCAAGAGAGAAATGCTTTGCAGAATTACTGTAGGTCCATAATATTGCATGGGCGTAATAGTAGACATGACATGGCGTGAAAACCTTCTCTATTTTGTTCGAAGAAAGACTGCTTTTACATTTTTTCTTTTCTTTTTTTTTTTTTTATGAGCGTCTAATGTGGGTGTGGGAACGTTTCAAGGCGAAGCTTTTCATAAAGCATCATACTTGAGCTGCACTTCCCACGTTTCTTATGAAAGGCACTTGTTAGACAAAGCACATCTCTGGTCCCCACACAACTCTGGAAAAAAAAATATCACGGCAGGCAACCCAAGCAATACAATGTCAGAATGTTGCCGTTATTTTACACCGAGTGACTCATTCTTCTTTGAACCTCGACAAAAGACGATGACTAACTTTTTATATATTAATGTTTTACTAGCACAGAAATCGCGCAGGGAAGCTCCATTTATCACACATTACTGTCCCAAACCCTGTATTGTTTCCTTTTTTTTTTTTTTTATTCACCCTGATCATTTGGAACGGCCGTATAATGAAAATAAATAGTCGTATCCCCAGCTTGTTGTGAGGATGGAGGGTTGAACTGTGCGTCGCTGACAGCTGTCTCCCAGAGCGGTGATCCAGGTGCAGGGCAACAATCAAAGCGATGAGGCGCAGTCAGTGTACCCTGCACCCTGCACCCTGCCCCCCCACCCCCACCCCCGTCCTCCTGCTGCTGCTGCTCCTATAATGGGACGGGCCCAATCTCTCCTCTGCTGTCAGCCCAAATGTCCCGCTCTGGCAATTTAAGGTTATACGAGGCTGCCAGTCATCGCAACACTGTCACTCATCCTGCGAGGCCCCGAAGTGGGTGAGCCGCGGCGCAGGAAGACTCTCTCTTCACATCGGTTTCAGGAGTTTTGTAGTATTTTAGACGAGTCACACGTGTAATGGATTTTCAAGGCAATGCTTTTATACGTTTTTTTAAAAAAGGTTTACGTGATGTTATTTTCCCGAACTGTTACCACTTGGAAGCGCCTCGGGGACACCGAAAGGAAGCTATCATTTGGTCTGTTTGATGTATTTAATTGTAGTTTATTTAAAGCCACGTCTGCTAACATTACACCCAATGAATAGAACAAAATACAAACATTTATTTTACTACAGATATTTCTATCATTGGAAAATACCTGACCACCCGTCTCCATGGAGATATTGACCAAAGGCAACCAAGATTTAAATAGCTTAGGTCCCCATTCAAATCCATTCTTTGATTACACACTGCAAAACTAGCATCTACTGGTGGTCATTAGGAACATGTTTTGTATTGGTGGCAACAGTATAGTCCAAAATGTTACGCAGTGTGCCTTTAATTTTTGCTCCAAAAAACTTTTTTTATTTTTTATAAACCTCCTAACCCCCACCGTAATCGAACACATTTTCTCCAGTTCAGCATTGCCCAAATCTTAAAGCTGCACGGTAGAGCTAGCACCGGTTAGCGCTTCCTCCTCAAAGCTAGAAGGTCCCGGGTTCGATTCCCACCTGCAGATGCCTCAGTGGCATCGAAGGATGGGTTAAATGCAGAGGCCAAATTTCCCTATGGGAACAATAAAGTATACAAACATACAAACAACAAACTTCTCATTTGAAAGCTAAGGCCAACAAAAGTCATTGAAGCTTCTTCCTTGTGTTTGTGGTCAAGTTTTAGTCATTTGTGTTGCCTTCATCACATTTTCATCGCGTTTTTGTCACGGTTTTGTCATGTTTTTGTCACGTTCTCATTGCTTTTTTGTAGCATTTTGGCTGCATTTCGTTTTTTTTGTGTAATGGAACTATAATGATGTCACCAAAACAAGATTTTTTATTAGTCAAACCATGTGAATGGCTTGAAATTATATTTCTCTCATCCTTGATTGTGGAGCAGGGGAGGGGGAAGAGGGGTGGGAGGGAGGTTAGGAAGTTCAGCTTCCCGATGGCCTTGTGTATGAAACTGTTCAGTCGACTGGAACTGACCCGTAGATTCCGCGACAAAAGCATGACAAAAATACAACGAAAATGTGACAAAAACAACAAAAACGAGGAAAGAGCTTATTGGCCTTAGCTTTCAAATGGGGCATTACAATGGCCTATAGGCTGTAAGCTGCAGTCAAGAAGCTTTTAGATTTGGGTAAAGCTGAACAGGGTAGAATGTGCTCGGTTAAGGCGGGGGTTAAGAGGTTCACTCAATGTGCTTGTTTCCACTGCACGATCCCAGGGGCCGACTTTATATGATGCAAAATCGATCCTCATCAAAAGCACCTCGAGCTTTGTTTTATTCACTCATGTTTTATCAATCCTGCAATGCACGCGGAGGAAGTTCAGACAAATTCATTCTGATCCTTTCTGCTCCCCCCCCCCCCTCCCCCCTGCACCAACATTAGGAACATTCCATCCAACTTTAACAAGAAATCTATAGAGTCTATCACGTCCAATGTTCTTTGTATGCCTTCCAGTCTGGCGAGCGCTAGAGCATAAAGCAAGCTGCCGGAACACCTCAGCTTTCAAATCACTTTATCCTCGGCTCTTTCCTTGTACTTTTTAGTCCTTGTCGAAAAACGGCGGGATATCTAACGAGTGGAATCGATAAGCGCGGCGAACAAACGAGCGGAATACGCAATGATGAGGCGTTTTAAAGGGCCGCAGCCTCGGTATTCTAAGCAGTATCTTACTTGGAGCTATAGGGGCTCCGTGCTGCAGGCCCAAATCTATCACTGACACAAAGCTGCCGCGGGAGGCTTGCTGTCCTTAAAGATAAGCCAAAGCCAGCAGCTCCAGTTTGGACACGCACCTTTTTTTTCTTTTTTTGTCCTTCTCTTGCTCAGGCGTTTCTTCTCCCTTTCTCATAGGCCTGGGTGGGAGTTCCCCCCTGTGGCTTGTTTACGGTTCATATTGTCTGAGCTGCCAACACTTGTGACAAATGTGTTGAGGAAGACCCCCTTCTTGTGCGTGCGCGTGCGAGTGCGTTGGCTTCCTCCTGCTGTTGGACCATAGATGTGGAAAAAGGATTTTTTTTATGTGAACTATATACTTGAGTGTCTTGTTTTTTCTTTATGTTACTGTAATGGCTCCCCAATTCCCAGACACAAGTAATTCATGGGTTTCAGTCACAACAGTAGCAACTTTCAACTTGATTTTGCTGTTCAGAATGAAAATCCTAATACGGAGGTTGATCTTTCTGTCCTGTAGGTGGTGGACTTATACTGGGGCGTGGATCCAGAGGAGTGGGACAGTCCAGACCTTCAGCGGCTCAGGATGAAGCTGCTGGAGGAATGCCTCAAGACCTCAGCAGGACCTTGTTTTGTGGTAAGAACTGCAAAAGGATTGAAGTCAGTGAACTGATGTGTATTTTGAATGGAAATATACAAGAGCTAGTTTATTGATTGTTGCTCCGTGTCAAGGGTCAATACAGCTCCATACGGTGTCCGTGTATCAAGCTGTTTGTGACTTCTTTAATCATTAACATTCAGACAAACATGCTCAGGCCTAATGAATGATTCTCTGGGTTTTAACATTAGCAATAGCAGCGATTAGATTAGCTGCTGAATTAATTGTTATGTATTAAACTCTCACAATCTATAAAACCACGTCGTTAGCTGCATACATTTCTTTTACTAACTTTATAAAAGGGACAGAGAAAAAGCTTTAGCTATAATTACATATTTAATCAACAAGTGAAAAAGATACACACACGGCAAAAAGTAATCTTGAAATAAGTTCCGTTGTCTTAAAATAGGTACTTTGGGCCCTGATTTGAGAGTCTAATTTCAAGAAATATGTCCATGGGGCAAGATTCTTGAGGTAATAAAATAACTGATGGATGGAGTGTGAGATCGATAGACAGATCGGTGTGGCAGTGATGCGGTCTGTTGTGGTAAAGAGGGGGGGCAAACTTCTCACTTTACCGATTGATCTACGTTCCCACCCTCACCTATGACGATTTGGGTAATGACCGAAAGGAAAAGATGGCGGATACAGGCGCCCAAAATGAACTTCCTTCGCAGGGTGGCTGGGCGCACACCTTCGAGATCGGGTGAGGAGCTCAGTTACACTGTGGAGCTCGGAGTAGAGTCGCTGCTCCTTCACGCCAAAAGGAGCCCGCTGAGGTGGCTAGGGCATCTGTTCCGGATGCCTCCTGGTCGCCCCCCTCGACCAGGAGGTGTTCTGGGGATGTCCTATTGGGTCCCAGGACACGCTTGGAGGGACGATGTCTCTGAGCTGGCCTGGTGTCGCCTCAGGGTCCCTCGCTGAACAGCTGGAGGAGGTGTGCGACTGTGCGTGGATCAAGAAGTCTGGGCATCTCTGCTGAGACTGCTGCCCCCGCAACCGGAAAAAGTGGAAGAAAATGGATGGATGGATAAAATAACAACAATAGTTTTATTTCAAGTTAATTAAGATTTTTCATTTAGTTTTGAGTGTGGTGATTTGTTTCATCTTAATCTAAGTAAGTCTGAAATCAAGGACAAAAGTACTTATTTCAAGAAAATGTCACTTATTTCAACATAAATTTTGGCCGTGGCAAATGTTACTGACACGTAAAGATCACAGTGGGGTTCAGCTGCTCAGTTTAAAAGCCTTAACAGTCGTCTCCATCAAATATCTGAAGCAACAGATCACTTCCTTTGCATCCTTATCTTATTTAACAAAAACATCAAATAAACGTTCTTTTAGAAGCAGATTAGAAGACGACCTCCGCCCTTTCATTCAAGATCTTCCGTTTCACCCACAGGGGGCGGTGACCTTCTCAGTGACACAGACCTTACTCTCATCTTTAATGGCTGAGCAACGACTTTACTGTATTTTGTATTTTGCCTTTGGGAGATCATTATCTTGCCGGCATATTGTGGTGAACTAATGCAGATATACACTGTGTCTTCACCAGTTCTCTCTTTTCAAACCAGACAATCTCCAGCAACAATCCATATTGAAAAGGAGATCGTGCTCAGTTCTTTTTTCCTGTCTGATTACAATACCGTGATTTGACAATGAGACCAAATTGTTCCCCAGCTGGGATGAGCGAACACCCAATAACAGAGTGAAACCAGCTAATAAGACGGAAATCTGTTTTATACTGCCTTCTTTATGAGTTACAGTTCAGAATGAAAAGGAAATAACAAGCGCAAAAGTCGAAGTTCCGTGGCAAATTTGAACCACAGAACAAGAAATAGTTAAGTCCTTTGTGTGAAGAATCGCTGCGCTTGACACATCCTTGAAGATAATTTTATTCCACATAAAACTATAAAAAGGAAGAGCGGAGGAGACAGGAAGGGAAAAGGCAAAAGAGAAATTGATTGTGAATTATTCAAATGGAACGGATCAGTTTTTCAGAGGTTGGAATTGAGGTGAGAGATCACAGAGAGGAGCAATGCATTATGGGTAGGACAGGGGACGGCGCGGGTCTCGTGGGGCGGGGGGGGAGTCTAATCTTCTTCCGCTCGAGTGGAGTTTTGTCCTCTACTGTCCTGCACGCATCGCTTCACTCAAAGTTGCGTCTGAGGCCAACAAGCAAACAAAGCTAACTACAGCACAAGTGTGTTCAAAGGCACTGCGGGAAACTATGAGGGGATTCATTTAGGATTGTATTAGCTTACTGACAGATCATGGTTTGCTCCACTCTGTTTTCCCACTATTTAAACTTTCATTTATCAGGTTAGGTCCACCGAGAGCCAATTCTCAAATCTCTGAACACCCGGCCAGTTGAGTCAGACGGCGCCACATCATGACCATTGGACTAGGTGAAATAGCAGATGTGCATTCAGTGGGTTTACAAAAAGACACCAATCTGAGGGTGTTTTTGTTATTATTGCGTAAATAAAAAGGAGAAAATGACGTTCAATCTTACGGACAGTTAGCAAGCCTCTTACTCTGGGAAACTTGTGTCAAAAAGCTCCATTCAAACAGTTATGGGAAGCCATTGCTAACAGACATTTGTAGAAACAGGCTCTGCAAGCAGCGTTTCTTCGATTTGCTGCATAAGAACTAAGTTAAAGCAGAACTAAGTAAGTCATGCCCCTAGAGGCCACAAGTGCCACTGCAGGTGTCGTAGCATGTTACGGTTTTTCATTTTGAGAGTAAATACTACGCTGAACAGAAAAGACAAAGGGAGAGAAGGATATTGTACATTGTGCCATAACCCAATTACACAATGGAGATAGTTTTTTTCACTCAAACTTTTTCACTGAACTAAATATGCTAAGTGGCGCTAGCCCGCAGTTAGCGTTGCCTGTTAGCCTGTTAGCCTGTTAGCTTCTTCTTTGTGATTCCATTAGTGTGTATTGGGGCCTCCGGGTCAGAGCAGGGAAAGCTGCAAGTGTGGTTTTCTGGCCAGAGACACCAGGGGGGAGATGAAAGACCCTCCAACCATCCCATCAACACTTGTATTACCCTCAGAGGGACTACGAAAAGGATGTATTAAGGTCAACAAGTTACTTAGTTGCTCAAACAGCTGAATACTTAGTTGCTCAAACAGCTGAATCTCTCATGTGGTACCTTTACATTTCTTCAGTCTTATATACAACTCATACATTACGAAATTAAAAACAATGCAGACTGAATTCTAGCATAGACCTGGTCCCTGTTTAAACTATCTGCCCATTTTAGCCACTGATTCCAAAAAGCAAAACATCTGATCTGTGTTTGTGATGCAAGCTTGCGCTGTAGCAAACACGGCCTGGCAGCTGCTCGATGTTTCGTTAACATGTCCGGGAGCGGGATGATGTTTTCAGGCAGACGCACTTTCTTCTCAATTTGTGCTGTGTATTGCAAGTACTGTACCGCGCCTGGTCTCGCGTAAATCAGCCGGCCGGACTGTGTCAGCCTAAATACCCGCCTCGTCCTAAAGGGTATGTCAGATTTATGATGCAACGGGCTGAATTTTTCATTTGGGACGCACCGAGCTCGCCCCTGGATTGCCGCTGTTACATCTTGGTGCCGGTAATGTCTTTTAGGAAACTGTGTGCTCTCTGATGTACACCCCGGTAAAAAAAAAGTAAATAGCCCATTGTGAAGTTGAATAGAAGTGTCCGCTTGGGTGTTTGTACACAGCTATAGTGATTTCATTCTTTCCCATCAGCCCCGGCGCCCTGTGTTCCCGCAGTAATTTCACCATCTTAACCCCACCTGACCCCCCCCCCCCCCCTACCCTCTCAAAACGCCTCCGATTGGCGCACACACCGAGGTGCACTGGCTTGTGGACGGTTGTAGTTTTCCCCTATTGCATCAAAAGTACATCCACATAGCCTAAAACAACAGCGTTTTTCCTCAGGCACTTTTCCCTGACTCGAAATGAAAGGATCAGTCAGAGTATCTTGTACTCTCGCCCGGGTGTGTCCCAACAGAGGGCTAAAGTTGTTGTAGTGGGGTAGTTAGCTTTTGGTACTGTCGGTAAGCATTCTACTTGTTATTTCTGTCCAATTATGGCTTTATGTCCTTTACATTATGCTCTGAGCTATGCTTTCATTTTAGATGCAAGGATTTTTTTAATTTTTAATTATCAAGCATGAAGACGCCATTAATTTGTCAGTTGTTAATCAGGATTTGATCTTTCTAACTGCACCTTGTAATGGAAAGTGCAGTTGTCCTGGCATGGCTTGATTACATGTAGTTACTTGACTTTCAAATTAAATAGCACTAATATGTTCATGTCATTATGTAATGTTAGGAAATGTGATTTTGTGGACTGTATATTGCCAAATTATTGTTGAGAGAAACATTTTTAATTGTCTATGGAGTTTGGGATTGAATGAGAAATTGAGCAATGCATAGTCAATCAATCGAATTATAAAGCGCTTTTCATACCGAAAGTATCACAAAGTGCCTTACAGATTACAACATTAGTAACATAGTAACATAGTAATCCACCGTGCTAGGGGCTACTAGCAAACACTGTTGGGGTTCAAATTGAACCACTGTCGTTGTGTCCTTGGGCAAGACACTTCACCCCCCTTGCCCCCATCGTCTGTGCACATTGGTGCATGAATGAGAGTGTGAATGGGTGAGTGGTTCCTTGCTGTAAAGCGCATTGAGGGCCTAATGTAGGTGGAAAACCGCTATATAAATTGAGACCATTTACCATTGTCCATTTCATGTGACGATAACTCTATTTTACGGTAAATCTTAAACTCCCCATTATGGAGATTTTTTTATGGAATGGACCAGAAGTCCCAGAAATCGTGCCCATTTTGACGACACATTATACAGTTCACATGCGGTCTCAGGTAGCGCACACACACGGCGCAGCGGGCTTGTTATTGCTTCTAAACACACAGCCTCTCTCACCTCAGGCGTCTTCACCTGCGGCGCTTCTCCCTGAGTGGATCAGTTGGGGGCTACTCCATCTCTGGCCTTGTACGACGGTTCTCAACCCCCCCACACATTCCCCACATGGCCGGTTTAATCTTTCATGCCATATTCCAGCGCTTTAATATGTACCTAGAACCCCCAAAGCGCCTTTATTCTTGTCAGGTCCAGATGTTAGCGTCCCAGCGGCTACAGCTCCCCCATCGCCGTGGAGACCAATCAGACTCGTAGCCCGGATTACATCCGCTCTGGATGGGGATGCCGTGGCTTCTTTGATCCCCGTTTATGACAGTTCTGGGTTGCCCCGGCCCTCTCTTGGGGACTGCTGATTATTTTTACAGTTGGATAGACCTAGATTTATCAGAAATGGGAATTGGATTTTGGATGCATTCAGTTGGCTATATGCAATTTACAAAGAGTAAGAAAGTTTAAGTTGGATGTTTTCGACTTCTTTATACAGTAGATCTGATTTTCTTTTACTCTGTAGAAAATACATTCATAATAGACTTGGAGACGTGGTGCAGTCAGGTCAGTTTTGAAACTTTCGTATAAAATCTCTGTCTATGTTGATTCCACCAAGACCTTTTCCATACAACAGCTTCAGAAAATGTCTCTCTCTTTTTTGAACTATTTCAATTTCATTTTGTAGCAGTTTGCAAGTAATGTCATACAGGTATTTCATTTTGGTAAAGAAAAGAAAACAGACACTGATTATTCTACAGTAATAGCTTAAAATGGAAAGTTTCTTGAGGGAAGTAAAGAAACCAACAATAGTTGGACATACTTCCAGAAGCTACTGTATTCTACTGTTTTTTAACCAGATGTCAGCTTACTTATTCCACCTGTCGATCCAATACATGCTATTACAGAATCTGACACAGAGCGTGGTTCACCCTGCACGATGGAGAACTTTTCTAAGGGAAGAGACAGCGCCCTATTTATAACTTTGTTGCTACTGGGGATTGGAATACTTTACCCACTTGTACCTAGCTCTGTCTCAACCGATAAAACGTTCTGTAGTTGTTTGTTGATCCCTCGCGTGGGTTTCGTAAAGTTATCCCGGTGTGTAATAGCGTCGGGCTGTATCACACAGGAGCACATCCCTCACAGAGAAACTGCGGCGGGGTCTCCTGCCCACACCCACTGTCAAAGAGCCGTCAGAGGGAGGACGACTGGAGAATGACAGGCCGCCATTACATCTGCACTTATTACTATACGATGCGAACCGTCAGACTTTGATGGGCCTCTGTTACAGGGAAGGGGAGATAGTAATAATGAAAATGCAATCGAAGTGGGAGCAGGGATGGGGTTCTTCCTTTAGGATTTAAAATATGGTTTTGAAGAGTGTTCATTTTTCACCAAGGTCTTGTATTGATGCTGTGACCCGTTGCTTGGTCCTTCTGTGAAGATTTTAAATTTATGGCCTGACGGTTTTGCTGCTATTATAACCAGCGTTGGTCGATCTTCCTTTATGGGACTGGATCAATAGCGGCAAGTGTGTGTTTAAAAGGGCACGGCTGAATGCCAGACAGGTGCTCTACGACACACACACACACACACACACACACACATACACTGCACACCTGACTGTGAGGGGGGTTTTCTCGAACCTGCCGATGCTGTAAAGAGGGTTTCCAGGGAGACGGCAGGTGTTGGCATGGTGACAGTGTCGATGACCCGGGGATTAGGCATGACAATGAGGCATGACGGTTGCCATCCCGTGTTTTCCGCCGCTGCTCCAAGCATCTTAGATTTTCCCCATGTATGAAAAAAAAAAAGAAATAAAAGTTGCCTTAAGGATGCGCATCAGGAGTCGGTGGTTTACGGCGCTCTGCTGTTTTCTGTTGACCGTTAAAAAAAAAGGATCGCAGGGTGTAACAAGATGATGACAATTCTGTGAGCATGATGTAACAGCTTTGATAACCTAAACAATAGAGTTCGGGAAAGTCCACAGTTACCATGGAGATCCGCCATCTTTGCAGCTGTTAGCGTACATTTCCATAGACTAACATTAGCTAAAAACAGTATAAAAAGTGGAGAAAAAAGCCGTGGAACAACTCCGTTAGCTGCTGGTAAATACATCTAACACACTGTGGCGTCCAAGTGTTTTAATGTCAACAATAACTCCAGTATTTTAACTTTTAAAATCTCCATTAATTTACAATTGCTGCTAATCCCATAATGCTTAGCGATATGACATCACATTCCCGAACTCTACACTGGGTAACAGTGTTGGGTAACGTTACTTTTAAAAGTAACTCGCTAAGTTAGCTCCTCTAGAAAAGTAGCTTGTTGCGTTATTGCGCTGCTTCATTATAAAGGAAACGCGTTAGAACACTCTTGCGTTACTAATAATAATAATAAATCTATATAGCCTTCTTTTATTGATCATTTTTTTCTGATGAGGAATGCTCCATTTCACAAACCGAGCCCCCAAAAAAGCTAGCTCACTCAAACAGCCCGATATCAGTAAATGTATTCAATCATAGCACAATAAATTAACTTCTGAGCTTTATTTTGTATGTGGACAAATTACAGCTAAAGGCAACAATAGTGAGCATGAACTACAGGCATGAACTGTAGTCTATATATAAAAGTTTAGCTTCGTTCGCTATATGTAAACTCTGTCAGAAACTGTGCCCGCATTTGAACAAAAAGGACGTCTTACACATTAGAAAGTGTGTTTTGGTAATATTAAACACACAACATACTCACTCAACTTGCTTTAGATTGTAGAGCTTTCCTTCACCACATAACCAGCCACGAGTTGGTTGTTTACATCGATTGGAAGGGCCGATGCTGCCAAAAGCTAAGCGTTGTTGTTCGAGAGGCAAGGGCTAGCTCCATGGTGGTTTTCCTCTTTAGCTTCGCCACCAGCTCTGTATTGTCCTTTTCGCCAGTAAGTTCAAAATAATGTAAGAAGATATGAAAGCGCTCGGTGAAAACTCTGCCAAGTTGCTGAAAGTTTTGGAGGACAACGTGATAAGGAAAAAGAGACTCGTACTTTATGAGCGGCAAATGCAAAACTAACTTGTTTCTTTACAAATTTATAAACTTAACCCCATGACTATTTCAGTTCCAACCTTTAAATGTTATGCTTTGGGTTTTAGCTAGTGACTTGCTAGCTAAACAAATCAAGTTTAGCTAACACAAGCAACTCCATTAGCTGCTGTGTCACTCGTAAATACATCGTACACACTGTACAGTCCAAATACTTTTATGTAAACAATTAACTGTGGTATTTTAGTTTAAAACAACCATTGAGGTATCGAATGCACCAAGCTCTATGCGCTTTATATAGCCACACTTTTTGGTGATTGTTTTTTTTTTTTTTTTGTCTTTTCTTGCTAATATCATCTGGACTGAGTCATTTTTGAGTTGAACATTTTGCCTGTGTTCGTAAATACTCTCCTTTTCAACCTTTTTCGGACACATGTTTCTCAAGCTATATTTGAAATCTTCCACTTTCACTTCAAAGAGGGCAGTGAGAACGACTCTTTTTTTTTCTTCCCCCGTGAAGAGCTAAACCTTACGCTGCAAATCTCACAACTGGCGGCTCCGCGGACCAATGACTGATTGACTGCGCGAATGATTGATTTGTTGATTCATACCCGGGCTGTGTAAAATATCTTGGGTCGGCTCTCTCTCGGCTGGCTCATCAAATAAAGTGCACTTAGCCGGAGTATACGGACCTGCTTCCAAAGATGAAAAGCTTAAAGAGCGAAGGGGGGGGTAGGGGGGATGGTGGGGGGGAGGAGATAAGAAATAAATGTAGGAACGCGTTTTGTCCGTTTTTATGTTTGGGTTCGCTGTTGTCACATGCGCTGCCGTTCTGCCACTCCAGCACTTTGGGTTTGCTAAAGTGGTGGAAAAGCTATTGGTCAGACGGGCGCGCACAGCAGCGAGGTTGGAAGGAAGCTGATTCCATGGTGTAATCCACTTAAAATGGCCTCCTTCCAGACCTGGATAATGCAGGGGGCACTAAAGCCACCGGACAATGGTTGAACACATTTTAAGGATGGCGTGAAGGACAGACCGAGGTTACTGCTCGAAAAGAACTGTTGGGCCGAGAAGAAAAATAATAAGCTCACACAACCTAGCTTTCAAAATATACTTGTTCAGTTTACACAATGTAAAAAAAAATCTTTAAATGATGCAACCACAATAGGAAGCTTGTCGTAGCATGCTGTGTTTTTTTACTCATTAATTGTCCGTGAGAGTAAATACTACGCTGACAGAAAAGACAAAGGGAGAGAGGGATATTGTACATCTTTTTTTTTCACTCAAACTTGGCTGTAAATACTGTTTAAATGGTGCTAGCCCACAGTTAGCTTCGCCCGGTAGCCTGTTAGCTTCTTCTTCGTGATTCCATTAGTGTGTATTGGTGGCTCCGACCCGGAGGTAGCGCAGTTGCAATTGTCTTTTTCTGGCTGGAGACATCAGGGGGCGATGAAAGACCCCCCAATCATCCCATTAACACTTGTATTACCCCCAGAGGGACAACGGAAAGGATTTATTAAGGTAAACAAGTTACTTAGTAAAGCTTTCATGCATTTTGAGTGCCTAATGTAGTGGGAAAGAACTATATACTGCACAAATTTAAAACGATTTACCAATGATGAGGATCTGGAGGGTCTTTCCTTAGAAAATCAGTCCAAATCATTTGTCACTGCATTCTTTCCGGCTCAGATGTAGTCAAATATTCCACCGTAGAAGTAAAAGTAGTAGTGGTAGACAGGTAACAGTTAGTACAGTAGTAGAAAAAGTAGCGTTTTACTTGGAACAGAGAAACAAAAGAATGAACTTAAAAAGCATTGAATGTAGTTATAACAAATCACATAAAAAACTCTCCCCCCGATGTACTGTTATTATTATATAGCAACCTCCTCGCACAAAGCCAGTCACCCGCTCCATTCATCCTTCTGCGCGGCGAGCTGACAAAGACTTTGTCAGCAGCTTGAGACCAACTGTTCCTTCCTTCCTGCTCTATCGGCCTCTCAGAGCTTTAGTGGTTCAGCCCAGTGCATTCGTCCTAGTCACAAAACACCGCAGCGCCGAGGAGTCAGCCTGTGGAGCGTCCGTGTACAGTCTGAGCTTTTCAAAAACATATTGTGCAACTTGTGCTTAACAGAAGTGGTGTTGTCAAGGTCGGAGGTGAGTGGTGCAAGAGGATGAGCTGATTGCCTTCTGACCCAGCCCTAAAGGACATACATGTTTTGTCAATCCAGTTATTGTGCAAGAGTGTTTTCAAAATATTGTCTATAAAAGAAAAAAAGTTGATCCTAAAACCTTTGAATACACACAAAACAAACGCAATGCGGTGATACGGTTTGCAGAATTCTGGTACACATCATTCTTAAAACGGCTAAATTTCCTCAAAACTTAATCCTTATTCTTGAATCTTCGGGTCCGGATTTAGCTCGTAACCTTTCCCATCAATCACAGCGACTAAAAATAGAAAAGTGCGTGCCCTACTTAGCCGCCAAATGCTTGATTTTGCTCAAACAGACACTCGCTGGGGGAATCCCTTCCTCTGTCTCTGCTCGAGCTTGTTATTTTGAGCAGGCTGTGATTTGTTACCTGACCTATTTTTACTATGTGCAGAGTCTTGTAGGATTTCCCTTTGACAAACATGGCATTTTACCCACATTTGTATCCGTACGTTCTTTGCGGCTGCCAGAAACAAGACAAATAGGTTTCACTGAAAGAATTGTCCGTTAAACGCCTTATGCCTATACTTGAGGTGATGCGTGGAAACAGGTCACATCATTTTTAATAACTATGGGGAGTTTATTTGCAAAAAGGTGATATAAGTTAAGCTAAATTTGAGTAGGTTTGGTTAAGAATTCATGAAATACATTAAAATACATGCAAATATACTGTCTAGGCAAATATAGTGTCCAGGCAAATATAATGTCTAGGCAAATATAATGTCCAGGCAAATATAGTGTCCAGGCAAATATAATGTCTAGGCAAATATAATGTCCAGGCAAATATAGTGTCCAGGCAAATATAATGTCTAGGCAAATATAATGTCCAGGCAAATATAATGTCCAGGCAAATATAGTGTCCAGGCAAATATAATGTCTAGGCAAATATAATGTCCAGGCAAATATAGTGTCCAGGCAAATATAATGTCTAGGCAAATATAATGTCCAGGCAAATATAATGTCCAGGCAAATTTAGTGTCCAGGCAAATATAATGTCTAGGCAAATATAATGTCCAGGCAAATATAATGTCTAGGCAAATATAATGTCCAGGCAAATATAATGTCCAGGCAAATATAGTGTCCAGGCAAATACAATGTCCAGGTAAATATAATGTATAGGCAAATATAATGTCCAGGCAAATATAATGTATTGGCAAATATAATGTCTAGGCAAATAGAATGTCCAGGTAAATACAATGTCCAGGCAAATATAATGTCCAGGGAAATATAATGTCCAGGGAAATATAATGTCCAAACAGATGTAATGTCTAAATAAGCAGTCAGCAGGAGATGGAGAGGCGCCCGGGACACACACCGCCCTTAGACCTCTTAGACCTCTTAGACCTCGGACAGGCTACAGATAGACCCAGGGCTGATGGGGAAACAAAGCCTGAAATCTCTGTGGGTTTCTCCTAATTAAATAAAGGTCAAATAAAAATCCCCTCCAAAAAAAAAAATCATCCTCTGAATTACCTTGCAGAATAAACCAGATGAACTTAATGAATTTAAAGGTACATTATGCAATTCGAAAAAGTTTATATTTGTGTGTATTTGACCTTGTAGTGACCCCGTGGCTGTATGAGTGGTCAGCATGGCGCCTTTACTTTCCATCACAGCGGTCTCTCGGACGATCCAGGATCAACTGTTTTGGAAGGCTCTCATGGCTGACGGACCCTCTCACCAGAAAACCTACAACACAATTTATCTTGGAGCGTCTTAGAGACCGATGGGTCACCAGAAGGTCAATACGCACAAATGTATATATTTTTCAGCATAAAAAGTTCCATTATGCACCTTTTAGCCACCGTCGACATGTGTGGCTTTGCCGTGTGGGCCGTTCCTACTGACCGTGCCACATGCTGCCGTCCCATTCGGCTCGTTCTCTTGCGTCTGTTCATAAAACCAATGCCAAGGGAACAGGAAATCCAGCACGGAGTGGCTTTGGAGCGCTGTTTACGTTTGCTCAAAGCATCGCGCCGTTTTAAAGATCTACAAAACAGAGGGTGCACGTCCCGCTCCTACTGCTGCAGTGAACAACGGAGCTGTTCAAATTGAAAACTTTAATAATTAAGTTACTGGCAAACATGCTAATCTGTTCATGCTAATATGACGTATGTTGGCGTATCGGCTGGCATTCTGAGTGCACAAGTGAGAGCCAGAAAACACTTAAATAATCACTTAATATCATGATTTCAAGCTAAAACATATATAATTTTGCATTACATAGGCCCTGCACAGAGCCATAATAATCCCCATCAGTATAATAAAGATCAGCCGGTCATACAGTGCCGTAGCTATTCCTCATCCATTGTGAATAAATCTGATATAACACGTCAGGAAATGGCCCTAATCATTTCCGACTGCGGAGAATCAGCTGTCAATCAAAAGCACGGGGGGGGGGGAGGAAAGATGGCTGCTCTTTCAGGCCTACAGTAGATATGCCAGCGTGGAGTGGGAGATAATGGCTACATGAAAAGGCCACGTTTCATTGGACGGCGCCTAATTATGCCACTTGTGCGACGAGTGCTTCCTACGTAAGATGGCAGATTATGTTTGGCGTCGGCGGTGGCGGCACTCGTCACGATAACACAAGAAATACAAATGTGAATTTTACGAACCCTGTATGTCATTTTGAAACGGAGCTATTTTAATTAATGCGGTATTTTTCTTTTCTTTCTTTCTTTTTTTTTCTTCTTCCTGTCATTCAAAACAGTCCCATCTGTTCTCTGAAGGAATAAAAGCTGCTCTGGGTTTTGTGTTGCTAATTACAGAACAAAAGGGAATATGGCCAAGCTCAGAGAAGAGAATGCAGCAGCAGAGCAAATCAGGATATCGAAAAACAATGATAAAGACTGACTTTTTGCATAGATAGTTGATCATTTAGTACTTTCTTTAAGCTATTAAGTAATATAGTTCGCTCTAAATATGTGGGGTATTTTTATTTTCTATGTATTTGTTTGTTTGTGCTGGAAAGTGGTGATCAAAGCTCCGTGAAAATTATTACTTAAGTTCACCCCCACCAAGCACATTTTCAGTGTCAAAACAGAAATAAAAAATAAGATGAAAACAAGGATGAAAATGCAACAAAACAGTGACCAAAAAGGTGATGAAAAAAGCCACAAAAGAGCAACAGAAAAGTTATGAAAACGCATCAAAACGGCGACAAAAAAGTGGTGAAAACATTTCAAAAAAGTGACGACAAACGCTGCAACATTAGCAACGTAAAAGATCAGTTTCGATGAGTTTTGTAGGTCTTAGCTTTCAAATCAGGCGCTACTCTGGCCTATATATAAGCTTTTAGATTTGGGTAAAGCTGATCTGGAGAAAACGCAATGGGTTAACGCGGGGGTTCTTCCTTGTGATGTGTCAGTGTTATTGACCCTACATCTGCACAGCACCACCTTCTGGTCTGGAGTGTTCACAATAAACTGGGCAAAATACAGCCAAGTTTTTTTTTAATTTAACCTTTATTTAACCAGGAAAGTCCCACTGAGATGAAGAATCTCTTTTACAGGGGAGTCCTGGCTCCAGAGGGGAACCTATTGTACATGTTTTTAGTGGTAGGAGAAACAGGACGTACCCGGAGGAAACCTACGCAGACACAGGGAGAACATGCAAACTCCACACAG
This sequence comes from Gobius niger, assembly GCF_951799975.1. NCBI lineage: Eukaryota > Metazoa > Chordata > Actinopteri > Gobiiformes > Gobiidae > Gobius > Gobius niger. The sequence goes on from NC_136872.1 coordinate 11,306,729, forward strand.
AAAGGCCCGGTCGAGGTGGGATTTGTACCCGGGGACCTTCTAGCTGTGAAGCACAAGCACTACCGTGTCAAGTTGAAAGTATTACATTATATCTTTCAAAGTAATACGCAAAAACTATAGTACGATTCTTAAGTAAACTCACAACCACATCTGGACACTGAGCTGCTAGATTAGATTGACGCCTTGGAGAGGAGGCGAGTTGTTAGCTCATACTTTGCTTTTGCTTTGTTTGTTTTTGGCGCTCCTCAGACACAGTACAACTGTTTAACTCATACTACAATACGGGCAGATGGTCTGTCACGGAACAAGCAGTTTTCCCTTTGCATGTATTTTTAACACTGCTATCAGAAATCTTCTTACATAACACTTGAGGAGCAATATTTCTCTCTCTTAATCCGCGGCCGTGTTGGTTTGCCGTAACACAATCTCGAGATTATAGTCAGCTGCTGAATTCTTATTGTGCTTTATTGCTTTATTACTGCGGGGCTTTGAAATCCTCGCCTTAAATAAGTTGCCCCGCTCACGCCATTGACTTGCACCATTCACCGTGCACCACTGAGCCAAAAAATGGAGCTCTTAAAGTGTCCGGGAGATTACGAGTCTCCTCTAACCTTCCTCGTCCTTCCCCGTCTCCTCCAGGGCCTGGTGGGGGAGAAGTACGGCAGCATCCGCGTGCCGGGGGAGGTGGAATCGGCCGAGTTCGAGATGATTCTGGACGCAGCGGTGGAGGCGGGGCTCGACACACACATACTGGAGGAGTGGTACTGCCGGGACGAGAACTCAGTGCCACCCGCTTACTACCTCAAACCCAAAGCCCAATTGCTCAAGAACTACCAGAACTCCGTGAGTACTGTGCTAATTACGGAGAGTTTTACTTCCTAAAGCATGTGCCACGATATTGATGTTTGAATGACCACACCTGTCATAGGCAAGAGTTTTTATAATGTGATTGTTCTTTACGTGCATAAAAACATAGTCCTTATGTTTATTGGTTCTTTTGTCAATAAAATACTGTAAGTAAAACACAAGGCATGTCTAAATATGGACAAAACGAATTAACTTTAGATTTAAGTGAACAGGGCGTATGATCAAATATGGTGCCTGCCTTTTTTAAGCTGTAATTCAACTCATTTCACTACATCCTCCAAAAACCAACACATATATCATCACTTAACACAATTATTCACCAGCAAAATGTGTGAGTTCCATCAACGTACCATGGTTAGTTTTCAAGTTATGTTAAGAAATGTACCATGAATTTAGCCAGACTTGGGTCTTTTTCAGACTTCAGAGGAAACATGAAGTTGAGAGCACGACCGGTCTCTGCTGATTGGTCAAATGCCACAATAGTGGGATCAGCGATACAGGGTGATCTCTTCTGATTGGCTGAGTGAGAACTACATGCTTCTTTAGCTTACTGATGTGCAGCAGGGAAGCCATCTGAAAAGTGTTTTGACCATCCATATCTTTAAATGTGTGAAAACAGCCATTGCGCCTACGTTTCTGGTTAAATACATTTTTCAGACGGCCGTGTAATAATCAGTGAAACACCTAATTTTGTAGACTGACGAATCTCGCATTTAGTGAGGAGGCCGACATGTTAAAAGTCTTAATTTCCAAACGTAAAGCTAAAACTTTTTCTTTTGTTGACCCACTTGAAGTCTGTAAAGGTGGATTGAACGTGTGTCTGAAGCACAGACTGAGGCTCTTCCTCTTCCTGTCCCCGTTAGATGGAATCAAGCAACGTGACCAAAAGCAAGAACGACAAGGCCTGGAGGAAGGTGTCGGAGGAGATCAAGTGCATTTTCCGGACGGCCGTGCTGCAGCTTCAGGAAAAGGGGACCATGAAGAGCGTTCAGGCCAAGAAATTCCTCTGCTCCGGTTAGTCTCTGCTCCACCTGCGATAGAACTAATATATAGTATGTGATACAATGGGAAGACACGGAGAGGTCAACGCATCATTGTGACTGAAGTGAGCAGCACAGAGGCTTTTAGCAGAATGGTCAGCTACAAAATTGCTGCTCATGTGTGGGTGCACCTTGTCGGCTCTGTCAATATCTACAAGAATTGGACTGAGAAAATGATATTGATGAGCATGGTTATGCATCTCCAGATCCTGAGCTCTACATTCTTGGTCAGGGCATTACATATAGCTGGAGGAATTTCATCTATTGTGCATGCTTTGGATTGATGGGGGAAACCAGAGCGCCCGGAGGAAACCCATCAAGACACAGGCTCAACATGCGAACACAGACAAGCCCCCATACAGCCGATAACATGGCGACATTGCACACCTCATCAACCGTGACCCTGCGACAGTGATTGATGGGCGAGAGTGTGCACTTCGTTGTAATTAATCCAAAGGTAAAATTACCTACTGTAGTCTCTGTCTATATCTAATCCGCCTCATAATTAGTAGTGATCCTCGTAGTCATTTTCCCGTATGAGGCCCTTCCCGATTCCACTTTATCCATTTGTCAAAGCTCGAGAAATGCAGAAAGATTTACTCCCCCACTGATCTCGTCGTTTAAGATTTTAGACATGGCCCAAACTTTAAACATAAGCTATTATTTTTCGATACTATAGCTATAGAAAAAAATGAACTTTCTGCTTGAGATAAGAGTCGTACGAGTGACTGTGGCTTTGATCTAAACAAAGCACCCTTCTCCATAGAACATAATGGCCGTTAAAGTTGTATAATTTGATTCAAATTGGAAGCGCTTCTTTTGTTTAATGCACTTTAATTGTGCTCTCTGGGCTTTAAGTGGCGCTCTGCAGCAACATAAAAAGGAAGTTGGGTCATTTTTTTATTTTTTTTTTGCAAGGCCCAACTTTCCAGCTCTCTCTCCCGCCTAATTATCCCACCGCCTTGTGCACACAACTACACAGGAGAGGCTAGCGGGGGGTTCAGTCAGCTGCCTCTTTGTGTCGGTGGTGCGGGGGGAGGAGGGGGTGCATGATACAGCTCGGTGACGCTGGCTTATGCGATTTTTATCAATTTGGTTTTCGTCTTTTTTTTTTTTTTTTTTAAAGCCTGGAGAGAAATGTGGCTAATCACAGGCTAAAAGGCACTTCAGCTGCCCGAGATTCGACAGCCTTTTGATGGTTATCTACACACGCGCCAGCAGTGGTGGCGCCTTAGATTTGGCCCTTCAGTTAATTTTGTAACGCTATAATTAGTTCAGGATACATCGACAGCTGCGCGAGAAACTGATCTTGTGTTTTCTGTAGATTGATGAAAACATTTGCATGAAAGTAGCTCTTTGGTTGTTAAACACCTTTTTGTAGTTTTCACATCCTTCTGCCAGTTCAACCTCGAACTTTCCGTCTAATCAACCAACTTCAACTTCTTCAGCAGTTGTTCAGGTGTCTGTTGTTTTGGCCAGCCTTTTCTCTGTTCCTTGCTTGGAAAACTTGTGGTGAATACTGGCCAGAAAAATCCCACAAGAGATGCTCTGACGCTGTTAGAAAGCTATTATAATTTTACCATGGTTAGACTCACTCAAATGCAAATTTTTTTCCTTTACGGCCTAATGTATCATAACAACTAGGACTAGTACAAGATTAAAGACCAAAGTATGCCAGTGTGGCAGTATGGCATTTTTTTTTTCTTTTTTGGTCATTATTCCACCATATGGACACATTTTATATGGAAAAATCTATTTTTATTATAGTATTATTAATATGTATATGTGAACAGATGTTGAATCATGAAATGTACGCATAATAGTTTTATTAGAGGTGCCTCCACTTCTGATGTGAATATTTACAAATACAGAGTTTAAACATGTTAAAACTAAGTATTTTCCTCCCCCTACATGTTTCAACCATGTCCTAATGTGTAGAATGAGCCCAGACCTGTTCATCACAATTGCCTCTAAAATCCTGCACTGTCACTCACAAAGGTGTTACTTCGGGTCCGAATTGCCGTCATGCACGAGTTTAAAGGACCAGGCCACCATTTTTTCATACTGAGATACCTTATTTTACCTGAGCTTAGACAAGTTGATACATACCTGTCTGGTCTTTGTGCATGCCCGTGGAAGACCTTGGTCGTTTCTAACTTCACTCCATTTGGAGCTATAGGAATACATTGGGAGAGGCCAAATGCTAACAACATCTTTAGTCGTTTTGCGTGACTGAGGGCACACACAAAGACCAGACAGGTACGTATCAACTCGTCTAAGCTCAGGTAAGAACATACCTCAGTATGGAAAAACGGTGGCCTGTTCCTTTACTATAGAGACTGCAGTTACGTGTAAGACCAGAGGTGGCAGTAGTGAGTATAAACTTGCATTCAGTCTCTTAAGGATGACCAGGCAGGGCTCGTTTGAAAGCTTGAAATCTCCAGTTTCAGACACAAAAGTCTCTGTATGTTTATAGCCAACTAATCCTGTATTTTGTGCATCTGTTCACCTTATTCCTTATGAACATTTCCCCTCATTCTCCGCTTAATGAACGGACTTTAAGCTCGACCGGGAGTGTCAATACAATCGAAGTGCCAATCAAAAAGAGGCAAAAGTGGGCGGGGTAGATTAAGGTGAATAAGCATGTTCTGAAATGAATGGGATTCCTGATTAAAGTTTTGCAATTCATTCTTTGTCGACTGAATCACTGTCCTCTTCATTTCAGCTCTGGAAGATGAAATGGACTTTGCGCTCGGAAAACAAACCCCTGCCTTTCTCAGGAAATGCGTCTGCTACATCCGCAAGATCTCCAACTTCGACCGCTTCGCCAAACTCCCCGAGATGGCCAAGTACATGGACATCGTGGTCAGCGCCGACCGGGTCATGCGTAACCAGGAAGCCTACGAGCGCCTTCTGAAAGTGCGAGACGAGTTCATCCCCACCGTGGTCGCGGCCTCCAACCTGCGCGTGTACTCCTCCGTCACCCACTGCGACATGAAGCTGGGCTACTCTCAAGAGGTCGAGAGCCACTACGTCGAAGGCCTTTGTAAACAGTTCTACGAGGACATGGTGGATATAATACAAGCCACAGTACAGCAGAACTTTGACACAGAGACTGATTCGGTGTACGATGAGATTCTTCAGCACCTCTCCCTGTGTAAGACCTACGCGGCGCTGTATGAATACCCGAGTGAGACGCTGGATTATATACAGGAGTATCTCATGCCGTCTAAAGGGACCCGGACGAGCCCCATGGTGTTGTACGGAGGGCCCTGCACAGGGAAGACGCTGCTGATGGCTGAGGTCGCCAAAGAGGTGAGCATTTTCTCATTGTCTCTAACATTCAGAGTCATCCGTAGCCTTTTACAAACATGCTGCTTATTTGTCCTGCCCGGAGGAGGTACTGCTACCCTAGTGTTGAGTCCGGTTTGGACAACTGGTCCAATACATCAATATGTCAAACACGATTGTATTCACATCAAGACCTACAAAAGCATTCCTTTTATGTTGGCGTGAAAACACTGTTGTTGTTATTACTTTCAACTCTACTTTGTGAGAATGTCATAGGTAAATGGATCCTCACATTGGTGTTATGGTGAGCATATAGTGGTGAATAGATAGATGCAGAGAGAAAATCAGAGGCAATCAGCGCTCGTCATCAAGTCTGTTGGGAGCAATTCACACCTTGCCTGATTCAATCTTCGCCATTGAGTCCGAACCACTGTGCTGATGTAAAGTCAATACCATTTGCATTTTCCTCCTGTGGACAAGATGTTAAATATTTACATGCACCTGAAAGCATGTAAAAGTAATACTGATCGATCTTGCATGAGGAAAATAGTATTCCCCTTGGGATGTTTCCAGGAAAGCACAGTACAGTATGGTCTGAAGAGTGAAGAATGTGACTGGTTTGACACATGGTACGGGCCTAATGAGGTTCAAATTGCGGAAGTCGTTATTGAAAAGCTCATTTAGCCCATCAAAGTAGCGGGAAAACATTGGATGAGGTACAAGCCTGAGACTGGGCCGTGTATTTTATGAATATTCTACTGGCCAAGTCCTCTGTGTCTTTTGAAATCACATTCAATTATTGAAGCACATTTTTGTTTGAAATGGAAGCAATGTCCTAAAAGTGGAACACTGACTAAATAAATAACTTGTTATGTAATTTGCCATTTATTAATAATACCAAGGCTGTTTAAGAGCATTAAAACTTAAAACCTTGGATGTTTAAATGACTGAACAGAACTGGAGAGGTTTTCTGAAGGACAGGCATTGAAATAAATCTACTATTCCTACTGTCGTTACAGCAGCATTGGTTATTTGCAGGGAATTTCTGAGAATATAATTGCTATGAAGAAAAACAGATGTGCCTCATCAAAGTTTGTTCTCCATTTTAATTATAATTTAGGAATAAGTTTTGCAATGTATTGACTAAAGGGCTACAGTTGGACTCCACAAGATGATATCTGCATATCTGCAAAATGTTTGTGTTTTGGAGACCCAACAAAATATTGAGCAATGCATTATTGTCAATGACACCTAAGCCTAATAACTTAGCGATAGTAATATGAGTCTGTTTCTGTTCTCAGGCATACTCGTGGCTGCAGAAGGAGATGGGCCCCGAAACTGACCCAGTGGTGATCGTTCGCTTCATTGGCTCCTCCCAGTCGTCTACAGACCTGCGCACCCTGCTGCAGAACATCTGTGAACAGATTGCATTAAACTACCGCTGCCTGATTCACTTTTTGCCTAACAAGATCAAGGAGATGAGAGAGCTCTTCATCAACCTTCTGGGGGAATCCTCATTTCACAGACCGTTGGTTATAGTGCTGGATTCCCTCGAGCAACTATCGGATGCTGATGAAGCCCGAAAACTGTGGTGGCTTCCCATACATTTGCCTAGAACGGTCCGCATTGTCGTTTCAACTTTGCCTAATAAACACGGCATCTTACAAAAGCTGAGAAACCTCATCCATGATGACAGGAACTATGTTGAACTGTTGCAAAGAGATCGTAAAGTGTGCAGTCAAACATTAAAGCAGCAGTTACTGAGGGTTACACGAAAAGTCACCTCAGGACAACAAATTTATGTCAATGAGGCCCTGGCCAAGTGTACATTACCCATGTTTGTAAATCTCATCTACAGAGAAGTGGTCCACTGGCGCTCTCACAAAGATGTTGATGACCGCTCCTTGTGCTCCACGGTGCATGAAAGCATTGAGCAGCTTTTCTACTCTGTGGAAAACAAATTAGGCCAGAGATTTGTCTTCAGAGCCCTGGGGTATATCACTATGGCCAAAGCAGGGTTAACTGAGGTCGAGTTGGAGGATATCCTGTCCCTCGATAACATAGTGCTGGGGGATGTCATAGTGGCGACTTATCTCAAAAACCCCTTAAGGATTTCCTATGACTTAGTTGCAAAGCTGAAGGAAGAGCTGGAGGGATATCTCGTGGAACGACAAGTGCGAAACGTCACCCTAATGGTCTGGGCTAACAGGCACCTACACCTCATCGCTCAGAAGCTCTATCTCAGTAATGAGGAGGATGTCCACCAAATGCACAGTCTCTTAGCCGAGTATTTCCTGGGGGCTTGGGCCGGAGGCAGAAAGAAAATCTTTACATACGACAACAACCACTTCACTTCTCTGAACATATCGCACCACAAAAACCCCCACCATCAACAGTCCCATGAGAAGGCCTCCTCTGATAAGTACTCCTATGATCGGCAGACACCTGAGCAGCCCTGGGTGTTCCAGTGCAACCTGCTGGAGCCGGACATCTTCTTTGTGAACCACAGGAAGATGACAGAGCTGGTCTACCACCTCACCCGCAGCGGGAGGACAGACGATCTCATGTTCGGGGTCATCATGAACTTTAGTTGGCTTTACACAATGATTAAGATTGGCCAATTTGACAAGGCCTTAACTGACATTGACTTAGCCTACAGCTACTCCCAGGAGAAAGAACTGAAATTCTTGGCCGCCACTCTGCGCTGTATCAAAGTGAAGGTGCTTAAGAACCCTGCGTCGTTATCCGCGGAGCTCCAGCAAAGGCTCCTCCCAGTCGTCACCTCTCTGCCTAAGCTCAGACATCTCCTCCTGGAGTGTGACAAAGATGGTCCAAAGTACTGCTCCATAGTGCCTCTACACTCCTCTATGGACGTCACCTACAGTCCTGAGAGGCTGCCTCTCTGCTCCAGCTACATGCAGATAGTGGAGATCCTGCCCACTCTCGCCCCTAACATAGTCCTTGTAGCCTTGGAAGATGGGTCTGTTAGCACATGGGACGTGGAGAGCAGGCAGTTGCTACGCCAGATCGATACTGCACGATCTGTTGTGTTAGGGATCAGGCTAACAACTGACGAAAAGTACCTGGTTGTTGCAACAACCAAAAACACGCTGCTAATCTATGATAATCACAAGTCCTGCCTTTTATCTGAGGTGGAGATTAAAGGGTCGAAACACGGTGGTGTTGCTGGGGGAGTGGCCTTCATCAATGGTTATACCTTGTCCACACATCATGCTCTGGCCTGGTTGGAGGCCAGTAAAGAGGTCAATGTGATCGATCTGCTCTATGGATGGCCTCTCTACCAGTTCCACTGTTGGTATGAGGTGACATGTGTCCAATGCTCTCCTGATGGAATGTATGCCTTTTGTGGCCAATACCTGAACACTGCATCCATCTTTCATTTGGGCAATGGCGACAAGCTGGCCACTATAACATCGGAGTTTTCTGGAGGCTTTGTTAAGTCAATTCTGGTCCTAGACACTTTGAGTCAAATGGTTATGATTGACAATGAGGGAAGTTTGTCAGTGTGGAATACCAAAGAGATCACAAACCCGCGGCTGATGGAGGATTACGACTGCAGAGGAGATGACAGCGAAGTGGTGGGCATTGAACTGTCTGAAGACCAGAAGTCCATTCTTATTTGCAAAGCCAGAAGTATTGAAGTTCTGGACACCAAGGTTTGGAAGATGGTGGAGAAATTCAAAGCCAAACGAACGGAGCGCTTTGTCGCTGCAGTGCTCTCAAAGAATGGGCAGAGTATTGTGGCATCCATGGAGAACACATCCTCCATCTTTGTGTGGAGGAGGGACAGTGGACAGTGCATGGCTAGCCTCATAGAAATCTCAGGGGCTATTGTAAAGCTCATCAAATCCGTGCATCACAATCTGCTCCTCTCTGTCGCCAGCAGCGGAGTCCTATCAGTTTGGGACATTGACATTATCACGGCCATGTCCAACATCGACAAAACCGGCAAGAAGATTCAAACGTTGCAGTTGACGGGTCGCGAGGACTATGTGTTCACAATGGACGGCTCCGAGGCTGTGCACAAGTGGAACTTTAGCACGGGCTTCATCGAGACAGTCTTCAAGCACGAGGGCATAGTGGAGAACTGTGTCCTCACCTCCTCAGGGGATCTCATGGTCACATCCGATGACAAGTCCAGCCAATACATATGGCAGACCACAACTGGAGAGAACATATTCCGCATCAATGGACAGAGGATATCCCAGCTGCTCATCACCCACAACGATCAGTTTGTGGTGTCTCTCTGTGAGCAAAACGCCTCGAGAGTCTGGAGGTTAGCTACCGGGCACAAAGTTTGCAACATTTTAGTTACCCTCCAAAGTGCACTAGTCACCACCGCTAACACCTTCCTTGTAGGGACTTCAAAAAACAAGCTTCTCGCAGTCAGCTTGTGGTCTGGCAGTGTCTCAAAGAAGTTCATATGTGATGATGGAATCACTATTGTCAATTTCAAGCTCATTCCAGACTGCCCAGACTGCGTGGTGTTCATCACATCAACGGAAACCGTCTTCATCTGGAACGTGGCCGATGAGTCCATATGTAGGCGGGTTCAATTGCCGGCTAACTTTCTCAAAAATCTGGAAGACTTCCAAATCTCGCCAAACGGCAAACTGGGCATTGTCTCGAAGGGTGACGAGAACATCAACGTTCTCGATCTCCACAGTGGTAAGCTAAGACTTGTTCATGCCGCGGGGATAATCTGGCGGCAGAAATTGTCCCGAGATGGGCGCTATCTCGTCTACATTTGTTTCCGAAATTGTGAGGAGGACGATGAGGCTGGGGTTGTGTCTAATTTGATCGTGATGCGCCTTGCCGATGGTAAAAGTATTGGCACATGCTCTCTGTACAAGACACCCACATCCCTGTCCCTCTCCCAGCGGGCATTAAACATCATTATTGGATTTGAAGATGGCAGTATAGGCACATACACTGTGGTGGATCGTGTTGATGCTGCCCTAAAAATCAAAATCGCCACATCAAACAGTCGTCAGATAGTCAATAATGCATCGCAAAAGGTGCGGCCGAAATGCGGCAATCATTCCTTTAAGACAGTGGCGGACTGTACTTGGAGGGAGTCGACCGAGGTCTTCTCACGGGACAGTCCCATAAACGTATCAGACTCTGGGGAGGGGGAATCCACCACGCCAACGAAAAAGACTGAACTGCTGCAGTGATTGGTGGAAAGCAACGAAGCGGGGTGGGGGGGGGTCTAAGTTTGAATCTCTGGGGTGCAGTTGTTTCTTGTTTACAGCCACGTGATTCAGCTGCAGATGTCAGGCCGTTGGGTAAATTACAGGCCGACTAATTTAGCGCTGCACTCAAACTATAGTGTTACTTACTTCCAAACTACAATACAGTTTTACACATGAAGACTGTTAGAGAAAAACTGTGTCTTGAAGAGAAGAGAAAGTGTAAATTTTGTGCCGTCTAAGTTTGCCATAATGTGTCCTTTTTGCATTTGAAGAACAAAAGTAAGATTTTATGTTATGAATTTCTGAAACCATTCCATTGTTATCAGGCTATGTTCACATTAGTCCCAATCACACTGATTGATTGATTGGTTGATTTAGGCAATGTTCAGACTGCAGGTCTTACATGATCAATTTAGATTTATGGGGGGTAGAAAAGTTTGTGAGGCTGTTCACATTTCAAATCAAATGTAACTTATGCTTGAGAGGGTACGACGTCACATGCAACACTCTCTGTTTGAGGAGGAAAATATGGCTGCGTTGCTGGCAAAGTTTAGGTGTGCAAAGTCAACGAAGCCAACACATTTACAGCCTACTGTTTTCAGAGAAAAGTTCAGCTGTGGAGTCCAGCAGTGGGATAGTGAGATGAGCAGCTTCACTGATACAGACTTAAGTCAGGTTAATGTGGCCCAGCCATTCAGACTGAATTTGTATTGAAAAAGATCTGTTCTCATCAGATTTAGGACCACATACAAATGTGGCCATTTGAAATGAATGGCTATCATGAACTATCATGAAAAACAATAACTAAACTCTCTCTCTTTGGCCCGTAGTTAAACCATATAGCTTCCGTTAGTTATTTGTGAAAAAATCACAAATATCGCAACGTTGCCACAAATCTGTTTTCCACTAAAATGAACAGGTCTCATTTAACTGGCCAGTGTGAACGTAGCCTATTGCATTTCAATGTATACATTTTGTGCACATTAAGCTATAAACTATGATCACATTTAATTTCATGCCCTCACAGTGAGTACTGTATAAAAAAGACCTATGAACATAAATGTACATATCTCTTTTTGGCTGCTGCAATTTGTGCAACTCCTTAAAAAAAATGTTCCGTTGTGCTTGATGCAATCAAAGTGAGTGCCTGGAAATTTCAAAGATTTCTCTACATGTGCAGACAAGTGTAATACAAAATGCAGGGAATTTGTGAACACAAAAGAAACACACATAGTTGCAAATTTGCATTAATCTACTATAAAACGGCATTGCTTTTTAGAAATTCAAAGTCAATACATCTCTGTTTACCTTGGTGTCAAATTACCTGCAGTTTCATTGACGTCTGTGCTATCTTTTTTTTTCTTTTTTTGAGGGGAAACCACTATGAGCATACAGTGTAGCATAGCACCATACACATCCACGCCTTAAAAATGTTTCTTTCGATTTAGTGGAGTTTGTCTTATATGAAAATGTGTGAATATATAGAGATCTATAGACAGTAAGCACTTTATGTGTGGTTTATGTGAAAAAAGATTTACTATTATTACAGTAATAGAACAAACTATATACATCGTTTTAAGTGACCTAGAAGTATCCTTAACAGGTATCGGATCTGCTAACATACATGGCATATCCAGGTACTTGCAAGCTACCACAATGTTCTTAATAGTGAGCATGATACAGTATGATTTTTTTTTTAAATTGTGTACGGCAGTGATTAGCAAATTTTTCAAACAGTTTAGACCTAGTCTGCTGACAATCTAAATAAAATGAACGTTTTTGCAGGAACAATGATAGCTTTGGTAAGCATGTCCATCCAAACCCAAAAGTTTTGCTTTTGTTCAGATGAAAAGACAGGCATGATTAAAAAATAACAACAACCACGACAAAATGGCACCGTTTTCACATGTTCATATACTTTTTAAGGGCTATTCCATATTTTGTATGTTTACTAGTTTACAAAATTATGGCCCTTGGGTAGTGTCAAACTGGGTAGCAGCAGCAAGCTTTAAAACATTTTGTTTTGTTCATTTGAAAAAGAAAAAAAAAAAAGGTTTATCTTGTAATTGCCAAAGTCCAGATTTCTTGTTTTTGAGGCTTGTACTGTAAAGATATTGTTACCAAATTGTTTGTGTTGAACTGTGATTCTGTTTATGATAGAGGTATGTGCTATCTTTGCTGAAAAACATATATTTAAAAGAGTCCTTCTAATATATTGGAATGCCAGTTTTAAGAGTATATTTGAATGTGTCCATATGGAAGCCAGTACACGGTATTATTGTATGTTTCCGTAACTTGAATGACTTTTAATAACTTACATGTTTGCAGCTCATAGTTGAATGTTTCTATCGTATTCTTTGTATCGTCAGAGCTGACTTTACCTGTTTAGAGATTTATATTTTCATAAATGTTGTACCTACATTTTGTTACAGAGTTGTTTAAACTTATTCGGGCAGAAAAAGAAAAATTATGTCTGGAAGCAATATGAATCTATAGTGTGTATGCATTGTTTGTATGGAGCATTTTAATGTAATAAAACGGTTCACTTTTGGCCTCAGTGAGCTTTGTTTTAATTGTCACTATAACTTGCACCACCAGGTGTACCGCAATGCATGATGGGCAATAGGTCTAATCCATGGTTTCCAAGTTTAACTGCCGTGGCAGAGGGGGAGTGCAGACCAGAACAGAGCTGTGAAATGATTTGATAGGCCGGTAATTGCTCCTCTGTGCACACTGCTGAATGCCAGACAAGCGTGCTGGATCTTTCTCCAACGCTCACTGACACTGTCATCATAATTAGGCGAGGTATGTTCCATGCACCTGCTGTGACCTGTGGCAGCAGGTAACACTTATACACACAGAGGCAAACATTATTGATCCATGTGGTACTTAAGCCTGGTCACAGAAGCTCAATAGAACGACAGAAACAAATAACTCAAACAAAGCATATGGAATTGAAGTACAAACACATACTGTTGTGGTTCTCACGGACAAGCGAAGTGCTTCACGGGGGATCATTTTTCATTCACTCGATACTCCATGGTGGTAAGCTGTGTACGGTATGTACCCACAGTTGCCCTGGGGTAGATTGAGAGGAGCATGGCTACAACAAACCCAGACTCAACCTTATTAGCTTCCAAGATCAGGCATACAAAAGGTGGGCATACGCGGAGTAAATATATATCAGCACTTCACTTTAGTTCACAGAAGAATGGAAATAGCATAGTACCTAAATGTGTAATAACATGGTAATTACATGAAACAGGACACATATCTAATGTATTTTAATGTGATTGATCATGGCCCTTTTCCTAAAAAAGAATAAAGACTTAATGGCTATTTTCTTGGTTATAATATGAAAACAACTACTGCAACTATTGTATCGCTCAACACCTATAGGACACGACTTCCTAACTTCCCGGTGGTGTCACTCTAACCCTATCTGTGGTTTTTGTGTGCTGTCTCCACGGTAACACCAGGTCCGGCCCGCTGGTGCTTTGGCCACGCCCCTCTCATTGTAACGCACAGGGTGAGCTCATGTCTGTAGGCTATCTGGAACTGCTGCTCTCCTTATGACAACACGGGCAGGACTGTGGCTGGCACATTCCTCCTGCTGCGGCGCTATATAATTACAATGGACTGTTTGCAGAATAGGAGGTCTCCACAGGTCGCCCCATGTGTTTGTGTGTGTGAGCAATAGGCTGACGTTCACATGACACCATAACATCGCGAAAAGAGCAGATGTTTGGACATGGTTTATGGTCAGTGTCTGTGGAAAGTATTCTGGGCCTATCTACATTAAACAAAAGCTGGGATAAAGGTCAAGGTCTTTTTTATCCATACAGCACGACTCACATGGGCAGCGTCAATAGAGTGACAAATACGAGGATGAAAGCGCAACAAAAATGTGACAAAAGAGCGACAAAAACATACCGGAAAAGCAGCAATAACAAAATAGAAAAGTGGCAAAAGCGCAACAAAAATGTGACCAAAAAAAGACACAAAAACAACAACAAAGCAGCAACTAAAGAGTGACAAGAACGTGACAGTAAAATAACAATAACACAATAAAAAAGTGACAAAAACATGACAAAAAGCAGCAAAAACTATATCCGATACTGGTATTGGATATTAGAGCCGATACTGAAAAAAAAAAACGATATCGCGTATCGGCTACAAATATCCGATACTGAACTGATACCAGTTTTGGCTCTCAACACCTTAAAAACACAACTTTAACCACCTAAATATAAGCGAATATGGGCATGCTATATATCGTTTGAAAGCTAAGAACCTGGAGAATTCAATCGTCCGCAAATGTATTTTTGATCGCCGCACAAAATGCCGTGGTTAGCATCAGTATGCTAAAGCTAGCGGAAGCATGCTAATGTTAACGTCAACTAATCAAGGCTGGGATGAAAACTATGGTACAAATACCTAAAGTAGCCAAATGAATAAAAAATCGTCCACTGCTGAAGCCAAGTGTTTGCATTTTAGTTTAAGAAATAACTGATTTAAAATATTTGTAATGATCAGATCACTTTGTGTGAGTTGTTTATATTAATGTAGCCTAAAGCCTGTCATATACCCAAAGATATTTAGTGTAGAAAAGTCCAGTGATCCTTGTTAAATGTTTATTGAAGAGTTTATCAATCGATATAACTGATGATTGATCTGTAACATCATGACAATAAAATATAACTTTATTGATCTTGAAATGGAGAAAAGAGTCAATTCAAATTTTCACTCAGAGAAAAGACACTTTTAAGAAAGTCCCATGGTATCGGTAAAGAATGGATATCGGCAGATGCTCAAAACCCAGTATCGGTATCGGTAGCAAAAAAGCTGGATCGGTGCATCTCTAATGAAAACACAACACAAAAGCGACAATGTGACAAAACCGCACCAACAACGCAGCAAAAAAAGTTAAAATCAGTTTTTTTTTCCAAATGAGGGGTTACACTGTTGCTCTCCAGTCGATTTTTTTTTAGATTTGGGTAAAGCCGAGCTGGAGAAAATGCACTCGGTTAAGGCAGGGGGTAAGAGGTTAAAGCTGAGGAACCCAATGTCTTTTCTTGCTATAAAGTGGCCCAATGTTTAGCACCACTGCCCTACATCGGACAAGAAGCAACATCTGCATCTAAATATTGAGCAATTTATCTATAGATTTACTGTATTTGTATGTATATATTTCCATAATGGTCCACCCTGGTTCACTTCACACTTAAAAAGCTGTGCACTCTGAAACGTGCCTATTGGGTTAACATGCATGAACAATCAGGATGTTTGTTGTGAGGTATAGCAAGAGCTAGAAACGAGTTAAAAGGTGAAAAGTTTGAAAAGGTGAAAAATAACCACAGCTCTACTAACACAACTTCAAGCCATCAGCTCAATATTGATGGACCTCATCCAAAAGGAAGAAACTACTGTGTGATGTCAGTGCAATTTCTGTCATTTCTTTTCCAAAACAATTGTTACAAGCCCTTTCCCCGCCGTCTAAAATGATGACTTCGAGTTCTGGAAGGACGTGAGCGCAGCCTATTACAATGGAGTGTTTGCTGAATAGGTTTGGGTCGCACAGCATGACAGTAAAAGTATGGCGCTATACCTCATGTATTTACTCAGACGAGAATAGCTCCCGCATTGTCACCGGCATCTATTATGAGCCAGGACCGCCCTTTGTCATCATGGCTGTTGAACTGTGGCCGAAATCACATAATTACACCGCATTTCGCGATCCAAGAAACCAGGATCTTTTTAGGATGAAATGTTCAGGGTGTTCTTGGATGTTTTGTTTGTTAGCCACAGCCATGTTGTTTGCCGTGAGAGCAGTCATTTCCAAATTCCAACAAAGGAAGAATCACTTTTTCAGCCCCTTTGCTATG
Organism: Gobius niger; assembly: GCF_951799975.1. Taxonomy (NCBI): domain Eukaryota; kingdom Metazoa; phylum Chordata; class Actinopteri; order Gobiiformes; family Gobiidae; genus Gobius; species Gobius niger. The sequence goes on from NC_136872.1 coordinate 11,323,028, forward strand.
ATAAAAAAAAAAAAAAAAAAGGCACGTGTCATGCTTCAAAAGAATCGAAGAGGAAGAAAAGCTCTCATTCCCCTGGCTGTTTGAGTAGCCCATGTTTGACTAACTAAAAGCTCTACGCCAAATATGTGGTGTTTGCACAGCGAAATCAGCCCAATTTCATCCAGCTCAAAGATAAAGCCCAGAATTTATGAAGCGATTAGAGCCGGGTCTTTGTCTGAAGGGACCTTTTACACCAGACGCTATCACCTAAAGTCGACAACTAAAGCTTTTAAAACTACTACCTCCAATGCATTTGTCTCTTCATTCTTCTCTGTAGACCCTATTAAATCAAAATTACTGGCAATGACCTGATTATCCTGATGTTTACTGCTGCTGCTGGGAACTACGACACATGAAGACTTCCTGGTTTGATTTTCAGGATGCTGTGTCATTGAAAGGGGTCAAAGCGATTCTAGTGTCTTTATTTCCTTTCCGGGATTTCCCTCATCTAAAAAGGAGGAAACACAATTTTAATTAGTTGACTTGTTATATATAAAATGCCTCAATAACAATACTCAAAGCTTAAAGGAACAGGCCACCATTTTTACATACTGAGATATAGTATTGCCTGAGCTTAGACGAGTTGATGTGTACCTGTCTGGTCTTTGTGCGTGCCCTCAGTCACGCAAAACAACCAAAGATGATGTTGTTAGCATTTGGCCTCTCCCAATGTATTCCTATGGCTCCAAACAGGGGTGAAGTTGGAAGCGACCACGCTCTTCCACGGGCACGCACAAAGACCAGACAGGTACGCATCAACTCGTCTAAGCTCGGGTAAGAACATATCACTGTATGGAAGAACTGTGTGCCCTCAGTCATGCAAAAAGATGTTGTTAGCATTTGGCCTCTCCCAGCATATTCCTATAGTTCCAAACGGGGAGCTCAGGTAAGAACATATCTCAGTATGGAAAAACTGTGGCCTGTTCCTTTAAGAAGGGCCTCCAATTTTCGTTATTTTCAAAATACACATTGTGCCTCAAAAGACTCCCATTTCAAGGTATTGTCACTACTGTATATCCATGGCAAATTGGCGTCAGTGACTTTGCAGAGTTGTAAACACTGTACAGCACTATCATTTACTACAGCTGTAATTTCGGAGGCCAATTTGACTCACTTGTTACCAAAGTCCATTTCTGATGTGGACAGGTGCGTCACCGCCGGGGCCCAACAAAGAGAACATTGAGCTGTGTTTGCCGACAGATTAGAGTCCCTTGTGCTGGTATGGAGCCGCTAACAAAGTCACAAAGGAGAAGATCATTACGCCTCAGCCAATGCACACCCGAGATAAAGATTCAAATCATTTCCTGGGGGTTGTGTGCTGTGAAACAGGGGTCAAATGCTAAGATGTTAGCGTGTTTCCTAATCTCCAAATAACTCGGAATGAATGAAGTTGTTGCAGGATTAGAGTTGAACCACTGCCAGTGTTATAGGGTCGTCAACTTGGGAAAAGGCAAAGCTTAATTTACAACATGTACATCTTGAATACAAATAATAAAACCATGTGGTCTAGTGGATAAGGCTGCTGAACATACACTGTTGTCGTGTCCTCTGGCAAAACAATGAATCATAAATTATACTTTACTGTACTCAGAAACAAACAACTGATATTATGTGGATATAGTATCCACATTTCTGAAGCCCAGCTCTGCATTTGACATGTCACACTGTTGTCATGCCTTGTGCCTCAGCCACCGTCCTGTCGGCTGCATACAAAGTGTCAAAACAGACCAGGTGCTTTGAATTCTTTGTGTTTGCTCCAAACTCAGAGAGCATGTCTTAATGGAAATGTGCTTCTCTACGTGAGTCAGGCCCACAAACATGCGATTCAAACGCAGCTGCTAATGGCATAATGCATCATCATCTATTCCTGTTCAACCTGCTCACGCAAACAGCAAATAGAGGATTCTGAGTGGCTGTCCTTCCTTGTGTGACTGTAAACATGCTTTTTGATCAAACATTACCTGCATCTCAGTTTCATTTCAGCTCAATTGATGTATGTGGAACCAAGATACTACTTTGGAGTGTATATCTTTGTTAAAGCAATGGGTGCATCCATAGCCGTGTGATGTGACACTTCACCCTCTACCCTCATAGAATTGGTTAAGACAGCAGGTCATGTAGCATAAAAATGAATCGGAGAAAGTAAACTAAACACTTTATTTAGTTTACTAAAATAAAGTTTTTTACTTGTATAAATATAGCCTTCGATATAATTCACCTCAGTAAAAGTGTAGAGGCCCTCACACTAATCCATAAGTCACATGACCCACTGTGACTCTTGGAGAGCAGGTTCAGTGGAGCACACAAATGGGCCGTTGCGCATAATCACATCAAAATAACAACAAAAACCAAGCAGTTCGTAACTGTACCCAGTTAAATTGCTTACTGTAAACAGTTCACTACGAAGGCACCACCTGGGCCCACGACTTCCTCTTCCCTTATGTGCTTTTACTTTGAAAGAGGAGGTGCGGAAACGCGCGCGTCGGGCTCCGGTAACCTGACCTGGTCCAGTAGTTTCCCAGGCAAAGTAAAGCATCAGCAGACCCGCCGTGCAAACAGGAGACATGGGACTGCGGAGTCACGGAGGGGGGGAGCGAGTCACTAAAAAACATTGGAACCATCGCCTGGACGTCAACTTTGGCTAAAAAATCAAAACAAAGCAGCTGAAAGGACTTTGTTTCCTCTAAGGTGGTCCTGTATTTTCTACTTTTCTGAAGGAGCGGAAGAAGAGTTAAATGACCACAGAAGTCATCCGTGCCTTTTTGATACCTAGGGCGAAGTGCCACACCTTCGCGTAGCTCTACAGGTAAAGTCGAAACCTCGCATAAGTAACATGTCTTATTCCATTACTCGGTTAACTACATGGCATTTGGCTTTTTACGCGTGCGTAAAAACTTGTTTCGCGGCGTCGAGGCGCAACAGGTGGATGCGTCCGTGCGTTCGCCATATGGCATAAAGGTCGCTGAGCAAAAGTAATAAGATCTTGCCTGTGCTGTGTCTTAAAATAGGAGAAATCCTGTTTTTGGAGACTTTTAGACCTTTCTGTGTTGCCTGTCAGCTGTGGAGTTGCGAGAGCACCTGTTGCCTGAGAGTCCCTGGTAAATCTATTGATGTTTTACAGAGGCGTTGGGGGGGAGAAATTCTCGAGATTGTCTTTGTGTTTTGCTTGTGGATTGTACCTTTAATATAACGAGTAAGCACAGGTGAAGATGCCTCGAAAATGACAATATAAACAACAGTGCGTAAAAGTAAACTTAGTAGATCATTGGACGTAGCCGAGAAGAGAACAACAGTGACTCCTGGGCGCTGCCTTTACCTGCAATGGATACGCTCTCCTGTTTCCTTGTGGCTTACTGTAAACGTATCAAGCAGCATTTGAAACCAAGGGAAAAATCAATTCGGTGCTCCCAGGGGTTAATGAGTGAAGACCTGTCTGCCAGTGCGGCTGTTTGTCCTCAGCTGGAGTGCAGGAGTGGTCTGGAATAAGTTAACAAGTCCCCCCCCCCCTCCCCAGTCTACGGCCTTGAGGTTTTGTGTTTGCACATACAACATTATGTGAACAGAAAGCCTGATAGAAATATTGGAATTGGAGACGCCATACTTCTTTGCTCTTTACAGTATGTTCCAAAGTGGGTTAGTGGCAGGGAGGGGGAAGAGGGAGTTTATCCAACCCAGCAAGCCATTGAAAGTACATGCAAATAGTGTTTGGCGAAGGTCTAGTCTGTCCTGTGGTGGCTGCCTGTGTGTGGGATGACGGGAGCGGGAACAGGATGTAAACATGACGGACCGGCATGGTGTGTTTATATTGTGGTAATGTAATAAGAAGGGACAATGGCATTTATGTGATGATTGTGCTCCCATTGGTGGATTGTTGATGCATGATTGTGAGAAGAGGTGGAACAAACTGGGAAAACGATATTACATTTTACTCTCAAATTTGTACGATTGTGTGTGTTTCATATTCAGGATTTGCGCCAAAGCAAGAGTCAATGCAAAACTTTCAAAGTTACCAACAAAAGCATTGTAATGTTAGATAAAACATCATTGTAAACATAATCTGTATTTGATTTTTGATGATGGCAGGTGTAAAGCTTCAGATTAAAGTTGCAGTCTGGTGCAGTCTGGAGAGGCCGCTGCTGGACGATACGGCAAAGAAATTATTCACAATGTTTTTTCTCATATTGATCCAACTCGATTTTCAATTACATGTAGCTGATTTATGACACATATTTCAAACAAACTTTCAAACAGAAGTCTTCTATAGTCTCAACCAAACTCTAAAGCTAGAGGCCAAAGAACTGTAAACCCGACTGTTCAAAAGTCTTGTGACCGATTTCGATTTTTACACCCCTTATGCAGCATCACTATAACTACTTTATTTATAACACATTGTTTTATTAAGCATCATAAGCTCCTATGGCCATTATATCCCATCCTCAAAGAGCAACAGAGTAATGAAATAGAATTTAAAGTATTAGCCATTTCCTCATCTCGTTTTTAGCTCTCTCTCTCTCAAACCCATTCAAAGTCACTCTTACAAAATCTCCACATGTATGAATTTTGGTGGTAGCGCTTAGTAAACTCTACCAGACCATTTTCAGGCCAGGCACAGGGGTTTTTAATTGGTAACACACAATACAGAATTTCCAACCAAAGCCTCACAGGAATTCCCTCATAGCTAAGCCCGAAACGCTGAAGTGCTCGTTTAAGTGGAGCGTGTTAAATTTTAACCTAACGCGGTTTATCTTCACCTAGACTACACACACTCTACGAAAACAAACTATTTAAAGGGAGCCCTCGGTCATTGGCAGTTTGTGATTCAGTGTTTGTGTAGTGCTGTTTTTGGCAGCTCATAATAGTGTAGTAAATGTATCATTAACGACTCCCCTGCTAATTTGACCTGCGCTCCTCCAGGCTCGGCGTGTTTACTCCACTGCGCTCAGAGGTCGGGCCCATGAGAAAGGCACGGCGGCTGGGGGGGTTGGAGATGGGTGGGTGGGATCGGGTTTTTTTCGTAGTTGACATTGTGTACTGACTTTTCTGATTTTACTCAGACCAAGTTTAAGCTCAGTTACTCACTTGTGTGGTTTTACTGCCACATCTGTTGAGTTATTTGTTTGGGTTTGTCATTGTTGGAGGATTTTAAGTATTATGCTTGTATCGTTGTCCATTAACTGGTATTTGCCGTTTGGTAAAATATTGGAGGGCTCCAGAGGCAATCCCTTTCACTTTCAGGGGGTCTAGTTAGATGCATTAGTTAGGTTTGAATATTTGGGGGGATTGTAACCCTCCTATCCCCCCCATATGTTACGCCCATGAGCTGGACTTATCCACCTGAAACAAAAACTGTCACAAAGTTTACTGTCTTCTCTCTCAGCCCATATGAACTAAGGTCAAACTACTGCTCCATGAAGGGGTCCAAAAGTGGTGAAATGATGTGCTTGGTGTTGTTCAGATGAAAGGACTTGAAGCCATAAGATGAATGTGTCAGGTTTGTGAATCCAGTCACTTCCAAATACTGATCAATAATGTCGTGAATGCAACCTATAAGAAAGTCCCATTGAGTTCCCAGAATACATTTTTTCAGAGGGGCACCTTTTTGTGCATGTTTTAGTGGTTGGGGTAACCGACGCGCCTATGCAGACACAAACAGATCCCCTTGGGACGTTGTTGCTGCAAGGCCAGAACGCCACCGTCGACCAATTCCAAACACCTGCCCCATCCCCAGAAAACAGACAGTGTGTTCAGGACTTCACATTTCCCTCATCAGCCCCGCGGAAGAGAAGGTGATGGAAATGAATCCACCCTTTAGCTCGTGACTGTCCCTTGACAAGGCTGGATTTACTATAAATTGGTTGCCGCGACAACCCTCCATGGATACACACCTGCCTAATCACACCTGCGCTATTCAAATCAGCCGCCGCATCAGAGCTGCAAGGTCGACAACCTTTTCACCAGCTCCAATCAGAAGTGCCATTTACATACGCGGCCTATTGTGAGCAAAATGCGCCTTTAAGAGCAGTTTAAGTGACTGCAGCTCCGGTCTGAATGGTGCTATTGTTGAGCGCGATGCCGTTATCAGGCGGCGAGTGTTATCACATTTACTGTTTATGCTGGTTATTAAAATGGGAAGACTCAGCGGGTGACGCTGCACTATGTAAAAATTACAGATGGCATTTAGAGTGACATTTGAAAAAATAGCATTAGTTGTAGAAATGAAATGAATTGAAAGAGCTCACTACAAGTAAGATAAGACACTCCTGTTACCTCATTCTATGATGTTTTATAATATTCCTTTTATAATTGCTATTGCAACCACTGCCACTGTTATTACTTTCACAAGTCATTACAGTGTAGAGGTAACCGAAAGTGTTCCCTGATATGTGTTTCTTTTAAAGGCCGCACTATCTAATGAACTGGCTTTTTTTTTTTAGCTTTTAACAATGATATAATTCTGTTCTGATCATTTCAGCTCTCAAATTGCCTCCACTTAACATTATTCTTTCTCATCGGTGGCAGGTGGTGTTTTTTGCTTAGTTCTCTGTTATCCAGCCACGCTCAATTGCAGCAGTTTTTCCAAAAGTTCTCATCCAAACCACCCACTTTGAAAACCTTTGCTTCCTGATGGACCTGTGATGTTAATATTGCCACATTCCACCTCGACACAACCATCATTACGGTTACTCCGCCGAGCTTCTTGGCAGCGCGTTCAGCGACGGTTCCGAGCAGATGTGATGACAGAGTCGGGAACGCACAATGCGACGGGGGACAGTGAGACAGTGAGCTGGATGTCAGACCAGTTAGCCCACTTTTCCAAGCTGCGCCACCACACCCAAGACGCCTTCATGAACACTATCTCGCTTCTTACTGTCCCCAAAAAAAAGAAAAAGAAAGGGACAAGGAAAATATAGTACGTCCTGCTACTGTAACTTACATAAACCAACTATCAGGTGCCGGAATTACAGACTTTGAAAGACAAGGGCAATTGTGCGGAGAGCTTCAGAAGTCTAATCTTGACCTGCGGGCATCATCAAAGTGCATTCTTGTTTGTCGTCAGTGGAAACTAGGACAATATCGCAGTTAATGCTCGTTTACACCTGTATTTACGGCCGCACTGTTAAGCAAGAGCGGTGTTTAGACCAGCAACAAACCCCAGTTAATAGCGAGCGACTTGAGGCTGGATGGATTTCACAAGGCCAAGGGCACAACAAAAACAGATGGGATCGAATGTGCGCGGAGGAGGGGGCAGTATCTCGAGGTGATGGACGCAACAGACGGGGACGCTAGTATTTACACGTCCTACTTTTGCAATCGTGTGCAAAGCGCCGCCGTCAACAGGAGTCTTTCAGCGTGAGGTAGAGATGCGCGTTCGATATCGGATTGCAATTTTGCTGACAGATATTGTTACTGCAATTAGATGGATGTCTTTTAAAATCAAGATCCTGTTAACAATGCGCATTTTAAACACGCCCCCGACCAAATATGAATGGCTAAACTAATAATGCAAGAGTCACATGCATTACGTTATGTTTGTAGAAGTCTTAACTGCAGGATCAGGTTTCGTTCAATAAAGAGGCAATGTTGACACAGTGTTTTGTGTTTGGAAAAAAGTGCATTCTTTGCTATTTCCTAGTTCAGCCCAATTGCGATTTTGATTCAGTTTACACCTGTAGCGCATGTTGAGCTCAACTGTAATAAGCTCGCATGTTTATAGGTCAAACAAAACAAAATGAACTATCATGGCGGCAACATAACAGTTGTGAAGATATTTAGCACTTCAAGTCATTTGAGGTCATATGCCAGGATACTTGGAGTTGTATATCCAGGTATTAAGTAATCCTGCATATTCAGTTTGTCTCATTAGCTCAAAACACTTAAAGAAGAAATAAGTAACTTGTTTATCTTAATGAATCCTTTTCGTTGTCCCTCTGGGGTTAGTACAAGTGTTCATGGGATGATTGGGGGGGTCTTTCATCTCCCCATGGTGTCTTGGCCAGAAAACCACACTCGCAACTTCCCTGCCTCCAGGTTGGATATACACACTAATGGAATCACAAAGAAGAAGCCAGCAGGCTAACGGGCAAAGCTAACTGCAGTTTAGCCCCACTTTAGCAGTGTTAACAACCAAGTTTGAGCGTGTAATTGGGTTGTGGCACAATGTACAATATCCCTCTCTCCCTTTGTCTTTTCTGTCAGTGTAGTATTTACTCTCATGGACAATTAGTGTGTAAAAAAAAACGCAACATGCTACGACACCTGCAGTGGCGCTTATGGCCTCTAGGGGAATGATTTACTTAGTTCTGCTTTAACATATTGTACATATCAAGTCCAAAAGCTTCTGATGCTGATCTGATGATATGGTTTAATGCATTCTGGTCATTTCAACCCTCACGTTGCCTCCACTTCATTAATCTCTTACTAAGATCTGGCAGACGTGTTTAGATTAGCATAGGTGTGTTCAGAAGACAGGTTTTCCTTCACCCTTTCCATATGTTTTATTTTAGTAAAACATACATTTCCATGTGTTAAGTGCCCAAAGGTAAATGTAATATAATGTAGGACTTTAAAGGAGACAAATCAAGCTAAATCCTTTTTTCCAGTGTTGCCCCCACATACAGTACATGGAGTAGTATCTCACTTCATTTAGTTTTGAGTAATCTCGTTCACTTTGTTCGTCTCTTCTTCTACTGCTGAAGCGCTTCGATATTTCCTGATTTTTTCGCCCCTTAGTGGTAACACGAAAATGTCTTCCACATTTTGTTTCTATATCAAATTAAAGCTACACCAAGCTAAATAGCTTCCTACCCTTCCTTAGTAATCATCTAATAGGCACGTCTCAATATGATCTTTCCCGGAGTCTTGGCTTCAGCAGCTGCACGGGCATCCCTCGGGTTTCAATCCCCTTCACTCGCTCCGAGACGATCGACAGCAATCTCACTTTTATTGCACCTGTTTCTCCGAGATGAAATGTTTCAATTTCCTCTGAAGAAAACTCACAAAGTGGAAAAATGGCGTCCCAGCCAGGTGCCGGCTCCGAAACCGTCAACCCCCCCCCCCCCCCCCCCCCCCCGTTTCAGTAAATCGCAGCTGCTGTACCTTCGTATATTGAACTGCGCACAGGCAGAAAGGAGCCTCATTGCAGCCAACAATGGCCAATATCTGAATGACTGATAGCCATTTGATGCACTGATTGGATTCTTGATCTCATTATGGCTTTGGAACGTCTCCAGGGAAGCGACGGGATTGGTCATTTGGACGCTCTGATGAGACTGCGCCGCTATTGGTTACTGGAAAACATATGACGTGGCCGAGCGCTTATTGCGTAGGTTACAATAACGCGACGCACTTAAATAGTCATTTTGACGGAGATAGCCTTCATAAACCGCCCTATTATACATTCAATATATACTGCGGAGACAGTGGTAGAGATTATGCACTGTCATTCCTGTTCATTCCCTGCATGGACTAAGAGGGCAAATATTTGGCCATGAAATGACTTGGCACATATTTTTTAATCATTTACGATTCATTTACACTATTGCTTTGTAGTGCTTTCTCATTGTTCTGGACCATGCACAAACAAACTTCAGGACGATTCCACTGAGTCATTTACAGTAGGTCAAACCGTCGCGGTGACAGTTCTAGGGCAGTTCCAGAGAGTGCAGCCGGGCAGCTTGTGTGTGTGGACATTTTCTGGTTTTCCACTTTCTGGGTGCATCTCGGACTATTTACAGAGCAAACAGAGTGTGGTAGAGATGACAGGGGCTGGGGAGACGGGCCGGAGCCTGCGCATACATCGGCCTGTGTGTGTTGTCGTTATCCTTTAGCCCGCTTCATGAGAGTTTTTGTTTGACTTGCAGGCCTCACGTATCGCACGGGTGATGTAAGCCGTTACTCAGACTCCTTGTTGTTGCTTGAAGGGGCATAGAGAGCAGAGCGGTGTATCATACGCCCGCAGCGTTAGTTCCCCTCTGAGTGTTTTTGCTGACCAACTGCACAATAGTGAGCCCCGGGCAGGTAACACTACAGCCCTTTTGTCAGCATTCAGTCAACCTCCTGCCAGTTTTGCCTTGCAAATCTGCCTCCCTCCTCTGTTCCGATGCAAAACCCTCTTTTTCCGATCCACTCAGCCAGACCATCAGTGCATCAGGTGTCAGCTGAGAGAACCAGGCAGCTGAGACCTCTTACATTATGTTTACAATCGCGATCATCCATTTGTTCGAACATTTGAACAAATTGACGTCCATGGATTTGTTCAGGCTGTTTATAAAATCAGATAGTTTTACTTTCTAGGGATCTAAGTTTGTGCTCGCCTTGAGACGTCCAATATAACAAAGTGTGTTCTCTCCTTCGCTTTGTCGCCTTGAGTGAGGCTCAGGACGGGAGGCCGAGTCATGAGATTGACTTCAGGGCTGAAGATTCTCTCAAAGGTCACTCTCCACTTTACTTAGACACCACGTTCTTCAGCTGGAGATAAAATCCACCGAGTGCTCAATGGTCACCTTTGTGTAATCACAGCCAAAAATATATGTTATATATTAAATTGTTTCTAGTGTGAATGCAGGACAGCGTCTATAAAATACATTCAACTTTATACTGAGCGATATTGGTGTGACCTCCACGCGAGTTATTACTTCATTTACCACTGTCACAGAGCGCGGTGATCCGTGCACTGTTGCAAAAAACACTCGGACAAGGCCAAATGTACATATGAGTGTTTCTGACTTGGTGGAGAAGTTGCATTAAAGAAATACAGTAATAAACGTTTTATAATCAGGAATTTGCTGTAGCAATGTTTAAGGTAGATCAACTTATTTATTATTTTTATGTAGCACTTTTCTAGACACTCAAAGACGGTTTACATTGGGTTTTTCATTCCGTACTCGCTGGTGTTTATTGTAGGCACAGCTGCACAGAGGTGACAGATGACATCAGCCGCTTTGACCCCCGTCTCCCTCACGCCACATGCAAACAGGCAAGGCAGGTGAAGTGTCTTACCAAAGGACACAACATTGTATTGTGATTCTGCATTAAATAGATCATTTGAGTAGATTAGATCAGTTTCACTCGTTATTGACTCTGAGAGCGTTGGGTAATTCAGCATTGTACTATAAGTGTCTGACATTAACCATACTGTAAATCAGTTTTTACGTAACTTGGTGACACAGTAAATCGGTTTTGTTCTGCCTTAACAAATGGCAGGGGAAGCACAAGGCCCATAAAATATGATATTTCCATATCACTCGAGGGACAAAACAAATGACCTCCCCAGAAAACACAATGGGCTGATAAATCAGAGCGGCGGGTGAGCGGAGAATTGAGGAGCGGAGATTATTATTGACCTGCCTGACTAGTAATTGTAAGAATCAGCCGATAGTGACTTGTGCCCGGGTTGATACGCTGCTCCATTAATGTGATAGTTCGCTGCTGCCCGTTGGGAAATTACCTCCCCCGCAGGAAGATAAGGGACACTTCTGCCGAGGCTGTGGCTCGCCAGTGCAACAGTGTGTGAAGCCGGGGCCTCTATTTAAAGCACAGCCTGGCCGAGCTGCGGGACTCTCTGGATTGCACTTGGCAGCCCCCGGGCCCTCCTGCTCACCCTCTCAAAGAAGCGTAAATGCACTGTAAAAGATCCAGGTGGGACTGACAATGGCTGTTATGGGGAGAGCTGTAGAGAAAAATGACAAACTCTTCAGATAAAACGGCACTTTGGAGCGTCTCTGAAAAGAGGTGGGCAATATATCGTCCACAAAGTGATGTTGTTGTTAAATTACAATGTCAAGTATAACATCAATATCAGAAAGCCGACAAAAAAGCTTTACAAACTGTTGGTGGAAAATGAAAATGGAAAACTGGTGATCAAATGTCTGCCTTTTTGTAAACACACACATAGCAATTTGAAAGGGTGCCGTTAGCAAATCGCAAAAGACAGTACAATATGCTTTCTTTTTGTCTCCGAAATTGCACAGTTCTATTACACATTTCTAAGGATTCCCTAGAAAATTGCCCGATTATCATTATCAAGAAAGTCCCAAAAGACAATGACCCCCATCCTAAAGTTCCAAAATGTCTATCTATCACTGACTCATTCTTCCACCCCGTGCACATCAGGATGCTTTTTCTGTCGCAGCGCACAGAGGACCTAGAGGGGGGTAATTACATGCCTGGAAATAACCAAGTCATGGCTAGTTGCGTTTGCACAAATAATACAAGCCTTTCATGTAGAAAATGTGACCAGGCCCCGGCGCAGATTGGATTGATAGCCTTTTAATGACTCCAGACTTGCTGTTACATAATTGTGCCGTCCTGTTCCGCGTTGTTTACTCGTGTAATCAGTGCCTTCGCGAGGTTTTTGGAGGCCTCAGCCCACCTGGAGTGGTTTTTTTCCTTGTTCCCAGATGAAATATGAAGAAACTGTAAATAGTGTGGCCCCCAAGGGTGTTGTGTATGCGCTGCCATGGAGTTGTTTGCATTTTGGCCTGTTAGCAAAATAACTGAAAGTAATGGTGAATGTTATTACGAGTATTAAATGTCAGCAATGGACTATTGTGAATCCTGGCCTGCCCAGGGCATGTTCCTATTACAGCCATTGCACTCTTTCACTGATATCTGTGGTGCATTTCATAAAACAACATGGGCAAGAGCTGACAAGAAATGTTCATCAAAGGAGATGCATCTGCAAAGTCGACTTCTGGCTCATTAAAAACAGACATTATTTACAAAGTTTTGAGCATTCCTGTTCACTTTGGTTGTTGAATTCTGTTGCGTCATAGATTGAACACATAGCTGTCCTCTGCATTTTAAAGCCCATAATCCATCATCGGACACATTCTGTGTAGTTCTGCGCTTACAGTGTGTTTATTAGGGCGCCATCAATTTGCTAGCATGCCTTTTGCTGAAAGTCAGAGCTTGTGTTTTTTCCTATTTCACTTGTCATTCACACTGCTGCCTGCAGAGGGCACTCCAAGACAAATCTCGGACTAAGATTGGTGATTGGTATGTTGATTTAAAGCAGTACTAAGTAACTTGTTAACCTTAATAAATCCTTTTCGTAGTCCCTCTGGGGGTAATGCAAGTGTAAATGGGATGATTGGGGGGTCTTTCGTCTCCCCCTGGTGTCTCTGGCCAGAAAACCACAATTGCAACTTCGCTGCCTCCAGTCGAAGCCACCAATACACACTAAAGGAATCATGAAGAAGACGCTAACAGGCTAACAGGCAAAGCTAACTGCGAGCTTGCGCCTATTAAACAGTATTTGGAGCCACTCATTACACTCATTGTGTAATTGGATGTACAATATCCCTCTCTCCCTTTGTCTTTTCTGTCAGCGTAGTATTTACTCTCACAAACAATTAATAAGTAAAAAAACACGACATGCTACAACACCTGCAGTGGCGCTTATGGCCTCTAGGGGCATGAGTTGCTTATTACTGCTTTAAGTTTGTATGTTAACAATAAATGTATAATTAAAAGAAAGATTAGAAATGGGGTGGTGCTGATAGGTATTTATGGACATATCTTTGCCCACATAGTTTGAAGGGACATACCTATTACATCATGTCCAATGTGCCTGTTTGTGTTGAGTCACCGCCCCTAAGCACACAGTGAGACTGATGTTGGCGTCATTTTCTCTTGTCAATAGCCCCTCTGTTTCGTTACGCTCCTTGGGATCAAAGTCCTGCAGTGTTCACAAAGTTTTTTAAAACTCTTTTCTCCAGGCGTCACATCCTTCTCCCCCACTCCACAAAAGACGAGTGTCCTCTGTCTCTGTGTCCCCACACAGACTATCCATTCAGGCTCCGCTGATTAATTATTTACCCGGGCAATGAAATGCCAAAGCCAGGAGAAACACCACCAGGATGCGAAAGGTCACTGCTATCCCCAATATATGTCCCCTATCTATACAACTCACACACGCTGCAGTGATGGATGGCAATAACATCTTTATCTGAGCTCCGGCCCAGACAGTTTTCATCCTTAAGGCCGCACCGACCAAGGGCAAAGCCAAACTTGAGTGATGAGGGGGAATCTTCAGGAAAGAAGAAAAGATCCTCATTTAGAAAGCACTCACATGTCAGAGGTGCTGAACTGCGCAATCGATAGCAGTCCGTCAACACACGGATGCACCATTACGGCTCAACCTTTCCGTCAAAACACCGAGGCTGATGTTACGGGAGATGTCACGATAGAAAACTGGTGTCACAGAGGGATGTGCTGAGGTGTGAGAATGGACGTAAAAGGTTAATAACAGTGGCATTGTCTCCAACAGGTGCGGACACAGCCGACCAAATGGGGTGCCAATGCTGCCGGATGATAAAAAGGTAAAGAGACATCTGTGGTATCTTTTACATTTCCATTCCTAAATGTATATTCTTTTCCTTTCTACATGTGTGTATAGTGCGAATATTACTAATTATCTAAAAATGTCCTTGTGATCCTTCAATGCAAACATTATTAACATATTTCAAGTTATTGTGCACCATTTTTATGTCAGCTTCACTGGAATGGAGCAAAAGATCATGGTCAATACTGCACAAAAACAAATTTACAGCCAAGGATTTTAGAGTTTTTATAGCCGCAATGAAAGGATTTGTACCTACTGTATATTCAGTATTTCCCCTTTTTTTTTAAACAGAGGGAGCTATACTGTTGCTGGTGGTCAAAAGGTCTTTCCTTACTTTCTTTATATATTTCTAACTTCCCGATTCCTGGCAAGGATGAATTTTGAGGCACGTTTCACAACTTTTTGGGAGCACAAACAAAAAGGTTAGCCCTCATCAGGCTAGCTTTTAAAACACAGCAAGGAGGAATACAAACAAGGAGAAAACAGTACATTGAACCAGTATAATAATAACCAATAAAACAAAATATAGAGATAAAAAAGCTTATGGTAAATGGTCTCAACTTATATAAAACTTTTCCACCTACATTAGTTGTCTTGCCCAAGGACAGTGTGCACCTTCAGGAGGCGGGATTCGAACCCCCGACCTTCCGATCATGAAACGACCAGCTCCACCATCTGCGCCACTGTCACCCCTTCTAATAGTAACAATAATGAAAAACACGATATACCAGTATGTGGCTTGTTGGCTAGTGTTGTAAAGCTGTGAAAATCATGGACGTAGCATCGCTATTAGCAGACTCCGAGTACCAACTTTCCATTAAAACTTTTTTGCCCTTCTTTAAGTCATTATTGAACACAGTCTTGTCATTCTCACCCACATGTTTGTCTTAACTTGCGCAACATCGTCCTATTTTTTGTTTGTTTGTTTCACTGTTTTCCTATTCTAAATGCAGAAGCTGGCTCCAAAATCTCGGCTAAATTGCTAGCATGAACGTGCTTCAGTTAGCCTGTGCTGAACGCTATCGATGAAGCCACCCTGACTTAGTCCATCGCTCTTCTCCAGTCTATGGTCAAGGCTTGATTGTGCTTTGAATTATGAGATACACCACCAGTATGGGGAATTGTTATTATTGTTCCACCTCTAATAGCCTTGAGCCAGAAGAGTTAGACAACACTTACATTTAAATATTTGCCAGATAATATTGCAGACATTTACTGTATACTATGTGATTGAAACTCACTTTAAATAGCTTTACATCAGCTGTATTTTCTTTCCCGCTATCATCCCTGTAAAACCCCACGCTACAGTGATTTCTTGTCCGGTTTCCTCGGACAGTGAAGGCTGCCTTTGTAATACTCTCCCTGAGCCTTTGTACTGAGCTCGGTCAATATGCCAATAGCCATCACCCCTGGATACTGTAGCGCTCTTGTCGGAGCGGGCACTCATTAACAGCCCCAGCAGACGCGATTTTGCTGCGGTTTTCTGAGGAAAGGCCACATACCACAATCGTAATCCTCCCCCTGTATTTTGTTCCCTTGTCAAATTCACACATGTGAGGCTTGTGACACCGCCGCATACCTCCTTAATTGTGCGAAGAGTGTCACATTGCCGAGCTTAGCGGTGTTTGGGGGTTTGGCAGGAAGGGCCGCTGCTTACTGGGTCAGTGCCGCACGCTTTGGATTGCTTTCTCTACACAAGCGAATGCCCTTTTGTGCCGTTCAGTGATGGCACCATGACAAGAAATCTTAGGCTAGTTTTAGACCTTATTTATATGTTTTTACGTATAATGCTGAATTGGTTCATATTGGATGCCAGTTCTGTCCCTGTCCAGCCTAGCGATAAAAGTAGCAACAGAAAGCAGATGACCTAGACCTTTTTTTTTTGCCATAACAAGCTACTTTGAACCCAAGTCATAAGGAAATACTCCTTTTGACCCTCCTAGAGACTTGTTTTATATATAGAGGGTATACAGGTGATGTCACAGCAAGACAACTGACGCCAAATGAGTGTCAGTGTTGAGTTATAAACTGTGTTATTCAATCAATCAATCAAACTCGTGAACACTTGTTACTATAATGGTTGGACATAGGCCTTTGCGCATCTCGGGAGTCACAGGAAATAGGCCCGGAAAAGAAAAACAAGCAACCCCTCCACATTAAAAATGAATGCATGGGCTTTTGTTTACGTTAGGTGTTATGCAACTTGTTTTGTGAGGCGCTTGTGTAAGTGTGATTTCAGCGATTAAGCCACGGTAAACACGCCACTAAAAAAAAAAAAAAGCAGTGCCGCAAATACATGGCCTTTGCATGGAGCGCAGGGGAGTGAGGGAATCCCAAAGAGAAGGAAGGAGCACTGAGACGACTGGGACTTTATGCAAAAAGCCTGATTTGCTAATGAAATAGATCAGCTGAGGCATGTTTTTCGCTTTGGTGACGGACACCGGCCATAAAAGGCTTGTGTGTGCATGTGAGAAGTAGGCACTATGGTATAAATCCAACTGCCAATCACCTGTTAGGAAGATGACTGGCCAAAGCATGGACTTAAACACACACTTGAAATAGACTTCTCCTTGTACCACCTTTGCCTGGCTCCCTTTGTGTTTGGATTTCACCTTGGCGGCGGCAGGGAGCTCGGAAAACTTATCGCAAAACCCTGCTCGTGAAGTCCTTGCTAATTAAGTCGCGGTCTCTCGGTCCGACAGAAAAGCCACGAGCAGTGAATTAGCCAGGTGTGGCCAGAGAAGCGGAGGCTGCACAGCGGAGGAAACAAATGAGCTCACAAAGCAGATGGGTGTGAGCGGGCGCAGCGGGTGACGTCTGGCGGCCGCTGTACGAGGCTGCGAGGCGAGAGGCATGAAAACAAAGCCCCCCCGCCTGCACCTCCTCAGAGCTGTCAGAGTGTGCGAGCTACTAATGCTGACACAACAGGCAGGTATCACAGAAACACAGGCAGGAGGAAAGAGCTGAAGAAAGGGTTTCAGTGCTTACGTTTATTGTAGTAATGACAGAAGACGGAGGTGTTTTTAGAATATACTCTTTTTGAATTGACTTAAATGACAAAGAAACTAACATTGACAGACCAACACCAAGGCAGTGTGCTCAATCCAACCTTCATGCACAAATAGTCAAATATCTCCCACTTCTATACTTCTATACTGTTTAACGTTTACACTGCGTTCCAAATTATTATGCAAATGACATTTTTCTAAGATTTTCTAAATTGTCAACTCAAATGAGAGTCAGTATAATTTTTAAGTCTTTACCTGGTAGAGGATCATTTAAATGTGGTGGAAAAAATTTCCACCACATTTCCAACTCATCGTTTCAATACATTTTAAAGCTTGTAGTTAACTGAAAATGGTCATTTGTTGTATTTGTAGCATTAGGAGGTCATACTTACTGAAATCAAAAGCTATTTCAATCAAAAAAATATTAACAGGTCAAGTTATATTTGACCATAGGAGCCCTTGTGTGATAGCAGCTTCAAAATGCTTAAATCCATTAAAATTGTACGTTTTTGGACAGTTTCTGCTTGGATTTGTTTGCAGGATGTCAGAATAACCTCCCAGAGCTGCTGTTTGGATGAAAACTGCCTCCCACCCTCATAGAAGTTTTTTTTGTTGAGGCTCCAAAGGTTCTCAACAGGGTTGGGGTCAGGAAAGGAGGGGGTCCACATCATGAGTTTCTCTCCTTTTATGCCCATAGCAGCCAGTGATGTAGAGGTATTCTTTACAGTATGACATGGTGCGTTGTCATGCATGAAGAGGATTTTGTTAGAGAAAGCACGGCTCTTCTTTTTGTAGCATAGAAGACAGTGGTCAGTCAGAAACTCCACATATTTTTCAAAGGTCATTTTCACACCTTCAGGGAGCCTAAAAGGGCCTAATGGGGCCGAGCAGCTCTCTCACCATGATTCTGGCCCAAAACATGACTCCGCCACCTCCTTACTGACGTCACAGCCTTGTTGGGACATTGTGGTCATTCACCAACCATTCACTACTCCATTGATTTGACCATCCAGGTCTACATGGCACTCATCAGTGAACAAGACTGTTTGAAAATGAGTCCTCATGTATTTCTGAGCCACTGCAGCCGTTTCTGTTCATCAGCATTCAATTAACCATTTAGGGGAGGTCCGGATAGAAGGTTTATGCACAACTGCAGCCTCTGGAGGGTCCTACACCTTGATGTTTGGGGGACTCCAGAGGCACCAGCAGCTTCAAATACCTGTATGCTGCTTTGTGGCATCTGTTCTCCTAATCTGATGTGTTTGTTTGGCAGAAACCGTCCATATTGTGCCATTATCTGCACAAAACGGAGTGTGCTCTGAATCATCCACAAATCTCTTATCAGTACGATGATTACACTTAATCTTTCATGAAATATCGAAGGTTTTCATACCAAGACCAAGGCACTCAACTATTTCACGCTTTTCATCAGCAGAAAGTCCCTTTTTCTTTCCCATATTGCTTAAAAATGATGATCTGCATAATAAAGTGGAACACCCTTTTTCAGTAGTTTTTCCCTTAACTGGGCTTAACCCGACAACTAATTATCCCAGGTCTCTGAGATTAATGTCAGTGATTCATAGAGCCCCAAGACACGATAACATCCATGAGTTTCATTATTATTGTTTTTTTTTTTACCTTTTTGACACAAAAATCCAATTTGCATAATAATTTGGAACGCAGTGTATAGCATCTTCGGTGTTCCAAGGTGACTTCTAAGTGAAGTTGTTTTCGGCATAGAGGCTATCACCCGAAGACTAAACATCTCTACGAAAACCCAAACTATCCATACACTTGTAGCCTTTCACATATTGCAGAGCTTGGCACCTTCTCAGGTTGATATTATCTGCAGAAGGTGAAGGTTAGAGGGCAAGGTTGCACAGTAACAGTAGCTTTTTAAAAAACATGCCCTGACTGCACTCCACGGTTTCCCCTGTTCCCGCCAAGGCTGGGTGTGCGAGGTGTTTGTATTGATTCACACCAGCAACATCTGACTCCTGGAGCCCAGTCGGACCAAAATAGTCTGTCTGTCGCCGGGAAATAAACACTGAAAGCTGAGTCCGCCGCTGCTTTTTGAAGGAAAGAAACTGAATTTGCCGTTCTCTGTTTTCAGCATAAAAACATCTCCAGTAAATGGCATACAAGAATGTGTGTAGTAACGGCATCCATTGGTTTTACTTATAGGATCCTTTGAAGACAGTTCTGCTCCTTGATTGACAGCAGCCCTTTGTAACAAGAGCATTTACAATTGTGGCTTCACAATGTGATGCTGTTATCATGAAAGTAATGTTAGCCGTTATTAGCCGCTTTATAAATAAAGTTTTGATTGATTGATTGATATTACTAGGGCTGGGTACCGTTTTTTTCTATATATATATATTTTTTTTTAGATACTTGGTTTATGATACCGATACCCGAAGACTCCTTTTTTTCCTATACTAAATTATTTGTTGTCTAGTACCAAAAACTAGAACAATCATGTTCATCTATTCAATGAAAGACTATTACTTTTAGGTTTTTATCATTTTATTTGAGCTTAAACATTCAAGTAACTTTCTGTAGTGTTTTCTCAAAAAGAAAGATATTATAATATACTTCCGATGCCACTTTTTGGTACTGGTAGTATCTAAAAGGTTTTTCAATAGTATACAGGTATCGTTAAAGGTACCCAGCCCAAGTTATTGCTATTGGATTTCATATAAGTGGGGGGCAAAATGATCCAATTAGATCAGTAATTTTTTTTTTTTTTTTTTGTCAAAGATCCATTGAAGAAGAACTAAGTAACTTCTTTACCTTAATAAATCCTTTCCGTAATGCCTCTGGAGGTACTTCAAGTGTTAATGATGATCTGGGGGGTCTTTCATCTCCCCCTGGTGTCTCTGGCCAGTAAACTTCCCTGCAACTTCCCTGCCATCGGGTCTAATAGAATCACAAAGAAACTACGGACTAGCATAACTGTGGCCTGATTGAACAAAACTTTCTCATAGTTTTATTAATGGTAGTAATGTCAGATTTCAGATTGGGCACCTCTGTTTTCGACCATGACTTTTGGCATTTGAAATACAGCAGGTTACTTTTGAAAACGTAAACTGACGACGTTCTGTGTGTCTTGCAGCTATATCTATGACCCGTCGGTGGCGGTGGACGGCAGAAAGAGCGACCCGGCCAGCAGCTCTCTGTACCAGCCGCACCTGCTCTCCGGCGGGCCCCCCTGCGTGGACCCCCGCGGCGCCCACGGCAAGCACAAGCAGGGCATCCACAACCCGGGCTTCTCCAAGTCCAACGACAGCACGCTCAAACTCGAGGCGGACAATAACCATGTCAACCACCGGCTGCACTCCAGAGAGGTACACCGGCAGGCCAGCGCCCCACCCGCGGAGGGCGCCCTTTACATCATCCAGCCGGAGGCGCCGGGGCCCAGGTGGATCATGCAGGAGCAGCCCAGCCAGGTGCCGGTTTACCCCGAGATCCAAGGTTATAGGAGCGAAATGGACTACGACGACCGGCCGGTGAGAAACGGCTGGAGCGGGACGATCGCCGAGTGCAGGGCGGAGAGTTTATCCGTGGACGACATCGACGAGGGGGTGGGGGGGACGCCCGAGTACCCCTGCGACACCGGGGACGAGGGGAGCGTCCTGTCTGTGGATATCCAAACCAGCACCACGAGCCTGTCCTCGGCAGACACCAAGGACGAGCGCAAGGCGGCGAAGACCCCCGAGCTGTCCACGGTGGAGAGCGGCATCGTGGTGACCAAGAGCGAGGACGAAGAGGAGGAGGAGCCAAAGAACGAGGCGGAGGAGGTGGCCAGCGTGACGGACTCGATGGTGGCAGAGGCTCTGGCCGCTCTAGAGGAAGCGACTGCCGGGGAGGAGTTTGAATGAACACAATTTATAGTTTTATCCTATGAAGGAATCGCTACGTCGCCTGAGCTAAAATATGCAAATAACCGGACGACTTTGTGGAAACGTACATTTGTCTGGGAAGAAAAAATAAACTTTGAAGGAATTTATAGTCCATCTCAGGCAGGATTGAAGGACTGAGAGAGATCTTGTTAACCGGTGGTTCTGAACGAGACTCACGGGAGGGCGGGGTCAAATGAAGGAACTCTGTTTACAAAAAGTGCATTTATTTTTGAAACCTTGAAGCTTTCCCGGTCATAGAGACAGTGTCGGCCTTGTGAAGAAGCTGCAAGAATCATGTAAGCCTCAAGTAACGAGAGGTGAAGAGAGCGAAGTGTCTAGACTGTGAACAGCGCCTGCAGCCATCTCAGCCGGCAGTCTGTTCCAATGGAGTTTGACACTCCACAGCCTTAATGCGCCTGAAAGTCATCACTCACCGCTCTGCCATGTACCACTGCCTGCACGGGGAGTTGTTTTCTAAAAGTCCAGTGCTTGCCATAGCTTTCTGCAGAGGAAAGGTCATAGTTGCATTTTTACATGCTGCACGTGCATTGTGTCCCCGTTGTCCGACTGTGAATCGTTAATATTGCATCCATTTGGTTTGTGTGACGGATTTTCAACACTTAACTATAGCTAGGGCTGCACAATACAAAAATGATGCTATATTCTGTAACTTTGATCACGCACACTGACAGATTGGTGAGATTTGGCATATTGTTACATTGTATAATTTCATTTTATACTGAACTAGCAGTAACTGAAGTCTGAATGCGCATGCACTGGACTTCGAACGTAATACTGTGATACATATAAATTCACTGTATTGTGCAGCTGTAACTGAAATCCCATATCTGTAGCTTATCCACTTCGATACTATACGAGCATCACTGTCTTCATTATTTATGAATTGAAACGTCTACCTACATATAATTTGCACACTGCCGATTCCTAATGTCACGTTGTTCCAGCCTGATTTCAGACGACGATCATTTGATGTAGTATAACTATATAAACACCTTATCCTCCAGCACTATGCAGGATATCACTTGTAAACCAAAGGACACAGTGAAAAGTTACTGCCTGTGTTTCATTAAAGTGGATGTTTGACCTTCGCCGACTTTCACATCTTACAAGAGCTGCACAGGTCAGGCCTCTGGTAAATGAAGCGCCATGGGGCCATCACTCCTCCCAGTCTCCCCTGTAAATTCTGGCTTTTATAGGTCAGGCTTTGTGTCCAGCGTCTGGCCTGTGACGTTAGTTCGATCCCGGAGCCTGCCCTTGTTGTGCCTACACATCAACTAATTGAGGCTGGAGGGTGCAGAGGGGGGTGTTTCTGTAGAGTGCTAAATAAGCTGTTTTTGACTGGCTTTGCAGTCACTATACGCCTGCCAAATCATTTCTACATGTATTTGTATTGTAAAATAAAAAATGATGTACTTAAAAATAACACTTTGTTTGTTTGCTTCCACGTACTATACATGCCTTTCAGTCAAGTGATTTTTGTTGTCAGGGCGGCCATTTTGAACACCGAAGTACTGTAATGTAATGCAGCACGACAACATAACAATATCTCTACTCAGGATATAAAAGAAAGACAACTGATTGACAGTGGCATTTAGGTTCTCGTAATCATTTCTCATGAAGGTCAGAGTAAAAACACGGCCACTGAGTCAGTGTTCAAGACGTTAGCATGCTACCGGCTAGCATTTAGCTTCAACAGCGCAGCTCGGACCTCTCCAAGAGAAAGCCCTGAACCACATTCTAACATGTGACAGAGGTCAGAGCTGAGCAGTTACTGTAGTATTTCCTCAGTGTTCATAGACGTGAGCCACACGTGTTTTTCGTGTTGAAGTTGATTAAATCAACTGTCAGTGGTTGACAGTTGCTAACAGGTAGCATGCTAGCATCTTGAGCAGCTTGAACACTGACTCAGACCGAGACTCTGTTGACATGACAAACTGTAAAAATCACAGAGAAAGGTTTTCTGTTTCCTCTTTAATGTGTTATTTTAGTCTGAGGAGTGAAGCAGATCTTTAGTAAATCCTGCTGTAGCTTGACAGACAGCGCTGCTACATCTGTGCCACATTTGCTGGTTATATCACATAAACGTGCGCTCTCTGGGCCATGTTTCAACTGTTATTTTCTTGAGCAATGATTATGAGAACTTAAAAATGCCACTGTCAATCTCAGTTGTCTTTCTTTTATATCCTGAGTAAAGGTATTGTTACATGTTGTACTACTGCATAATTCTACTTCAGCATTCAACATGGTGGCT
Source organism: Gobius niger (assembly GCF_951799975.1). NCBI lineage: Eukaryota > Metazoa > Chordata > Actinopteri > Gobiiformes > Gobiidae > Gobius > Gobius niger. Next base: position 11,346,593 of record NC_136872.1, read on the forward strand.
GGAACTATGCATGATGTCATTGGAAACACATGTATAGGAATATGTGAGTGGTGGAATATGTCTGCTGCCCCATTCTTCCAAAATGAAGGGAGCACGGACTACTTTCTTGAATGAAGGCAGCGGCTGGCTTGTTTACACGCTCCCCTTCTCTAAATGAATGCACTGTAGTTGCAGAAATCTCCAAAGGGCCGCAGTGAGAGGCTCAGGGGGCGGAGCTTAAGGCCCCGGCCCGTGGCTAATGAACACCTTAGGGCTTTATTCTTTACCTTAACACTCAGAACACAGCCTTGGAAACCCACACTGATTGGCCTGGTTTGCCAACTTTGGATGCATCCGCAAAATGTGTTATTTCTGTTTCGGAATCGTCCTTACTCAGCCGCAAAACCTGCATCTTTCTTTAGTTTTTTTTTTTTTTTTTTTCAAACCCATGGAATGTCTTGCCCGTACCTACAGCTTCTCTCCCATACACGGAACAATATAGAGTTTCAAACATCGCCTGAAACTGATCCGCCGTAGTATTGTCACATGCTGCATGATGTCACACAATAGGAGCAGCCTCGAGGCCACTTCACCAATTTTCACACAATGGAAATTTCCACCTCGAACCCGCATAAGGAGTTTTTGTTGTTGTTATTGTTACTTTTATGACTTTGAACATGATGAACATTGCAAATAGTATGAAACACTTTCAGCAGAAACAGATCTCGGCGATGTAAAGGGATATTGCAGGAAAAGCTCCCCCTGAAATGTAGACACTCATTTGCGGTGATGGAGATGAAGTCAAGGCGGCTTGTGGCTTGCAGTTCTGACGGCGTCATGTTGGAGATTATACTGAATATACAGAGGCTTCAGGGAGTATTCATTTTGTTCCTATTTATGCTGAAGTCTGAAAATGTTCAGCTAATTCTTAATAAATCTTCTCTGGTAAAGAGGCTGTATCAGGGGGAAACGGAGCGACAATTTGTCAATTCTCAACAACAGCCCTGTCTGCAACTGTATAGAGACTGAATACAGGCAACTTAAATCAGATTTATGTTGAGTAATAACTGAGTTATTGCTTTTTATTTCAAAATAAGTTTAGTATAATTTCAGTCTAAGGCTGTTACAGGGCTGCAAGCCTTTGACTGAACCTTGGAGTGAGATTGTGAAGCAGGGCCTGGACAAAAGGGGATCCTACTTCCTGTTATTCTGGTGTGTTTTAGGATTTCTACTGATTAAAGTGATTACCGATATGCTAAGAATAGTTAGTAAAACACAACTTACAGACTTACAGACTACAGACAGAAATACTACAGTAGACTGTAGCATTCCATGAACTGTAGAGACAATAGTAGGCCTACTAAGGCTCTGTGTACATCCTTTATCCCGGAACTGAAATAAAGTGCAGTTGTCCGGTTCACTTTAGATTTCCACTGAAACCTTCTGATATAAGCAATGAGAAAAACAATGTTTCCATTTGCCCTTGTCATTTATTTTTCCATTAGAGTACATGGGGAGTTCTGGTCATTGCTCCGGTAACTAAAAAATATGACATGGGTTTCATTGACTGATTGGAACCTGATTGGAACATCCAAATGGAATTTTCTGCCAAATTTCGTAAACTTCTTTTACTCTCCATATAAATATTAGTATCACTATTATTGCAGTTTTTTTTACATAACAAATGGAAACATTGTTTTTTCTGATTGCTCATTTATTAAAGTTTTCACAAATGTATAGTTTTGATACTCTGAACTCGTGAACCGGACTACAGGTACAGCACCTCTTTGCCTGCCAGGGTTTTAATACCATGACCCAACAGAAAACTAAACCTTCTCTATTCACGATAAGTTCAAATGTCATTTTTATCAAACCACTCTCAATAGTAGAACATGTACAAGATCACATTCTTCAGTCTGTTTACTCAAAAGTCAATATCCACACTGCAGTTACACAACAGGCTCATGTCTGCACCGCATCTACCATTCGAGTCTTGGCACAGAAACACAAATCACTCTGAACTCTGATCATTATAACACTGAACACACCAGCTTTGAAATACAGAGGGGGGTCGTACTCAAGTTCATGCTACTCTATTTCCTATTGTGTGTTCTTGCAAAATATCGGGGTTCTGTGTTATTACATAAACACAAGTGCAAATGCTAACCAAGAAAGAATATACAGTATAAACACAGCAGAGAAGTGACTTGATGAGCGGAAACGTGGCCAATAGCAAAGTAAGAAATCCGATCTCTCTGGCTGAAATCAAGCAACAACTTTATTTATTCCACAAACACACTCACTTGAAGGAATTTTCCACTCTAGACCTGCCTACTCTCCTACATGGTCTTATTTATAAACGTGTGCAGCTGGTGTGAAGACTGGAGTCACACCTGCAGGAATGTGCCATTGTCTCCTACAACAAACTGGAAACACTTCCATAAATCTCCCGTACGGACGACTGCTTCAGTGTTTCTGATTAATCAACTCTGTGAGTCATCTTTTGCATCAGCGTGTTGGAGTCAGAGTAAGATGTGCGTCACAACGTCCATCATTTGCAAATTGCAAATGACCAAAACTATATATAGGTTTTTTTTGTGCACAAGGATCGATTGAGCCTTAGTCACGGTAAAGGCTGATGAAAGAAAACATGCATCACACTGACACTGTAGTACAAAGTAAAAAAGCTTAACCTCTTGACCTACACCTGAACCGAGCACGTAAAAATAGCAACAAAAGCGAGAAGAAAGTGATGAAAACGCAAAGAAGAGCAACAAAAAAGTGATGGAAAAAGTGATGATAAAGAAGCAAAAAATGCAATGAAAACGAGGCAAAAATTAAACGAAAAAGAAGCAAAAAATGTAATGAAAGAGAACCAAAAAATGCAATGAAAAAGAAGCAAAAAATTCAATGAAAAAGAAGCAAAAAATTAAATGAAAAAGAGGCAAAAAATTCAATGAAAACGAGGCAAAAATTAAACGAAAAAGAAGCAAAATATTCAATGAAAAAGAGGCAAAAAAATGAAATGAAAAAGAAGCAAAAAATGAAATGAAAAAGGACGTCCAAAAAGTGACGACAACACGGCAATAACGCAAGGAAAAATATGTGATTAGATCAGTTTTGTAGGTCTTAGCTTTCAAATGAGGCGTTACACTGGCATGTAGGCTATAAACTCTCCTGTCAACTGGAGGAAAATGCACTCGATGAAGGTGGGAGACAAGAGTTTAAGGCAAGTACAGCGAATTTTACAGCATTTACAGTTTATTTAGAGTTCCAATCAGCAGACTGAGTTACGAGGCTTTCAAATTGGTTTTCTGAAGCCACAGTACATCTATATATGCAAAATCCAAAATAACCCAAAACGCCATTCACTGAAACTAATGGCTTGATTTATTTTTCATGTTTCTTTTCCCTCTCTCAAAAAACGTGAGGCTTGCGACACAAATTCTCCCACTGACCGCCTCCTGGAAGCAGCTAATCCTCTAATTTAAGGGATTATGTCCATCAGTTTGTCAATACTTCGGTGCCGTTTTTGAAAGGACCTCACACACGCCCAGAAAACAATGAGCACAGAGAAAAAAACAAAAAACAAAACCCTAATCTGGGCCTGGGCGCTCTTCAAACCTTGATCAAGGCAAACGTTTGACAAAGGGAAGGCCAGGAGCATAGAGTGACATCAAATAGCTCGCACCTGTGTTGTTCCAAGCAAGGGCTCATGGGAAATGCGGTGCGTAATTATAGCATCCTAGCATAGGACGCTGGGTGCTTGGAGATACAGGCAACCACTTCCACCCTGAAGGGGACACAAGGAGAAATGTGGCCGTATTGTCTTTGCTTATAGATTTAAAAAAAAAGAGTCCAAAGTCAAGACTTTCTCAGTTTTTATAACAAAGGTTCATTTGTTTGACGATCATTTGGTTTGTTCTGACCGACCGCCTTAAAGGAACAGGCCACCGTTTTTCCATACTGAGATATGTTCTTACTTGAGTTTAGACGAGTTGATGCGTACCTGTCCGGTCTTTGTGTGTGCCCGTGGAAGAGCGTGATAGCTTCTAACCTCACCCCCGTTTGGAGCCATAGGAACACATTGGGAGAGGCCAAATGCTAGCAACATCTTTGGTCGTTTTGTGCGACTGAGGGCACGGACAAAGACCAGACAGGTTTGCATCAACTCGTCTAAGCTCAGGTAAAAACATATATCAGTATGGAAAAACAGTGACCTGTTCCTTTAACTGAGTGTATTTTCTCCAGTTCAGTTTTACCCAAATCTAAAAGCTCACAGCCAATGGGCCAGAGTAAGGCCTCATTTGAAAGCTAAGACCTACAGAACTGAGCTATGATCTTTCCTCCTGCGTTGTGGCAGGAGGAGTTTTCGTTTTTCCTTGTTTTCGTTGCTATTTTGACACTTTTTTCTAAGAAGCTTTTAGATTTGGCTAAAGTCAAACTGGAGTAATGTGCTCGGTAAAGGCGGGACTTAAGAGGTTAACTTTCTCTTCATTTAGTCAAAACCTACAATGTCCATCATCGAGCTGCACAGTCCTAATCATACTTTAACATTCGGAGGTGGTTCCTTGGCATTTTCATCCTATTTTCATTTGTTTATTTCTGTATTTACATGAGATTAGCAACAACAGCAGTCAATTAGCCACAATCAATGCTAAATGGGGCATAATCCTTCTAACCCACACTGTAATGTATTTCTGCATGCGCCACTGTCTCTAATTCATTCCATTTAAAATAATGGCATAATTACTGTATATTTGCCTCTTTATTTCTAGTATAATCCAGTCCGGTCACCAGATTAACAGCTCAACAGGCCCTAACAGTAAAGTGTAGGTCGGATTCCTCCATGTTGTTGTTGGAGGTCCATTAGCAGCAGAACAGAGAAAGCCAACTCCCGGAGGTGTGCTGCATTCATGTGTTTGTTTTGCTCAAGGCTCCTGTTGGGCCTAATGATGTCATCACTAATTGTACTATACACAATTACGCATGTGTACACAACCCTCCCTCTTACCAGAGCTCTGAAGAAGTTTATCAATGCTACTGGTAAGAGAGACAGTGGAGACTTTGAATATACTTGTTCAATGTTCACGTTTTGGGTCAGTTTGTTCTTCATGTCCCGTTTCACCTGTAAACAAAGAATTAGTCTTAGTTTAGTTTAATAGTTAGTAAGCTAGAAATAGTCTTAATCAGTGGCTCTCAACTGGTGGGTCGGGACCCGAAAGTGGGTCGCAAGCCCCCACCAAGTTTATATGTAATCGTTTATTTTGAATATTTGAATAGATTTCATAAGTCATAGGCTGTGTCACACTAAAAAAGAAGTCGATTTTTCCCCCCATTTATTTCATCTTGAATCATCTGGTGACCCCCACCCAAGGGGTCCCGACACCCACTTTGGGAACCACTGTGTTAAAGGGACTGTTATTGAGTTGTTTTGATCATGATTTCAGCTTTAAAGGGGGGGTATTATGCAAAATCGACTTGTTCAAGCTTTACATCATGTTATTATTTCATTCCCTCATTAAAAACATGCCTGAAGTGTTGCCTTGGCACATTCACGTATTTTTGAGTAATCTGTAAAAACTCGGATGGCGGCCATTTTAGGGATAGGTTTGCCAGAGTCCTCCTAGGAACGCCCCCACCTCCTGGAGACGCCTCCGAGCTTTCTTCACCAGCCGAGTAACCAACCACTGCTCCTCAGCAGAACCCCCTCCCCACTGATGCCACAGACAGCGTGTGGAGGGGGCGTGTCGGAAAGGGTCAGAGGTTCTTAAAGAGACAGGGGCCTATTTCAAGACATTCACTACAGCCATTTTGAGAGAGCAATTTTATACAAGGCAGTTATTCTAATTTACTGCATTTACAGACCAACAGAAGGTTTCGTCATCATTGTTTGTGATATAGACTGGTGCTATGTGATTGAAAAAAGCATAATACCCCCTCTTTAAAGGCTGATCTAAAAGTTACTCAATAATGATTTGTAGTACTACAGGTAATAATTGACTTTTTTCTTCTTCTTTTTTTTACTTCTTGTATTTTGTGCAGTTTATCGTCATTGCAGATGTCTCCGAAGCCGTCAACTGGACTGGCTTGAAAAAGGCAATACGTTCTCAAAACTCTTACAAAACAGTCCAGTTGAAAACCTTTACCACAATTTTTAATACCACCAATATAGCTTGCCCGAAAATTCTTGCTAAAATAAATGTAATACCTAGAATTATTATTTTTGTAGTGCAGTGACCTGACAAGCCAAATAAAAATATTATAAGAAAAAACATTTCACAGTTTGACCATACGATTGTGGCCTGTTTATAATATTAAAATGCATGTCCTTACATAGCCCTGTTGAAGAACTGATCATAAAGCTGACGATCAAACAGTTTATGACCAGTCAACCCATAGTGTTGTAAAGAGCCATAAAGGGTAAAATAACGTTGGCCTTTCAGTAATAATATTAATGTAATTATTAACCTTCACGTGTCTGAGCAAACAGCCAACCCCTAACCTGGAAGTGGTCCAATGTGAGTGGAAAAGCTCTAATCTTTCACTCCAGCTCATTCATTAACTCCCTTTCGGTGTCGTTCCCAGGCTGGTTGATGTATTCAAACACTTCTTTCCGCTTCACTGAGACCACAGAAATGCACCGAGAAGGAATTGACCAGGTCGCAAAAGAGTTAAAGACTGACTTCACCTCCCTGCCTGGTTCCCCCCCTCCACAAAAAAAAAAAAAAATCCCCCTTTGCCCCCCCTGACACCTTGATCCGCTGGCAGCTTTCCTGAGACCCAGATAAGATGTGGGACATTTAGCCTGGCATCGGTGTGGGAACCCTGTCGCCTTAGGCCTGAATTATTCCGCGCTCCAGATAAATTTTCTGCATTTTCAAGTCATGCATAAAAAGAGCTTTATTATTGTTATCCGTGGCGCTAATGTGCTAATTTTCTCGAATGGATAACGCGCGTGCGGACACAGCGGTGGAAGAGCTACGGTAAACAAGGCTGTGCGTGGCTGTTGTGAGAACTGACATGCCCCCTGACAGGTTTAGCTCCCTAAAGCCATCCTGTTCCAGTGTTTGGAGAAGGCAGGTCTGTTTTAACAGAGGCCTCGAGCTTAAAGGGTTAGCATAGGGCGATTCGAGTTTGTTTAAAGCTATACAGCGTAACATTTTACACAATAAATAGAATACAGTGGAAGTATTCTTTATTGGGAACGGGCTCATATCTGGCTCATGTCCACGGACTTTTTCGTGAACCAAAACATTGTCTCGAGTAAATACTACTGCTCGAATATTACAGTCGAATTATTACTTAAAGGGACTATACAGGTTATTTTCCTCCCCCTACATGTTCCAGCCATGTCCTAATGTGTAGAATGAGCCCAGACCTGTTCACCACAACTGAAATCCTGCACTGTCACTCAAAAAGTTGTTACTTTGGGTCCGAAGTGCCGTCATGCAGGATCTTAACCTCTTACCACCCGCCTAACCAAATGCATTCTGTCCTCTTTAGGCTGTGTAACACCTCATTTGAAAGCTAAGACCCACAAAACTGATCTTTTTCCTCGCGTTGTTGCTGTGTTGTGTCACCTTTTGTATTTTTTTTTTTCTTTCTTTTTTGTGACATTTTTGTTGAGTTTTTGTGAAATTTTTGTTGCATTTTTGTCACTTTTTAGTTGAGTTTTTTGTCACTTTTTGTTGAATTTTTGTCTTTTTTTTTGTTGAGTTTTTGTCACATTTTTGTTGAATTTTTGTCACATTTTTGTTGAATTTTTGTCACTCTTTGGTTGAATTTTTGTCACATTTTTGTTGCGTTTACATCCTTGCTTCCTCCTTGTTTTTTTGTGGCTATTTTGGTGTTTTTTCCCAAGAAGCTTTTTGATTAGGGTAAAGCCAAACTGGAGAAAATTAGATCCGTTCAGGTGGGAGTTAAGAGGTTAATATAGAAGCTGCAGTTACGCATAAGACCTGAGGTGGCAGTAGCGAGTATGAAATGGCCAACTTGCATCTTCTTGAACCTTTAAGTGCAAGTACTGAAGTATTCGCTGATGAAAAATACTTAAAAGGGACTATACCTGATTTTGAACCATTTTAGTCAAAATGTGACAAAATGAGTATTTTTACCTTCAGAATCAATAAGTGACGAAAAAGGTTAAAAAAAAAACCTTTAGTCACATATTGACTATTTGGGTTGACCATACGGAACATCAACGAATCATAATCTGATGCAAACTTCACACATCAGGCAGATTTTTCTTCCACAAAAAACCTTTACAACATACTTTTATGGGGCAAAAAAACCCTACAAAAAGAAAAACATGTCAGAAATAGCTCCTTTAAGTGTTCGAAGTAAAATAAGTGTTATTCTTCACTTCACACCTGTACGGCTACACGACGGGGACTCGCAACTAGTAAGACGTTACTTGTTGTGAGTCATTGGCATTGGCATTACACCACCTACTGCTCTCAAGTGTGCATTATATGGCTTACTTTGTAATTCTTTTTTTATGTAGTAGAGTAGAAAGAGTGATGAAAAAGAAACATAAAAGAGCAATAAAAAACCGTGCGGAAAACGTGACAAAGACACAACAAAAAAGCCACATAAAAGTGACAAAAAATGTGATGAGAAACTTATGAAAACGCACCAAAAAAGCACCGGGAAAAAAAGCAATGAGAAAGCAACACAATAAAAAAAAAGTACAAAAACGCTTAAAAAATGCAAACACGGGGACAACGCAACAAAATTAACGATCACTTTTGCTGGTCTTAGCTTTCAAATGATGCGTTACACTGGCCAAACTCTCCAATCAAGAAGCTTTTAGATGTGGGTAAAGTTGAACTGGAGAAAATGCACTTGGTTAAAGTGGGGTGTAAGAGGTTAAAGGGACACTGTGTAACATTTTGGACTATACTGTTGCCACCAGTGCAAAACATGCTCCTAGTGACCAGCTCAACACAGAAAATGCTGTTTGTTTGTACATTTATGAGGTATTTTTCCAATGATGAAATGATCCATCATAAAATAAACGCTAGTAATTCAATTTTATTTAGATGTAAAATTCTACGCGGTGTGGCTTTAAGTAAAATTAATTCATTCTAATTAATTATTCACAAATTCTAAAATTTGCTGATTCCAGAGTGAGTGCATCCCGAGAAAACTGTGTTGCCAGGGAGACCGACAGGAAATCAGCCTTCAACGATCGCCTTTGTTTCGCCAACTCAGAAGACGGCTCTTAAGTTTGTTCACCTCACCTCGCTTCCGCCCACAGTCCACAAGCGTCTACTTTCCCAAGCGCACGTGAACGCATCGCTGCCCTGTCAACGCTGTAGAAGGAGATCCTCCCGGTGGCTCCGTCAAGTGACACCTATGAGCCTGCTTATTCACACAACTGTAACTGGTAAGGGAAACGTTCAGCGGGCGGCTTTAAGCTGCCATGTTTGTGAGGTCGAGGTCAACATCTGCAACAAAACAATTAGAGCTACATCCTTCTCATCTCCATTGTGCGGCAATGATATGATAAAGGCGTAGAAGAAGACAATGTGAAGAAGACAAACGAGGATTTCATTAACGGGTGAAGGGTTAAAGAAAGGAAATGAGCGTAAGAAGACGGATAAGAGAGAACTGTCACAACAAAATGATCGTGGTTACAATGTGGATGTTGAGTCATCAGAAACAGAGACGCCTGTGGTAAATATACATACTTACTGTCCTTTTTATTTACACATTTTGACAATAAAAACATTCCCACGAACAATATCAAAACATTTAACATAGAGCAAAATAGAATCACATTTACAACGAGATGGATCAAGGAAATTACTTCACCTCAAAACACGAGGCATTTTCACTTTAGTGCTTTGGTCTTAACAACAGAGGTAGTCATTATGCAAACAGCACATAAAATATGTATAACATCTTTTGCTTTGGATGCTTTATGTCAGCTCAAGAAAATGTTAACAAAAGTATGATGACCCAGACTTTGTATATAGTGAGTTCAATTTTATAACTTAACAGAACACTGCTTTTTATTTTCCACCTCGTGTGTAATGGCAGTGACAGGATGGATACATATTATTTCAGTGGGTGATATGGTCAAATAAATGAGCCTGCCTGTTTTTGATATCGGTGAGCTGTGAACATATCAGTTACATTCATGCAGTAGTTTTAGAGGCATCATAAATGTAGGTCTTCTTATGTGTAATTCATTTAGTGACTGTATAAACACTTAGTTTAGTAGATCCCTCCCACAGAGAGAATAAGATAGACATGTTAAAACAACACAGGCCACACATTGGTAACACAAGGCAGCGTAATCACACCCGACCTTTGGGAGTATTTAGCGGAGAACAGAAATGTTTTATATGATATTTTGGGGAAAAAAGCATCTAAATCCTAATGTGTCTAAAACCCATCCACGTAAAGAAATCTTGATTTCTGTTTCGTATCTGGCGGCACTGGGAAGGCAGCTGGAATAAATAAGCTTAATAAAACACTAAAATCTAACAGCCAACAAACAATATATCATGATGTTGTTGTTAGTGAAATAAAATGAAATTAGACATATTTTTGAAAAGCGCACTTAAAGCAGAACTAAGTAACTCATGCCCCTAGAGGCCATAAGTGCCACTGCGCTTGTCGTTTTTTTACTCATTGTCCGTGAGAGTAAATACTACGCTGACAGAAAAGATTGGAAAGGGACATTATACATTGTGCCACAACCCAATTACACAATGGAGATCATGTTTATCACTCAAACTTGGCTGTAAACACTGCTAAAGTGGCGCTAGCCCCACAGTTAGCTTTGCCCGTTAGCCTGTTAGCTTCTTCTTCGTGATTCCATTAGTGTGTATTGCGCCTCCGGGTCGGAGCAAGGAAAGTTGCCAAAATGGCTTTCTGGCCAGAGACACCAGGAGGAGATGAAAGACCCCACAAACATCCCATTAACACTTGCATTACCCCCAGAGGGACAACGGAAAGGATTTATTCAGGTAAACAAGTTACTGAGTTCTGCTTTAATCCAGTAGTTCATCTCACCATGTCCAACACATCCAGGACTGAATCACTGAAAAACACTTTCCACAAAGTTCTTCTTTTTGTTGATGCACAGTTACAGTGCATCAGATTTTTATAAAACTAAAGTTCATTTGTCCAGGGTATTCCTGCTTTCTGCTTAGTGTCAAACTGGTTCAGCTTTTGTTTTGTTTTTTTAATGACCAGTGATAATACGCAAAAGGCCTTTGATATATACATATATGTAAAAAAAAAAAGAAAAAAAAGTACACCACTGACTAGACAGGCCGGTGTATTATTGAATTATTAGACCACTGACCTCTGACGTCATGTTTAAGGCACCACTCATGTGTCTCTTCTTAAAGAAAACGTGTCATGGAACGACACACTGTACTTTCCCAACGTGACTCCTTCATCAGCACTTCCTGGAGCAACATTTGTCGGGACATTTTCCTCCCCTGCTGATGGTAGGATCTGGTTTCAAGTGTCCATTGGGGAAATAGCTGCAAAGAAGCAAAGCAAACATTACAAAACAAATCCCAAGTCAAATCCCTGAAAATATTAAGCAGCAGAAATTGATCTTGATTTTGAAATATTTCTGCTTGCGTATAATAACAGCTTATTCTGAAGGTCACACATTCCCCCCCAAAAGGGTGGTGTGTGTCAACAGAAAGAGTAGAAAAGAACAATCAGTTTCTGAATGACGTAGTGGAGTTAAGTAGATGCATTACCTGGATTACACTTTGTCTTTTTCCATAGGATCCGTCTGCAACTACGAGAGACAAAAAGAGAAGAGAGAACAAGATTTATTACAGAATTAACAAGTCAATAACATTCATTACAGGTGCAGGGATTTGCGAACAAAGGCTTTATTTATTTTATGGGCACGAGCCATTTTTCATCCCCCGAGTCAATACGTAGAGTCAATATTCGGGTATTAAGTGACAGCGTTGTTCATAACCGAGGTTAGCAATATCATCTCAACGACATGAGCATTTTATCTTGTAAATGCGTTTCCTCCAGAGAAGACCTAGTTCAGTTTCTTCATGCAGCTGTTTGAAGCAGAATATTATTATCCACGGAATAAGGATGAGGACAAAATTAGGATACATGGTTTTGGAAATGAATAAATCCATTTAATTGCAGCACGTTTGATTAACTTTGTTTTTCCTCAAATTGTGTCAGAGCAAGAGTAAAGTGCATGTGACACATTTTTGCTAAAACATAGTTAACACAATCATATCAAACATTTTCCTAAATTGTACCCAGCTTTCTTTAGTTTGACCACTTTTTGTGATGTTTATAGTTTCACTTCCTAATATGACCCCAACAGGAAGTGACATAGATAGAGGCAAACGTTTTTAAACTGTTGCCGTGCCAACCACGTTATATCAATGGGAAATTAGTGAGTCAAACTGCTGGAACTATCCATCTATATAAGTCATATTTTCAAAAGCAGATGCACTTTAAAATGACAAAATCTAGACCAAAACAAGGCCAAAACACAACAGTATAAAAATTATGACTCAAACTGAGCACATTTTTAAGTTGTCTTGTGTTTTTTTAGGCTGCGATGGAAGAAATGAGTGATTTAGCGATATATATTCACAGCAAGGACTCTGAAGCGTACAATGGCTAACCTTATCCTTTGGTCTGTGGCTCATTGTTATATAATATAAAATTTGAATTCGCTCTAATTGGAAAAGTCATTTAAGAAGCTTTTGTAAACAAAAGTTCACTCGACGTTGGGGCTGAATGAGACAGGAATCCCACAGGTCCTGCCCCATTATCCAGTAGCTCTTTTGAAGTGGAAATGATTTCAATTACTGGTGGATTTTGGAACGGTTGAAGGGAAAGGTTGCATTTTCGAAAGCTGTGGTGCATACTTTTTATGGAAATTAGAGCAGACACACAAACAACACAAGCAACAACTAATTTCGTCTGCAGAAAACAGACGGAAGCAGCGAGCGAGACAAGACTCAGGAAATATAGTCGTTTTACTATATTAAATGAGACGACCTCATTGACTCTGAGCGCATTATTTAAGCTGCCTGTCCCACACGTCGGCCATATTTGAATGCTCATACATCATGCTGAATAATATACAAAGCGCTGCGGGTTGGACTCAGATCAAACATACAGGAGGTACGGCGATACGGACCGGCTGGGACTCTGACGTGGTGCGGCTCTTCGGCTCCGCCTCTGAAGGGGATGTGGGCGTGGAGTCCGATATCAGCATGGTCCGCCGCACCGGTTTATCGCACACCGTCTTCGTTACACGGAACCTGGCCAAGAACAAAAGACATAAATGGAAAACAATCAGGAAATCTTTGGGAGATAGAACGGTGCCTTCATGCATGCATTTTCAAAGTTTGTGGGGATGTGTTTTTGTAGTTCAAAATGCATTTAGCAGTAACTTTGCCTCTAACACTGTGCCAAGAGTGTGTTTTTTTGTAATAGGAAGAGAAAGTTTCTATTTTTGCCGATGGCTGGGATAAACAAGCTTCTTGGGCATGCACTAACACTGAGCCAAAAGCGAATGGCTGCACCTGCTGTCTTTTTTTTTTATCAATACGGGAATGTTACACTATTTCACTGGCCATTTGACAGAAGAATATGCTCTGCCTGTCAAGGAGGGGGTGTCTTTGAGAGGGCAGCGTCGCCTTTGCTGGGTCAGGCCGTTGCATTGTGTCCAGATGGAAGCGAAGTCCTGCAGTCCTTCCAGTTATAAAATGTGTAGTTAACAAATACAATTTATTATGGTTATCTTGTGAGCACTTGTTAGAAGATGTACACCTCTTCTTTTCACACACTTGATCTTAGCCATCACATACACACACGCAGTCGAAAGTTTAATTAAATCAGGGAATGATTGCTGTATCCAGGTCGTGTTGACCCTCAGCGTACAGCTCTATTCATCTGGGAGCACAAATGGAAAGCAGCTCCTCTGCGTCCCAATCAGCTCACAGCACGACATTAGGGATGAGAGGGATGCTACACGCTCTGCGCTGCTCCACTGGACTGAGAAATCGTTTCTTTGCTTAAAAGGAAGGGATTTCGGTGCTCATTACACAAGCAGAGGTTAAACTGCAGCATCCCGCCAGCTGTTACATTATACATTACATATACAGTTATACACTGAACACAGGGTTTAATCATCTTTATAATAGCTGAAATTATTATATTATGTGGGTTTGTAGAAGTATGACAAAAATATATTAAATAAAGGCTATAAATGTATGTATATTTGCTGTTGAATATGCTGACAAGCTTTAAAGTCAAGTTCAGAAAAATTAAACACCATAAGTTATAAAATGTTTATTGACAAGTTAAAGAAATGTGTTTCAAGGTAAAAATCTATTTACATTTTTTGAACTGTCTCTAGCCGTCATCAAAGCTCTCTTTTCTGCTGACTCTTCCTGTCTATAGTTAGACAGATTTAATATGATTGAGACTGAAAGGACTGTGTAAATTGCACAGAATCCAGCAGCAGTATAAAGCAATAAGGCTGGTGAGCCTGGTGCACATGCTGCAATAATGATGCAAGTCTTCATATTGTGCAGTGAACAGAAGCCAAACACAGCCATGAAATCTCATTAGACACTGTTTTCAGGGGCCTTTGCCCTCGCCATGTCGGCCCATCGGCTCCTCATTACTGGAAGGGGAAGGCTTTAGGGGCCTTTTCTCTGGGTTACTACAAAGCAACTAATATAATTATAATATCAACATGAAACTGCTTTATATTTTAATGGAGCCAAAATTAGGGTTTTATTGGGGTTGTATATGTTTTTGTTTACAGAGTGACCTAACCTTCTCCTGAAAACTGTCAAAGTGCTTTCTGATTTAAAGTTTAATCTTAGGCAAAAATGGTGCCTGCGTTTACGGGACTTTCTTCTTTCTTTAGCTGGTGGCGTGTTGCCCAGACCCGGTGGCTGAAGAAGGTTATGCTTTTCTCCAAATCCCCCCACACTCCTCTGCCTGCAGCCCTGCACTTCCTCCACCTTTTCTCCCTGGTTCCAGTTCAGTAGGTCTCTGTCAAAGACCACTGTGTGCGGAGTCAGCCCAAGTAATTAAGAGTGGATTTGTCATTTCGGGTTAAAAGTTTAATATTAAGTGAAGTGTGTGGAAATCTAGGTTTGGCAATAAGTTGCATTCATGAGGGTTTTTTTAAATATATTTGACCCCCGTCACTGCTTTTGACAAAAACAACCAATGAGAAAATTCACCTAAGTTGAATGTTTTGGTTATGACTGGATCACAAAGGACACATTGATCTTTAAACCACTTTTAGTTTCAAATAGATTGAACAATTACAGAGACTCGTTTGGGCGCGCTCACCTGCCCACAGCCAGCACGGTGACCTCTCCGCACTGGCTCCGTCGCTGCTCTGACGACTTGCGGGCCGAGGGTTTCCTCATGAGCGGCCATTTCTTCTGGCTGCAGCGCGTGCAGATGTTCTTGTGCCCGCCTATCCCTCCGATGGTGTGCAGGTGGCTGCAGGTGTGTTTGGGGGCACCAGGAGGAGCACCGGGCGATACGGGCGTTAGGGGTGGAGTCGGGGTGGTGGGAGAGGTGGGGGTCATTGGAGGGCTGTTACGAATCAACACAAAGGCAACAAAAAAAGATCTTTAGAAGACTGTAATTATTATAAGCTCTTTGCTTTCAATCTTAGTGTAATTGTACAGATAAAGATAGAAGATAGAAGAACATGTTATTGTTAATATGTGCACGGTATGTTGATGGCTAACTTCCTGTTGGCCAGTGATGGATAACGGCTACTTCCTGTCAAGAGTTAACATGAATTAAAAAACAAAATAAGATTTAAAAGACAGAAGAAAACTTAAATAAATGCTAGACCAAGTGTGTTTCATAAAAATGTGTTCAAACGGTGGTGCTATTTCAACATTTGTTATCGTTAAATTAACATTAGCATTTAGCTTCAAGGCTAAAACACTTAGTTATAAACACAGAAATGTCATGTGGTGAATTATTTACCTCCTGTAAGGGATTATTTAACAGCAGCATGTTTTCTGCCATGTACTGTTCAAATATTTATTTATTTCAAAAAGAGACTCTCCAGAGGAATAAAACACAGGAAGCTAGCATCATGTTGCTAGGCTACATTTCAGCCTATTCACAGAGTAATCAAACCTGTGGGGCAAATAAATGAATTTAAATGAATAAAGATCTAACTGTATCACTAAAAATGTTGAGTTTAGACCTCAGACGCTTGAAGAAAATACTATTTGTTTTTGGTGAAATAAAAAAGATTCTCAACACAATACTGATGCAGCGAGCGAAAACTGTACCAATGAACTCTCTGGACTGATAGGTCAGCACCATCAGGTCCTACAAAAACGGAATTTCTCGGCTGTCGATTCTTTGGAGCTTTTGAAAAACCGAGACCTTTTGGCTGACCCACATTCAGCCCGAAAACATCTTAATTTGACGGAGAAGAATTTAAGCCGAGCGAATTCCTGTGTGCAGAGTTTATCGCGAGCCATCCCGGCAGAACAGACACATTCATAATTCATATTTCGACAGCAGAAAAAATCATTACTGAAGAACAATCGGGCTGAATTAAAATGTTTAAAGCAATAATGGAGGCAATTTTCTGAGCGAGCAGGCAGTAAAGGACGTGTGATCAGTAAAGTAATGTAGGTTTGATTGAATACAATGTACTATTCACTTAAGTGTGTCTGTGGGTGTCTTCACTTATTAGACAAGAGCTTTGTGCATTGGTTTAATAAAATACATATCAAACCCTGTGTCTAGGAACGGTTCAATAGTAAAACACCAATGCCATGTGACCTGCAGTCGGACTGACATTAAAGCAGTACTAAGCAATCCTTTTCGTAGTCCCTCTGGGGGTAATACAAGTATTAATGGGATGATTGGGGGGGGTCTTTCATCGCCCCTTGGTGTCTCTGGCCAGAAAACTAACCACTTCCTTTATTCTTGTCCCAACATGCTACGACAACTGCAGTGGCACTTATGGCCTCCAGGGGCATTTGGAAGGACTTTGGAATTTCTCATGTGAATGTTTACATGTAATGGCCAATAAAAATATGAAAACATGTAATTGCTTGGGTGGTATTAGTATTACTCATTCTTATGATTTTAATAAAGATCAGATCACATTTTATGACCAATTTGGGCAGAAATTTAAGAAATTCCAATGGGTTCACATACTTTTTCCTCCTGTGTATGTATTACATAGAATTTTATGACGTATTGGTATAAACAGTTGGCGTGAACTTGGCAACTAGGAGGCATATGAAATAGATGTCCGAACTACTTCAGCTGGCTCCTATCGATCCTATCATTATCGTGAAGGAGCAGCGGCTCTACTCCAAGCTCCTGCCAGGTGACTGAGCTTGTCATCCTATCTCTAAGAGTCTTTAGAGATAAGAGAGTCCTTATTCTCTAAGAGTCCTTAGAGGTAGGATAACGGAAGGAAGGAAACTCATTTTGCCCACTTGTATTCGCGATCTTGTCTTTGTTAGAGAATTAAGAATGGTGTCCGAGAGGATGGATGAAAAATGGCCATGAGTCTGGATGTCTTATGCAGGAGAAGTTTATTTACCATTGGTGCGGGACACGGAGGCATGAGCTAGTCCTACCATTCAAGTCTCTCCAAGAGGAATAAACACCCTCTGTCGAGCGTCATACTGATATGCAAGCAAAACATTCAGTGGCTGAGGGTATGATAAATATCAATAATTTTATTCTCTAACAGTCTTTTCGGTCATTACCCAGATCTCATAGCCATAGATGAGGGTAGGAACAAAGATCAACGGTAAATCGAGAGCTCTGCCCCTTGACTCAGCTCCCTCTTCACCACAACAGTCCACTGCCCCGATCCGTCTGTCAATCTCACGCTCCATTCGTCCCTCACTTGTTAACAAGACCCCGAGACACTTGAACATGTACTGTATAACAGGAACTGAAATGCTGAATCTCAGCGGGACTTTTCACAGGTTTTAAATGAATAACAATCCACATCATATTACGAGTGTGTGTTTTGAGCATTTGTTTCTATACCTGTGATGAAGTGGCCATTTTCCTCGACAGTCTATTCCACCTCACATAGCTTCCTACTTGCAGCAGACTTTAGTGACCTCCTGGACAATTACGCAGAAAAAGATTTACTAATGTACATTTTCTGACAAACTATTGTAATGACGCCGCCAACACAATGAATGTGGCAAAAGCGGGAAGTGCGCGAAACCTATTGAAGAATGGAAATATTATGCATGCATCATTTCCTAGATGGAATTCAGACTTTTACTTCTTGCTTTACTGCGATGGCATGATCTGGCAACAAACTCCTTCAGATATTGCAATTGCTGAAAAATTACTGAACCATTTTAATAACCTCTTGAAGGAGCAGCTTGTGTTTTGGGGGACGACAGACAGAGAGAGAGCGCGAGAGGGAGAGACAGGAAGAGTGAGGATGCAGTGACAAATCGGTGGAGTTTTAAGCACTGAATTTGCAGAGGCGGACAGCTCCACTCTGGTCACACTACAGTACCTATGCCCCCTGGAGTGTCTCCTGTCTCGCTCCGTCTGAAGTGTCCAATAAATTAGCTCTCAGCAGCACACTACTATTGCAACCCCCTAAGTGATCCACTGGCAGACTGCCCGACCGCGGGACCACTACGACTGAACAAAAACGAACGGGGAAAACTATCTATACTGTCGATCGCCACTCCTTAAGGAGATCATGGACTATATTTTGAGACAAGACATCAAAAGGCATTGAAAAAGGTTTAGTTGTAGCTACCGTAGTAAGATATGTGTTCCCATCTTTCCCATTTCAAGATAGAAGCACGGCCCTAGGAAAGATCTGAACTCTCTGGGTGCACGAGGTTTCATCACTGTATTTCTGCTTTATTTATACATATTGAGACACTTTTCTTTGCACACATCCTTTGAAAAACCCTGCCTTACACCGGTGCAGAATACTGTCGTGTAAAAAGGGAGATTTGGACAGGGAACTACCGAGGCAGACGCACCAAAGTCACTGGTAAAACGTGTGCGATTGCAGATTTGAGATGATTTTTATATATTATTTCGTTCCCCCTGAGCTGAATTACCTTTTTTCTTGGCAGGGCCTCCAACACTTCCGTGATTCATCCTTCTCTTAACAAAGGGACCATCTCTGCCGTCTTTATCTCCCGCTTTAGCTCGATGAACAAACGCAGGCCAGATGAGGGAGACGACAGAAGGACAGGACGCGGAAAAAAAAGCTTGTGGTACCGCTCGATTTACTCGCACTTCCACCTGTCTGAGTCCATACGCTTCTTACCGGAGTGGACGAACGGAAGGCGCAAGGCTGCTCAGTAATAGCAGAATACAGATAACCACTTTTAAAGAAGTGTTATCTGCGGTTCAACGTGACAAAGTCGCTTTCGGATATGGCAAGGATTTTCTGCAAAGCGTGACTGTGCTGCATAGATACCACAAAGTTTAAAGGGTACAGAAAAAAAAACATCTTGTAATCTGCCTGGCACATGCATTAATACTTAATACTATAATGTACTGGATAACAAATGCAGTTTTGGATACAATTGCTATCCATTGGTGATGCATGGCTATACTTTTATTCAGAAATACAGTAGGTAAACTCCAAAATGGGTAATATTTAGGGCTGGGTAATGATGCTTGGTTTTCGATACCGATAACTGACCGATACCGATAATTGAACGATACTTTTTCCGATACCCAAAATACTTGTCATTTAGGAAACAGAACAATAATGTGTAGTAGATCTGCACATTTACAATATCAGGTTCATCTCCAATGGTAAATGTGTGAAAAATGGGGAAAAATAGGGGAAAATGGGGAATAGATTGGGTACATTGGGGAGATAGGGAAAATATTAGTAATAAAAAATGAGGTAAAAAATTGGAAAACCACAAAAAATTGGGATGAAATAGAAAAAAATATCTATAAAAAATTATGAAAAATATTGGAAGAAAAATAAAGATATAGGAAAAAAGATGGGGGGGAAAAAAAAATATTTGAGCGGATCAACCACTTCCTTTATTCCTGTCCCTGGACCAACAAAACAGCATCAAAACTTGAATCTAATGATATAAGATTTATTTGTTGGTGCCTGCTTTCCATACTGGCCATATTGAACATGCTCCTCATGATCAGCTCAATGCCAACAATAAGTTTTAAAGGTGCATTTTGCAACTTTTTATGTGATAAAAAGTTTTTATTTGTGCATATTTGACCTTTCATTGACCCATCGGCCTTTATTTCACCTTCATTTTCCATCACACTGGCCGCTATTATGCTCCAGGGTCAATTGTTTTTCGAGTTTCTGGTAGGTTTTCACTGCTGACGGCCCCTCCCACCGGGAAAACCTACCAAATAATTGATCCTGGAGTGTTGTAGAGGTCTCTGTGATGGCGCCATGCTAGTCCTGATAAATTTACTTGAAGTCAAACCAAAACAAAGCTACGACACGAGATGTTTATTGGGTGAAATGTGTTGTAACAGTCTAATGTTGTTCGATAAACCCGGGGGGTGGAGAGGACTAAAGTAGAAACGAGGGCAGGGAACTCCAGAACTCAAAAGCAAAGTTGTCATCAGCATCTGCAAAATGTGGCTTCGGGTCCTTTCTTTTTAAGATCTGGTGCCAGCAGCGGCCGAGTGAGATATTCTGAAACAACGCCCTAGTGCGCAAATATGGGGCACTGTGGCATTCTGGGAAGGGTCCCCAGCTGCCTGCCCCCAATCAGGCGCTGCCAATCTGGAAGCGTATCAGAGGTAGAATGTGGCCTGATTGCCTTGTCCGTTCATTTCCTGCTGTGTTCAATCACCGCTGACCTGGCTGTTGCAGAGGCCTGTGACGCCATCTGGTGGTGAGGGCAGCCACTACATGTACATGGCTTTAGGAAGGTTTTACATGTTCTACTTGTTCCAATGTTATCTGATGTTCAGCTTAATAATACATATAAAACACTGATTGATTCAACTTTAAGTATTAGTATTTCTACTTTTTATTGGCAAAATGAAAAAATTTTATGAAAACTTACCCGTCTGTGCTGTCAATGCTGTTTTCATGAATCATGGCTTTCAGGGCGTCAGAGTTGGCTGGAACAGAACGATAGAGAGGGGAGAGAGGGGGAGATAAATTGTGTGAATTAGCAGCAAGAATGCCTCAGTGACTTCAAAAGCAAAGCGCTTATTGAAAGATGGAGGCAGCTGATTAGTGTCTAATACAATTAAATGGCACGGCAGCACGAGAAATGATTGTAGTTTTTCAAATGAGCAGCAGAGAGGAAAGTCGCATCCACACAACAGCTCAGCAGTGGTGGAAACTTACCAGGATA
The DNA here is from genome assembly GCF_951799975.1 of Gobius niger. Lineage (NCBI taxonomy): Eukaryota > Metazoa > Chordata > Actinopteri > Gobiiformes > Gobiidae > Gobius > Gobius niger. Next base: position 11,367,925 of record NC_136872.1, read on the forward strand.
CTATACTTTTGTGGCAGCAGTAACAGTAATATTAATAGAACAGTAGCAGTAGTGATGGTGAGTTGTGTGTGTATGTTGTTGTATTATCAAGATCCCTGCATTCACATAGTTTCTTCTTCTACGTCTGGATGTTGTTGTTTATTACATAGAACATGAAACTCGCGGACAATTCACACAGCAGCCTGCAGGGGGTGCAAAAACCAAACAACAAGACACCAACCAACACAGCCTTTGGTGAAATGGTCACGTTTATATAGAGCAGGGGTGTCCAAACTTTTTTCATGGGGGGCCGCATATTGAAGCGTACACGGGGTGAAGGGCCGTAGATCAGTAGTTAGTGCCGCAAAACCTTCGACTAGCAGAGGTTTAAATTGTGCCCCATAGCTTAAAACCTTCATGCCAGCTCTGTCTCACAATAAAATGTTAGTTGTTAGGTTAGAATTGTATAGAATTATTGCATTTCAGATAAAAAAGTCCATCTCTGGTGATGTGTACCGATACAGCAAGAGGCCGAGGGCCACCATAAATTGGTCTGAGGGCCGCATTTGGCCCCCGGGCCGCACTTTGGACACCCCTGATATAGAGCCTTTCTTCTTTACTTGAATCTTAAAAGCTTAATGACCGGAGAACTTACAGCCTCTAGGCCAGTGTGACGCCTCATTTGAAAGCTAAGACCAACAAAACTGATTATAGCTTTTTTTTGTCACCTTGCTGCTGCATTTATGTCAAATTCTTTAAAGGGGCTAGATTCGAGTTAGCCATTTTATACTCACTACTGCCACCTCAGGTCATACGTGTAACTGCAGCTTCTATATTAAGCTCGTGCGTGACACTTCAGACAGAATAAACACCGTAGGGGGAGTAAAGTACATAATCTTAACATTTTTAAACTCCGTAAAGTCCCTTTAAGTGTTTTTGGTCAGGGTTTTCTTCAATTTTTTGGCGCTCTTTCATCGCTTTTTTTCATTGCTTTTTTTGTCTGTTTTTTGTCACATTTTTGTCGCTCTTTTGTCCCTTTTTGGTCACCTATTTATTGTGTTTTATTGTGTTTCATTACTTTTTAGCCATGTTTTTGTCACTTTTTAGTTACGTTTTCATCCTCGTTTTCGTCTCTATTTTGATGATTTTTTTCAAGAAGCTTTTAGATTTGGGTAAAGCCAAACAGGAGAAAACGTGCTCGGTTCAGGTGGGGGTTAACAGGTTCAAAATCACTGCTGAATTGCTCAAAGCTAGGTTCATAAGCCACAATTCTTCCTGATATGTTGACTTTAAATACAGATGCAGTAGTACTAGTAAGGTATTAGTCAAATTCACAAGCAAAATGTTGCATTCAATTTGTGTACTCCTATTCCATACAACTTTGACGGTACTTTCGGCACATGTACTTTCTCTTTCTCTTTTAGAGCTCAAAGATTTCCATAACTTTTTCCTCTCGGGGACATATTTACCTAAGGCCATGAGGCATTCACTGACTGTAGAAATAAAGAGGTCGGCACAGACATTACAAACAGTACACAGGCGTTTTGCATAAGTCGTGAAATTGGTACGTGGTCAATGGTCACCAAGCTTTTTTTTTTTTCACGAGGGACAACCTTTCATTCACTCTGCACACTGCACAAGGTGGAATAGCGAGGATGAGTCATGTCGGTGAAAGCTGGACTTGTACAGGATGATTACATGTTGCAGTCTCCCTCATTGCACCTGGCACCAGAGGCATTTTACAAAAGGATCCAGAACGACAGGTGCTTATTTTTAGATCGCAGGCGTTTTATTTCTGCAAGCGGCTCTCCCTTCATGTATGACTCACACACAGCTTTGTGATGTGTGTTTGTAATATGGAAGCACATGAACGCAATATCCTAAGAACGTCAAGTACTACGACAAAATCCCAAATTACGAGGATTAAGAAAGTGATGAAAAATTACAATTACAATAAAACGTCACTATTTTTATGTTTTTTATTTATTTTCTATTTTGGGTAATGCCAAACTGGACAAAATAAGCTTGGTTCAGGTGGACATTTTGTGTGTTCAAATTGTATTGTTGTGTGTTGTCAGGCACATGGAGTTGCTGTCCAGTATGCAATGTGGTCTATGAATAAAGCTGCCTAATTATTACCCAATATAACTTAGCAAATCCTATTTTTGCAAGTGATAATGTCAAACACAACACTGTATCATTTTCCAATTCCAATATGTAAAATCATTTTCCGTGAACTGCTTTCTAGTGACCACTAGATGGCGGTGTCTTCTTTCCTCATGTTTTGGACTGAAATCACTTACCTGTCTGACCCCAGGTATTAATGGAATTTTTTCCGCTATAACCTGTTTGCAAAGCCCTTCCAAAGAACCTGCAGGAAAATTCCCATTCATAAGCAGCTTCCTACACACACAAACAACACACTTCCTTCCTAAAGATTGTGTTGGAAAGTGCGTCCAAGAGGTTAACTATATCCCCAGCTGGACCACTGGCTGATCTATAAGTTAGTGCGGAGTGATTTGAGAGAAAATAGTACCTTCATTTTTCATAATGTAGTGGACGATCTGGCCGACTGTGTCGTTGTTTTCACTGAAGGTGTCGTTCAACTCTGCAACGAACAGAAACATGCACAAACATTACTCTGTTAAACCGTATGGAATTAGTTTGGTCAGAAAATGAGTCATAATGAAAAAGAGAGTTTTCCTCTTGTTGATTTCAATATATTCGGTGTACAGGGAAAGAGACGAATTGGCCTCTACAGATAACTCTCCACACATAAACAAGGTGGTCTCTGCTTATTTACTTTAGCATTACTTCATATTTTGGCTGCTCTTCCCACCTTAGCTTGTTTATTAAGCTTTATTGAACCTAACACACCCCGTCTGGTTCTCCCTACATCCTCTTCCCTTATGTGGAAACCTGACACTTGGCATTACACCTACAACAGCATATACATCGAACAGCAGGGAACCAGTGAAACCCAAAGCCAATATACAAGCGGCCGAGCTACAACCAACGCAACCTGATCGCCATGAAACGTCACAATGGAGCGACTATTTCCGAGTCTTTTGTTTCCAGATGAGAGAAAGGGTTGGGCCTCAAGCTGCTATAAGAACAACAGCAACTCATAGGAAAAACCCGAGTGTATTACAGGAACAAGTGGAGTAATCATTAACAACAATAGGTTCCTGAAGGGCACCGGAAATCACCACAACAACACAAATGTTCATCCTGTTCTGATTCGTAAAGATCAAATATTTGTGTACCAAGAAGGTTTGTTTTGTTGTTGTTTTTCCCAGTGCTAGGAAAGAGGAGAAATGTCTGCATCAATTTGATTTCACTAAATATTTCACTACATAACATTTTTGATAGCAGTAGCACTAAAGGCAACATTTTTTACCAAGCTAAATTCATTTCATTTAATAGGTGTCATGCCAAGCAGTATTTATACTATTTATACTACATACTATGAGTGCATAATATCACAGGAACAAGTTTATAGGCACATTTCACAACTTGCAGGGTCACTTTTCTGGGTCACGTTTAAAACAAAATGTTCCCCACAAACGTTTAAGTTTACCATATACTAAAGAAGGACAAAATAAATCAATTTTCCATGTAAAATCCGGTGCAGCTCCTTTAAGGCATACTTTTTTGTCCCCGTAGGGAAATTTGTCCTTTGCATTTGAATCGTCCTTCGATGCCGCTGGGGTGACCCACATGGAGCAGTGGGCGGCGGCAGGGACTCATCTCCTGATGTAGGGCCAGGCTGACGGCCAGTATGACTATTGTACATGTTTTTGGTGGTAGGGGATCTAATGTGCCCAGAGGAAACCTACACAGACACGGGGAGAACATGCAAACTCCACACCGAAAGGCTCCGTCAAGGTGGGAACGGAACACAGGACCTTCTTGCTGTGAAACTATGCTAAGTTTTCAGAGTTTCTTGAAACCCATGAAAAGTATTTTTCTGAATAATTCTGTTAATAAATCTGTGCCATTGTTTGATACAAGGCTTACAAATGTCATAATTGTCTTCGTTCTTGGCAAACATTACAAGGCCTTACATACTTATAATCAACATAGCCTTTGTCAACGTAAACTATTGTAAATTCCCATTGCATATCAGATTCTGAGAGGTTCTCACAACCTCTCAGTGACTCATGCCTCCACTTCCTGAAGATTACTGCATGTTTTAGGTTAATCTAGTCTGTCTTCACGTCTCATAGCACGCCCCGAGCCGTGTCACAACATGAGCGACATGGGCCTACTCTGGGAAAGAAAAACTCAGATTATGAATAAAAGATAAGATACTCCCTTATCAGCTGACCGCACTGTCGGAGTGGGATAGGAATGTGTTACGGTGGTGAGCGGTGGGACGGAGGCTCCCAGGATTGCATGAAAACTGACTCCCAATCACATGGGCCTGACGGGAACATTGTGCTGAGTCATTAGCGAATCAGAAGGTGATCACCCCACACTGGTTCCTCTCTACGTTATTATGTTGAAGTATGAAACTAAAATCCTTATTCTCTGGCTTATATAGAGGCTGTTCCTTTAGGTACAACAGGCAATATGTGCAAGTTGTACAGAATTTAGCACAGAACTAAACTTTATGATGGAGAGCAATGGGATGGGTGTGCACTTGTTGTTCTGAGTTATTAGGTCACAATAAAATGTTTGTTTTCATTTTGTATTAACCTCTTACCCTTCTCCGCCTTAACCAAGCGCATTTTTTTCCAATTCAGCTTTACCCAAATCTAAAAAAGTCCATAAATCACTGTAACACCTCAAGACCTACAAAACTGATCTAAGCTTTTTCCTCGCGTTGTCGTCACTTTTTTTCGTCATATTTTTTGTGCTTTTTTCTCACGTTTTTGTTGCTTTTTCATCACTTTTTCATTACTTTTTTGTTGCCTGTTTTGATGCTTTTTTTGATGAGTTTTCATCCTCATTTACATCTTGTTTTTGATGCTTTTTTTTCAAGAAGCTTATCGATTTAGTTCAAGTCAAACTGGAGAAAATGTGCCCGGGTCAGGCGGGACTTAAGAGGTTAAACATGCACATTTTGGAAAGTTAATTAGATTTTCCCCTCCTGGAACCGCCACCTTAATGTGGTGGAGGGGTTTGAGTGCCCGAATGACCCTGGGAGCTCTGTTGTCGGGGGCTTTGTGCCCCTGGTAGGGTCTCCCATGGCAAACCGGTCCTAAGTAACGGGTCAGACAAAGAGCGGTTCAGAAGCCCCTTATGAGAGACCAACAGGCCCAGTTAGAACCATGAGGCCGTCCTTCCGTGGACCCACCACCTGCAGGAGGAGCCATAAGGAGCTGGTGCAATGTGATTTGGGCAGCTCCAACAGGTAAGGGTAATCGTCCGTTTGTACACCTATCTCTATCAGGCTTCAACATTACCTCATAGTAGTAAACATGTGTACGAATACTCCCTGAGTCCACCTTGTATCCAAACCTACAGTCCCCGCTGTCGCCCCTGTGCCTCCATACCTCCCATCTCCAGGTCCTTGTCCGGCGCATCGCACTCGTCGGGCTTGTCGTCGTCCTCCGCCTCCGTGGTGCAGCGGTAGCCCTTCCTCTTCAGCACGTGGCAGATGACGACTCCGAGCAGGCCCAGCAGGAAGAAGACGGGCACCAGGGCGAACGCCGTGAAGTCGTGGCTGACGTTCGTCTCCACATCGTTCTTGATAGTCACTGCGGGGTTATCTGCTGAACATCAACAAAATGTACGATATTATAAAACATGTATCCAGCACATAGAGGTAACTGTGTCAGCTAAACAATTACTGTAGTTGGAAAGCTAGTATGTGGAGCTATATTTGAAACCAAGCCTGAACAGCTGAGGGGTTTGAAAGCCTCCTTTTCCCGGATCAGTTGACTATGCAGCTCGTGCCTTTGACATCTAATTGTTTAATCTGCTTTAACATGTCGCCCTGTTTCTGGCCTGTGGGATCAATTCAGAGATAAAGGCAGCGGATGCTCTTTGATGGAGAAAAGCTTGGAAAAGAGAGAGAATGAGAGAATAAACGCGTTCAGCCAAAATGTAATGCGAAAGAGAAGTACAAGACGTGTGTGGCATTAAAATCATCTTCCATATGAGACTTAACTCTGTTTAAAGAGTCATGACTTGTCTTTACAGCAAGTATTTACATCTTAATTTCTCGTGCTTGATTTAACAGAAAATACATTTTACTCCTTCAAACTCCAAACCAGGTGCTATTACTGCTGTTAATTACTAAACTTCATAATTTTTAATATTTTTGGAGTACTTTTAGAGGCCATGAAGCATTACTTGTCCGTGAGAGTAAATACTACGCTGACAGAAAAGACAAAGGGAGAGAGGAATATTGTACATCCAATTACACAATGGAGATCATTTTTTTCATTCAAACTTGGCTGTAAACATTAGGGGTCGGCCATATCGTATCGCACATCGTTATCGTGATATAATTGCTCCATCAGAGCAGCATAAACACTGTAGACCACGGGGACAGGTGCTTAAAAAGTAAAATGAAATGAAGGATGTAAACTGCTTGAGTAGATCATATTTGCAAGGAAATTAGTATGCCATTAAAAGAAAAAATGAATAAAATATCACTGAATTTACCTTCCCAATACGCGTATGGCTGGGATTTGCAAATAATTTGTCAATTATATATCATTATCGTGATATTTCTTGTTTATATCATGATATAGATTTTAGGCCATATCACCCTGCCCTAGTAAACACTGCTAAAGTGGCGCTAGCCTACAGTTAGCTTTGCCCGTTAGCTTCTTCATCGTGATTCCATTAGTGTGTATTGCGCCTCCGACCCAGAGGCAGGGAAGTTGCAAGTGTGGTTTTCTGGACAGAGACCCCAGGGGGAGATGAAAGACCCCCCAATCATCCCATTAACACTTGTATTACCCCCAGAGGGACAACGGAAAGGATTTATTAAGGTAAACAAGTTACATAGTACTTCTTTAACTGCTTTAACACGTATTTAAACTCTTTTGTTGCATACTCCTGCTTTAAAGCAACTCCACATCGAAACTCTATCAACCTTGATTTACTTTACTACAAACTGTCAGGAATTGGCTCAGGAAAAGACATCAAAATACCAAGTCATTTGAATGTTGCTTTGAAAGAGCAGAATTTATGAACCAATTCCTTCGTCGTTATGATTCATTTCTCTGCAGAAAGACAAACATGCCAAATGGTCATAAACAGCACTCCATAATTTCAGTGTCCTCTCCCTCCCACCCATTACCACCCAGACTTTGAACCCATTTTCCTCTTGTTAAAGGGAGCTCCACTGCCACATATATATATACAGTGTCGGACTTCTGCTTTTTCCGAACGCTTCACTATGCAGTATCCAAGGTGCAGATATGAAACACAGGAGACTCTTGTTGAGCTGTGAGTGTGGTCACAGCTGAATAAACTCCGCCACAGGGGAGATCCACCCCTGAAGCAACACTTACTGAAGAGAGACACGCTAATGAATAAAACTTTTAATTGGAGATGGTACAACTTCAGCTACTATCTCGTAGACTCCGAGGAAACAAGGGAGTGAAGAAATGAGCACCTTCATGATTGCAGAGTAAGAATTTTTTAAGGAATTGAGAGTGAAGAGTCGTGGAAAACAAACTCTACAGGCAAAGAGGCGAGTTTTGCAATAACAACTATGCTTCTAAAATAAGTACAAAGTAGCAGAGTCATAGCAGTTGTCCGGCGTCTCAGTCCTCATTCAGGAGTAAATTCCTTGATTGAACAAAAATGCGCAAATATCTCCAATTATATTTAGTCCTGGCCAGCCCAAAACATGCTCAGTGAGACGAAAGTCTAGCTCAGGGGTAGGCAACGCCAGAACCTCTGGCCCTCAAGATGATTTTGAGACACATTATCACACACATCAGAGAGTACTTTTAACATTATTAGAGGTAAATGGGAGGAGAAAAGGTAGAAATACTGTCAATACACCCAATTAGGTCATATATTATGTACAGTGCACTGGAAAAAGAAGGAAGAAATGACATAAATCTACTTGAATTAAGAGATTAAATCTAAGGTTTGAGTAGATTTGGTCTGGTCTTAGATGAGATAAAACCTCTAGTAGTAGTTATTCTCTTAATTCATATAATTTTTTGTCATTTGAAGTGAAAAACAATTGTCTGATTTGAAGTGGGTTTTATTCTTGTTCCATTGGCGCTATAGCATTTGTATCTTGGATTTGTTCAAACCGACTCAAATTCAACATAGAAGAACTTTGATTCAAGCAATTTTAAGTAATTTATCTCATTTAAGATGGTCATTTTTCCAGTGTTGTGCTTTACTTTGGGCTAATGATGAGCGGCTTCGGCCCTCGGTCTATTTACAATAAAGAAAATCGGCCCTCCGCCAACAAAACTTGCCTACCCCTGCTCTAGCTAGTTAAAGATCTGAGAAGAAACTGAATTTTTGAACCTTTCTGGAATGTTTCATGCACAGTTTTATCTCACGCACACAGCACTTTATTCTCCGTGTTTGAAATGGAGCTGATACAATATTTACAATTCCGTGCATAGCTTCCTCCATACTGTAGATTTGACGTTGAGGCCGATATTCGGAAAAAAAAAGGGCATAACAAGGTCAAAGATCATGAAAGCTCCAGAACCACGTGCGACATTCCTCCGCAACACACAGGGGGCTTTTGTCTGCTTCCTGTTAACATTACTATGAATTAGATTAACGAGTCAAGCGCACAGGATGAGGGCAGTGAGGACGGGGATTCGCTGCAGGAACTCCTGAGTGCACAGGAGAAGGAGCGGGCGATGGCTTTTAAAGCTAGAGTTCGAAATGGGGAATTGTCAAGTCTGCGTGCACTCGGGTGACCACATGGCAGCTGATGCACACGGGGATAGCGCTGTGCCATTGTCTGCGGTGCGTTAGAGCGAATAGACAGAAACAGACCATTGTTCGGTCGCGGGCCGCCCTGTGACCGGCCTGTCCATGTGTTTAAACAGGGACTGAATGAAGACAAGATGAATCGTGTTTCAGTGAATGCTACGTAACCGCTACTGCAACTACTACTCTATTACAAGATTCATGCTACTGCTATTACCTGCTAGTACCACCGACTATATTCCAGTGGTTATGTACTGTCATGGATGTTTGAGAATTGAATCAGAGTTCGACGTCGCTGTGTAATGTTCAACACCTGTGCACTAAAATGTGTTACCGCTCAATCTGCAACCTGGTGGGACTTAATATCTGTGGATCTGTGAAGAAGAGTAGTTATTAGGGCTGGGACGAACCACTTTTGTCACGATCCGATACGTATCACGATACTCATGGGCTGATCCAATACACATTGTGTCTAAAAATGTGTCATGTGTCCAAAGTTTATAAATAAAATGCCATTTATTGTGTAGTTATTGTGTAACTGTTACTGGAAAAACAAAAAGTGCAGGATAAAAATGCCTCCAAACTCAAGTATTGAAAGTATCGCGATACTTGATAAAGTATTGATACTTGGCATTGCAGCAAAAAGTATTGCGATCCAAGTCCGATCCGATATCTTGTCCCAGCTCTAGTAGTCATGTTATTTTTCCTCAGCTGTGTCAATGTAGAAAGGTCCAGCTGTATCAGTTTACTGGATTTTATTCATGGGTGAAAAATAACGTGTGTCTTAGCTTGGCCTGTGAATTTGAAGTTCGATATATATTGAGGCAGGAAAGTATCGCGATAAACAATATTATTGACTCTAACGATACAAGACACTGTCAAATCTCAGGCATAAAAATGACCTTCATCATATCCTAAAATACCACACAAGCTGCAATAAACATGAAATATAATGACGCTCAATTTGCTTCAGTTAAAAGTTTTAGAAAGAAAGAAATGGGGGGAAATGCTAATAAATGTACAGACGATAAATATCGAGCCCAGAAATGCATCGTTTATCTGTTTTCTATTGAATGATAAGTCGATATTGTATTTATGATGAGTCTTAGCTGTTGGCACGCTCACCTCTCGTCAGGAGTTTGGCATTAAGAGCATGTTTGCTATCAATTTGTTTATCCGCAGTGTGTTTTTTGTTGTTGTGGTGTGCTCTAATTTCATTGCCGTATATTTTATTAGCTCCATGAATCATTGCATTCTGATTTATTTACGTCCCACATACTGCAGCATTCAACCCTTATTTTTAAAAACAGCTGTAGCCAAAAAACATCACCCCCGGTGATACTTAAATAGGACTTGACATTTTTATTGCCTAGTTCTTTTCAGCAAAGCACTTCCCTGTCAGTGAAATGCTTTCTAAAAAAAGACACCGCTACGCAAAAGATAAGAATTTGCTTGTTAAGTGACTGTCTTCCATACAAAGGTGCGTGTACTCCTGCCCAGTGTCACATTTTAGACTTTAAATGAAATGCAGAGTCGCATTCGGCTATAAGTGAGTTTCACGGTCCCGCAAGAGTAATTTCCTGCCGTCCTAAAGGATTTGGCATCAGCGCTCCTTTTGCCTCAAGGTTATTGACGTTTCTGCTGCGGCCTTCACCAAACGATGCTCCAATCAATTTTCAGCTTTTAAAAAACATGGAGAAGAGTTCATAATACTTCAATCCACAACTATAACTCCAAATTATCCTCTTCACAAATGGATTCAAAAACAAACACACTATAAATAAATACATTAAAACAAAAGTCATAATGCAAAATCAATGGCACTTATCCAACCGCCAGCACCAGCACGAAACACAAGCAATGTTTTGATCACGGGTCTCTGTCGTGCTGACCATTGCACTATGAAAATACAGATGTGCTCGTTCCTCATTTGTGTCCATAGAAATCTGCTTTGTTTTGATGGATATATTTTGACACTTTTCCATTGTCGTTTCTTCCACCCAGTCCAAAGATCGGAGCCTTGTTCTGATTGTGCATTATCAATCAGGAAAAGAGCCTTTTTCTCTGACCAGACACCCCTTCACCATTCTGCACCCGGCAGCACTAAAATGTATCAATGCCACAGCTTCAACAAGCCATTAGCGGCGATGGTTTAATCGCTGAGGCAATATTAAAAAAAACGCGTCATGTTTAATCATCAAACATTATCACAGATGACAGAATAATTGGTACAGCAAATGCTACGAACAGCCTTGTGAGGAAAATGTAACAGCATCAGCCGACTGCAGCGCGGGATGACTCAATCACCATCGCAGCCAAATCTGACCATCTGCCCGACTCACGGATCAGAAGCTCGAGAAACACTTTGTTATTGTGGCGTTTTATATTGTTTATCATAAAAGAGAAAAGGTACTTGCCCTGGATTCATGATCAATATATGCCGCATATCAAATCAGCATGTGTTTCAATTACTGGCAGTCTACCTTTGTTTTTGAGTGGAATATTTTGTGCATCCATTTAATTATAAGGCCTTTTTAGCAGACTTGTTGTTGTTTACATTTCCATGACAGTATTGCTCTTTGTGAAATGCGCTTATAAACTGTGGAATTGGGGTGTGAGAAATGTGTTACGAAAGTTAGGAATGGGTTTGAACCACAACTAACAACTGAAAATGTTTCCAAATCAGACATCACATTAATACCCTTTAACACTCTTTAATAACACGCTTGGCTAAAGCAGCAGCTGAAAAGGGGGAATCCTCGGACCCGAGTGAGGATGTTAAGTCTACAGTCTCGTGTTACAACCGAGGGAGTGACGGACAACAGTGCACAGATGCGAACCCAATACGATTTCTATGCATCTCCCACTGGTATCGCGGATTGTTGTTGCCATGTCCTTGGGCAAGACACTTCACCCAACCATACCCAGCTATAGCTTGAGACAATGCATTTACCGCTGTGGAACCGAGGCAGCAAACTGAAACAAAAAGCAGTCTCTGTCATGTCAGTGAGTTTGACAGTAGCCTGGAGAGAGAGAGCGAGAGAGTGCACAGTCTTTAATTAGATTCGGAGTAATAAGTTGGGCCACATGCAAAGCTCCAGAATCCACTGGCCCCGGTGGAAAATGGAAACAGACTAGCTTCTTCTTTCCACACACTGTCCACGTGTGGCCAGTCGCTGGACGGATACAGAGGCTCGCGCACAGTCTGCTAGACCAAATGACATGTGATTATACTGTGCATGATGACACAGGGAGGTGCAATACAACGTCAACAATGTCTCAATATAAAATCTACCCAAAAGGCAACAACGTATTTAACTGTCCCGGCGCATTATTATAGAGATATTTGACTTTTTTCTTAAAATGTCATTATAAGTTGGAGCAAGTACTGGTTCGAAATGTAGCTGTCAAAGGCAAACACGTCCTTTGAAGACTTCAGAATAAACATTGCAGATTCCCCTCCACACGGATCGGGTGCAGTAACTTCACCAAAGACTGAGTGGAGGGGGGGGGAAAATAACCCGAGCAAACTTACGCGCGGTGGAGTTGGCCATGGAGGGACCGAGGGACCGCAGCGATGACCAGCCTGGGGGATGTTTGCAAGAGTCCGCCGCTGGATGTCTGGACGCTGCTGTCTACGGACACAGTAGTGGTCAAACATACATACAGAGGAGGGACTTCTTGATGACAACTCCGCTGTAGTACGCATTTCCTGATTCTTCAAACTCAGCACCCGCCCTGATTTTCGAAGAAGCGCAGCCTTTCGACGGAGAGATGAGCAACAAGATAGACTGAACACGTGGATTTCCGCATTTGTAATTTTGTTCATTTGGCTTGTTTCACCAAATTAATATAAGATTAATATTTAGCGTAAACGTGCTTAGCGAGCTACCTAAGCAGCGATTATTATTATTATTTATTTTATTTTTATTTTTATTTTTATTTTATTTTTTAAATATTATTATTATTGTTATTATTATTATTATTATTATTATTATTATTATTATTATTATTATTATTATTATTATTATTGACAGGAAATGTGCCGTACTGTACAAATAAACAAAAACAAAAAAAACATTTAATAGCGAATTTAATTGATCAATATTTTCGGTTAGGAATCCTTAAGTAGGATTTCAAGGTATCTTTGAGCTTAGTCCTACTTGAGAAAATTATGGCGTTATCTGTAAAGTTAATAATTAATAATTTCCATCCACCTCTAAATCGTTTCTTTCTCGAGTTGTTTTCTGAGTAACGTGACACTCCAGCCCCGCAGAGGGCGCTGCAGAGTTCCTGTGTTGTGACGTGATTGGTCCATTCGAGAACGCGCTTTGTTTGGATTTTTTTTTTTTTTTGCTAGCCCGTCGTTGCTACAGTACAAGCGTTTCAGCAGGACATAAATATCAATGCATACGGGCGTTTAACTAGCCTTTACTTGCGTTTTGTGTGAATATAAAAGACGCTCTGATCTTGCCTCGAGATGGATGACACTGCCAGGCGTTTACTGCAGAGACTTGTTAGACGGATACCAAGCCATTTGCTGAGACCTACCCTTGAAAAGTGGGGTCGGCTGAAGCGGACGCAGTTGGACTCGGTGGATTTCAGCCAATCTAAGTATTCGTTGACAGAAAAGCTACTGTCAGTCTGTGAGGTCAGTTTGTTTTTTCAGTTAAAAGTGCACTTTTACATTTAGAGGGTTTGTTTATTAAACCTGGGTCCCGTGTTGTGCAGCATCCAAGCTAAACATTCAAAATGTTTCTTGCAGGAAAATGGCAGCAGTATTAAACATATCACAGAACTGGAGTTACTTTGTAAGTTATAATAATACAGATGATTTAAAGGAATAGGCCACCGTTTTTCCATACTGAGATATGTTCTTGCCTGAGCTTAGACGAGTTGATACGTACCTGTCTGGTCTTTGTGCGTGCCTGTGGAAGAGCTGGTAGCTTCCAACTTCACCCCCGTTTGGAGCTACAGGAATACATTGGGAGAGGCCTAATGCTAACAACATATTTGGTCGCTTGTCTGACTGAGGGCACGCACAAAGACCAGACAGGTACGCATAAACTCGTCTAAGCTCAGGTAAGAACATCTCAGCATCTAAAAATGGTGGCCTGTTCCTTTAGAATCATTTCCATTAGCTTGTTTTGTAAATATGTTTGCATGCTTGTTTTAGATGTAATTGACAACCCTGGAGTGGGGAAGTGGCACGCCTACCAATTTGTTGATCCAGAAGGTATTTTGTAAATTATATTTTGTTAGGTTTTATGCCATGATCTCCTTACAGCCCTGCCTTTTTTTGTTCTCTAGACGATGCTCACACTCTGGAGTTGATGCAGTTTAAAGAACAATTTAAATCCCACCTTACTGAACTTGTACAAAATGTAAGTACCTTATCCAGAATAAATGGTTAAAAAAACAACAACAACAACATGGTTTATAGGTAGGAAACACACACATCCACAGGTACTCGGTGTACGGGATCAAAAAATGATTCGTTTCGAAGCTTTTTTTGATTATAGCTCACCGAGTGATGTTTCGGGTGATAAGCCATTCAGTCTGAAGAAGGGCTTATTGCCTGAAACGTCACACACACAAAAAGATCACTGATTTAATGGCAAAAACTGTATTATTTCCATTGTCTCATTATTTATTTTGACCATTTCCTAGGTGTCTATCAAAATGAAGAAGCACACAGATGAAGCTGTATGGATTCGGCTTGCATGGGGGCAAAGTTTTTCCCCACCCAATCATTTCAAACCAACATATGTTGTTCACCATCTACAGTCTCCTTATGTTTTTATGACCAGCATGAATTCAAAACACAGGCTTCTGTTATCTCAGGTATACTAATGAATATTATGAACTGCAACTACATAAATCGTGGGTGCATTTTCTGACATGCTACATTATGTGTTTTGCAGGCCTTGGTTCTTGCCACAAGACACCAGGCAGTTAAGAATGCCAATCTCAGTGGAAAGCTCAACGCTATCAGAGATCTGCTCATGAGACAATATGAACATGTAATAAACCTTGTGTGTTTCAGATTGTTATCTCCCAGATTGTTCATGACTCATAATGTCCTTTTTCTTTTGCTTTATAGGTATTCCCGTCAAAATTCCCCAGCAACATTTCAGAAAACAACGAAAATACCAAAAGTGAGCCAGCATTTTTTCTTTTCAATCTAATTGATGACATGGATGAAGCCATAATAATGTTCATTCTTTGCTTTTCACAGACCCAAACATTGAACAAGAACAAGAAAAGCAGTCTTCAAACCGACTTCAAATGGCTTGTGAGGCATTTGGTGGTGGAAAGTTACCTGAAATACAGTCTGGAGTTTACAATGTATGGAAAGATGATCATTTATAGCTTTTGTTATTGAAGTAAAAATGTCAAACTGCAAGTTTCTTTCTTCCAGCTTGAGACCAAATTTCGAGGACATGCGAAGAACATGGAAGAGCGAGGGGGACCCTTCAAATGTGTGGTGACGTTTTCAGGAACCAACATACTGGAATCTCTAAGAAGCTGTGCATCTTTAGGTATAAGAATGTTGTGCCCTAAAACATGATGAAAACTCGTGTCTCGTTGCTATTGACACAAGTGTCCGCTAGGGGGAACCCCCAGACCAAAATAAACTGCAACCAGTATGGCAGGTTAATACACTGTGTTCTTTTTACAGGAATTGCTTCAACCCCAGTGACACCTGTGCTGTCATCTATTCCTCGCAAAGGAAGAAACTATTTTCTCATCACAGACAACAACCCTGGGTCTTCACAGACACAACAGCAACAGCAATGACTATGATAATGTGCATTGACTTTTCAATATTTGTATTTAGATCATATTCATTTAAGGGTTGTCAAGTTGATACAAGTTTATAAATCGAATCTCCTATAAAAGAAAATGTGGCAACATTTCTGGAATGAGAACTGTACTTTCCTATTAGCTGCTTTTTGCAGAAAAGTATGGACTTGCTTTTTGCTTTTAGCCTCTGCCGTGTTGTTTTGCTATGCAAGTAACTAAGATATCTGCGTGCCTTTCGGGCCTTGCCATACGTGGAACTATAGCAACTGGACATGACTTTACTGTGGACATGACTAATGATTAATGTTACAAAAAGGGTAACCATACTATGGTAACACTCTAAATATGAATTAGGAATATTTATAGCCTCCTTTGTCATGCTGTGTAGAGTGAAGGTCAGTTGCACATGTTTTGGCCCATGCTGTGGCCTACATTCGCTGTGTTGACGGTCGAACAGCACCCATCCCTTCAGCCGCGTGCTTCTAGAGAACATGTGACGTCACTGACTCACCAGCACGTTGTTGGGCATGCTAGAACTGAGCGCAACCGTAAGTACTGTGACTTGAGTGCACAAACAATCTGCATGATGCACGTTATTATACGCTGCCATTAAAATGCTCTTAAACTGATGTAAATAGGCCTGCAGTAGTGTCACGACTACAATAATGCAACTAATGTAGTAACACAAAACAATCAATCTTAACGTGTTGTGCGTTTTTTTATGCTGATCAGACATTTCAGTTCATGTTACTACTGGAAAATGATATAAAGCCTTGAAGAAGTGACTTTTTATCTTCCTATATGTTGTAATGCACGTTCGCCCCAGCATACCAGTCTTGTAGTAAGTTGATCCGACAGTTTTGCTCAAGTCAACATTAGCAAAAAGAGGTTTGAAATGTCTAAACCTTGATACAATCCAGTAAGTACAAACCTGTGCGCCTCTAGTCAGAGTATTACGGCCTGTGCGCTGCCTGCACGCTGCCTGGCTGTGGCCATGGGCTCTGAGCACTGGGATACGCCCATGTTCCCTTTCTCGGCTGTGCTCGCTGTGCATATGTTTACAACGTGACCACCTAGCCCCGTGCTGCTCCCATTGGCTGCTCCCTATGATCCTCGTGGCCAATCAGCAGGCTTTTGGGCGGGATGGGGCGCGGTCTCCAGACTCTGCTGACCAATCACTGCAGCCGGTTTGTTTTTACTCGGCAGAGCTCGCACATGCACGTGTGTCAATGCGTGTAAACTACTGGTGTGGGGGAGAGCAAAAGAACAAGCACAGGACGCTGAGTACTGACGGTCGATGCAGCCGGATTTTACGCTACGTATTTTTGTCTTGTAGCCTACTATCCCCCTTTTATTCTCGAGAAATACTGAGGTCGTCGTTGTCGTAAAGGATTGTTACGGTAAGCAGTGTTTTTATTTTGCTTTTTCTTTCTCTGATGTCGTTGCTAAAGAGCTAGCATGTTAGCTTCTACTTTGTAAATTGTGTCTTGATTTCACCGCTGCTGCCTCTAATGGCTATAGTTTTCTGTGGAATAGGCAGTTTATAATGTTTTCCATTTGTAAATCAACCTTTTACTGCACGCCTGTAACATTTTACATTTGATTCACGGTAATTGCAGATTTGCGTCGTGTGAGTTGCCGATTATTGTTTTCTGTGACAGCGATCTGAGATTGCTGGAATGTTGTTGACACAAATGTTCCGGTAATAATAAGTACAATTGTAGTTTAATTTAATATCATTTTCGTTTATGGGGGGTGGACGTGCGTGAGGACGTTGCACAATGACCAGGTTAGAAAATGCCCCTCTCTGATAGGTGCGTAATGCACAGACCACCCAACCAAGTGTCAGCTACTACCTGGGCCCGCACTGTTTTTGAAAATAACTTCACTCACTTTACATCTGCAAGCATCTGTGTACGTGCTGGCTTATTTTAGAAAATCACCAAATTAGGCCTGCTGCATGTAGGTTGTGTGTTCTACATTAGTCAGTCATCAGGCACATTAGATATTACCATAGCAGGTTGGGTTTTTCATTTTCATCAGCATTTTTGCAAATGAAGGTCTTGGGAGGAGGCATGGGGATGGCACAGTCAAAAATGAACAGTAGAGGTGCGATCTGTGTCAGCATCAACACTGGCTCTGACTGCCATTGTTTGGGGGGGGGGGGGGGGGGGGGTGATTCATCAGCTGTTATTTTTGATATGACTCAGTGCCCTACTGATCATGCTACAGCATAAAATTACAATATATTTGCAGGTTTATGAAGCCTGTCATCCTAAATTGGATTGCCCATTGGTGTGATACTAATTTATTAAAAGAACATTCACATGTGTGGCTCAATGTACACAGTTTGTATGTTTTGTGTTAAATACCCCTGGATGGTTTCAGTTTCTCAAACTTTACCTGAAACACAATAATCCAGTGACTCTGTGGAGCCTCAGGAGTGGCCTCTGCACCTTCATGTTAGTCCTTGTCACATTGTGAACTGTGGCAAACTATTTTTCTTCAACTGTTGTGTTCACTGGTTGGTGTGCCTTGTCCGTGTCAAATGTTACTTGGCGGCTACAAAGTGTGTTTTATTATTGGCACTGATGCTGAGAACTGACGCTGTCCAAGTTTTGATCTGGTTCAGATCTGGCTTTGCTGAGACAGTTGTTTCGGTCTAAAGGCGCACAGTGTAGTTGTACAGACAGCTCGTGCACATGAGCGTGTGCCTCGTATATGAGGTGTACAGCTACAGCCGCTGGTCTGAGATCAGCTGCATGGAGCAGATAATGCTGCGCAGAGCCGAGAGCAGCGTCTGTGCGCAGTGCGCAGAGCAGATCCAGCCTCCGCTTTGTGATTGGTCCAAGCGCTTGGACCAATCAGCGGCGAGTGCGCTCTCGGAAAACAGTGCTGCGTCCACGTGCCGTGTCTGGGGTATGTACATGACAGCGGTGTAGAGCTGCGTACACTCTGCTCAGGACAGGACAGGACAGGACACTGGTTTCACACTACGGACGCGCTTATCGGTGAGCTACATTTTATATTAATGTTTCTGCAGAGCTGTATACAATAGGGAGTGTTTATTTGGCATTGCGGCCGTTATGGTCAAACAAGCGAGAGGTTTGCTGTCAACATCGTCATGCATCTGTCTCTAAAAAGCGTCTGTATAGTAACACACGTTAAATTGAACTGCAGCGCATGTGTTTAGAGTACAGTACATTCAGTTAGTTTGTTTTTAAGTCACGCGCACAAACACTGCATCGTGACATGCCACACAAAAGCATGAATTACAAATGTTGTTGTCATGGTTAAAGTGCAGCCAGTCAAAGCTGGAGACTTTTATTGTTTGCTGTGATTGAGTATATCAGTGTTTTGGCTTTCCCCATGACACATTAACTATGTTTTATTCAGGTGAAGGATTAGATTATGTTTTATTGGTGAGCGGTGCTGGGCATTTTGTGCATTATTCTTTTCTTTTATGTTAAACCAGCCTGATTTTGCACTGACTGGGATAACAAAAACTCATTGTGTATGATGTTGCATACAACTTCAGTTGTGGAGCAGGATCACTTTACTTTTGAGGAGAGACAACAGTGCACGCAGTCACACAATACAGTCCTGGCATCTGGAGCAAGGCCATCACAAAAACAACAACTGATAATAAATCCCAAATGCAGTGGCTAAAACTGACTAGCTTTACTGTGTAAGGCTGTGTGTGCATGTAGGCGTCACATCAACACTTGTTTTCTATTAGCATAATGTCAACAGTGTAGCTGGAAAAGTGCCCAGGTAACGGATCAGGCAGCACTATTCTTCCCTGCACAATTACTGTACAGATCTGCTAAATGTAGTGAAGATTCGAATTTATAGCTACAGAAAAAATACAGTTTATATATTAGTCTGTAACTTGTTTATCTGCAATTTCACATGCATGTCGCCTGTTCCGTTGACAGCAGATGATGCTCCATGTGTCCCAGGGAGCCTCTACCGCCCACTAAGTGCATCAAAATATTACCACATGCTTTCTCCCTTCTTCTAACCTGACTGTAACCACCACTTTGTTGACAGAAATAGTGATTTTCTTTCCAGTATAATAGTTTATTCGGCTATTTAAAAAAAAAAAAAATTCTATTGTTTGTTTCTTTCTTTGTTTTATTTATTGGTTATGAGAAACGGCCATATACTTGTGCAATGTGATGTTTCAGTTTGTGCCATAGTGGACGGCTTGGCTCCTCTTTTGGCTTAGAAAACTTACTGCATATGATACGTGGTCTAATGGTTTTGCCCATTTTAATGATTGTTTGTGATGTTACTCCCTCAGTAGCCATACTGGTACAAACTACTTTCTTTGTGCTGCACTATATCTAATTGTGATTGTGATTATATTTGCAATTGCAGTTATTTGGAATTGTTATTTGCGACCATTTAAATTGGATTGCACACAAATATACTCAGAAAATCCAAAGACCCATGTGTCTCCTGGATGTCATATGTGCAGGTGGGCGGCAGGTTAGTGATTGGTGGTCCACACTTGGTCTACAGTTGGCTCAGCTCGCTGAGGGCTTTCTTGTGGTGCGTTGGCATGTCATTCCCGTGTCTGCGCCGTCTTAGCCTTGTGATCCACATCCACCCACAGGTGCACTGGGCATGTGCTCATCCGACTGCCCACTGAGATGTGTCCAGACACTTTTTGTATTGAAAGAGCTAAATTTGGTGATTTCATATATGACTAAACAGCTACACAATTCTAACATAAATATTTAGTTTCATGTGAAATTGGGACACTCAATACTCAATTTCAATACCGCAATGCAAATAGTAGCTCTATACAGTGAGCATTTTATTGCACATTGCTCAGGGAATATAGGGACATTTTCTTTAAATGACTAAAATGACACTCTCACTCAGCTACACTTACATTTCGAGACTTGATCAAAGAGAAGCTACAATATATCTGCAGAGACTATGCTTCCTGCCTGTTCCACCTGGTTTGAGATTGGTGAGGGTGACTGAAACGGCACATCCAGGTATTATATCAGCCAGAGCAGCTTTTATCACCTCCGCCCACCACCGCAGTGTGTGTCTGTGGAAGTGTGCATGGATGCCAGCCTTTTCCCATGACACCCACTTGCAAGTGAATATCACTTGCATATTTCCAGATCATGATTGCTCCTTCCCCCGCCCCCATTGGACCCATTGCACACAGTTTGTCATGTGCATCATCCATCTGGTCAGACATAATGCTTATTAGCAATTCAGAAAAAAACATGAATTTGAATTTGTCATGCAGCTCTTTGGTGAGTTTAGCCCATCTATCTGTATGTTTGCTCCTGGTAACCCCCTGAACCTGTTGCATCATGACTAGAGGTATATTTGTGCCATTCCTGCTACAGAGCTTGCATGCTGAGGTCAACAGGTAAAGACAGACCGGTGCTTACAACTATATTGGTGCGTAAAGCAGATAAAACTATGGCAGTGACGACAGAGTGATGGCCATGACTGTGCTCTCATTGCGCTTGGCCAGGCTTAAGGGATTACAGGGTGTCTTCCTCCTTGAAATAAATGGCACTAGCCTCTAACTTGCGTAGGTGGTGGCTACATTTAAACTTCTATTAGACACTCCAGCCAAATGCTGTTGAGTATTGATCCTCTGCCCCACTGTTTTGTCTGTCCTCTGAGTGAAAGGGGACTAAGCCACGATGACTTGACTGACAAACATACGTCTGTGCTGTTGGCATTAGTGCACCACGTCTATATTCAGATACTTGCATACGCATTGCTTGCACACAAGCCTATAATGCAAATAATCCATGGCTAAAGGATGGAACATGATTCCAATTTGCAACATTTAAACATTTCATGGCCAGTGTGATAGGCACTGGGGGCGAGCAAGATAAAGCATTTGTTTTTCACACCAGCAGCCCTTCAGAGATACCAGTGAGACGGACACATTCCTTCATCACTCACCCTCTTTTGTCTCTGTCGTCTCAGGTGGCCTGTAACGCTTCGAGTGGACCACGGTGGAAGAGGCGAGATCACACACTGAGTGAAGAAGACCGTTTTCTCACCCTCTCGTGTCCATCTGCCAGAGCGCTTATGCCAAACCAAAGCTGTTCTGCAGGACGCTGACTGCCACTTTCACAAAGGCACTTGTTGATTTTTGTTTGTTGGCTACATCTGTCCCTGATGGTGCACAAGTTTGCATCCAGTTCTTCTTTGTTTCCCTGTTTTTGCGAGACAAATGGATTTCTCTCCTTAGTTATTTAATCACACAAACCGCAAATATGATTCAACAAAGTATAGAGAGTAGTCCCACTTAACTCGTGGTTTAGTTTTTTTTTTCTTCCTGGCTGATAATAAATATCCACCAGCCCGACCACACTCTATTATGAGTTATGACAACTCTAAATCAACGTCCAGCAGCAGCACTCGGAGTCGGGTGGCAAGGGCTGAGGACAAAAACATTGAGCACGAAGCTGACTCTGAGAGACTAGATGCTCCTAAAAACAGTCTGTGTGGTGCCAACGCTGCCCACCAGAGGAATGGGTCTGAGGGCGGCTCCTCTTCTCCCAGCGGAGGCTCTGGATCTGGGGGCTCGTCCGGAGACCGGATGTGTCCCCACTCGGACGATATGGACGGACTGTCCAGTGGAAATGATTCTGGGGAGCGGGAGAGCGAGGGCGGCATGGAGAGGAAAAGTAGCTCTCGCGGACGCCAGTCAACACACAGCTCACACAGCTCCTCTAACGGCAAGGACTCTGGGATGATGCTGGAGACCACTGAGAGCAACAAGAGGTACAGCTCACACACTATTACACACTGTTATACACAGCACACACACTGTAGAGGTTTACATTATCATAAAAGAAAACTAAATTAATCAGATAAACCATCACTTCTGATGACCTAAAACTGTATTTTTGACCTTCTTGAGGTTTTAGATTTGGTTAACCATAAGATTAGTATCTCACGGTTTGGTGCTGCACATGCTCGTACACATGCTTAGTATGACTCAGTGCGGAGTGGACAACAGCCGTGTGGGGGCGCAGTGTCTCTAATCTTACACCTTCTTCTCTCAGCTCCAACTCCCAGAGCCTGTCCCCTCCCAGCGGCTCCCTGGCTTACAGCATGTTGTCCAACGGCTCGGAGCACGATCCGCCCTCTACATCTGGCTGTAGCAGCAACCAGTCGGCACGCCAGCAGACTCAGAAAGACCTTATGAAGGCCATCAAGGAGCTCAAACTCCGCCTCCCATCAGAACGCAAGACTAAGGGCCACACAAGCACCCTCCATGCCCTGAAATATGCACTACAGTGTGTCCGGCAGGTCCGAGGTAAGAAAAACAACTGATACTGAATATTGATTTGGAGGGAAAAAGTACAAAAAAGTAAACGGCAGTTTTTGTGCTTCTATTTACAGCTAACAAGGAGTATTACCACCAGTGGAGTGTAGAGGAGTGCCATGGCTGCAGCCTGGACCTGTCTGCCTTCACCATTGAGGAACTGGATAATATCACATCAGAGTACACCCTCAAAAACTCAGTAAGCTCATTTTCTATATGTTATGTTCTATATGTACAAAGCAAATTGTCTGAACCAACAACAAAAGACAAAACAAACAAAACATGGAAGATGTTTTTATGTAACCAGCTCAGACGCACAGAGCACTTGTTCCTCTTGTTACTTAGTAACACTGGATACCATGGAGATGTTCCTGCCTCTTTGTTCATAATGGTTTGTTTTTGTACGTTTAGGAT
Source organism: Gobius niger (assembly GCF_951799975.1). Classification (NCBI taxonomy): domain Eukaryota; kingdom Metazoa; phylum Chordata; class Actinopteri; order Gobiiformes; family Gobiidae; genus Gobius; species Gobius niger. Next base: position 11,391,329 of record NC_136872.1, read on the forward strand.
ACATTCTCTATGGCGGTGTCCTTCCTGTCCGGGCAGGTTGTCTATGTCTCACCTCACGGTTCTTCACTGCTGCGCTGCAAACCTGAGCGTCTCCAGGGCACAGTGTTCTCTGATCTTTTGGCGCCACAGGACATCAGCACTTTCTACAGCAGCACGGCCCCCTGCCGCCTGCCTACCTGGGCTTCATGCATTGGCTCTGGTGAGCATTTCAATCAAAGCTTTTGCTCAAATCCAGTCTGTAAAATACCTTCTTTATGTCGTGTCTGACCTCGCTGGTGTATTCTTTCAGCATCTCCACCCATGGACTGCACACAGGAGAAGTCCATGTTCTGCCGCATTAGCGCAGACCGGACACACGGGGGCGAGATTCGCTACTATCCCTTCCGCCTCACACCATACCAGCTGACCCTCAGAGACTCCGACGCCGCTGAGCCTCAGCCCTGCTGCCTGCTCATCGCGGAGAGGGTCCATTCGGGATATGAAGGTAATTGTCCCGCTACTCTGCTCTGAGTACACACGGCTTTGTTATGTTTGACAAAGGCTGACTGGATGAAAATGACAGATGGACCGATAAACATGGTTCTCTGCCCAAGATGAAAAACATGCAGTATCTGATGAAAACACTTTTTATATTTTGTAAAAAACAGAAGAAATTATACTCAGTTTTCTGCCAACTGATGTCACATGTATTCTAATCACACTTCTACTCCCACTTCTGCAACACATTGTCTCTGTTAGATAACCATAAGCTATGTGCAACATACTGTTGTTTCTACAGTTGTTGGAACTGTAAGCAGTTCATAATAATTATTCAGTATCACATAATCTGAAATGTGAGTGAAAATGTTTGGGTGATAGAAACTGGAAAGTGGGTATAAGTCATTGGTTTAGACATTTAAAAAGCATATTTCTGACACATAATAACAGCACAATGATAACTTGTACAGTGGATGTATTTTCATCTGCATAATCTCTCTACCTGCAGCTCCTCGGATCCCTGCAGACAAGAGGATCTTCACCACCAGCCACACCCCAAGCTGCCTCTTTCAGGAAGTCGACGAGAGGTCAGTTTCCCAACATGCTTTGCTGCGGCCCCTGCTGGTCATAATATCTTCACACATAAGCAAAATGAGAACAGTGGCTCTCGTTTTGCTGATGTTGTATTGCCAGGTGTTGTTGTTGAGTGTTTTCTGATTTTGCAGAGCTGTGCCACTGCTCGGACACCTGCCGCAGGACTTAACAGGAACCCCCCTCCTGCTGTACATCCATCCTGACGACAGGCCCATGATGGTGGCTATCCATGAGAAAAGTGAGTGTTTTTACATACAAACAAAGCAATGCAAATTAAGATAGAAAATCAAGTACTGTGTTTATTATTATTGAGAGTACCTTTCGGGGTTAAGTAAAGAGTAATGTCGTTATGCATGACCTTTCTTTTGTCGTCCTCTGCAGTCTTTCAGTTTGCAGGGCAGCCCTTTGATTACTCACCACTGAGGATGTGTGCTCGAAGTGGAGAGTATGTGACCCTGGACACCAGCTGGTCTTCCTTTGTCAACCCATGGAGTCGGAAGGTCACATTTATCGTGGGCCGCCACAAAGTCCGAACGTAGGTTGAAGCACAATTGATTTTATTCATGTGCATTGAAAGGTGCAACACTCTTGTTTATCAAAGTGATTGACTTGAAATGTGATTTTTCTTTTGTATACTCTACTTTCGATAGAGTTTCAAGCCACTATGTGAACTACAGCCCGTCCTGCTAATTGTATCGATTTCTTTGGCCCTCTAGGAGTCCACTGAATGAGGATGTGTTCACATTGCCTCACGGCTGCGACACTCCGGTCACCACCCCTGACATCGTGCAGCTGAGCGAGCAGATCCACAGACTCCTGGTGCAGCCGATTCACAGTGGGGGCTCCCAGGGATACAGCTCCCTGGGCTCCAGCGGCTCCCGTGGGTCCCACCGGTCCCACCAACAGCACCCCAGCGCCTCCGCCACATCATCCAGTGAGAGTAACAGCCCTGCCATGGACGAGGCCAGAGCCGTCGCGCTGCACAAACCAGTGAGTCTAGATTTGGGGAACAAGCACTAAAACAATGTTGCACTTGATCTTTTCTAAAATGTATTTATTTATCTGTCTTTTAGATGACTTTCCAGCAGATCTGCAAAAATGTTCATACGGTCAAAACCAATGGGCAACAAGTTTTTATTGAGTCACGCAACAGGCCACTACCAAGAAAAACCACCAACACAGGGACAGGTAATGCCTGAAGAAATATAAAGCCACACTGCGGAACATTCCAGGTGTATTTTGCCATGTCACGGTTGCAGGATTCTAACATAAAGCATTTGAAAGACTTAATCACTTTAAACCTCATGTTTGGATACCCTTTAGCACATACAAATGAAGTCGATCAAAATCGGGTCATTATGAATGTTTTGTCCACAACAGATGAGCGGTTAGCACTAGCATGAAGCTAACGTTGCAAGTACAAATTGGGGCGTTTCACAGTGTGGCTTTTTAAAGACATGTTTTACAGTTAAGTAGTTGAACATGGATGGATATTTAATGCTTTCTATTGTCCTGCAGGTGTGGCGAGTAGCCTTCGTGCCATCAGCAGTGACCCTGTGAGAGGATTGATAGCAGATATGGCCAAGCCTCCCAAAGCCCTGGCCCCTGCCCCTCTGGTTCAAAAGGAAGCCACTACAGGCTACTCTTACCAGCAGATCAACTGTCTGGACAGCATCATAAGGTATGTGCTCATGTCCCACCCATCGCCACATTTGACACTTGACACTTGAGTGAGCATGTTTTGGTTTGCACAGGTACCTGGAGAGCTGTAACATTCCCAACACAGTTAAACGAAAGTGCGGGTCCTCCTCCTGCACTGCCTCCTCAACATCTGATGATGACAAACAAGAAGCTGCTGGCACTAACACAGGTGCCAATGCCAATAACTTTGCCTGCCTAAATTAATTTATAATTTACATCAACTTGCTTCTCTTATGGATTCATTGTTTTTATTGTACTGATTTGCATTCTCATTTACTTATGTTCATCTACAGGCGCATATTAATAAATCAGAATATATTGGAAAGTTACATATACGTATTTCAGCAGTTTGATAACAAATATTTCGTAGTGAACTTGCTTTGAATTGTTCTAATGAAATATTTGTACTTTACTACTAAATTGTGGTTTATTGATATGTGCCTGTAGTCCAGCTTTGACTCATAATTTGTTGCCATTTTCCTTGTAGGCCTTGTAGGGGAGCCGTCTTCACTTCCGCCGCTGACCTTAGCCACAAAAGCAGAGAGTGTAGCATCAGTAACATCGCAGTGTAGCTTCAGCAGCACCATCGTCCATGTGGGAGACAAAAAACCTCCTGAATCTGGTGGGCATCACTGTTACTTTGGTTTACTTCATAACAGTTTACAATTTTAATAACAAAAGGTCAATAACAAAGTGATACAGCAAACACAGGTCCTCTATTGGCACGTTTTATAAAACCATATGAAAGGGGCTTGGAACAAGACCATAAAAAATGATTGTCTCAAAGAAGTTAAAGTTTGATCATTTGTTTCATTGGCGAAGAAAGACGTGAGCTCAAGATTGGGCTATCCAAAACAACACAAACAAAAGTCCAAACATCTGTGTTAAACATATAAGTGACTTACATGTCCCAACTGTGGAGTATGTTCCACTGGGCATCAAATTCAAGAAAGAGATACAAAGACAGACTATGCTTCAACAAAGTACTGAGGTGAATTTGTTTGTGACGAAGTATTGATCTCCTTTGCAGATATCGTTATGGAGGAGGCGCCAACGATTCCCACTCTGGCTGCTCCTAGCACTGCCCCTACCCCTTGTGCTAGTGTGTTTACTCCTCCAAGCAGCAACACAATCGCTGCCCCCTTGCCCCCTCCTCCCCCACCACCTCCCCCTCAGGCCACTCAGTCAGAGCGGGACACCCGCAGAAGTGGCAGTGGGGGCCGCCTTGGGCTCACCAAGGAGGTGTTGTCTGCCCACACCCAGCAGGAGGAGCAGGCTTTTCTGGATCGCTTCAAAGATCTCAGCAAACTGCGAGTGTTTGACCAGACCACATCTTCCACTGTGCACTGTCCCACCCCAGCTACCAACCCCCTGTCCAGAGGTAACCTGGGCACATGAGCCCAAAAAGTGTTCAAGTTATATGCAGTTACAAGGGGAGTGGGCTAGTCATGTTTTGCTTTCTTTGTCTTTAGGTGTGCGTTGTTCCCGTGACTACCCGGCTGCCGGGGGAAGTACTGGTCACCGTCGTGGTCGTGGGGGAAAGAGGCTGAAACACCAGGAGTCCTCCGACCAGCACAGTTCTATGGGGAGCCACAGAGACCCCAGGCCTATGCCCATGACCATCCCTCTGGGCCCCCCCACTACCTCCTCTTCTTGGCCTTCTGTCGGCTCCCAGGCCAGCATTCCCTCAGCCCCATTTCCTCCTGGGATGCTTCCAGTCTACCCTATCTACCCTCCACTCACACAGCCACTGCCTGTGTCTGATCCAACACGATTCCCCCCGACGCCGATTGTTCCTCCTATGATGGCGTTGGTGCTGCCTAACTACATGTTCCCTCAGGTGGGACAGGTGGGACAGATGGGACAGATGGGACAGATGGGACAGATTGGACAGATGGGACAGATGGGACAGATTGGACAAATGGGACAGATTGCACAGATTGGACCGGTGGGACAGATGGGACAGGTGGCTCAGCTGGCACAGCTGGCACAGGTGGGACAGATGGGACAGATGGGAGCACCCATGTCCCAGCCAGGGCCCACTGCTGGACACTTTTTTAATCCTAACTTTGCGTACCCAGGCACCACTGCAGTTCCTGGGCCAAGTGCCATTTGTAACCCTCTTCCAATACCTGGTGCTCCCTCTCGCAGCAGCACCCCCCAGTCTTACAGTCACACCCCCGCTGAACGTGAAGGGGCGGAGTCCCCTCTGTTCCAGTCACGATGCTCATCCCCCCTCAACCTGCTGCAGCTGGAAGAGTCGCCCAGTAACAGACTGGAGGTGGCCACTGCACTGGCAGGGTCACAGCAAACCCCTCCCTCTGCACAGGGAGGGACCCCTGGAGCACAGAGCACTTCCAACCAGTGTGCCGAGGCCAGCTCCAAAGACAATGAAAATGTAAGACTTTGCTCTGAATTCAACAAGGTACATTTATATACGTGTCAAACTAAGCCTCTAAAACTTTATTACTCTTCAGGGTGAGGCCAATGATTCCAACCAAGACGCTATGTCAACTTCCAGTGACCTACTGGACCTGCTGCTACAGGAGGACTCCCGCTCCGGGACGGGGTCTGCCGCCTCAGGATCAGGATCTTCCGGGACACGCTCCTCCGGCTCTGGTTCTGGCTCCAACGGCTGCAGCTCATCCGGCACCGGCTGCACAAGTCAGTTACCACCCCCCCAGATAAAACACTTACCCCCCCTCAGACAAGACACTTACCCCCTTTCTCTCATTTATTGTCAGCAGGCAGCAGCCAGGGCAGCCACACCAGCAAATACTTTGGCAGCATTGACTCCTCGGAGAATGATCACTCTCGCAAACAGCCAGCAGGGGGCAGCAGCAGTGCTGGAGGAGATGGAGAAGAGCAGTTCATCAAGTGTGTCCTGCAAGACCCAATCTGGCTGCTCATGGCCAACACTGATGACAAGGTGATGATGACGTACCAGCTGCCAGTCAGGTAAGACACGGGACTTCCTACTGTCTGTTATTAGCTTGCCCGTTTCTGAAGTCCAGCTGCTCAATGTATGATTGTGTGTGCTTTAGGGACAGGGAAACAGTGCTGCGTCAAGACCGCGAAGCTCTCAGAAACATGCAGAAACAGCAGCCACGCTTCACAGACGAACAGAAGAGAGAGCTGAGTCAAGTGCACCCCTGGATCCACACAGGACGCCTGCCGCGGGCCATCAACATCTCTGTGAGTATACACGCCTCTGCCTGCCAGGCCACGTGTTCCATTCAGATGACACTGACTGTGTCTGTTTCACAGGGCTGCACCGGCTGTAAGTCTCCCCCCTCTCTGCTCCCCACTGAGCCGTTCGATGTCGAGATTCATGAGATGGAGCTGTGCAATGTGCTGAAGTCTGAGGAGTGTGATCCTGGAAAGGGCAAGAAAAATCAAGAGATAATCATGGACTTGCCTCACCAAGAGGAGGATGAGGATCAAGACACGGTGCAGAAAACAGAAAAATCAGCATTAGCAGATGCTAGAGAACATGAAAGGACAATCTCCAACAGCAATGATGAGAAAACGGAGACTGCTCGCACTGAGTCTCACATGGTTCTGTAGGAGAGTTCAAATGTTTGCTATTATGATGTGCCAGGGCAATTCCAAACCAGCCTCACCGGGACGCCACACTGGGCTGCATTTGGACATGTTCAGGGCATTCTTGTATTAAACAGTTGTTTACTGTCTGACTGAGGGGCCATCTCAAAAGACTGAATATAAAATGCCTTGGAAAGCGCAGGCCGTCAGCTTTGAAGAGTGAATAAGGACATTCCCTCATTTGACCTCATTGACTGGCCATATTTATTGTCTGTAAAATAGGAATAAGATGGGGACTACATGGGAATGTACTTTTACATAAATGCTCTTGCTCACTCTGTTCTCATCAACATCTAATTCATCCATGAATCTGCTCAGCTCTTCAACTTCCTGCTGGTGTTGAATGTTGCTCCAGCTGATTGAGAGTCTGTTTCCAACTTTTTATACATATATAAAGAAAAAAACAAAATGTACAGTGAATCGTGTTTGACTTTATTTTATAAAAATGTATACTATTTTTATACTTTGGTCCACTGCTAACAGAAATGTCATTTGTCTCACATACAGTGATGTTCTATGATTATTGCATTACAAAAACCATCACATCTGTAATCAAAGCCATGTTTTTGCTGCTTTGGGTCATGTACAGTTATGAAGGTGAGGAAGTGTCTATCAAAATGCTCGATCTGCTTTCACTTTGACAGCACCTTGGAAGCTACAAAGCCAGTGGGACAGATTTGGTGCCTGTGCTTGATCAAAATGGACATTATAAATAATGGGTGCGGAATTCTCTCTTCAGTCTTTCCTCTTTGTGACGCTTAACTTGGTCATGTGGTCTCCTATACTTTCCGGCGTCCCGTGATGTCTGCACCACTTTCTTAATATTTTGTGAAATTGTTTGTACGAAAAACAATAAAATGTCAAAGACCTTACTCTGAACTCCCTGACCGTCTTTCGGTGCGCAGCAAGTTTCATGATTGCGTTTCCTTGCGTCTATTTCTGTTGGTGTTTTGCAACTGTCGGCGTGGAGACACAAAGCGAGCGGATCTGGGCAGCTGTTTGTGAGCCGAACCACAGGCTGCTTCTGTTGGAACTGTGGGTTGAGCCGGAGTGGTCACCGCAGCCCAAAAAAGACAATGGCATGCCAGGGTGTACACAAAGCTGCTGAAGCGACTTTGGATCATTGATGATTATAGGGATTACACAATCACTTTTAAAATACAATAGCTTTTATGTGGAGCTGTAGTTAAAAAAAAAACTCATGTTTTACCAAGTGTTATCATACACCCAGTAACTAGCTTTAGCGACATAGCCCAGGAGAATAAGTAGTGGCACACATGTAGTGCACTGTCAGCTTCATGACCTCAACTATTGGCTCTGAATGTCCCCCCCACTATTCACCCCCTTTCACTCAATACTGCCCTGTCCAATAGAGCATGTAGAAGAACCATCTTTAAAGCAACACTACAGAAGATTTCAGGTTATGAACTGCTAGCTTAAGTGTTGTAAAACTCCAAACGCTTGCAATACAAACAATGGCTACATTTATTGTTTGCATTTTCATAGTGAAGCATTTGGAATGGACCTAATGTACTGTCTGTATTTACGCTTGTTTGACAATCAAAGCAGCTACGTTTCCATGGAGATGAGCCGGTGATGCTCCGCCCACCTCCAAGAGGCGAGTCAGGTCTGAAGAGAGACGAGCCGCTCACAGGAAAAATGAATCATTTTAGAGGTTTGCTTTTTGTTTTCTTTCTTTTTTTACCAATAAAGCACCCGACAAAGCACATACTTTTTGGTGGAATGTTACACAGTGTTGCTTTAAAAGAACACATTCCACTTAACCCTATGTTATTTATCTTTTGATCAATCAATAGAGTGTGCATATAACTGATACTGGCGTCAGGTAAGCGTACACACAGTTAACCGACCCCAAGTTCAGCTGCACTGCCACTTCCTGCGTGAGTGACCCCGCCCACTTGCCACGCTCCCCCACGCCTCTCCTTGGACCTCTCCAAGCTCCCTCACTCCCTCCTTCTCTCCTTCTCTAGCCTCTGAGGACAGCACCATGGAGTTCAGGGTGTGGGACATCTGCTGGTTTCTCCTACTGACCCTAGGATGGACCAAGGCTCAAAGTCCAACTAATACCAGGTAAATTTGTTGCTAACACATTTTAATCTTCAAGCTTTCTGCCAAGGAGCTCTTCCACATCTTACCTACTGCACGTGTCAAAACACTTTTTAAACAGGGATTCGCTATAGTTTGTTTATCTGTGCTGGTAGCAGTCTAGCCACTGAAAGCACACTAGGAATTAAGTGGTTGCTTTGTTGAGAAAATGTGGTTGGCATCCTCCAAACAAAAAAAATGTCTGTGGACAATTTTGAGGGCAATATCAGTGATTCATATAAATCAATTTTCACGAAGGCTGTGTGAGGCTTGTATTATTGTTTACGCACTTGGGATGTAAATTCATTTGAGGGACAAACACATGCTTGTGGGCTTTCCATTTCCAAGATGGAAGGGCCAAATGTGGTCGTTGCATTCCAGTGTAAAATGATCAAAACAAAAGTACATAATCAAAACTTCTGGCAAGGGGAATGAAGCAGTAAAAGTGTGCTGTAATGTTGCAAGTGAGCTACACAGTTGAGGAAAATATCAATTAAACAAGGGAAGGAGACTTGGTGGACTTGAAATTAAATGTTTAGGAAAGTTTGGCTCTTTGATCTGTGTTTATCTGAGTGGGTGTGTGTCACCAGACGCCATGTGTGACCAATGCTGTAGTGCCATTCATTATTTTACTTTCTTCAGGCATACTTTGAGGAGAAAATTCATGGTATTTTATGTATATTGGCAGTTTTTAGGGTTTACTTTGACCAAGTTATGAAAAACAGCGTCCAGGAAACTGAAAGTAGAACAGAGGCGGCCTGTCCCGGTGCGGTTTGCAGCGTGTATGTCCCACTGCATGTGTGCACAGCCCCTCATTACTCTGTATAGTTACATAAGCAACCTGCATATTCATGTTTTTGACTCTACATTTACTGCTGTAACTAATAGTGACTTCTGGTTTTGCTTTAGGCCAGTTTTTAACTGTGGAGGACATTTGGTGACAGATTCGGGCATCGTGGCCAGTGAGGGCTTCCCCAGCCACTACAAACCCAACAGCAAATGCATCTGGTACATCACTGTGAGTCCAGAGGAATGATACATGTCAAATGTAGAGGATCAAATGAAAATCAACAGGACTTGAGTTATTCTCATGAACATTATCAATCTCATGATCTATGTTAATGTATGTTAATGCCTCATACCTCACATTAACTTGAAAAATGTGGTAAGATATCCCTTCTGTAGCTAAAACTGCCTTGGGGCAGGCTGACTGAGACTTGTATCACTCTCCAACCATTATCACTTTATGCATCATTCATATACACAGACAGTGATTGGAGTTTTGCACGAGACATTAGAGCAGGGCTGGGATCAAATAATCCGAATTAAGAAATAACATGATGGTTATTCATCCAAGTAGAGGACAATGTCCATGTGAAAAACATTAAAGGAAATGCTTCTCCCATTAGTGCTTCCAGGTGTTTTCTTCTATTATCAGTAATCGATGCCTCTGTTACTAGAATTCAAAGTACTCACTGCATCTGTAACTTTAGACTACTGGCTTTGCTCAATCCTAAAACCTCTCAGCAGACGCTGTGGGGTTGATAAGGAATTTCTTGCAACCTCAACCCACAAAGCCTGCTCCAATAAAATGCCACTGACACCCTCCATTGATGACAGCCTCAGAGAGGAGTTGGTCTGCCACACCCACCTACAGGAAACAAGGAAGGGACAAAGGAGAAGGTATCCGGGCAAGACCCGCAGCTAAGCCACACATGCCTGGCTAATGGACGTTCACTGGAGAATAAAACAGATTAACTACTAAACTCTGAAAGACTGTTGTGGAGCGGAGGGAGCTGCGCAGGAGGAAAAGGAAGGAGGAAGTGGAGGGGCTGACCAGTGCAGGACACCACGCTCTAAAACAGGGCAAACCCAGGAGGCGCTGCACCGTTTCAGAGGATCAGAGGAGGTTTCCTCCAGGTGCTACGGTTTCCCCAACCTCCAAAAACATGCTGGTCAGGTTGACCCACAGTGGTGGAGCGGCTCAGTCACAGCATGAACACAATTTAAGAAATAAATAGGGAAAAATAAAGCACTTGCCTCACGTGTCTTCTATTTAGGCCGACATTTGAGCAAATTAGTATTATTTTTTCACTATACTTATATTGTTTATATTTTTGCATAATGTGTAAGGCTTAGCTTAAACATATCTGTAGAGTAAGAAATATATTCACTGAATGAATTACAATATGTCCTTCACCCCAGGTGCCCGAGGGTCACGTGGTCATGCTGTCTTTTCGCCTCTTTGACATGGAGGCGGACCCCACGTGTCGCTATGACTACCTGGATGTGTACAATGGTCACACCCGCCTCGTGCAGAAGTTGGGCCGTTTCTGTGGGACCTTCCGGCCCGGAGCGCTTATCTCCACCTCCAACACCATGATGCTGGAGATGATGTCTGATGAGTCTACCTCTGGACGAGGGTTCTTGGCCTATTTCAGTGCTGGCAAGCCACACGTGGAAGGTTTGGGGAATAATCATTAAAAGACAGAACTAATGTGGCCTACAAGTTTATTTGATGTTATGTTATAAACTATTTCAGGGGATAAAGATGTATGTAAGATATGTGTGATAGTCATACAGACGTGACCAGCTGCACATTTTGAACAGCACTGTTGTTTCTTGGACTGCACTTTCCACATGACAGTAACTCATTACTCTGGTCAAATTTTGAATTCACAAGAGTCAAAAGACGAAGTCAAATTTGAAAACACTGAATAAAAGGCCTAAATTTGAAATGTTAAAAAGCCAACATTTCACCAAATAAATAGAAAATATATTCATTATTATTTATTATATGATTGATATTTTTATTGTTGACAAATACATGAACATAAAATGAATAAACATGATGTGAGTTTGCTGAGAGCGGCTCACCTCAGACCTGGCTGTAACTTTACTGAGAGCGGGACATCTCCCGCTCGTCTCCATGGAGATGTTGGCTAAAGCCAGTCAAATATGAGATTTAGATTCAAGATTCAAGATTTTTTATTTGTCAAACTATGTGAATGGTTTGAAATTGTATTTCTCTTATCCTTGATAGGTTAGGTCTTCATCCAAATCCCTTCTTTGATCACCCACTGCAAAAATGGTATTTTCTATGTCAGCTTGACTTTAGGAGCATGTTTTGTATTGCTGGCAAGTGTCATCCAAAATGTCACACAGTGTGCCTTTAAAACTAATGAACTTTGGCCTATAGACGTAATTACGCCTTTTCATCTCGAATGGTGCCCCCACTCGGCGTGATGTGATGTTAGAATGTAACTGATTAGGCCCAGAGCGTGGCCTCATGGTGTGTCATGTCTGTTCTTTCTATTGTTGAAATGATTCCTTATAACTAAGTTACTGTTATCTCGCAGAAAACCAGTTCTGTGGCGGCCGACTCACCAAAGAACAAGGCTCTGTGAAAACCCCCAACTGGCCTAACTCCAATTACCCAGCAGGCATCAGCTGCTCGTGGCACATCACCGTGGAGCCCAACAATGTCAGGCTACAGTTTACTTCTTTGCTGTCATAATGATGCATTTATAATAATTCTATGATCATTTAATAGCATTAGCCTTTGGTGTGCACCAGGTGTGTTGACTGAGGTTTGATTTGAAGAAAAGGCCGGCTGTATGTAGTGGTAAAGGGGCCAATTTCGGGGAAAACTTCACAAATTTGAAAATGAAAGCGTTCATTGAGAGGCAGAGGTGTGTTCATGCAAACAGCCAAGAGATTTGAGCGTGAGCATATGGGAAAGGGGGCGGGACTCAACAGCAACTAAATGCCTTTCTTTATGTAAGAAACCAGCTCCTTTTCTGGATGAAAAAGAAAATCACCTCAGTCTGAAAGCCATTGAACTGAAGAAATGGCATCATCATAAAATGTTTGCAGTAATATATCTGTTCTGTTTATTTCATGCAGGTGATTGAGGTCAAGTTTGAGAAGCTGGATTTGGAGCCTGATACGTATTGTCGATATGACTATGTGGCGCTGTTCAATGGCGGAGAGAGAGACGACTCTAGAAGAATAGGCAAATTCTGTGGAGATACTGTCCCGGGGTAAGCAGCACTGCATTACTTAAACTCTATTTCGCATGCAATTTAACAAAGCTAATGCTGCAGATAACTTTTGACATCCACCTGTCTGATTTTTAACAGATCCATAATAACCAATGGAAACGAGCTCCTGGTGCAGTTTGTGTCTGACCTCAGCGTGACAGCGGACGGCTTCATGGCCCTCTATAACAGCGTCCCCCGCGGTTCCCGCAGACCCACCGCTGGGGGGGACTTCATATTCCGCTCCCCCACCTCCAGCTCCGCCTCCAAACCCACCCCCAAGCCCACCAAGCCGACCAGACCTGCCCGACCCACTCCTAAACCAAAACCAGGAATCAAGCCTATTGTTAAACCAGTGAAGCCCAAAGTGACTCTGCCTTTGAAGCCTCCTCTTCGCAAACCTACCCCTAAACCAGGAGTGAAACCGACCGCCAAACCCAAACCAACCAGACCCTCTCCCCCGGTAAAGAAGCCTACGAGAAAACCCGTGGTGAAACCTGGAGTCAAAGCCACACCGAAACCAAAGATCATCAAACCCACACCGAAAACAAGTGTCAAGGCTAAACCGACCAAAAAACCCGCTCCCAAAGTCAAGCCTGTGATAAAAGCAGCCATTAAACCAGTCAAACCTACGACTAAAGCTGGACTGAAGCCCACGGCCAAACCAAAGGCGAAGCCCAAGGTGACCCCCAAACCAGGAGTTAGAAAGACAGTGACCAAGAAACCCGCGGTCAGCACGAAACGTGAGTAACACTCAAGGCCCATCGTTCGGGCGTGAACTTCGTGGAGCCTTTATTCACCTATTTTACATTTTTGAGTTAGAATTAAGATTCAGGTCACAATCCACATTTTAAACTTCTACAGGAGCATTAAAGGTGCATTATGCAACTTTTTAAAATATATATATTTGCACATATTTGACCTTGTGGTGACCCAGCGCCTGAAGTAGTGGTTACCATGGCGTCTTTACTTTCCATCATAGTGGTCTCCAGGATCAATTGACCCTGTGAATGACTTCAAATCATAAAAAAGCCGACCAAGAAGTGACTTCCTGTTTCGATCCAGCACACCAAAATAAAAGCACCATCTTATTCATTACTTCAGCAGTTCATTAGTTCAACTTTCTTTCTGCCGAACTATCAACAGGTAAAACACTTAAAATGTGCGTATTTAATTATATTCTTGTAATATTGCAAGTACTTGCTGAACTAACCAATGAGATCAGCTGTGTGCTTTTATTTTGGCGTGCTGGATCGAAACAGGAAGTCACGTCTTGGGCGGCAGTGTTATGATTTGAAGTTATGCAGAGTCAGTTGTTTGGAAGGTTTTCTCTGCTGACGGACCCTCACGCCAGAAAACCTTCCCAACAATTTATCCTGGAGCATTGTAGAGGCCACTGTGATCAAAAGTAAAGCCACGCTGACCACTCATATAGACGCTGGGTCACTACAAGGTCAAATACGCACTAATATCAACTTTTTTTCTCCCATTAAAAGTTGCATAATGCACCTTTAACATTTGTAGAGGATTGAAATTTGAACTGTCCCAACAAGAGTCACATTCATTTCATTCAAAACATGTTTGTGGAGGTCTGAACTACAGGGATGGCGTATTTTGAAGATAGGATATAGATGTTTGCAAGAGTATTGTAAATAACTATCATTCAAATTGCAATTTCGATTTAAATGGGATACATTTTGCAACTATTATAGATATAGGCTTATTATTTCATTCATTTCATTCATAGAGAGCATAAAAAAAGCATAAAAAAAAAAAACCTACTGATATTTTTCGAATGTAAAGAGCCTGTTTCTGTATTTACAGCATTACCACTGAACCCACTCTGCACACAGAGCTGTAAGAGGACAGGAACTCTTCAGTCCAGCTTCTGCCCGAATGACTTTGGTGAGCTCTAAAAGTCATAAACAATCAATATGATCAGCTTTTACTTTGCTCTCATCACCACTTGTTTCCCTGTAGTCATCACGGGTAAAGTTACGTCTATAACCATGGGTCCGCGAGGCTCGGCCACATTGGAAGTGTTCATCATAAAGGGATTTAAAACTGGGCGGCTGAATATCTCTCGGTCAGGCCCCGTCATGTCGGTCAGTCTGCACTCCACCTGCAAGAGGTGTCCAGGCCTCATCAAAGGTACAATGTCTTATTTCAGCTTTTTAACACCTGAACACTTGAGGAATTCGATTAATGCTGTTTTTTTTTTTTTTTTTGCTTGTCCTGCAGGGCGTAATTACGTGTTAATGGGGAAAGTGGACGCACAGGGCAACGGGCAGCTGACGCCGTCCAGCTTCACCCTCCTCTACAAACCCATTCACGCCAAAGCACTGGTCAACCTGAGCCGCAAACAGTGCTGACCCCACGGCCCCGCCCACCAAACCCAACAGCCGCCGTCACTTCAAGGGGGAATGTAAAACAAGAGACCAAACACATGTATTTTTTACACATTTTACTGCACATTTTTTTATATACATTTGACTATAATTTCACTTTTACTATGTTTTTTGCCTGTAAATTATAATTGTTATTTTTAAGTCAGAAAATAAACTGCACAATACTGGTAAGCCTGTTATTTTATTTTAGTTGCAATAGCCTACATTTGAGCAACAGTGCTCAACTTGTAGACACGAGGGAAAAAGTAGCTGACAACAGGTAGAGCGTCTTGTGACAGTACAGAGCGGTGTTGGTTTGATTGTAGCTGGGTTCATAGATGGAATATACAAAAATGTTGCCTATGTGGAAAATCTACACTGTGAACGTTGTATCATTAAAAAAAAAAAGTGTTTTATGTCAAAGTTTACCTGCAATGAACCAGCCAAAAGAGGAGATTTCCAAAAGTCCCCTCGCCCAGTGTGGTAGGTCGGGGTTGGCAGTCAGCACCGAGAGGATTCCCATCACCAACAGATATATGGGGATGAGTGGCTCCCGCGGGCAATCATACAGATACAAAGCCCCTATAGGAGAGATGAAACTGCATAAATGCTGTACAAAACAAAAGTGAAGAAACAAATTGTCTCACCTATTACGATTTGGGCGATGGAAAGGGCACTGGTGATCAGTCTCGACCATGCTGACGAGACAAAAAGATGTGTTTTGAACAGTTGGCTACATAAACACATGAAGAAATGGACTAACCTTTAAATTCGGATCTGCTCCTGGGTGATGTTGTAGACTCGCTATCATGGTCTTGTAATGAAAGTGTTTCCCTATGACAAAACAGAATTTATAGTGGGCAGAGGCTGGTGCGCCAGCTCTTAAAGGTTTTCTTCTTTTTCAAACACTATTCAGTCGCTAAAAGACTATATTGATGATTAAGATAAACACACTTCAAAATACTCACTCAGACGGTTGTGAAGAATTTGTATCCATAGTTCTTCTTACCAGTTTTTCAGGTTTAGGAAAACTATTTATTTTTAGTGAAGGTTTGCACAATGTGTCCTTTGAATCATAACATGAATAACTGAGCGGAGCGTTCTTTAAATCTTGTTTTGTGTTAAGGAACATGACGCATGACAGTTATAACAATATCAGGTTTAATGAGGAGTTTAACATGTGTTGTAAATCTTTTAAAGTGGTGAATTTAACAAAAGCTATAGAGCTTCCAAATCAAATACAATATTATATAAATTAATTGACCCTTGACCCTTACTATAGCCGATATATTATTTATTTTTCCAACTGTTCTGTGTATAATTTTCTATTTGTATGTGTAAACAAAATCAGGTGCTATAGAGACCTCTAGTGGACTTTACAAGAATCACATACAAAATAAAACTTTTCTGTTTGTATATTTTTAAGACTAATTCTTCACATTTCACATCACCATGATTTGTGTCTTTGCAGCACATATTTCTGCTTTGGTAATAATTACATTTCTCTTTCATGTGATCAGGAATATGGCCTTTAAGAAAGTGAAGCTATGTAAACAATGTCACTTCTCTCCAAAAGGATTCAATTATGAATAAAAACATATAATTCAGAGTTGATGTTACAGTTATATAATCAATCAAAATGTAAAACACATATTGGTCTATATTGCCGGGGCATGAAGAGCCTGACAAGTCCTCGCATTTGGTTTGTACGTCAAGTGTCCATTTATGCCACAGCGGAAACAGTGTTGACATCTGACCTGGCAGTAAACAGTAAAAGGTACTTCTTCTATGGGACACAATCATCATCTGAAAAATGCAGATTCCTCGATGTGCCTCATTCTTCAGTGAGAGAAGGATAGCAGCGCAGGTCTCAGTCGTCCGGGTCAGCGCGGCCACACAGGAAGAAGCAGAAAAGGACACAGCATCCTCCGACCAGGAAGGCCATCAGCAAGATGTAAACCAGGGTGATGGTCCAGAAGGCAAACAGGTAAACAGTCTTATTGCAGTAAATGTCGGCGGTGGTGGCGTTGTTCACGTAGATGGGCTCATAAATCCTGTAGACCCACACATTACCTGGAGGAGGAGAGGGTTAGTGGGTTAAAACCTAATGGTTGTAACTTTGTACTTGAGCGGATGCACTGAACATGAGGAATTGATTTTGTGATCGGCATTTTCCAGCTCATCATTTGCCAAAAGTAAAATAAACAAATAATGAAATGGAGTATGGTTTATAAATAATACAACTCACCAGCAATGAACCAACAGCAGACAAAAGCGGACACCAGGGAGTTCCAGCTGGTGCAAAGCTTGTGGAGGAAGCTGGTGGAGCCTTCTTTGGGCTGTGCACAGGGCAGACAGGACAGCAAGGCCAGCATGAGGCCAAACGCCCCCATCACCACCAGGTAGATGGGGATGTAGTGCTCCCGGGGGCACTTATCCAAGTACACAGCACCTGTGATAAGATCAAAATGATTTGAAATTGTTAAAGTAGTTTAAAATATGCTTTTACATCAGAGCAAGTCGCAACCTGACAGGAATGAGGGTGATGCAAGTGTCATCAAAATACAAAAGAAGTACCTAATCAAAACTGAAATAAAGACAACAGCACCCCCCCAGCACTTTTGTGCTGACATATACGTTATTTTACTGGAAATGCAGTTGTGCTAAAGTTACCTTAAAAAGCTTTAGGAACTTTTATGATTAAAAGGCTCTTAGCCCAAGCTTTTCAACTCTAAAAGCAACAGACAGAAGAAGAATGCTGTTTTTTCTCCTTACCAATAGCTATTTGTGCCACAGGCAAGATGCTGACAAAGGCTTTGCTGCATACTGAAAAAAAAGAACATTTCAAAAATGTATCTGTGAGTTGTGAGCTGTGAGCATTATGAAGTTGTCAAATAACTCAGATGCCAGTCGTGCCTTACGTAGTACATGTAGTGGGGGTTTAGGAGCCTTCTTGACACGGTCTATCAAAGCACTCATTGTCACTGACAAAGGGCTCACCAACTGGAAGCAAAACCAAAAGATACAGGAGAACAGTAAACAGACACATTTATTAACATAACAATAACTTTTTTGAATAGGTTGTAACAGATAAAATAAGATACAGTATACTGGAAGCCTGTTTAGTTTGCCTATATCTCACTATTCTCTCTTTTCATTTCAGCTTGTGTCATTGTTTGGACTTTCCTTTGACTGCTTATAGCAAAGAAATATTTTTTCGTTCGTTCGTTATTTTATTTTGAACATGTGAGCAACACAACACTTTTACAAAATTTTAAACGTAAAGGCTGTTACAAATCAAAAGACAAAGCAAACTTGTCAGTTCCCTTGAAAAGCCAAATACAATTGCACATGTCCAAAAAGGAGTGAGGAGAAGTTAAACCTATTTAACCCCACCCCCTAGTTCAAAAACATATTGATAACATCATCATTTTCCTGTTCCTACATAAAATATTTGAGGTGGATCTCCAAAGAACGCAATACTATTACAACATACAATATACAAAACAATAATTGGACAAATTCAAATGCATAAATGAGTAGTTATATTTGAGGGCAGTAGTAATGGAGCACTGTAGCATGTCTGCACAAAGGTAATCTGTATGTGTAAGGAGTGACTGCATTCCCACCAAGCCAGTCCGACCAAACTGACAGGAAGAGCTTCCAGGACTTCCCACGACTTCAAAACACTACAAATGCGCGCTGATGTCTCCAACTGTTTATATACGGCTTACTTCATGAATTACAAGATCAGGTTAACCACGCTCCCAGTACATGTAAATGACATGAAAGCATAACGTGAAGTAATCTAGAGCCACGTAGAGTAATGGACTGATTTCATCTCCGAAGTAAACTCCAGTTCGCATTTACGCAATAAAACGATGTCAGTAAAACATCTATCACCAACAAACACATGCAACATTTTAATCGATCAAATGCTTTTTTTGACCCTGTTTGGTTGAATCTGCGCCTTACCTGTGCGTATGATGATTTCCTCACTTCACCTCTGCCTCTGCACCTTTTGTGGCACCACAGCACCGCGCCCACAGAGAGCGTGCGTCGGTGAGGTCACGTGATCTCTCTTGTCTCAAATTAGCACCGGACTACACAGTCCACTTCAACACATACTTTTTGAGTTACATGTGTTCAGTAATGAGAAAATTAATAACCAAAATGTACAGGTCTGGTTACTAAGTTTGAAGGCTTTATTATGACGCAAGGCAAAGTATGAAGGCTCCCCTTATTATAACTGGTAAAGTTTAAACTTTAGGGCTTATCAGATTCTTGATAAACAAATTCTTTCAAATGAGAGTCATTGAGTGGAATGCTGATAGGGATTTGGCCAGTATTTTTTATCTAGCATATGCTTAGTCATATTCAAACAGAGCTCCAACCTTTACTAGAGAATGATGTTTATTTCTTTCAATGTTCAGTGTGAATCTGCAAAAATAGTAGTCGAATAATTAAAATATCCCCAAGATTACACCCAGTGTAGATTTTTATTTTGCATGTTTTAACAAAACAAAAGTAAAAATTACAAAATGACACAATCACACTCTATAACATTAAAGGCAACATTGTAAGAGTTATTTTGGTAAATAGCCACACACAGAGAGCTTTTGGCTGCGCTTTTATCAGTGATAACAATGGAAAGGCTTGAACAGCATCCGCATATTGATCCGACCAGCAGATCAGCTGTAGAAGCTATTTGTCAGTTGCTGTTGTTGTTGTTGTTGTTGTTGTTGTTGTTGTTGTTGTTGTTGTTTTGTGTGGGATTGTGCTTAAGTGTTTTGTTAGAATTCAGTTCAATTCAGTTTTTTGTAAATTGTAGTTTATTTCTAGCATTTTGTTCATTTTCACATAAATGTTTTAAAGCACTAGGCCACTTTGTGAATTTGATATTGTTAAGCATTATTTAGATTTTATTATCATTATATAGTAAATCATTTTTTGTGGCTATGGTCACATGGCATGACACGCAGCTAAGCCACATAAGCCTTCTAACCCTTCTACTACTAATGTTCATTCACTGAAGAATAAGACGGATTATATTCGTCAGCTGTGCTCTTCCTAGACGATGGTGAAAGAATGTTGTGGAACCAAGGGTGCAAAGGGAGTGGAGGAAGCTATGGGGGACGGGGAAGGAGGAGGTGGAGGAGCTGACCAGTGAGGGACGCCACGCGCTGAAACAGGGAAAAACCCAGCAGGCGCTGCACTGCTCCAAAAACCTCCAAAAACATGCTGGTCAGGTGGGCCCACAATGGCTGCGCGCTCAGTTGCTGCGGCTCAGGACTTACCTAACATCTGAATGCGATTTCGTTGTACAATTGTGTGACAAATAAAACACTTACTTACTTATATAGAGGATAAATGGGACAGTGTGGTAGACTTGGATGGACCCATGATTTTTTTCTTTTTACCATTCAGACGCTGGACAGACGCAGGCCTGGAATATGTACTGCTTATTGTTTGCCATTGTCTGAACTGCATTTTGGGGGTTTGGACTTGGAGTTCATTTAAACTGTACTACATTGTGTATAAGTAATTATTTGAGTAATGTAAGCACTGTCACGTTTTTTTCTTCTTCTGACAAATAGCCACTACACCATGAGACTACTATTAATAATGACACTGTGCTTCAATCACAGGTCGGTGAGGCAGAGGCTGGAGGAGGTCTCGAGGTAAACAGAGGCTCTGGATAAACCTCTGCGCACATCAATTACGTGGCTCCTGCCCCTCTCTGACTCTGTTGTCTGGAGACGGACTTCGCCCAGCATGGAGTCCCACAAAAGGCCTCTCCTCCACAACTGCAAAAAAACACACATGCACACACACATAACATGCCATTTGTTCAAACAATTCATACATTGATAACATCTAAATGTTCGTTCTGTGACGTACGTGCTATAATGTAATTTAAGTTGACATTATTTAGCCGTGTGTTTAATCCTTGTGTGCCATCCCTGTGTCTGATGATGTGCAGGCTATGTTACAGAAATGAAAACAGTTGAGAAATCACCCACTCATGAATGAAGTGCCCAGGAGAGTAAAAAGTAACAAAGGCTCTCTCTTTCTTTGTGACCCAGCTCTCAAAATCTGTTCATGTGCAATGCAATAAAAATGAAACAAACCTCAATTGAAATATGAACATTGGAGTATCTTCTATAGAAGATAGCTCTGAGGTTAAATTCTGGGTTTCCTTCAGCCTGAAAGACCCGGGTTCTGATACTGTTATTCTCACACCGCAACACAGCATATACATCTGGCACTACAAGAAAAAAGAGGAGGGAAAAGAACAATGAAAGTTCAAGCAAAATGTTATGTTGACAATTGGATTTGGTGTTGGATTTGTTGAAATGACCTTTCTGTTTGGGCAGAGACAGGCCGGTCACTCTTCGCAGATGCACTGTGGTCACTACTGAGGGCTGAGGGAGGCAACAGTGGAAGACAGAGGGTGCTGGCAGATCCTCCGTAAGTTCACTACAAAATCAGTCAGAGAAATGTACAACTGATTGCATTGTAGTATGTGTAAAGGTAAACAGATGATTATAAACCCTTAACACCGTTACTGCTTTTGCACAGTTGTACTACTACCACTTTACTCAACTTTGCAATACTTTTATTACCATTCTAGATAAACACAACTTTTTTTTCCATTTAAAAGGTAATGCAAGGCGAGGCAAGTTTATTTGTGGAGAACAATCCATAACCAAAGTAATTCAATGTATATAAGTACAAAAATTACGCTTACACCTAAATTAAATTAAAGGCAAAGGATGCATGTTCTTGTAGTTGACATATACACAGCCAAGTAGAACTGTTTTCAGCCTAGATTAAAGTTGTTGTTGAGGCCTGTTTCAGAAAGACTGTTCCGTAGTTAACTGCTCCCAAATGAACAAAACGGGTACCAAAATCGACCCCTGGGGAACCCCACAAGTCAAAGACATTTGGTCTGACACACAGTTACCAATTTCAACACAGTCCCTTCAGTCCTCAAGCTGGGACTTGACCCATTTGAAAGCAGTGCCAGAGATGTAAACAGTGCTTTATAAATACAAATTGGGAAGAAAATATGTACGTAGTTCATCTTCTGAAGGCTCTACAAATTTCTAATTGTGTGTGTAACAGTAAATTATTGTATTCCACTTGATACTGGTGTTAATCGTGGGGCAGCGCCCTCTAGTGGCGGCAAACTCTATAAATAGTGGGGGCGACGTGAGCTCGGCACCATTCTGTCAATGCGCAGCCGAGCTGCTATGAGTGTTGGTGTTCCAGGTTCAAGGCTGACCAGCCGTTTTTGTCTGTTGCACAGATAAAGAACCCTTGTAAAACAACCCCGTCTCCTGACCGTTACTATCTAACACAACGCAGAGTCATCCACGTTACACTGGTGCCGTGACCGTTTTCTGTGACAACATCGAGCGGAGGTTAGCCTGTGGACACCGCGACGCAAAAGCCGCCCGGCAGTTACATCCAGGATCCAGCGGGACTTGCCAGCGCCAACTGCCCGCCCCCTACGCATCTACTCGGGGCCGCTCGGGCTGCTCGCTTCGGCCAACGTCTGGATCGTGCGTCAACTGAAGCGCGCGCCCTCGGAGCTACGCAGTACGCACCCGCCCTCTACGCATCAACCCGGTGCCGCTCGCGCTGCTCGCTTCGGCCAACGTCTGGGCCGCGCGTCAACTGGAGCCAACTGGAGCGCGCGCCCACGGAGCTACGCAGTACGCACGGACTCGTTGCAGCTCAGAGGAGGTGTCAGTGATCTGCATCGGTCCTTGATGCTCTCAGGTTTTACCATTGATGAGGTTACATGGTGTTTGCGCTAATACTGAATGACTTTATTTTATATGTGGCTTTGATACAATGAACTTTTTTTTCCTTCTCCCCTACAATTCTGAGTGTGATTTGGGACAATTTTGAGAACTATTTTAGTTTCACCTCAAGTTTTGTTTTGTGAAGTTTTATATTGAATCATGGAGAGTACTCCTGTTGGAAGAGGGAGGGGGCTTCCAGTCTACACCTCTAAGCCTTTAGCTAGTCTAGGCAGAGGTGCTCTTTTATTTTATCCAGAAGCATCCACACCAAAGCTGAGCTATGGTTTAAAACAACCTGGCAATGTTTCTTCTGTGAACCCAAACTGTAATGTGCGCCCTGATGCACAGGGAAATGAGGGTGTAAATGAACAGCTGCTAACTGATATAGCATCACATATTGGGCTTTCAATTGGTGAGAGTATTGCATCCTGCATTGAGTCACGTCTGAGCACTGCACCTAGTGCAGTCGGGGCATCGTTAAATGACCCTTCCCTACTGAATGTCATTGTGCGCCAGGACGTTAAAGAGCCTGTGAGTTTTAAAGGGGATGGTAATGACACATGTTCTGTTCAGGAGTGGGAGGTTATGATGCTGTCATATATGAAGAAAAGGGGCATCCCTGTGTCTGATCAAGCTGATGAGGTGCTGTTAAAGCTCACGGGGAGGGCGCGTGAAGTGGTTAAAGTGGGCATACGTTGTAAGCGTGTGTTGACCCTGACTGACGGCCCAGAGCCCATTTTTGAGATGTTAAAGCAGCACTTCAGTGACACACTGACCTCTAGTTTACCACTAGCTGACTTTTATGCGACAAAACCCCACTCTGGTGAACAACCCCTTGACTACTGGCTAAGACTAAACAGAGCCCTAGAGGTGACTGAGGACTCTTTGAAAAGACAAAGCAAAACTTTTGACTATCTATCACGTGATTTGGCTGCCATGTTCATTCAGAACTGTCCTGATACTGAACTGTCACTCATTTTCAAGTGCAGACCACTGCAAGAATGGACTGTCGCTGATATTCATGACAAGTTGGTTGAGCACTGCAGAGACCATAAGCAGGCATGTAAGCAGAAAATAAACACTGTCTTGTGTTCGCAGCGCCAGGAGGTTGCTGCTCCTGCCCAGAGTGCGAATCCCAGTAATGCAAAACCATCACAAGCTGCTGTTGCGTCGCCGCCGTCTGCACAGCAGGCAGAGGGTTCACCTGACCGCCTGGACAGAGTACTCGCCCTGCTCGAACGTGTACTTGCTCAACAATCACAGCAGCCCAGATATGTCAGTAAGTACAATGCACGCGGCCAGCCCTCCAAAGTCAAGCCCCTAGCGCCCTGTGCCGTGTGCAGTGATAATGGCCACACTACTCAGTATCACTGCAGGTCCGAACGTCTGTGCTTCACCTGTTTTGCACCTGACCACACGCGTGCGGAGTGCCCAAATGCTGTCAGTAAGCCCGGTGTTGTTAAGTCCACAGCGCAGCAGCAGGAAAACTAGCTGGCCTGCATGTGGGAGGGGCAAGTGTTAGGCCTAAAAATGATTCCCCTAATGTTAATGTGAGTGATGAAGAGGAGTTTATCTATCAAAGTATTTGCAAAGAAAGAGAGATGGGACGCACACCCGTAGTTCAAAATGTTCAGAGACTTCAGCAGCATGATCAGCTATTCTATGAGAATGTAACACTGAGTGGGAAAGTAAAAGTCTCTGCTTTACTAGACAGCGGTTCGATGGCCTGTACTCTAAGTGCTAGTCTAGTCCCCCAGTTGCTGCAGCAAGGTGTTATAGACCCCACCCTTGGTGAAACGGACGCTGTATTAATTGGATGTGGCGGGTCCAGAACTCTACCTGTGGGTGTGTGTGATCTCACAATGGAAATGTATGGCTGCAGTGTAATTGTCCCGACTCTCGTTGTCAATGGCCAGAGCGAAGATCTGATTGTTGGCAGTAACCTGTTACGGTATGTGATCAGTAGACTGAAAAGGGATTTCCAGAGCCAATGCCCTTCAGTGCTCACCTGCGGGAGTGATGCAGAACGGAGACTGTTGAGTTTAATGGCAGGAGTGGAAACTGAGAATGTCTCGGATGTGATCGGAACTCTCAAACTCAGGAAAGCTGTTACTCTGGAGCCTATGACAGAGCACCTAGTGTGGGCAAAGCTGCAGTATGTGGACAAACAGTTGGCTGGTAGTGAAGTTATTGTTGAACCAACAAGTGCTAAATCCAGTCCGAGAACAGTCATAGTCGGTAGAGCTGTTGCACTTTTAAGAGCTGATGGCTGGCTGCCTCTCAAAGTAATAAACCCGTCCCACAAATATGTCACTCTCAAACGTAATGCTAAGATAGCTGACGTCTCTTTGTGTGAATCAGTGGAGAAGTTTGGTGCTCAGTCTGTTCAGCAACAGGTACAGATTCAAAGTGCTAGATCAAATGTGCCCAGTCTTGTTTCAGATACCTCCACTTTACCGGACTGTCCCCAATTTAAGTCGCCGTGTCCTGTCTCTAGTTCTCTCCAGTCTAAGTTAAGTGAGCTGGGTCTGTCAGACATTGATGTTGAGTCATGTCAAGTTTCCCCTGAGTACAAAGCTAAGCTTGCTAAGCTCATTGTGGAGTACGAGTCAATTTTCTCCAGAGACAAACTAGACTGTGGCAAGGCTACTGGTTATCTGCATCGTATCAGAGTCCTAGATGAAAAGCCTTTTCGGCTCCCATGCAGGCGCATACCACCAACGCAGTATGAAAAACTACGGCAGGCCTTGGATGAAATGGAGGAGCGTGAGATTATAAGAAAGTCCAGCAGTGAATTTGCGTCACCCCTCGTGCTAGTCTCAAAGAGATCAGGAGACTTGAGAATATGCAATGATTTCCGCTGGCTCAATGCGCGCACAGTAAAGGATGCGCATCCGCTCCCTCACCCCGCCGACGCCCTAGCCGCTCTAGGTGGTAATGCCTTCTTCTCAACTATGGACTTGACCTCAGGATACTACAATGTGGAAGTGCATGAGGAGGACAAGAAATATACAGCTTTTTCATCACCATTCGGATTGTACGAGTACAATAGGATGCCGCAGGGCCTTTGCAATAGTCCGGCAACGTTCATGAGGATGATGTTAAGCATCTTTGGCGACCAGAACTTTATGAGTCTTTTATGCTATCTGGATGATGTTTTAGTGTTCGCCCCAAATGAAGATCTGGCCCTCGAACGTTTGCAAATGGTGTTTGATAGGCTCCAGTCCCACAACCTTAAACTCGCACCAAAGAAATGCAACTTCCTGCGACGCTCCGTTAAGTTCCTTGGTCATATCATTAGTGCCAATGGTATCCAGTCTGACTATGATAAAGTTGCTGCCATAACCTCCTTAAAAGAGTCAGACCTTATGGAGGATGGCACTTCAGTCCCCTCACAGCGTAAAGTCCGCTCCTTTCTTGGTATGGTTGTATATTACCAGCAGTTTATTGAGAATTGTTCAGCCATAGCCAAGCCGCTGTTCCGACTCACGTCAGGGTCCAAAGGTCCACGTGGAGCTGGTAGAAAACGCCACCAGACTCGTAAAAAGTTAAAAACTGACGACTGGACTGATGAATGTAAGCTGGCTTTTCACAAACTGAAACAGGCCTTATTAGACCAAGTCGTTCTGGCCCATCCGAACTTTAACGACCACTTTTTGCTCTCAGTTGACGCCTCCACAGATGGGTTAGGTGCTGTCTTGTCGCAAGTTCCTCCTGGTGGCACAACAGCAAGGCCAATCGCATTCGCAAGTAAATCCCTCACTTACGCCCAGTCAAAGTATCCTGCGCACAGATTAGAGTTTTTCGCATTAAAGTGGGCAGTGTGCGATAAATTCCACCACTGGCTGAGAGGTCATAAGTTTACCGTGTGGACAGACAATAATCCATTGACATACATTTTGTCCAAAGCTCGTCTAGATGCGTGTGAGCAGCGGTGGATTGCTAAACTTGCGCCTTTCCAGTTTGATATAAAATACATCCCTGGCCCCCGAAATGTAGTAGCTGACGCCTTAAGCAGAGAGCCGTTCGTACAGTCCAGTGCATCCCACCGTTTAACAAGGGTACCGTATAATGAGTTACTTGCTGAGGCTGCTGCTGTCGGTGCTAATGGCGTTCAAGATGCTTTTCGGTGGTCTGCTAACCCACCTGACATGACATCCGTGTGTGGCCAACCTGTTGTTCAAGGTGTGGCAGTTGCTAGGTCTGGCTCGTTATCATCGCTAGAGGTCGCTGCTGTGCTTAATGAACTTAAAAGCCGCGATTCAGACTTGTGCTCACACGCGTTGCTCCTGCCCCAGTTCACGCAATCAGTCCTGTTGCCCCCACAAATTGACTCTGAGGTTCTCTCCCACAATGAATTAAAGGACAAACAGAGAAATGATACAGATCTGAGCAAAGTCATTTTCTATGTGGAAAGAGGAAGGAGACCATCAAGGAGGGAACGTGCAAAGGAATCTGCTGGTGCAAACAAAATATTGCGGGACTGGGAGAAACTAACTATGAGAGATGGAGTACTTTACCGTGTGACAAAGGATCCAGTCAATAAAAGAAAAACATACCTGTTTGTTGTCCCCCTCTCATTACGCCACAAAGTGCTAAAAGGTGTTCATGATGAGGCTGGCCACCAGGGGCAGCAAAGGACTTTGTACTTAACAAGACAGAGGTTTCACTGGCTAGGGCTCTCTCGGGATGTTATGGACTATGTTAAACACTGCAGGCGCTGTGTAGTAAGCAAAACCCCTGAGCCTGAAGCCAGAGCGCCTTTAGAAAATATTAGAACCTCTGAGCCTCTTGAACTTGTCAGTATTGATTTCTGGACAGCTGAAGATTCTGCTAATAGGTCCCTTGATGTGCTTGTTGCAACAGACCATTTCACTAAAATGGCGCACGCCTTCTTGTGTCCTAACCAGTCAGCCAAAGCAGTCGCCCATCAGCTGTGGAACAACTATTTCAGTGTCTATGGATTTCCAAAACGTTTGCATTCTGATCAGGGAGCCAATTTCGAGAGTGCTCTGATAGCGGAATTACTACATGTTGCAGGCGTGCAAAAATCGCACACTACTCCCTATCATCCAATGGGTAACGGCTCGTGTGAAAGGATGAACCGTACTATTGGCAACATGATTCGAGCACTTCCACCAAGAGCAAAACATCGTTGGCCCCAAGCTCTAAAATCACTGACGTTTGCATACAACTGTACTATACACGAGACAACTGGCTATGCCCCATTCCTGCTCATGTTTGGGAGAGTTCCGCGCCTTCCAGTGGACGTTATGTTTGGCTCTGTGCTCAATGATCCGGAGGTGGTGGACTATGACTGCTATGTTGAATCCTTGCGTCAAAACATGAGAGAGGCTATGGCAGTAGCACAGTCGACAGCAACAAAACAACTTCAGCGCCACACTGAACTGTACAATAAGAAAGTGCGCGGTGCTCCTGTTGAGGTGGATGATCGTGTGTTATTGGCCAACAAAGGTGAACGTGGCAAAAGAAAGCTTGCTGATCGCTGGGAGAATAAAATCTATGTGGTGGTGGAGAAAAATGATGAGAGCCGCACATTTAAGATTCAAAACCCAACAAATGGACAGATGAAAGTCGTACATCGCAATCTGATAATGCCAGTGAACTTTTTGCCCTTACCTGAAACCGAACTAAATAACCAAGAGGAACAAATATTGTCCCCCGTATCGAGTTCAGTGGACCTCAGTAGGTCTACAGTCACTGATGCATCCTCAGAATCGGCAGAGTTTAGAACCAGAGCATGGGTGTCGGAGTTACCATCAAATACGGGCAGTGTGACAAATGTGGAGGATGCTGTCCCGGACAATGTCCCTTTGAATGAGCCAGAGAGTGGTTCTGTGGACTCTAGCCTCGCACAAACCCCTGTCCCACACCCTGACCCAGAGACTACTGTGACCCCTGACTCTGACATGCCTATCGTCCCCACTGTGACTTCAGCTAACGCAGTAACTGACCATAGGTCTAGAGCTGGACGTTTACTGAGACCAGTGACTCGACTTATTCAGATGATGCACCAAAAATCTGTTTCAGTCCTGTAAATTTTTTTACGGACTTCAGTACCCATTTCTTTGGGGAGAGTTTTGCAACATTTTGGTGATGTTGCCATTTTGAGTTTGTACTGTTTGTTGTACAAGCGTGATTTTTGTTTTATGTACTTTGAGGTGTACCTGCAGTTACATTTTTACAGAATATGTAAGTGGGCATATTCTATTTACCCTATGTGTGTAGATGGGTTTTGGCCATTCCGGTCTCGCACTAATCCCTCGGGGATAGTTATTTTGCTGGGTTTTGTAGCTGTGTCAGGTGCTCGACATAACCTCGCTAGTACGGTTGGGAACTAGAGTGCTTTATATGTTTCCTGTACACATAAGTATGGATTTTACACGCTGTATTTTTTTGTACCCTGTGCAGTGCTGGTCTATTTTGTTTTTTTGTTATGGGTCAAGTGGAATTCAGCAGAGGGGAATGTAACAGTAAATTATTGTATTCCACTTGATACTGGTGTTAATCGTGGGGCAGCGCCCTCTAGTGGCGGCAAACTCTATAAATAGTGGGGGCGACGTGAGCTCGGCACCATTCTGTCAATGCGCAGCCGAGCTGCTATGAGTGTTGGTGTTCCAGGTTCAAGGCTGACCAGCCGTTTTTGTCTGTTGCACAGATAAAGAACCCTTGTAAAACAACCCCGTCTCCTGACCGTTACTATCTAACACAACGCAGAGTCATCCACGTTACATGTGGTAACCCTAACCCTGGTCTGTATTGATATTTCGTAAACTCACCGTAGCTGCATATGTGAATGGGAGAAGAGTCTTAGCAGGAAGCGCCCAGTGGCTCCTGGGAGGAAGGTGGTGGGCAGAACGACGTAGCGTCCCGGACTGAAGCAGGCTCTGACTGTGACGCTGCGAGAGTCCATGTACACCGAGCTGGCTGCCTGCTCCACCACACTCTGCACCCGGCTCCAGCGGTTCACCTCCACCTAAAAAAAAAAACAAGCCATTGTAAGGTGGAAAGGGGCTCGAGTGTGTTTAGCTTGATGTGAGACACTGCTCTCACCTTGAGCACTTCAAATCCAATAGGCAGGTTTTCCCCATCTCCATTTTTCCTCCGCATCCTCCTGTCTTCCTGCTGTAGACAGATCAGCACCTCCTCCTCTTTGGCCCGTACTTCAAACAGAAACTAAAAACAAGGCTTCATTCATTTTTTCATCAACAATGAATGTACAGTACATGATTGCTGTTTGTATCGCTGTCTGTAGGCCTATGTACTGTAATCATATCTGCTAGTCCTCAAAGAGACATAAATGCAGGAGGATACAGAATCAACAAGCTTTATGTAATGTATGCAACCAATTAGAAGACAATAGTTGACTGACAATGCTTTGACAGAAACCCTTTTCAAAAAAGTATTTGATTAGTTTGGTAATCATGAAAACGCTTCAGATTCAGACTCATCTTCTTTTCTGTCTGCACAACATAACAGTACTGTAAAAATATTCAATATATACAAAACTTGGCTGGTACTTTTACAGGTAAAGTGCTTTATGTGTATATAAACATCAGTGGATAATAAAATTGGGGAGATCAGATCGAGGCTTAATATAGCACTTTCTTTAAATGTAAACAAAACACCCAAACTTGCCAGCAAAATTCACACAGGATTTGAACCCTTTCTTGTTGTGAGAGAAGATCATTCCCACTCAGCCGCTGCCTGGTATGTACCTGTGGGTTGTGGAGGAAAGTGTCTCTGTGGTTGATGCATCCCCCACACCGACTCCTCTTATCCATCTGCTCGTCCCAAACTCCGCTCAGCTTTGCCGGAGCATTTTCATCTGACTTCACTGTGACAGCCTTCCCTCTGGGTTTACTTCTGCCCCTGTTCCCCTGGCTCTCCCCCAACCGTGTCTCTTTGCAGTTTCCTCTCTGCGGTTTGGCCTTCAGAGAGTGCCTTCTCTGTGGGACAGAGAGGAGAGGAGGAGGGGCTGCAGGTATAGAGGGAGCTAGGGTCCATTCTCCGATGCGGCTGAACTCTCTCCAGTGTGAACGGGGCCATAGCAGGGCCTTCTCCACCAGACGACACACAACCACATCAGTGAAGTAATGGCAGAAGTCTTCAAACTCCATCCTGGCAAATAAATAGAGGCTTGTGAAACTGTATCCGAAGTAGAGTCATTTTTGTTAATTGAAAATTGGCTTTGGCCATAGGATCTGGCAACCCATGTGTTTGGCTCATTCTGATTTTTTATTTGTCTCAAGACCCCCTGAAACCTTCACAACTTTTACTTCATGTAAATATTTGCGTTTATTGTAAATAAGATAACATTGATTCATAAAATCAGTATTTATATCTCTTATCTGGGGACATACAAATAAATAGATCATTATTATGAAATAGTTAAAATCCTATATATCATAGCTTTAATAAGAATTGCAATGATGTTGTCATTGCAGTTACATAGTGCCATCTGTTGATACAACATGTTGAATAACATGTAAAGAGTGAGACAAGGTTGAGATTAAGGTAAAGAGAAATTCAAAAAACGAGCAAATGTGTATTTTAATCCCTAATTCAGTGTCACTAAGGCAACTGAGGTAAATTCAACATCTACAGCAACATTAATAAACTTACCAGAACTCTCCAATGTCTCGAACAGGAAGGCCCAACTTTTCTTTGTCTGTGCGAGTAATCTGCTGCCACTGTTGTGACCTACAGGGGGCGGTCAAGGATAGTAAAATGTTTGGGTCACCACACTGGAAATACCTTTAAAAGACAATAACTTCTGGAAGCCCTTACTATTCCCTAGTGACTATTTGAAAATCCTATAATGTAGATGGCAGGTGTCTTATGACTAAGAGCTTATAAAAGTCCTCCCCACTCTGTTGTAAAATGTTATTACTAATAGAACCAAATGTCCAAAACAGTTACAAAGGCGCAGTAAAGTTTTCAGGCTGAATGTCAGCAGACTGGATATTCCCCGGCCTCATATAGATCGTTTGGTGGAGTGAGAGGAGCGACATGTGGCAGTGCATTCAAAGAGGCCTCACCCGTGACTCCAGGATCCCGTCCAGTCTGTCGTCCCCCACGGGTTCCTCATGCGCACCAGAAGGAGTCGGGACAGCCTGCCTGTGCAAGGCAGCTCAGGCACAAGCACCTTCTTGACTGCGGTGATCCCGTAGGCGTGTCCCCTGACCAGGCCACACTCCATGACCGACTCCACCAGCTCACCCTCCGCGGGCTAAGACAGACATTGAAGTCTCCATGTATCCCAAAATAATGCAATATACATCATACTTTTTTATCAATTCGATTATAATGGCTTGCCTAGTATTACATTTACTTCCCATTCCCTATAAACATCAATTGCTGGAATGTGTTGAAATGTTTCTTAAAGTTACCCTGATGAAGCAAGTGATCAAGGCTTTTCTCTCGTGTGCTTTGGCCAGTGTCTGGAACAGCGCCCTCCTCTGGTCACTGTGCAGACTGAGAGCTTCTCGGTCCAGACTGAGGGGCTCCGAAACTCCACCGGTGAAATCGATCAGGGCCTCTGCTGTGTTTCCTCCCTCCAGAGCCTCATAGCAGCCGTTCAGCCTTAGCAAACGGGACATGTGCGGGATAAAGACAGATTTATGGATTCAATATCAGCAAAGTAGGTGTTATTGAGTGGATAGTGTACAGTTTGGGGTGGGGCAACAACGCACAGCACAGCCAAGATCAGAAATCCCAGCAGATCATTAGTGAATCCTGGGTTTGACAGTGTCACATTACATACAAACTACCTGTCATTTTTTTGCATTGCTGCATCGCCAACTGCACTACGTCCCCATGCTTGCTCTATACAAGTCTGCCAAATCACCAATGAGTTTCCAGAGTTTCCATGATCTTTTAACTTGAGAATAAAAAGGAATTTCCCTTAAGGCCCCTGTTCAGGATTCCAAAAGTAATAAAGGGATAAGTGACCGTACTTAATCTAATTTGCTTTTTAGCGGAGTCTTGTCTCAGCATTAAGTGGCTTTGTTTAATATGACTGCATTAGCCCGGAGAAGCTTTGTGGAGGGTTACAAAGAATATGACTTTTCATTATGTGTGATTTGCAAACTAAGTCCACCTTCAGGTAGGTAGATGTTTCATAAACAAAGGCATTCGAGGACACACTCACTTGGCATAAGCCTTCTCCAGCAGAGCGCTCCAGAACTCTCGAGGCGTGGCTGAGCGGCAGAACAGCAGAGCGCCATCTGCACTGACGGGCAAGCGGTCGTCCACCACGACGTCCACCCAGCGGCCGAAACGCCAGAAACGGAAGTGGAAAATGCCTGCGTATAAGTCCAGACGCTTTGGGTTCCACTCCTGGTCTACGTGATCAGGAATCACCTGGAGAAAAAGAAATTAAAAGAAAACTTCATGAGCATCAGATTGGGAATATGTGGTAGGTGGGTCAAATAGGAAAGCAAATACCTTTTTCCACAAAGATGGCTCAGATGCAAGACAAGAAATGGCGGCAACCATCCAGCAGTTACCTAGACTGCCTTGGTGGAGGTCCCTGGTGCTGATGCCATCCACAAACAGACGTGGATCCTTACATATCTCCTGATGGGAACGAGGGGTTGGTACAGATTACAGAGATGGAGAGTGAGGTGTGTTTTGTTGGGGATTCAGGATTCAGAGTGTCAGAGCTGAGGGGACTGACCCCCGTGGGTGGGCCTGGTGTATGAAACTGTAGAAGTACTCTCTCTCATACGCCCACACAGCGAGGGGCTGTGACCTCTGCAGCTCAAAATCTTGAAATCAATCAGGCTCTTGTCATATCATGTTTTTGAAAAGAGCCCTAGGTTCTACATGTTTTCATCTAGCTCAGAGAATATTCAATCATTATAGTTAGCAATATAGAGTATGCAAACGGGTGTCCATATAATTTATACTAATGCTAAACAAAACCACACGTCAAGGATCCTTCTTATTTTCTGTTTGTTTGGGACCCAACACACAGAAATCCTGATCTTCCCTTAAGGACTTTCACCAAAAGGTTTTGTCTCATGTAGTCAGTGATATTACTGAGAGTGTTTGTTGCAGTCTCCTAATATAAAACAGCCACCACCATGAGGAGCATCTTGTATGGCAGCCACAATAATCAGCTACACATTTACTCGCCAATCACAACACTGGGCTAAAAACACTTGGGCTATTTCAAATGACCACTACTGTATATATAAGGACAAGGGCAGTGGTCGTTGGGCAGCACGCCCCACTCTCTCCCAGTGTGGGCTAAAGTTTCACTGCCCCAAGCCTTTTGAATTAAACCAATTTAAACTAATACTATGATGCAACTGTACTGTAAGAGACTACATGTAAACATGTGCTGAACATATTTCTTAGAGCAGTGACTCCCCCTTGCTTGTGCCAAAGACACTCTAGTCTAAACCAAGGCTGACATAAATGCAATAATTTCACACAAACAAACAGCAATTCAAACAGCAATTGTGTGTTAGGTGTGGGAGTAATATTTTTTACTTGACCCTCAGACAAAACAAAACACTGGGGTCCCCCTGCAATCTCTGACGCCCCCCTCGGATGTCCCGCCCCTCTGGTTGGGAGCAGCTGTTCTGAAGTAGAGGAACTATCCATAATTAACTGGTCTTCCATCATTTTAAACGTTAAGTTAACATGTTTTACTATTTGACATTATCTATTAAAGTTACTTCTAATATTACAAAGTTAGAAAACAAAAAAAGTTGATTATAATGTGGGCTGTAGACAAATACTTTCTTACACAGGCGTATTTAAAGCATGATGAATGCTGCTTATGCATCTAAATGTAGCCTCCTCACCCTTGGCCTCCTCCAGGACAGTCCCGGCGGTGGCTCCCTCTTAAAGAATAGGGACTGGGCCGAGGCGGGGAACAGGGGGTCCTTGAACAGCGCTCCACGCCTCTGACAGGAGCGCCTCAGTTTGTGAAAGCTCTGGCCCTGGAAACTGACCACCCGCTCAGGCATTTCTCAACAGACACCTGAAGGGGACAAGACCACGTCAAGCTAATAATAAAGAATAAAATATAGTGAAGAAAATGTACAGACTTACGATTAAAAGAAAAAACATATTTGAAGGGTATGTTGTAGATGTTATAAAGCAATCCGTCTCTACATCATAACCTTTGCATCATCATTTCCATATCAATTGTTGACCTATTGATCAACCAGTATCACCTTAGCAATGGTGGCAACTAACTAACAGCTTAATAAACCATTGCTTTTCCGTAGTAGTAGAACCCATTGACCTTAATATGACCTGTGACAATCTTGGGTGAGTGTTGTTGTCGGCTGAACTGTTTTAGTCATCAGTGATTTGACCTGGACCCTGACGCAGCAGCTCATGTGTGGGTCATGAGTATCAGAAAGGTACATCAGGTGTCCCCCACTCCCCCTCTGGTGAGGGGGTTGGGGTCATCTGGGGGCCCGCAGCTCAGAGGGATATCATGGAGAGAAACCTTACAAGTGGAGATAACCCAGCGGTCGAGGTTAGCAAAGCCTGGTTTAGTTTTCTGGGATCGGATTAAGAGTCAGATAGATCTTAACAAATGCACAATGCTGCATGAGTGTCCTGGTAAAATATACGAAACACAAACAACTCCAGGTATGTTCAAGGCAATGCATCGCATATACAGTAAGTACTTTGACTTCATTTTTTGTAACTGCTACCTTTAAGGTTACATTTTTAGAGTACTGTTCTAGCTCTGGTTCTATATGTTTCATCTTTATAGTCATTACACGATATAATTATTGCATAACAAGTGTGAGTGTATTTCTGCGTACAGCATAGAACCCGTTGCCCCCGACAACACCAAATGGTTTTAATGTTTCATGAGAATAACTGCAG
The DNA here is from genome assembly GCF_951799975.1 of Gobius niger. Classification (NCBI taxonomy): domain Eukaryota; kingdom Metazoa; phylum Chordata; class Actinopteri; order Gobiiformes; family Gobiidae; genus Gobius; species Gobius niger. The sequence continues at coordinate 11,426,936 of NC_136872.1, forward strand.
GTTGATATTTCCTCTGTAACATCATTGCAAAAAGACATTAATCATTCTGAGTCTTGTTTTGCAATAATACATATCGGTTAACAGAAATCAAGCCCCATGCCAGAGTGCAGCTTTTACCTTCTGGACAGCAGAGGTGTCTCCTCGCTCGTACTTCTTCTGGATGATTTCTTCTGTGCAACAGGCTCTTTTTCGGTCAATCAGGGAACTCTATATTTCAAAACAAACGGTCGTCTCAGTCTCAAACAAAGTCAACATTGAGATCGATACATCTCAGTTCATCAGTGGTCAAAGACCACATCTACACCCATCCTCCTGGTAGGCTATAGGGAACATATAGTGTCCTGCGGGTGCCAAATGTCGTGACACGCAGGGCAGGGTGTCACATAGGACCCGCGTAACCCAACTCCATCTCTTACCGATGATAGACACACAGGTGACATAACAATTGCAGACAGGAAAAGTGCCATGTAAACAGCAACAATCACTCTCCACACACAGAGCAGAAACATAGCGTTCTGTGGATGATTCCCACATGAAATGCAACATTTGATTTGAATCATGTCAATAATAATGCGTTTGTGGATATATTAGGAAATGTTATTACCTAATTGTGTGATGCAACTGGCCTCATTACTAAGATTACTTCAAGGCAATAGGTAATGTAACTTATTTTACTATTATGTGCCAAGTTTTAGTTGTAGATTTGTAATTAGCAGAGACATGGTTCTTGTAGTTTTGAGGAGATTGTTTAGTAATATTTGATTAAATAGTAGAATACTGTATGTGGGGGAAAAAGCTTGAATCATTGAGAGAATAATAACAGTATTACTAATAATGAATAAAATAATAAATGAATAAACAAAAATTAGAAACACAAATAAAGAAATAAAAATAGATTTAAAAAAATCTACATATGTTTTCGCAACCACTTCAACCAATAGCAACTTTAATGTAATTCAAAAATAAAATGATTATAAAAATAATAATTCAGACTCGGAGAAGAGCGCGCTACTTACTGCTCCTCTTCTCCCCGGTGACTATGCACATTTTGCCGGCTGCTCCTCCTGCGCTCCTCGTTACTCTTCGCTGCTCCTCTTCTCCTCCTCCTCCTCCTGCTCCTCATGCCACTTCTCCCATTGTGAACAGCTGCATGACCCGTGCTTTTTGGTCTGTCCGCTTATCTCGAGCCGTCTCCTCCTTCCCGTCAGCGCCCCGGCCTCACTCGTGCAGACTCGGAGGGGTATCTGTTGCTGTCGAGTGGGTTGCCCCTGTCACCTGAGATAGCGGGAGATACGAGTCAGCTGCAGCCGGCCAGGCGTCCTCCGTTTTAACCGCTTCACTGCCGAAATGCAGCCAACAACAAGTCAACAACAATAACCTTAGCTGTGGAGTCCAGTCTCTTCTCTCTCTCTCTCTCTCTCTTAGGATATTGGATATAATTGCCAATTAGGTTTTAGTAGATTGGCATTAGGGTCTGGTTGCACAGCCATTGGTCCCACTTCTTAAAAGGTCTCTCACTTTTTCGATGTTTACACAGAGAATCCTACTTTGCATAAAAATTGCATTATGTCCGCCATAAGTTCCAATTTTGTGACCTTTTGCTATGAGTAATGGTCATCTTTAATATAGTAAGTTTTAATTTCTCAAGAACGATCCCCCATACCCCCAATACATCACACAACTTGTCTCACTTTAGGAGGCGGTGGAACTCACGATACACATGCTATAAAAGTAATGAGGAACAAAAATATATTACTTTTTTCAGTAACTGAGGAATATAACATATTACACAAAATACGGTAGTATATTTAGTCATTACAATTCAAGTAACTCGAGTTACAAAAGTAACTCAGAAGTAACTCAAAGTAGTATCACTTGGGTTACATTTTAATCAGGAATATGTAATACAAACACATTACATTTTTAAAACTGTAGCTACAAATATAGATTATATATAATATAATAGAAATATATAAAATCTAATATATATTATAAAATATATAAAAGCAACAGTGTGTGTGCTGCAGCCTCAACCCGCTAGCGTGCAGCGCAGCAGTGCCATGATCTTGTTGATCTAAATACTTAACTTTTGTACTATTGTATTGTAAGATTTTATTTGGACATGTATCGGAAATACATTAGTAATAGTGTACAAAGCATATAATAATCTTCTCCCTCCTCCCATCCAGGAGCCTTTTGAACACAGGAAAAGTCAGTATAACCTCCGAGGAACTGCTATTTTCAAAAAACAAAAGCTAAAAAGAATAAAAAGAGTGGATGTATTTCTGTAAGAGGTGTTAATCTGTGGAACGGCCTGGAAGATCAGTTAAAACAGTCCCAAACAGTCAAAGCTTTCAAAAAGTTGTTTAAAGCTGCTAAAATTCAAGAATATATAAGCTTAGGATGAATAAAGTAAGAAAAATAACTAAACTAAACTAAATTAACATAACAAATGTATGTATACACATTTGTTGGAATATTGAAATATATGTTACTAACTTCAGATACATGCTTATTTCTCTTCTGTTTGACACTTGATTTTGTTCATTATTAATGTTTGTGTTTTGTTTTTTCTCTCGTGGAAGTCTGTAAACTGGGTTAGGCGTAAAAAGTTTTCACTTCAGCCCCTTTCAGTCATGTTGTACACAAAGTACAAATGTTTGTATAACGTTTAAAGAAATGAACTGACCGAATAAACTACTACTACTACTAGAGTCACTTTTTTACAGTAACAAATAACAAAACATTTGGAGAAAATGTAAGAAGTTGCTTTATTTTAACAAAAATAGTAAAATAGTGTTCACATCATGGTTGTAGGTAAAAATGCAATGTCTCAAGTAATATGGCTACAATAGAAAAATGGCCATACGTAATGAAAGGATCAGTATCCATAATACAACAGGAAAGTGCATGAGCTCTGCAGTAACAGTACTATGGGCTGTCTCGTCATGTAAACAATCTTATAACATTATTGTAAACACCATAGGGTATTGCAAACATACCATGTAGCTTTGGAGTGGATACAGTGCACTACAATAGTAAAATATTTATTCTCCTTTTTAAAAATGTACCGCATGAACATATCAAAAGTGTGCCCGAAGAGAAACGGTTCATTTTGAGGCGATAGTCACTTGTTGTTGTCCTTAAAGCTCTGATGCATCATGAACCTTCTCCGTCGTGCCGTCCCTTTGACTACCTTCAGCTGAGTCCGTATCTGTTCCTCCTCGGGCCCCCATGTCTCCTTTCCACACCTCCGTGAGACATTCTAGAGGGGAAAATAGACTAAAATAAACTCACCTTTTATTTGAGGTAGGCTATTTTTAGCATCCTTATATTTTTAGAGCAGGCTGTGTTATTTTTGTCAAGATAACATCCATAGACTGAGTGGGACAACACATCCTGAACTCGCATTAACATCACATTAGTCTCACCTTGTTCTGAAGACTTGAGCACATGGTTCAAACAGAGGAAGTTTTCCAGTCGTTCTTCCTGATGATGAAAATACCAGTCCTCCACGACCTCTTCATACTCCTCCAGCATCGTCTCACACTTTAAGCCGATACAGACAAACGTAAGCGCTCACACATCTTTTTTTTACATTTTGCCGCCACCAGTGACACACAGCCTGACCTGTTTCTTCATGTCTGTCACCTCCACGGATGGCTCGTCCCACAGTTCAAAAGGCATGCCCAGATCAACTCTTACACCTTTATGGACCAGGTTTTTCAGCGTGGTCATGGTCTGACTGGCGCCCTGTCGGAAACAAACCAAAGAAATTGACTACAGTAAAGACTATGTAATGATGATTGACTTACCTTTGCGTATCGAAGGCTCCCAGGTCGCTCCGCGTGAACATTATACTGCAGGATGCGTTGACAAATGTCGTCCACGGCCTCGGTCAACCGGGTTTCACTGAAATAACATTTACATTTATTTTTTAAAAATACAGCAGAGATTTAAATGAATCTGGCCCAGTCATAACGCACGTACGATGTGTTGTATTTGATCTTCCTCCGCCGTTTCCCTGTGTCCAGCACCTCTCCGAGCTCCAGGACCTCTTTTGATCGTCCAGTCTTCTCCAGAGCGTCCTGCAGCTCCACAGTCAGGAACTTGCACACTGATATAAACAAACATGTTGAAAAGTCACAAAGTCAATTTACACATAACTTTAAGCACCTGGCAATATGTGTAATGCTGGATTTGCTCTACACATTTCTATCCTATTGGCTTTTTTTTTTTTTTTTCAATGCTACACCTTGGCTCCTGTCAATCTATGCCAAAGCAAAACAGAGCATAGGCACCAAAATGTGTGGTGGGTAATCATGACGTATAAGCACGTTTTACGTAGAATATGACGCACACCAAACATTAGGCTATGGGTGATTTTCAATGAACTGTTGTTATGTCTGTTATTATCCTCCCACCTTCGCATTTATTCGGCAGTCTCTCGTCTTCACTCGATGCAGCGACGCTCGTGGCCCAAAACAGAAGAAACACGGAAACTTGCATCGCTACTTATTGATTTTTTTTGCTACTTTCGGAGCAAGAACCAGTTTGTGTTGTCTCTACAGCCGCCACATCTGCACAGCTGATTGGCGCATGCGCGGTAGCTCTCGTGCCAGACTTTAAGGACACGCAGTAGTGGAGCCTGTAACAGACAAAAGAGGATTTCTCACAGATAAATCGAAATGTTGTTTTCAGAGGCGCGTGCTCTCGCTTCTGGCGCTTTGGAGACTATGGAGACCGCTAAAAAACACGCCCATCAATTTATATGTAATGCTGATTGCAATTTTTGTCTTTTTAATTATTATTATTATTTATCTTTTCGGATTACAAGATTATCTTCTTTAAAAATACTGAAGGAGCACTTCGATACAGTAGGACCAGACCAGACCCCAGACCATTGAAGTAGAATACAGACCTCGTTGGAAAAGATATCACTTTTGACTTTACTTGAACTTGAATCCTCTCTCGTCCCGCAGACCACCGTCCGCCGCACGAGGGCGCAATGGTGCAACCTATGGTCTCTGGATGTCACACAGAAACGGGTGAGAGGCGATGCCATAATGGATCAATGCCAGAGCAGGTTGAAGGTAAGTTTTCAGGTTAAGGTAAGGGTTTTTTGCAGAATCACATATTGCATTTCTTACCTTGGTGATGCATATTGGCAAACCTTTAGACTCAAGGGAAGGCACACGTGCGGTTTATTTTACACTCTCCAGGGTCAGAGGTCGTCAAAAATGAAATTCAGAATAAACTTCAACTACAAATAAATCAACAAAATAGCTGTAGTTACATCTTTTTTCTTTTCTTTGTCCGTGTGGGATAAACCTCCTTCCACGACCCCTGCCCTGTTCTCAATCAAGGCCTTTTAGTCTTTGAAAAAGGTTCATACTGTCCTTTAGTGCTTGTGCAGGCCTCTTAAGGTTTTACTCTTCTAATAAGGAGAACATTTGTCATAAAGGTTGTTCCATTGTAAAGGTCTTGAAGCCGAGCACACTAACTACTTACAGAGTCAGCCATAGACCTTTATAGATATGACTTGCCTTCAGATTTTTTATTTTATCTATTTAAGCTAAGATAATAGACATGGAAATCCAAAAGAAGCACACCGCTACAGAACTTGCAATGTAATGTGTTGTACGACACTGCATCGTACCCAAACATGTTGTACTAAAACATCTTTAATTTAGCCTAATTTTCCATACTGCAGAGCGAAGCATGTTTTTGCAATTTTGGGGGAGCTGCGTTTTAGATAAAAGAAAGTATGGAAGCACAGAGTGAATGAGGGAAGCAAAGGTTTGGCCCGAGTTTAACCAGGAAAAACGGTACGGCTTTTAGGTCACAAGGACGCACTTAACCTGATACATCTGGAAACTATCTCGGGCCGACTGTTCGCTATAGAAAAAGCAAATGGTACAGAGGAAGACAAAACATTGTTCTCATTTCATCTTCTTGAGAGGCAGCAGGTCGAATCTGTTTTGAGGCTTTTTGCCATCCAGCACCTGTCAGCACTCAGGCTGAAGCCGGAGAAAAAAAAAAGGTAGAAAAAACAAAAACACTGGATTTGGATTCGTGGCAACAATACTCATTTTCCATTTGAACTGTTTTTTTCCCCTGCCAGCCACGTTTAAGAGCCAAACCCAGAAACATCTTTTTTACAGCAAAACAAACACAGCGAGGCTCTCCAAAAACAACATGGTTTAGATCAAGTTCTGCTACACTGACTTTTGAGCTTTAAACCCTGCTGTTGTTCCCTCATGGAAAACATACCTGGAGTTGTATTTTGTTTCGAGCGCCAAAAAATGCTTGCCCTGCCCTCGGCGTCTGCTGATGGCCATTTCAGCAGTCAAGCTGCCTTCACTACAAAGCATGTCTTGATCGTAGGATATATTATTAGGCTTTTTGAATCAGCTTCTCTCCTCTCCCTGCCAGCAGGTCCACATATGTTTGTGCTATGTTTGAAATGACTTATTTGATGCTGTGAAATATTCAGTTGTAATGCCAAAATATTTTGCATTTATAATGCGGACAAAAAGAGATTTCAAATATAAATAGTAAGCTTATTTTAAATGCCCTATACCTGATTGTTTTGTTTGTTTAGCTACAGAGAAGAATGAAAAAGGAAGGTAGTTACTTGCTAATTGACTCAAATCCTAATGCCGCCCAAGAAGTGACTTCCTGTTTCGATCCATTAGTTCAACTTTCTTTCTGTCTAACAATTAAAATGTGTGTATTTGACTATATTCTTGCAATGTTGCAAGTACCTGCTGAACTAATCAAGTCGAGCTGTGTGCTTTTATTTTGGCGTGCTGGATCGAAACAGGAAGTCACTTCTTGGGTGGCAGTGTTATGATTTGAAGTTATGCACAGAGTTAATTGTGTGTGGTCCAAACTAATTTTCCTTTCTAAAACCATAATACTTAGAAACGAAAAGCAACTTTTAAGGGAGCTATGCTCTCACAGTAATGTAAACCAGTGGTTCCTAACCTTGTTTGCCTTGCTTGAACCCTTCATTGGTACTCTGCGTACCCCCACCTCAAGGATGTTGCAGATTATTTAGAAGGGATCAATTAAAATGACTCTTTATTAGTTAAAAGACAATGTTGTGTGTTTAAAACAAAGCTATAATTGAAACATTACAATGTAAAGTGTCATTTAAATGCCTTTCCTTTCAAAATAATGTTTGACTGTAGTCGGTTTTATCTTATTTTATTAATCTGAGATCATTCCAAGTAATAATTCCTCTGTTCCTGTACCCCTGGTTTGGAAACACTGATGTAAACAACATGTAAGTTTATGAATGATCAAAAGAGTTATAATTAGATTAGATAAATGTCTGCTTTTATATTATGCTGAATGACAAAACTCATTTTATTCCACTTCTTGTGAGAAATGTGGCATAGAGCCTTTATCGTGACCTTATTATCATATTCACAGAAATCGCATCTGAGGCCCCTCTGCTGTGCTCGTCTCTTCTAGGGTCACCTCTCGAGGCTCGCGGGAACGGCCCGTGTCAGGTCATGTCCAAAACGTGTCCGTCACTTCCTCCCTGGTCCTACTGTAGTAGACGGCACACCGGAGAAGGTCAGGAGGGTGGTAACTCGATCCCCTTGAAGCTCCACTCGCGGGGTGGCGGGCGAGGGGGGGGGCTAGTCCCGGCTACGGAGGGGGACATCCGAGAAACATCTCCAAGTTAATAGAAGATTCGGTTTCGCCGGGGTGGAGTGCGTGACAAATCAGGTACAAAAGCTGCAGAAGCATCAGAGAGATAAACATAATCAGATCTGGACTGAAAAGAGAACAAAATAAAATCGATATTTCAGTTAAAATGATCGGTGTAATGCTCTCTTTTTAGCTTCTGAATTTGAACTATGACTTTGTGCATTTATTTCGACGTGGAGTCTGCTGCACATTGTTAAGCGCAGTCTAATGTGAACTGCTGTATAAAACAAACTGCTGCCACATTGCACTTGTTAAAGCATTGCTAATCCATCAAACTGTGCATTGTGAAACCGCGTGCTGTCACGGCAGCTGAAAGTTGACTTTTATAATTGCAGCTCCGTGCTATTTTGTTTATAATTACGGCCGTCTCTGAGCACTGAGGTGGCTTCGGGGGTGTACACTTTGGCGCGGTGATGCACCTGTCAGACCACCTTCTATTCCGGTAAGTATGTTATTAATTGCTTTTGCTCAAACTGTGAAACCACCTGCGATTCGGTGTTGTTTAGGCTGCACCACCAACCCATAAACACGCTATATCTATACTCTGTTCCCTAATTGTGGCTGTCACTGGTCCAACGACAGCATATCTAAGCAGCACTGTAACTACTTAACGCACACATTTTTGCGCACACACTTTGGCAGCACACCTGGGGAAACATTCCTTAGGGGAAGTCATCAATCAGTTTTATGGCTTTCTCTGGGAAACTTTCCTCCGCCGCTCCAATCAAGCCACTACTTCCCTCTCTTCCCCCCTCTCTCTCTCTCTCTCTCTCTCTCCTATACATTTCCATCTGTATCAGTTTTGCTTCACATCTGAGAACGATCCACCTCCAGCCAATTAGCTCCGGCCATTTTTTTCCTATTTTGCATGAAGGTATAATTGGAGAAAGTTCGCGGTGAGATCTTCGCCTGGACGATACAAGATAAGACGACTCCAAGTGCCCTCAATTTGCCCGCCAGTGGTAATAAACCCTCGAGGTGGACGATCTGTACGGTGCAGCGAACGTTCCAAAGCAGCCATGAAAAGATGAGTTCAACCAGGACCAGAGTGCACTTTTACTGAGGCATGTCTGGGAGCAGATCAGGGAAAGGCTTTCTCAATTATGCTAAAATCCACTCCGGTCTTTTCTCAATTATGTTAATATCAGTTTGGCTGCTTCTCTCAAAGAGTATGTTGAGCCAGAATGTCAATTTATTACGGTCTAATGTGAACAACATGGGGAATTGATTTTTTTATTTATTAATAAAAAAAGAACTGAAAAGAGGTTGTGTGTTCAGAGGATCTCTCTGAGTTTCAGATCCACTCAGTCTCTACAACTTTCTCCTATTGTGTAAAGCCGTGCTTTATGAGAAATGCTTGTGTTGTATTGTTCTGAAAAAGCTAAGCCCCACTGTTCCATCCACAAAATAATGCTTAAAGCCACACCACGAAGAATTTTACCCAATAAATAAAATTGAAATACAAGCATTTATTTTATGACATGATATTTTCATCATTGAAAAATACCTCATAAATGTACAAACAAACATTTATGAGACTCACCTCTCCTAAGATATGACTGTAAACTTTACTGGGAGTGGGTACGTCTCCAGCTCGTCTCCATGGAGATGTGACGAAAGGCAGTAGAATTTGAGATTTAAACAGGTTAGGTTCTCATCCAAATCCATTCTTTTATTACACACTGCACTAACAGCATTTTCTGTGTTGAGCTTGTCATTAGGAGCATGATTTTGTTTCGCTGGCAACAGTATAGTCCAAAATGTTACGCAGTGTACCTTTAAAGTACTAAAATATATGTTCAGTAATTTGTGCAGAAATGAATATAATAATAATTTATATAACTACATTTTCTGATTGGGTTTGTCCAAATTGAATAAAGAGGTAAACCAATTAATTTGTGCATTTTGAAAGAATTATCATGAGCTAAACCCTACACGTGTTATAAATGTCCCTCTCTGCTCAGAAACCCCTAAGCGTGGCCTTCAAATGTTGAAATATTAATAGGCTCCACAGTTTCAGCGGTTTGATCACACTTTTATAAAATTAGACTTGTCTGTTTCCACGTTGCAGCAGCAGCGTTTAGAACTTCCTAACAGGTTAGAAATAAAAGTGTCATACAGGGCATTTACTGCACCATAACGCACTGCGCGCCGTTTGAAACTGTAAACTCGTACTATGCGTGCAGTCAATTTATCAAGCTCTCGTTTGAATGTTCACATGAATCAACTTGGCAGAGGTGCGCGGTGAGGTGGGAGCGTTTGGGTTGAGTTGCTATATGAAGACGCACCTCCCATCACTCATTAGCCGTGTTGCTGTCCTTCAGGGCTCCTCTCGACTACGTCCCGTAGCGGCGCGGCGCCCACTCTCGGCTGTTCCCCTCTTTCACGGAGTACCTCTCACGCTCTCGGGGCGCGCTGGAGCTCCTCGGCGCCCGCGGACGGACTCAGGACCTCGGGGGCTGAGCGCGAAGAAGGACCGTCACTGGGATGCACATGGTGAGCCAGTTTTACGCACACTTAAATCACGTCGTTAAGGACTTGCGGTAGTCGCTTTGGGGGGTGTTTTATTTGCGAAACCGCGGGTAATTACGCACAGATTACGCACGTGAATAGCATACGCGTTTATTGTGATTTGGTCAAATTAAAGATACGATGAGCAAATCCACTGACCATGGTGTGGAAATGCTTGATTTTTGTCATTAATTTGATCATTTAAAAGAACATGCTTTTGTCATATTTTAGCAACACAAAAGCATCGTCCTATTTCTATATAATTCGGTATAGAAAGGAACATTTAAGTAAAGCATTAAGTTCAGAAGTTTACATTGTTGATACACTTGGATCATTTAATTCCACGTGCACGGGCAACCAGAGCGGTGAAGCTGGTTTCCTTTCAGTGCTGATGAGATTGGGACCGACCACCTCTGAAAATATTATTGTTTCTCTGCGGCCACATGAAGGTAATTGGGTGCAGCCAATTTGCGCGCAACAAGTGCAATTAACTCTGCGGAATTAAGAGCTATTAGAGCAGACTGTTAGCGCTTGCCAAAGTAATCGGACGAAGTATGACAAACACCGAGGTTAAATGAAGCGCGTCGACTGATTATTATTCCCAAGTCCCCCCCCCCCCCCCCCCCCCCCCCCGTGCACCGTGCGCGTGACGCCGGGACTCCGGGCACTGACGGGTATTCATTAATTCTCAATTCTCCGTTAAACACGCGGCTACTTGTTACATATAGGGCTCATCTTAAGTGAATACAATGTAGTTGTATCGTTTTCATCCAAGTTCTCCTGAAGCATTCGAAATTACGTTTGATATTAATTGCAAAACCAAAACAGACAAAGGATAAAGTTAAGCCTTAAAAGTGCTGATTTGAATTCAGTATTTTTTTCTTTTAGTTATAATTTAATCATGATAAATAAAAACATATGAGCAGTTGACAACATTAGAGATGTCAAAACAATGCAATTTGTTTATTACAAAACTGCTGGAAGTAAATATTAACTTTATTAACTTTGCCTGTGTGTCTGTTATTATCAGTAAAATGCCTTTAGTTACACTTAATTTGCTGCAGATTCTAATTGCCTCTGAAGGTAAATATTCAGGCCTATGTTGTCTGTGAAATGCCTATTTATATTCTGAATGATCCATGTTTGCTTTGGGGCTGGATGGCACATTTCTTGTTTTCATCCTTCCACCTGTTCCTCATTACTAACCTGCTGCTGGAACCTATGACTGCGCCGAGATAGATTTAATTGCAATTACAAGCAGAGCTTTTTAAATTGATCCCCGTCGTGCCAGACGTTGTCTTTGGCGTTGACCGAAACATGGAATCATCATCGTGATTTCATTCCCATCTGTTTTTCAATATCGACATGTGAATCCGGAGCGCCCCCCCCTAAAAGTACGAGAAGGCCCCTGCCAACAGAAGGGGGAGAATTGACAGGAAATTTCAAATATCCAGTGGGTAACATGTGCTTTTTGAATGAGCTGTGGTAGGAAAGTTGCGGGTCAGAGAGAGGGGAGAGGAAAGGATCTGGATTGGCAGTTTGTTGGAGGTGCAAACTTGAGGGACAGGAGCCTTTAGCTAAAGATACAAGCAGCGATAATCCATTTTGCGCTGTCCGTCGCCTCAGCTCTCAGCCCTCCCCTTCAACCCTTCACTAAAATTAGATTATTACACCTAAAACTGAACTCCGGGAATCTGCTCTCCGTGTGGAATAACGCATGGGTCGGTGCCAGGAGGAATCCGCTCTGGAGACGTGTGTGGACCCTCAGCAGACCCTCGTCGCTCTCCACCGCTTATCCACGGTGTAGTATTGCCGACCGGGCCGAGGACAATTGCGAATTAACAAAGGTGTCAGTGTGGTAACATGCAATAACAGGTGCCACGGTTCAGCTTCAGACGCACGCAGACAAGCTTATATAATTGATCGCATTTATTTAAAGGCTCAGTGACATAAAGCTGGCAGCGTCACTGTGGAGGACGTCATCTTTTGCTGGAAACTCTCGTCTCAATAAAAGAGCGTCTCGAGACCGTTTTATTTGGCTTTTTTTCTTTTAGGTTTTGCCAGAGCAGATTTTATTTTATTAACTATCATTATCATTATTATTATTATTATTATTTTTATGCTTTGAGACATTTTAGGCTGGCAAACTTAACCAACCCTGCGAGAAAACCCCTCAAGAAATTGTGCTGTTTTATCCACCCTGACCTGTTTGAATAGTATTACTTTAGGCTGTAGCCACACAGTCACAGCAGCTACAGGTCTGTTATCTGCTAGATTGCTGATAACAGATTTTATAGCACACACCATTCAGTTACACCGTCATTTACTGGACAGCCACACAGTTATAACCTCAGGGTTATACTTTAGGCACTGTTGGCTGAAGTGGGTGACGTGTCGGTTGAAATAGCTGGAATTAAGAGGAATAATGAGTAGATTTTGACTGGTCGGAGAAAAGAAATCACCACTGCCATTGGATGTAGTCCTGTTCCGCTGAGTTGAGGCAGTGATAAGCCTGTTTTTGAGTTTGTCGTTTACAAACATGGAAGAGAAAGTTGTGTTATTTGTGGCTCTCATTCCCAACTTTCCTGTAACGCGCCTTCACGGTGATGAGTTTATAAGCACATTTCACAATTTTCAGGGAGCAACGCTGTCTCAGTGATGCAAGTACTAACAACTACCGTGCTAGTTCACGATCAGCAAGGCTCAGTAAATAACCTCTTAACCCCCGCCTGGACCGAGTGCATTTTCTCTAGTTCGGCTTTAACCAAATCTAAAAGCTCCTTGACTGGAGAGCAACAGTGTAATTCCTCATTTGAAGCTATGACCTAGAAAAATGATTGTCACATTTTGTTTGCTTTTTCTATTACTTCTTCGTCATGTTTTCGCCACGTTATTGTCACTTTTTTTCGCTTTTTTATGGGGGTTTTTGTGCTTTTTCATCGCTTTTTTTCTCATTGTTTTTTCATGTTTTTGTCTCTGTTTTTGAAGCATTTTTGTCGTGTTTTCGTCACACTTTTTGGTTACTCTTTTGTCACTTTTTTGCTGCGTTTTCGTTGCTTTTTTGTCACATTTTTGTCGTTTCTTTTTAGATATGGGTGAAGCCAGATTGGAGAAAATGTGCTTGGTCCAGGTGGGGGTTAAGAGGCTAAATGCGCACAGCACACAAATCTCCCAAATCTCTGTTTTTGGAGGACAAAACACATTTCAATTACAGGGCCTTAAGAGTTTTTGTTGAGTTTTTTTTGTGTGAGTTTTTTTCCATGGAATTATAGAGTTATAGAGATCATTCTTAATTCAACAATTTTCCCTGACTTTTTTCCTCATTATTCATCCATCACAGAAACTAATAACAAGCAATCATGTCCCTAAACCCTGGTGAGAACTCATAACCATCCTTATCCGAGCCTAGCGTGTTGGTTGTGCCTTGGCCCCGCACGGCTGCCCATGACGAGGAATGTTAACCGCGCGGGACAGGCCAAATCCCGCTCATCTGCTCTCCAGAAGTGCCCCGGCTCTCTCCAAAAAGTGCGAACACGCCAGGCCCCAGTTAACAGGTAGCCAGAGACCAAGCAACGGGCACGGCAGAGGGGCTACAAGGGGCTTTACTGGGAAGATCCTGCTGTGTTTCTCATTTCCTGAGCCAGTTTGTAGAAGATTAAAGATCTACAAATCCACAAATGCGTGTTGATGTAGGATATGAGCTCCGTGGCCAAATACAAAAAACAAATCTGTAAAAGTCCTGGCAGGAGTCCGGTACTCCCCGGATTCTCACCTTCCTCCTGCCCACAACAACGTTTATACCTCTGTAAAGTCATATCTCCCCAATCCACTTTTATTGTAGACCACTGAACCACAAAATACAACTTTTTCCCTCCTCGTAACCTTGTGCGCTTCTGGCTTTGGGAGAGAGCAAGAATAACGTGCCAGAAACCTCTCCGTAGCTGAAGTGTATGTACATAGAGTTCTCTTTTTTTTTTTACACTACAGCCGCTACTTCTTTCATCAGGTGTTACCACTTACCACAGTCGCATGGGGAGTTAAGGTTTCGATGCCTGATGCCCTTCCAGATGCAGTATGTGACTGGAGTGCAGGGCAACCTTCCAATTCCCAGCGTTTAGACTGGGATCGGGCAAACATTTTGTTTTACTTTGGCCACAGTGGAGCTCACTTTGCCAGGGGGGGCATCCCAAGAGTAATTCAGGAGCTGTTTAACAAATACAGTTCACTGTAATAGCCTAAAGTTTGTCGTCAGCTTAGTGATGGTTACTCTCAGAACTGTGTGGGTCAGGCTTTAATTGTATGTGGCTAAATGGACGACGTGCCTTAATTTGCCCCCTTCTTGTTTAGCCATTGCACTTCTTCTTTTTAAATATTCTGTGACTCAATGATGTGACCTATACTTCGGTCTTTGAGTTGGAGAGTTCAAGTCTTAGTATTGTGTAGGGCTGCAACTAACGATTATTTTGGTAATGGATCTACTCTGGCTGTGAAAGGTGTATGAAAATTTGATTTCTTAATTTTTTTTTTCACATTAAGCTAAAGTGGCGCCGTTTGAGGACATGCTGTTGGTGCCAATTCTGCTTTCTGATTGGATGAGACACAGACACACTGAAATTTACAGCATACAAAACACTACATGCCCTAACTTGAAAAACAAATTAGGTTTCCATCAAAAATAAAAAATGTTCATCTCACGTTTGCTCTATTTGAGTCTGTGCTTAATAGAAAATGAGGCAGATAAATATAAGAATATTATTCTTCCATCTGCTCATTTCTGATCATGGAAATGTAAAGAAACACTGAAAGTATGAACTGTATGTGGCTTGTGCGAATATTCATTTTCATGAAAGGAATAAAAAATAAATGAATTATTTGTTTACGAAAATAGTTGTCAACTATTTCAATACACATCGATTAGTTGTTTCAGCCCTAGTATTGTGCCGTCATGAGTCAGAACAGTGCTTTGAAAGACTCTTTTATCACTTTCAGTTTTATTATTTTTATGCAAGTTTTATGCATGTAAAACTTGCATAAAAAGTTTTTAATTGATTTCTTTTCATTGATTTTATTGATTTATTTTTTTATTCACTTTTTGTCCATCATGTTTTTCTGGTTGGGGCACTATGCCATTATGAACTAGAAGTAGTGCCTTTGTAGAGGTGTTTTTGCTGCTTAGTTTGGTCTTGTTGACTTTATTTTAATCACTTTTTTAAATTTTGTGTGCACATTTAAAGCTGGGATGCCTGACTTTTTGTCATTGTATGAGTGTATGAGTGTAATGAGTATGTTTTAAAGGGATATTTCAGGATTTTTGACACAGGGCCTCATTTCCTAGTTATCCAGAGCGTGATTGATTTCTGGAGATATATATTTTCAATTCATGCAGTTCTTATATTTGAAGAGTTTAGTGCTGCTAGGCTAGCGCATGTCTATGGTAACTAGTAGCCTACATTTAAAACCTCTTCAAAATCATCGGGTCGTCCTCCAAACGTTGCCATATCTGATTTGTAGAAAGCTCCTTTGTGAATTCCGCGTGTACTAATGCCGGCCGCAGGTAAACAAACTACTGTAGATCCAGTAACGCAGATCACTCCACCACTGCGTAGCTCCCAGTCAGGAAGCTGATGCTGCTCAAATATAAGTTCTTTTAAATGCAAATTATTATATTTAAAAAAATCATTCAGTCAACACAGACATTTATATAGGTCTGGTGTTATAAGTGATTTTCCTCAGGTGCACTGTGCTTAGGTCAGACTGTTTTTAATGCAGGCTACTAGTTACCATAGACATGCGCTAGCCTAGCACTAGCCTAGCACCACTAAACTCTTCAAATATAAGGACTGCATGAATAAAAAATAAAAAACTAACGGACCAAAACTAAACGTTTCACATTTTGAACAGGAAAAATCAGGTACTTTAGCTTTAATAATGGGTTTATGTTTTTTGTCTATCCCTGAACTCATATCTTTGAGGAGGTCTGGGCACTGGGCCATTGTGCAGCAGAAATAGTGCCAAGAGGACTGTTCTCTTATTCATTGGTGGGAAGGGTTTTGTTTTGTTTCAGATTATTGTGCATATTTATTTATTTGGCCTGCGTATTTCTTCATGTTTTGTCTTGCACTTTTGCTGAGCTCCTCCAGCGTTGCGCGCAAGTCTTCAGCTGCGCTCTCCCCGATCCCACCTCAGCTGTAAACATGGCCCCAGGTTGTCAGAGTATTTTTCCAGCCCGGTGCCAGCCACACATAGCAGCTCCACAAGATCACCCACTGGAGATATGCTTGATCTCATCATGCCACCATTCAGCCGCTAAGCTCTTTGAAAGACAGATATTGACAACTTAGCTTTATCAAACAGGGCTGGGTGAAATACTGCGGTGGGAAAAGATGTTTGAGGTAGTTTGATGTGGATTTATGGGAGCAGAGCCCGATCAAAGGAGAGGAATCATTCGTCAAAATCATCATAACGTTTAAAGAATGAAGTGCAGAGAAAAATATATATGGGATCTAGAGCCCCACATCAAGGAAGTATTATTTATTGAGAAAATATGTTTTAGTCAAACCCTCTGCTGTATGCGGAGAAGAGAAGGCCCTATTGTACATGTTTTAGTGCTAGGGGAAACCAGTACTTAATACGGAAAGGGCCCACCTTCAAATCCTTACAACGCCGCCCAAGAAGTGACTTCCTGTTTCAATCCAGCACGCCAAAATAAAAGCACACCGCTCGTCTCATTGATTAGTTCAGCAGGTACTTGCAACCTTATAAGAATCTAATTAAATACACACATTGTAAGTGTTTTGTCTGTTAATAGTTAGGCAGAAAGAAAGTTGAACGAATGAATAAGATGGTGATTTTATTTTGGTGTGCTGGATCGAAACAGGAAGTCACTTCTTGGGCGGCGTTGTTGTGATTTTTGAAGAAATGGAACGTGGGACTTTCTCGCCGTGACAAGACTACACTGTTTTGTTTGGAACAAGTCTAAAACAAGTCGAAAATGTTCTTCAATCCGTTTCTAATTGGTGTTGGTCTTGCGGAGCCAGTGAGGGCCCTCGGGCGCCTGCCTCAGATGCGTGACCATTAATCAGAGCAGTTGTAATAGGCCACTGTTTAATAACTCGTGTAATGTGACAAAGATGGGAGCGAGTGCATGTCGTGAGAATGCTGATCCAGAGCAGATTCTTCCGTATCCTCTGGGTCCCGTCCCCCTTATTCTCCCAAATCTAACCTTTACCCTTCACTGCCTCCTTTCACCCAGTCCAGCCTCTCGCTCCATCTGAGATACAGACACCTTATAAAAAAACCAGAGCTCCAATTAATCATGCCATCGGCTTATAGGGTTCGGATTCCCATGAGGCATGTCTCAACATGTCAGGAATGACCAACCAACACTTTGTGGACCTCGGGAATGTGGCACGCTGGCACTTGGGTCACGGTTGGAAAATGCTGTCTCTTTGCTTACAGATTTTAGCGCCACGCATGCCACTCTTTGTTCCACGCCTGTGCACTTTACGCTGGTGGAGGAGGTCTGACAGGGGGGCCTTCTCAGACACGTGAAGAGTCTCAGATTTGTGTTAATATATTCAGCAACAAAAAAACTGCAGTGACTTGTTATTCATCAAAGGTTGGGCGTTTACCTCCTGTCCGAGATAGTTCAAAACGATGAGTAAGTTTTGTCATTTGAGTGTGTGAATATTTCCTCCGCAGAGCTGTGTGGTCCCAGTGCGCCGCTGCAGCTTCAGATTTCGGGCTGTGGGCTAATTGAGCGAGATGACGCGCGCCTTAAGGATCCTGGCTCCGTCCTCTCCTATGGGTTCGGTTATTGCTCGCCTGCTGACTTCGCTGTCAGTGTCAAACGCTTGTTAGGGCATCATCAATCTCTGCGCAGTTAAGAATATTCCCAGGACAGAATGAAGGGGCCAGGTGATGGATAGGCAGACAGATAGAAGAGCAGGGAAAGTTGTTTAAAATACAGGCGGAGGGTAATTTGGGAGGGTGGAAATACTGTCTGCTTGAAAAGAAAGCAAACAAGACCGAATGAAGCTAAGTCTGGAAGTGTAGCTTGTTCGAGTGAAAGAAGGAAAAACACCTGTGACAGAGGAGCTTGTTGGGAATGTGCTCCTGGGCTTGGCGAGAGCGGCACAGATAATAAATCACACGGAGAGAGAAAGACGCATTGTTCAAATTTGTCCAAACGCCAGAATTAACACTCGGCGATCAAATCTTGACAGAAGAATAAATTAGTGTCATCAGCGGTCGTGTGAGACAGGAAGGGATTTGTCCAAGCTGCCGACGTACAAGCCTGTGTTCGTCTGTGCCGCGGAAGTATTTAAGCTACGGGCTCAAGAGGAACACGCATTTCGTCTCTATAAATCAGACACTGCTATCCTCAGAACGAATCTCGAATTTGTCTTTTTCGCCATATTTTCTCGTAACCCAACCACACTCGTTTGGTTGTGGTCTGTCGTTGCAGGGAAAACCATAAAGTTGATGAATGTGGTCATGGACTCAGGGCTCAGCTGTCGGCCATGTTTTGTCAGTTAAGACAAGGGCCCTTCTCCACATATACTAATCAAACTTTCAGGCTGGAGGCTTTAGAAAGACTTAGGCCACAGGTTCAACTGTGTGTTCAATAACAGAGAAGGCAGAGATGGTGTTTTACTGGATCAGCTCTTTATTGGTGATTTGCAGATACATTTTCAATAAAGCCACAGGTGGGCTGTCTCGGGTTTCTCTCTCTAGCTGCACTTCAGTTATATAAATCAATCAGTTTTCATATCTCATGGTGCGGATCTGTTTGTGTTTCAGGCTGGATGACATGATGTTCCCACCCTCCTCCCTGCCCCCCTGCTCCTCTCTGCTCCCTGTTCTCCTGCATCTGCTGCTCTTCAATCCTTCCTCACTCGTCTCCACTCTTCCTCACGTCCCGCTGAGCTGGACCTCTCCCCATAACCCCTGCTACCACACCGATGGCCGGCCTCGCCACTGTCTGTCCGAGTTTATCAATGCTGCCTATGGAGTATCAGTGGACGCCAGGCACTCGGGACACGACTATGACAATAACATTACTTCTCTGACAGACCTTCATAATCCTCATAATCTGACCTGCTGGGTCGCCCCAGAGGGCTCAGACTCCAGAGAGTGGGTCCTGACGCTGCCTTTGGGTCGGCGCTTTGAGATCACATACATAAGTTTACAGTTTTGCCAACAAGGAGAGCCATCAGACCCCATCTCTATATCCATTCTCAAGTCCATGGACTTTGGGCGCACGTGGAAGCCCATGCAACACTACTCCAGTGACTGTCCCAGGGAGTTCAGCCTGCCCTCTCAGACTTCAGCTCTGACCAGGCATCAGGAGACAGAGCCCCTGTGCTCCGACCCACGCCCCCTTCAGAGGCAGCGGGGAGGCATGGTACTGGCCTTCCCCACTTTGGATGGGAGGCCATCCTCTCCTGACTTTGACTACAGCCCCACTCTGCAGGACTGGGTCACAGCCACTGACATAAGGATAGTCTTCCACAAAGTAACTAAAGATGAGAAGGGCACTTTTGAAATCAGCAAAGGCCCCCCGCCTCCGCGGTGGCATGATGGAGCTGAGGAGAACAGGAGGACTGGGGTTCTGCGGTGGAGACCGGGGTTCAGAGTGGATAAGATGAACATAGATAACACACTGGTGTTTTTTGACACTGACGCAAAAAGCTCTGAGATTCAGCCCAGAAACAAAGACAAACACGGGAGGAAGGGCCAGGACAAAGATGGGCACAATGTGACCAGTAAAGAAAACAGTGACACTTTTGACTTGTATTTGCAGACGTCCCCCAAGAAAGGGGGAAGAGGCAAAGGACGAGGTCGCAAGAAGGACAGCAATCCTTGCCCCAACAAGGACTGTGAGTGGACAGTTGAAGGGCGGGTCAGAGGCAACAAGGGGCGCGAACTGAGAAAGAGGCGCAATAACAACATCACCAGACAAAGTGTCAGGCATCTTCAGATGACCCCCTTCTCCACTGGAGCCGTCCGCATGTCTCTGTCGGACCTGCAGGTGGGGGGCAGGTGCAAGTGCAACGGTCACGCCTCCAAGTGTCGCCGTGATGACAGTGGGCGGGCAGTGTGTATATGTGAGCACCACACGGCAGGACCAGACTGTGATGTATGTGAGGACTTTTACTACGATCGACCTTGGCACCGAGCCACGCCCTCCAATCCCAACCCCTGTGTGGGTGAGTGCAACACATCTTCTCTATAACATGTAAAACAATGGTGAAGACTGCAGTTCAGCTTCAGTATGGTGTTGTGGCTGATGTAAATGAGTGACTTTAACGCTTCATGTTGCAGCCTGCGAGTGCAACGGTCACTCAAACAAGTGCCGCTTCAGCATGGAGGTGTTTCAGCAGTCGGGTCGGAAGAGTGGAGGGGTGTGTCAGAAGTGTCGGCACCACACGGCCGGACGCCACTGCCAGTACTGCCAGAACGGATACGCCCGCGACCACAGCAAGCCCCTGAACCACCGCAGGGTCTGCCAACGTAAGTCTCATGATGTGTCTTCTTTCGGTGAACTTTTCAGAACTTAATTATACGTTGAGGCCCAACACGACTGGAGCGCAACAGTCACACCCACCGTAAAACCTGGCCTGATTTCGGAAGTTAATATCCCTATCATCATTATTTAAATTAAAAGGAATTGTCTGAACTTGTTAGTCAGACGAGTGAAATAGGTCTGAACCTCCTTAGTGCACTGCTCTGTGAGGCACTTAGAGGCCAGTGACGCCCGGAGCAGACAGCTATTTGTGTTAGGGATACAGTATGTACACAGGGAACGCACGGCCCCCGCTGGGCTGACACCTGCAGCCCGTCATTACCGCACTTTGGCGTCTGCTGCGACCTTTGACTTTTGTCCTAAGTGACTGTGACACTGAAGCATGCTGGGAGTCTGGGAGCTGCACCGCGGGGCCTAATATATCCTCACTTAATGGGCCTCCTCTGGCACATGTGCGGGGATGAGAAAGCACAAGGCGAACTCTCCCTTTAGACGTTTGTGAGCGATTTTATACTTCATACTTCAATCCAGACCATATTGTCCCAGTCAGGCGTTTATTCCCTGGGCGCAGCGTTTTACAGAGTGGCCCGGTGAGAGGCAGTAGATCATGAGGGCTGGCGGCTTGTTTGGACTGGGGGCTGAGGATTTGTTTAAAGTCGGCTGGAGTGTGAACAGAGCTGCTGAAGAGGCCCTTCCTCTCGATCTGTCTTGCTTCATCGGGCCTCGCTCAGTGATAGTTGTGGTAAACGGAGGGATTTGAAGCACAAACACTGGGACACAGGCGAAGATTGTTTTACCGCAAAGCAAGTTAACAGAGTCGCAACTGTAGGTCGTGGTATTTCGGGCCGTAGATGATCCCTTCTCCTCTCCATTTTATCTGTCAGCCGAGAAAACCTCAAAACTGATGGAAATTTTAGTGGCGGATTATTTTTTCCTTGTTCTGATTTGTCTTCATTTTATTGTTAAATCCACTCCAAACAATGTTACTGAAACAGGATCCTGTAAATTAAAGGCCCTGTACCTAATCTTTCAAACTGTAGAGATTGTTGATTTTAAATAGTCAGCGGTCCATATGTTTTTCTAACTTTCCAAACATCTCATTTCTTCTCGGGGAAGGGTTTATAAGCGTGTTTTACAGCTTTCAGGGAGTGACCCAGTAATGTTTACATATCAGTCAGGCTAATTGTTTTCAGCATTGGTGCTACTTCAGGGTTTACAGTCGCTCCTAATATGCTGCACACACCACGAAGCATAACATTTGGTTTAACCCCTTTAAAAGGCATTATTACCATAGATGTACTCGCAGTTTGATTAAGGTCAGATAAATGGCACAGCCTTGGGTCTTGAGTTTTGAAAGTTTTTTTTTTTTATGTATACCAATGTGCACAATAAATGTACAAATTAGCTACATTATTTGTAGAATGTGATTTATAAAACAAAGGCTTCATGGCTAAATGGATGGAGAATGTGCACAGCAAGAAGGGTTAAAAATATATTTGTTTTGTAAAGAATAACTTCCCCGAGGTCCTTGTTCGCCCCTCTTAATGAGTGCTAAATACCTCTCTGTATCCCGTGTCATACAAGGGCAGTCTCAAGGACATTTTCTCAGCACGTTTGTGCAGTTGTGAGGGACTGCACCTGTGCCCTGTTCAATGGCCTTTTTCGATGCTCACATTTCCGATGTTTTTAATGTGATTTGTTCAGTTCAGTTTGAGCCGATAGAAAGACTCACACCTTTGAAAGGAAAATATTTTAATCCTGACCACATTTGCACACAACAGGCTTGTGCAGCTGTATCGAATAAAATTCCACAGCAATAAAATAGTTTTACACTTGCACACTGTTGAATGCCCCAAACAACACATTTTGTTTACCACACGCTAAAAGTTATAGGTTGTGTTCACGTGATGTCATCACCTCAAGAGCCCATAGTTTAAAGGTTATGTTTGTTGTGCTGCACATGAGACACGAGAAACACTTAATTGGGAAAAAAGGGTTAAAAAAAAGGCTTGACTAAAGTCCAAATACATGATGTTTTCCTGGTAATGGAATGAAAAGAGTCTCTTTACCTTCAGTGAATTCTAAATGTAGACATTTGTAAAAAAGACATTGTGCATCTAATTATAAAGCATTTTGTTTGTCACTCAAGAAGTAGCAGGCAAGTTGTTTTTTACATTACTGTGACAGTGCTCTAGAAAATTGTGAAACCTGCTTATAAACTCATCCCTTTATAGAATTAGGAGTTTTCCTAATATTGAACATTTGTGGTCTTATTCTATCATTCTGACGTGATAGTTGTCCGTTTCTCTTCTTACTTTGTTGCATAATTACGTACTTGCCAACACTGACAACGTTCAGCATTTGAGGATGCCCTGTTATGCGCTAACTTGTCCATTCGATCTCTTCCAGCTTGTCAGTGCCATCCTCTGGGGGCGGTGGGGCGTTGGTGTAACCAGACTTCGGGACAGTGTCTGTGCAGAGAAGGCGTGTCCGGGCTGAGGTGCAACCGCTGCGCTCCGGGATACAAACAGGGCAAGTCCCCTCTGCGGCCCTGCATAAGTGAGTGATACGAAATCCAGTTTATTTTTTACCCTTGAATTTGAGGAATCCATGGGGGGGAAGCATCTGAGCATGACACGAGTCTTGAAAAGGGTTCGAGTGGTTTTGTCTTCACAACATTCACTCATAATGTCATTGGAAGGTGATCCTTGTTGTTTCAATTACATATCAGACGAGTGCGGAGTCGTACCAAAGTGACCTCTCTCAATGTCAATTTATCTGAGGCCTAAATGGATTAAACCAATTGCAAAATCTCATGCCTTTCATTAATCAATTTGGGCCATATTTGTCTGGATTCATCCATTAGCCTGTAGCCATTTTATCATCCTTAGTGACCGTTTCCATAGCAGTGTAATACAAGCTGCCCACTACAGGAGGACACCACATACATCATTGTCAGATCCCGCATATTGTTTTTGCATTATATTTTAAATTATAATATATTGCATATTTTAGAAGTTTCTCCAGAATGCTGATGCCGATCCGCGCGTCACTTTTTGAGTCAATAACCACCCGGACACTGACGCTTTTAGCCCCAATCCGGTTACATCAGGAGTCCGCGCACACCTGCCGTCCAGCTCAAAAACCTCTCCGCCCGACCTAGGGGTATAGACCCATAACTCATCCAGCGAAAGGAGCGCGTGAAAGAAAACCTTGTTTGTTTTTACTGCCAGACCATCCCAGGCTATGTATAGTGCCCCTAACCCCACTCCCCTCCTTCACAGACCCCCCGGCCCAGACGCCTCGCATCCCGCTCTCCTCCCATCAAACGCACCCAAAGGCACGCTGAACTAAAGTTAGCACCGTGGGCATTTATCTCCACCTTCAGCAGCGTCGAGTGAGCGAAATCAAGTGTTAATAAACTGGGAATGTGTAAACAAGAAGTTTGCGTCTTTCGTTAAAGGTGCATTATGCAACTTTTTATGTGGGGAAAAAAGTTGATATTTTTGCGTATTTGACCTTGTAGTGACTATAGTGGCTGTATGAGTGGTCAGCATGGCGTATTTACCTTCTATCACAGTGGTCTCTAGGATGCTCCAGGATCAATTGTTTGGAAGGTTTTCACGGCTGACGGAGCCTCTCACCAGAAAACCTACAAAACAATTGATGCTGGAGCGTTGTAGAGACACCGTGATTGAAAGTAAAGGCGCCATGCTGACCACTCATACAACCACTGGGTCAAAAACACACAAATATCAACTTTTTTTTCACATAAAAGTTGCATAATGCACCTTTAAAGAACACATTACTTAAAGCCACATAGCGGAACATTCCATATTTTTGCCATGTGCGATCAAAATAAAGAATTTGGACAATGAGCAAATGTAATAAACCTCTTTTTTGACTAAATGTAAATGAGATGGTGATGTCCCACTCCTAGCAAATTTACAAGTCAGATTTAGATTTATTTGGTGAAATTCTGAAATGTTGTGCAGTATGGCTTTAAAGATGTTTTTAGTTATAGTTCCAAGCCTATGTAAATCATCAATTACAGCGTTTCCATGCAGGTCAATGTAGCCATAACCAATTTAGGTCAATATATTTATAGGTAAGTTCCCTTAATGGGTCAGTGCCTTGATTCTTTCACACTGACGTCCCAGATAAACTGTAGATGTACAATAAAACGCAGGCCGCCGCTTCCTGTGCTTTGAAGGAGGGGGCAGCTGGGTGCGAGTGTAGGGTGTCAGTGGCTCGTTTTTGTCAGTGCAGACAGCACCGGGCTCTGAGCTGGTTATATACGACTCGATGTCACACACACACTTTTACAAGACGCCTGGATAATGTATGTTTAAGCCAAGTTGTTAATTTCCCGGCCCCAAAAACGCAACATTACCAGCTTCGGTGCAATGTCGTAGATAAAAACCATCCAACAAGTAAAGCCTGACCTTATTAAAGAGGCATAAAGTTTGCGACGGTGAGTGTTCGGGGGCTATAAAACGGCCACACACACGGTGACGTTTTGACGATCTTCTGCAGAGACATGCCTCACGCACCATGAAGGCACTTAGGCATAGCACGGATAACAGGGGCCAACAACCTGCCGCTGCGCTGTCACCTGTCTCACCGTCTGTTTGTGTTTGCAGGGATCCAAGAGGTCGCACCCACGCCACAGTACCAGTCACAGTACAGCATAGGTAAGGCGGCTTCACCTAGACTCACATTTTATTTCTTTAGCATCTTCCCTCAGATAATTTTACTGGGGTTGGGGGGTTGCTGAGTAAGTGAATGACAAAATAACTGCATATACATTACATACTATATTTTTGACACATTTTATTAAACTCTTGTCCATAATATAACACATAATCAGAAAAGCACACTGGATAAAAGACTAAACTATTTTAAAATAAGTCCCAATAATAATGTATAGATGAATATATTAATGTTGTTGTTTTTTCTTGGTGCACAGTCATGTGTTGCAGCAGTAGCTAACCACTCCCTCCTAGTGGTAGTTGTAGGAATGTCACACCTGCTGCACTGGGGGTCATCTGTTAGTCACAGGATACTGTGATGACAAATACAAGCGGCCATATTGTAATTAGGGGCAAAGACATGAGCTGATATATGCCACTATGAAACCACTGGCCTCATTTACTGCATTCTCTCTCTCTAATTGTGTGTCGCAGCTGAGGAGTGTGTGTCGTACTGCCAGCCCTCACTCCACAAAGTCCGGATGAATTTGGAGACCTATTGTCTCAAGGACTATGGTGGGTGGCAGATATTTATAACTGTCTTTTTAAAGCCTCTGTTGTTTTACTTGATCTGTCACACACTAAAGCTATTCTGTGTTTTTTACCCTGGCAGTTCTGAAGGCGCATGTGCGAGGGATGGAGCGCTCCGGGCCCTGGTGGCAGTTCTCCATCTCAGTCCAGACGGTCTTCCGTGAGGGGTCTACCTCTCGGGTACGCAGGGGCTCCCAGTCTCTGTGGGTCCCGGACCGTGACCTGAGCTGCGGCTGCCCAGCGCTGCACGTGGGCCGGACGTTCCTCCTGATCGGGGCAGAGGAGGGCGAGAGGGGCTGGGGGCCCGAGGAGAGGCGGCTGGTGGCCGACCGCTCCACTCAGGCTCTTCAGTGGAGAGACCACTGGAACCCCAAACTCAGGGGCTTCAGGGGCCAGGACAAGAGGGGGCGCTGTCCTCCTAAATCCGCCGGCGGCCAGCGTCACAGCGGGCCGTTACAGAAGGAGACAGAGTATATCCCCCCTCACCTGCTCACAGACTCTAAGGTGCACAGTGAGAGAGAGGAGGTGGAGAGCTCAGCAGAGACACAAACAGAGCCAACGTCAGCCGCCCCCTACACCCTGGTCTGCTCCACACACACACCCCTATAGCACAGTTATAAAACTGTCATCCACAGAGACACTGGGCAGCAGCGTAATGCAGCTCACATCTACCTAATGTGATAAAAGTGCAATTATGTTTCGCAGCAATGTAATGTGATTTTTGTAATATTTTGTACGTTATGGTTTCAATTGTAGGAAAAAATGTTGCAATACAGAAACATGTAAATTAATTTTTAATTTTAATTCCCGACTGGGGGAATTTTTTGTTTGTTTTAATATCTAAAAAAAACAACGGCTAGTTTAGCGACACAGCTGAAGCCAAATAATATTTAACATTTTTTCCTTCCACCCAACGATATTTGTGTAAAGTGACACTATCGCCGGCTCCACACTGAGAGAAGTGTGCAGGAATCCTCCGATACAGATCTAAAAACCTCAGTCCAGCCTCCCATCAGGACTTCTATTTCCACTTGGGCCGAAGTAACGTCACTGCCCAGGGGAAACGGG
This sequence comes from Gobius niger, assembly GCF_951799975.1. Classification (NCBI taxonomy): domain Eukaryota; kingdom Metazoa; phylum Chordata; class Actinopteri; order Gobiiformes; family Gobiidae; genus Gobius; species Gobius niger. The sequence goes on from NC_136872.1 coordinate 11,454,050, forward strand.
GGCTCCATTAAAACAGATGGGCCCGCTCCTATTTGTGCAGCCGCCATGTTGTTTGGGTAGCTGCCCTGTCGGCGACTGGCTCCGAGGAAACCTGAGAGTGAAAATAAAAGGAGAAAAATAGAGGTGCTGACTGATGGGCCTCTCTGTGGGACTGGACATGGGTTTGCTCAGGACCTGTGTTCCTATATCCACACAGGGGCCACATGACCTTTAAGAGAAGCAATACTTTTTGTTCAGTGTATAATGTTTTTTGTGCTCTATTTATTTTTAATAAAAAGGTGACATTTAAATATTGGTATTTTGTGACACATTCTATAACATTGAATTATCTTTTGTTTTGATGTTTTTCAGACAATATGTGGGACTTGCAAGATGTGCGTTACAAATTCATCCAAAAATATACCTGCAAAATATTATCATGAAAGCTACAATACCACATTCTGTATCTAATGAATTGTGAATTACTTTTACCCCACTGGCCACAGTCCACTGGTGCTGACATCCCTCTGTGTGCGAGGTGCGGAGAGGCTGAAGGGCAAAGAGGTAAGAGGCGCAAGGCCGAGGGGGCAGAGCTGTGCGCGGAGTACAAGCTCGGTCATGTCCCAGGCACCTGCTGCTGTCACAGGAAGCACCTGTCAGCAGCCGTCTCCTCCACACCGCTCCTGTCGACATCAGCTCTGATCCTCAAACACACACTTACACACACACTAACAGACAACTTAAGCCCGCGCAAAGTCTTAGGGCGCACTGCAGATGTGGCATCGCAAAAAACCCACAACTCTCTCTACTGTGGAGCAAACTGTTTCAACGACTTCTCTGCAAAATGTGTGGTATTTAACAACCTGCCGGGGTGCGTTTTTACGAGAGGTGAGTCCACAGTCAAAGTTCAACGAGGATTCTTCCCCAGGACAATACTTTTCACTTCACAGCCATCTCTCTCAATCCTGTTTCTAATACAACGATCGTGACTGGCGGCTCTAAGTGCAGTTCCCAAGTCCAAGTTCACCCTGGCCCTGTTTCTGCCTGCACACTCTGAGAGCTTCTGTTAACCTGAGAGCTACAGGGTCAATCCTTGTGATCCTGGGCCTTGCATGCCTTCCATACAGACACGCCGCCGACACCGCAACCCGACTCCCGGCCAGATTACGGCTAATCAAGCATGGCACTGGTCCGAGCGCGACACCGCGACGCACGCACAGAGATACACAGGCTGGATCAACTTAGACTTCAGGACATGTGAAAAAATAGTACAAATGCAGGCTTTACACTAAAAGGGACTTTGCACAATGTTGTACAGCACAATTATTAGGCGCTTCTAAACAAACTTTAAGCTCCGGATCTGGAGATGTCCCAGAGAACAGCCCACTACTCCGGAATAGCCCAATGAAGACAATAACGTATCTGCTATCCTTAACCCTTCATAGGGCACTCATTGAAATACTTTGAAATAAATCATTTCAAATTAAGAGTGTTATTGAGGGGCACAACACAAGTTTAGTTCTGTTTCAACATAAAAAAAAACAAAAACATTTTCATGCAGAAAATCAATGTGGGCGAAGTTACCATATTTGGCTCCTGGCCCTTAAATGGTAAAAAAATAAATAATACAAAAGGTATATATAAAATACATAAAAAGTACTTGCAGGTCTTGGGTGGGGCTGGTATTCAGGAGACATTGTGCTTTGTGACATTGGTATTTGAAAGATCACACCAGTTTTTCTAATGTGTGCGGAGTCAGTCACCTCCAATATTGTTTGCTAAAAAAAAAATACAAAAAAATGTCCTTTGGCAACATAAAAACATAGTCTTAGGGTTTACTGTTTGTTTTTTTTGTCAAGAAAATACTGTAAGTATGAATAATAGGTGCAACGGGCATGTCCAAATAAGGACAGAACTAATTAACTTTAGGTTTAAGTGAACAGGGCATATGATCAAATATGGTGCCTGCCTTTTTCATGCTGTAATTTCACTTATTTCATTACGTCCTCTAAAACCAACACATATGTCATCACTTAGCACAGTTATTCACCAACGTACCATGGTTAGTTTTCAAGTTATATAAAGAAATGTACCATGAATTTAGCCAGACTTGGGTCTTTTTCAGACTTCAGAGAAAGCAGAGGAAGTTGAGAGCACAAACGGTCTCTGCTGATTGGTCAAATGCCACAGTAGTGGGATCAGTGATGTAGGGTGATCTCTTCTGATTGGCTGAGTGAGGACTACATGCTTCCTTTCCTTACTGATGTGCAGCAGGGAGGCCGAATGTAAAGTGTGCAGAAAACAACCATTAATATTTCACACTAGCAACAGGTGTCGCCTCTCTTCAAGTTCACTCTCAGGCCATGCGTGTCTGAAATGAAAATACCTTTTTCTTTTCTTTGTAGTTACTGAACGGGACCCCATTTCGACAGCCACACATTTGACCCCCTGTGATTTACGGCAAAGGAGACCTGACCCTTTTTAACACTTGTCATGAAAGCTACGGCATCCACACTGTGCACCTTTTTCTATCTGACTTATAATAGCGCCAGTCTAGCGTCCGGGATAAGGGATCAAAAAGTCGAGGCTGGTTTTGCGGGGTAGGGGGGCGAAAGGTCAGAGGTAACAGGAACCCAGCGTGCCCAGGTGGTGCGCTCAAAACGTGCCATGTGTGATGTGGCCGGGTCGGTCACGGGCAGCTTGTGTGTGTTTTGGTTTCCAATATGGCGCGTGACTTTACGGCCGGTGCATTTTGTGTTGAACTGAGGCTAGTTGGATCTGAACCAGAACTGATTAGATTTCAAGCTCTGGGAGGCGGCCCTTGACCTTTTTACAACATCTGCGGCCCTGACGTCTGCAATCCCACTCCATCACTTCAGCAAAATACTGTGTACCACGAAGAAGCCACCTTTATAAGATTTATAAGCTTTTAATATTTTCTATCATTACTTGTTTTAACAGCAACATCTTTATTTTATTATAAACAATTAATGTGAGCAAAAATAAGAAACTATACATTTCCATCTACACTTAAAAAACATTTGCAGTGGACAGTATCAAAATGCAGAGTTCTTTTGATCTGTCATTGATCAGAAGTCTGATGACGAACATATATTCATCAACTGACCCGCAACCCACTGAAAATGTTCAGCCGAGCCACTTTGGGCTGCGACCCACCGGTTGAGAACCAGTGGTTTAGATGTCTCACAGAGAATGTCCATCCATGCCACTGTTGGTGGTCTCACAAGTGGGTGGTCTCATCTTCCTCAGCGTCTGCGTCATGTGGCAGCGAGATCTGGGCTTCGGACAGAGAGCTGCACTGCAGGTAGCAGAAAACCACTTGGACCTGAACACATTTAGGGCACACATGCAGTCGATGTCTGGACATTCAGTCCCACACATATACAAGACATGTAGGCGTCATAATACAACAGTCTGGTCGCTAAGGTGAAGATTTCCAACACATTTCCCGGCCTATTCTATTTGTTTTTGTGCAGAACTAACCTGTACAACCACCTCCTGAGAGATGTCCACTCTAGGACCGCCACTCCCTGCACCGGCCTCCGGGGGGCGTAAGAGGCTTGGCCCGAACACTGTGGCTAAGTTTAACAGAGACATTTTGTTGACTTCTTCTCTTGCAGAAACCCTGAGGAAACAAAGCAAAGCACATCAATGAAACCAGCGTGGTCCATTTGACAGCGACATGATTTAAGGGTGACTCAGACCGTCGGAGGTGGTGCAAGAGGAAGAGGAAGGTGTTGCGATTGGCGTCCGGACAGGACTGCAGCACTGACAGCAGCGAGGAGAGCTGTTCATGTTTGTCCGTCATGTCTGTGCAGAGGATGATGGTCAAAATGTATTTACAAATGCACAAAATACTATGAAAGAAACTGGTCAGTGAGGGGCCTTCTGTGTGGAGTTTGCTTGCTCTCCCAGTGTTTGTGTTTTTCTACTAAAAACAAATAAAATAGGGTCTAGACAGAGCCAGTTCACCACAGCCAATTCTTACGAGAACTTTTTCCTGTCTTCTAATCTAGATTGTTTACATGAATTTACGCTGATTAACAAAGCCATGTGCTCAGTTGCAAGTACTACATAAAATCAGCACTATATTTTACTGCATGTTAGAAGCTAATTGTATTATTATGGCGCAAATCTCATATTATTAATTCTATTTTGTATGTGTGTAAATGCTTAATAAATCTGGCCCTTAGTCTTACCAAGTGTACGGACCAAACTCTGAAACAGCTCCGGCGGCAAAAGCGGCTCTGGTAACTCTCTGAAGTAGAGCTTGAGTACCCCAGACACTGCATTGACTTCTGCAGTCCTCAGTCGGGTGACAGCTTCACACCGATCTGTGTCCAAATAAGGTACATGTTCCTTTAAAGGGACTATACAGAGTTTAAACATGTTAAAATTCTAGATTTTCCTCCCCCTACATGTTCCAGCCATGACCTGTTCACCACAACTGCCTCTAACATCATGAACTGTCACTCACAAAGGTGTTAATTCGGGTCCGAAGTGCCGTCATGCACAAGCTTAATATAGAAGGTGCAGTTACACATATGACCTGAGATGGCAGTAGTGAGTATAAAATGGCTAACTTGCATCTAGCCCCTTTAATGGGATATTAGCAAAAGGAAACTTACTACTATCAAACGCAGACTTGAGCGCATTTACGTTGCCAGTGGATCCTGAGATCCTGTAGATCCCAACTTCATCCATCCCACGCCTTTCGATTTCCTCCACGCAGCATCGGACCACGAGGGGAACCAGCACTCCCTCCTGTCTGCCGCAAAACAGAAAGCAAAAAAACTCCAAAGGGAACTGAAACCCTTTATGAATGCTACATATTACTAAGACAATGGCTCAAAGAGGAAGTCGGCTGTGAATGGGTTTTTGAGAGACTTACTGGGCCACGGTTTGTATGGGAACGCCAAACACAGGCTGCTGCTGCTGCGGGCCGGGGCGGGGAGGGTCAGGCGGGTGCGGCGTGTACTTCAGAGAGAGATGCACATCGACTTCTTGACCAAGATTTAAAGACTGTCTTCTCCAGCGATTACAGAGAAAATCAGGGTTCAACTGAAGATACGAAAAGCTTTATTATCCAGGGCAAAAGTGTGATGGCTTGGTCGGTATGTTCTTTACGTGCGTTATTGTACCGTGAGAGAAGTCCTCCCGAGCACAGCACTGTCCACTCCGTCCGACTGGGCCACACACATCGCTCTCATGTGCCTCGCTCCGTCCACCTGGAAGTACAGCTCCTGTTCCAAACAAAGGGGAGACTGCTATGACACCCATGTCCCGGGCTTTCGGTCGGAGCTACCAGTTGGATTTAGGGCCGATTTTATCACTGCCGGTGGTGTTTAAAGGATTTACACTCAGAGATCAGATACTGTCTAGACGAGTTATAGCGTGGGGTTTACAGACACTGCTTTTTTTCCACGCGGGACACAATCTTTTGACTATAGAGACTATAAAGACAATGCATTACTCAAACTTTTCACACCATACCTCGTGAATTATCAGCGATTCACTAACCTGTTCCCAATGTGGGCTCAGGGTGTGGACCGATGAGTGCGTCTGTGCTCGCTTTTCATAGAAGTCAAATCCATCAAGTTCCAGACAAACAAACACACCTGAAATGCAAAGCAATCTGCCCTTGATACACTTACAAAGAAAACTTAAAAAGTAGAGAAAAGAGGAAAACAAACGTACAAGCCGGTTGCTGCAGACCGCTGGCAGAGTGCACGACCACAGCCAAAGTCCCACACAAGACCTCCCCCTTCCCTGCAGACAAGGATTACCAAAACATGACAGAAACAGACCAGGGGTGAACATTAACTGGGGATAGAGTGTGGAGATCAGAGGGTAACATGATGAGAGGGTTTAAGGGGCAGGATGTGTGTCTGAGGACTATAGAGGGAACCAACGCACCACTGATGCTACTACTGCTGCTGTGCAGGGGCAGTTGCTGGGTCATCCTCAGCTTCACGCAGGCGCTGGTCAGAGTGAGCAGGTCTGGAGGAACAGTCTCTATATCTGCAAAAGAGCAGGTGATGTTAGATTGCTGCAAACTGCACTATTTTTATCACACAGTACATGTCTGGTAAGTCTAAGCAGAAGTGGAAGAATGTGTCATGAGTATTTCCCAAGGACCATTAATATCCGATAGTATGAAAGCACTAACGGAGTCAATTAAAATGACTGTGTGTGTGACACTTGGATCATTTTTATTCTAAAGAGGAAACTCTCCCCATCAAGTGTCATACACAGAACATACTGTACTTCAGACCCAGCAATGACATTTGCCTTCTGCTGCTATGCTGAGAGGTCATTTGCATAACCATCATAATCTTGCATTCAAATAAAAATAGCACAAAAATAGCACAAATAACAAAGGCTGCAGTTATGTATGAAATGAAATATACATTTGTATTTGCAAACTTTAATGTACCTGAGGGAAATTTCACTTCTGCATTTGGAAAGTGTGAAGAAAGAAGATCCGCACAGCTTACTTTGCTCCCAAGCAAAAAAATGTATTGTTGCATATACCTAGGTGACGTTTCGGGCGAGGGCCAAGACTTCTGCATTTGGCCCATCCTTCAACAAGTGACTCAAATCTAAGCTCAATTGACTCTACCAACGCCGCCCAAGAACTGACTTCCTGTTTCGATCCAGCACGCCAAAATAAAAGCACACAGCTCGAATATAATGAAATACCCACATTTTAAGTGTTTTGTCTGTTAATAGTGAAGCAGATAGAAAGTCGAACTAATGAACTACTGAACTAATGAATAAGATGGTGCTTTTATTATTTATTATGGTGGATGTTAGAAGTGACAGTCTATACATTTAAATGTTTCAAGAAGTGCAATAGATTGTGTATAATTGACTGCCTGGGCCTGCAATTTGAGGAAACAGAAGTAATACTAAATAATTCCTTTTTTATTTAAAGCTCCTCCCTTTGCTGTTTTCAAAAACGAATTAGAATCCCCAGTGGCATCACTGACCAATGAGACAAGCTGTCCAGTGAACCGGCCTGTCAGGAGGGAGGGGCAAGGGAGCTTGATGGTTTACTTTCAAAATCATTTTCTCCCTTTCCTCATTTTGCAAACTAGCAGTGGCTTTCAGGTCCAATCAGGAGGAAGGGGCGGGACGTGATTGTTGACTTTTGAAATCTGTCACTCTCTGCTCATCATCAACACATCATGCATTTGTAATACTCACTTTCTTTGGTGAGTTTGTGAATGGCTTCCCTCCAGACTTCAAGCTCATATAACGAAGCCAACAAAGTGTGAATCTGGAGTGGACAAAGCGAGACATTAGTTTGTTCAACACAGCTCTTCTAAGACACCATCATCATCATCATCATCATCACCTTTCCACTGGGGCTGTGCAGTTCTAGTCTGTACACAGGGTCATGTGTGAGTAACAGCAACTCCATCTGCTCCAGTTTCTTCAAGCTGCGAGCCTTGGATCCCTTCTGCAGTGCACACTACATGGTTCAACATGTGAATACTTTTATGAAATCACTGTACATGTGGAGATGCCCCTACCACATGAAGCTGCAGCTGCTTATTGAGTTGATACATTTTGGTCCGTATTGTGTGCAAACGGAGCTGCGCCTCAGGAGTCCGGTCCCGTGAGAAGCACCGCAGCTTGAGCCCAGCGAGGGGGAGATACCAAGAGAACCTGTACTGGTCCTGCTTTCTGAAAAGAGAACAGCAGCAAATACACACGCAGTTCTATAAATGAAAAAAAAACAAAAACCACATCCGTCGTGGGTTACCCTTTGGTCGCAGGCTTGACTCTGGTGCACAACAGGAGGTCTGTGTACAGGAAGAGGTGACGCAGGCAGCGCACGCCATCGCTCTCATCCACCAAGAAGCCATCGCGGATCAGCCGACGTCTCTGGAGAGAAAACACAAAACACCGTCTGTGATGATAATAGAAATTAACCTCTTAACCCCCGCCTGAACCGAGCACATTTTCTCCAGTTTGGCTTTCTTCGAATCTAAAAACTTCTTAAAATAAGTGTCGACGAAAATGAAAATACAAAAGAAAAGCTACAAAAATGCAACAAAGAAGCGACAAAAACACTATTAAAAAGCGCCAAAAACACGACTAAAAGTGACAAAAAAAAGGGGGATGAAAACATGATGAAAAAAGCGTCAAAAAGCAAGGAGAAAAAGCGATGAAGAAAGCAACAGAAATGACAAAAAAAAGACAAAAAAACCTACGGAAAAAAAGACAAAAACACGATTAAAAAGCGGCACAAACACAACAAAAAAGCGTCGAAAAAAAGGGGGAAAAAGAGACTAAAGCACGAGAAAAACGCTTCACAAATGTGACGAAAACAAGGCAACAAAAAAGTCGCTATCAGTTTTGTAGGTCTTAGCTTTCAAATGGGGCGTTACTCTGGAGCTTCTTGACTGGAAGCTCCAGTCAAGAAGCTTTTAGATTTGGGTAAAACTGAACAGGAGAAAATGCGGGGTTAAGAGGTTAACTAATGCAATGAATTCTACAATAGGTTTATGGTAATATCTTTTTAATTAAAGGGTCTTTTCACATGAAACATAAAGTTTGGCAAAGTTTGGCATCTTCTCTGTCAGGTCAAGTGAATTTAGGCGACATTAATTTGTTTATATCAAGGTATATGCATTTCATGTTAATATGTCTGTTTGGGATAAGTTCTGGACATGGAGGGCAGGAGTAACAAAGGTCCCGTGTTCGTCTTACCATATCGTGAGTGAGCGTGACCCCTCGTTTGCCCTGTGAACTCTCATTGACCCCGGACAGAAAACTGCGGGACAGCCTGAGGGCTTCTTGCAGGGCGCCGTAATCCCGGTGCTGCTCAGGCGTGGTTTTTAAGAGGTCCTATAAACACATAAGATTAAAAGTCATGTTTGTGTCACCCTGAGATAAGTCAGGCAGCAACAGAAGGGAGAGACTTTTGGATTTATAGAGCAGGAAAAGTCACGTAAATTGCCTCACACGTAACACCAGAATGGTCTTGGTGACTCTCTCCAAAGGTTTGTACAGTAGAGCTGCAAAGTTCAAAACACTCGTCAGAATTGAGTCGTTTTCCCAAAGATAAATACTAAGAATGTCACCTTCGAAAGTGTATCTGGTGCAACATTTTGGCGAGCCATTGCTATTGCACATCATGCTCTGGAAGAGACAGAATGATGGTGAGAAATGTGGGTCAGTGACGTGAAGGAGGCGTGAACAGAGCGGGGTACCTCTGCCAGAGTCCGGAAGCGAGGGTCGGCCTGCGTGCACTTCCTCACCACTTTAATCGCGTCTTTATAGTTTTCGATGAAACCTCCGTAGATGCCAATCTGGTTAACCTACAACGACACGCGGCACCTATTTCATATAAACAAGCAATTTCGACAAATATGCTTTTTTATTTACACATTCAATCTAACTTTTTAGATAGATATATAGATCTGGTCAGTGAGAAAAGCTTGAGAATTACTGAGATGAAAGGATATTATTTGTAATTAACAGCAAATATACTGTGCGTAATGTTGTGTGATCTGTACAGAGAACAAAGCGCTCACTAGTTTCAGAAAGAGGTCTCCCACAGTCAGCTGGAAGCCCCTTTGTTTAGCGTCTTCCTCCACCCCAGAGCTGTTGATTCTGTTCGGGGCCGGGGGCTGTTCATGGCTGGGGTAAGTGTCAGCGTAATGACTAAGCCGGGCTTTGAAGCCTGAGTAGAAGCTCTGGTGCAGGTCTCGGAGCTCGGGGACCTGGTAGAACACTGTCTGGACCTGCTGACTGGAAAGGACCGGCTGGGACGTCCCAGCTGCAGCTCGGAGAGCCTTCATGGGCTGTGAACAACATGTGGGAAACACACAGCTGTGAAAACGGAAATGAAGGTGATGCTAACACATGCTGGTGTGAGGACAGCGCGATAAAAATAAGACAATAGTGAAACAAGGTCAAATGTTATAACTACTATTACACAGTTTTCGAACTAAAGCATTTCTAAAACATATCATTGCTGTTTGTGTGTGAGTGTTAAAAGTATTTTCCACATAGATTTCTTTCTTTCTGCTTTCAAATGCATTATCTTTCCTTCCTGAGAGAGACTTGTGAGAGCATTTCCAAGCTAAAACACCATTTGTAAGAAAAAAAACATATATACAATAACAATATATGTTGTTGTCTATAGCTGTCTATAGGTAGTTTTGCACTTTTTTGACAGTTTAAGCCAACAGACCATGGAATATTTTCAACATCTTTCCTCTGTTACCGCTGACTTCTGTTCAAATTCAAAAGCAGGATATTGTGTGTTTTATCACATCAAAAAGGGGAAGCTGATAGTAACCACTTGTGGTTTCAAATGGCACGGCAGGCCAGTCTTGCACATGCTCGGCGCCATCACAAAAGCAACAAACAAACAAACAAACAAACAAACACATTTGAATACGCACCATGAGCAGAATCTCCAGTTCATTTAGATAAACCTCCTCACTCTGTAGGACGCCTTTAAGGACCACCAGTCTCCTCTCCAACATCTCCCTTTCACTGCACATGGTCTGGAACAAACAGGGACTTTGAAGGTATCACCGCACAGTATCGAGACAGACTGACAGACTCATTTCCTTACTGGTGTGTCTGGAAGGTCCAAATTAGTGAGAAGAGGAGAGAGAGGGACAACTTCTTCATGGAACACATCCTCCTCCAGGGCATCAGGCTCAGCTTCCACTGCAACTGAGAAGAGTGTGATAACAGCACTTTGAAATCATTTTACTCAAGTAGATGTAAAGTACAACAAATCGACTAATAAGTATAAACAGCATCTTACTCGACACAAGTTGAGTCTTCAGATAATCCTGTGCCTCCTGGAACACGTCCATGATTAACCCATGCACACACAACAGTGAACACACTTTAAAAAAAAAAAGCTTCCCCTTTGTTGAGATAAAGAGGCCAGTGCGGCTTCCTGTCAACAATATACTATGCACTCACGCCTGCTTTAGGCCGAGCACAACAAAACAAAAAGAAGTGTCCTAAAGTCGGCCCAACTGCACACAATCCATGGACAATCCGGGGTCAAGAAAGAATGCTTCAATTTTCTGAGCGTCTTTCAAGAAACGGTGCAATCCGTGTTTTGGTATTGTTGGTGTTTTAGTGACATCTAGCGAGAAGTTGGTCAAATTGCATTTCAACATTCTGCAGAGGCGACTTCCTGACAATAATGTCACATCACCACATCATTTCTTTCTTTTAAAACAGTCCAAATACAAACAGGTGCTCGGCATATATCTAGAAAATCATGAAAAAGTTGATTTAAATTCAGTAATTCCATTCAAAAAGGGAAACTTGTATTTTATATCCACAAAGACTGATATTTCAAGTGTTTATTTCTTTTTTTTTTATGTTCTTTTTTTTTATGTTGTGTTATTGTTGGGTGCACCTTCCTCTTCACAAGGTTAAGGTCAGGCGAGTTTGCTGGCCAATCAAGAACAGGGACACCATGGTCCTTAAACCAGGCACTGGTAGCTTTAGGTGGTGCCAAGTCTTGTTGGAAAATGAAATCTGCATCTCCATAGAGTTGGTCAGCAGCAGGAAGCATGAAGCGCTCTAAAACGTCTTGGTAGACGGCTGTGTTGACCCTCAGAAAACACACTGGACCAACACTAGATGACATGGCACCCCAAACCATCACTGACTGTAGAAACTTCACACCGGACTTCAAGCAATGTGGATTATGTGCCTCTCCGCTCTTCCTCCAGACTCTTGGAAAATGTACTTTCATCAGAGAACATAACTTTGGACCGCTCAGCAGCAGTCCAGTCCTTGTACGTCTGTGCGTGGTGGTTATGGAAGCACTGACTCCAGCTGCTGTCCACTCTTTGTGAATCTTGGGTTTTGTTTCACAACCCTCTCCAGGGCGCGGTTATCCCTTTTACTTGTACTCTTTTTTCTACCACATCTTTTCCTTCCCTTCGCCTCTCTATTAACCTCTTAACCCCCACCTTAACCAACTGCAATCTAAAAGCTTCTTGACTGGAGTTCACAGCCTATAGGCCAAAGTAGTGCCTCATTTGAAAGCTAAGACCTACATAACAGATTTTTTTCCTTGCTTTGATGCCGTGTTGTCGTCACTTTTGGCTTGATTTTTTTTCTCCATAGCATTTTTGCCATTTTTTTGTGGCTTTATTGTGGCTTTTTTGTCATTCTTTTGTTCACCATGATAAGAAGCCTCCGAATTGGGCTGTCGGTTAGGATGGAGTTAGGGAAAGGAGTCTGTATGCTAATTATCATGGCATGTAGCCACTCCTCCAGTTTGGGGGTCACCAGTGCTTAATTTGATCCCCCGTTTGGGGGAACGCATTCCCCCAATTCAATTTTTTTTAGGGTAAAGGATCCGGGAAATATTTAGGAGGATCCGGCAAAAAATTTATCTGATATAATGGTGTCTAATGAGAGTGTTCCGGCAAATGTTTTGGCCTGTTCCCCCAATCCATCATATCAGACCAAAAGTGTTCCTGAAAAAACTCATTTACAAATTAAGCACTGGGGGTCACTTTTCCTGATGTAGAAGTCTCTTGGTATTGCTATGTCGACCACAACGACTTTCCTCTGTTCTTTGTCCACCACCTCAATGTCCGGTTGGTTCGCCGTTACCATTCTGTCCGTCCGCATCTGGAAGTCCCACAGGAGTTTGGCTCAGTCATTCCCTACCACCTTTGGAGGTGTTTCCCACTTTGACCTTGGGGTTTCCAGCCCTGCATGAGTCAAACTTTATAATAGTGACAAAATACATATTAAAGTTACCACCGCACTTTCACAAGTCACCGGGGCTTGCAACACATTTTACAATGTTGCGCAAGTTTTGCTTGATCGCAAGGCAATTTTTCCGTTGAGATGCCGCCTGAGCCTCCCAAAATTATGTACACATAGTAGCATTGTCCATAATATAAATAGGGGGTTTCTAGCACAGATTTAAACTTTTGTAAAAAGAAAAAAAAAAAAAAAAAAAAAAAACATCATCTTGGGAGCCACAGGAGTTGCATCTGGATCGTTATTTAGCTATAAAGTTGTTGTAATTCTTTGTCCAGTCAAAAAAGTACATTGTGAGTCTCTGTAAGCCCCCAAGCAGCTTCTAGAGCAGATGCGAGACATTACATGACATCAATGAGGGGGTGGCAAGACCTCTACTAGGGGTGGCATCTGCTTCCTCTAGATCCTCCCCTGCATGTCACTTTTTATCATCGTCTATGTGGCTTCATATCATTATTGTGGTTCATTAAAGTCATTAAGTCATTAAAGTCAGTGACTGTTTTTGTCGTCCAATATGGGTGATGTAGCTTTATGACACATCTGTTGAGATAAATTAACGCCAAAGGGAAATGTGATGGATTATTTGGATTTTTCTTTATTTTCCTCCTTCAATGTCTTCATTTTGACACTATGTTGTTGCACACGCAATACAGTTGGTGGCGGCATGCGCTTTTGTTTGGCCTGCAGTCCGCCAATAACCTTAAAGAGGTAGTAAAGAAGTAAAGAAACAGCAGTCGGTGATGTCACTTCCTGTGTTTTCCGCCCTGGGTAAGGACGGTCGCACTGGGAAAATGCTGCTGAAGCAAAGGTTCACTAACTGCATCGGGATCTAACAGTTGACCCCATGAAAGGTTAAGGATTAAGCTAGGATTAGGACATAGAGGCTATAATTTGATGGTTTCGGATGCAGCCAGCCTCTTTGGCAATTCTCTACTTGCACATGACCCATAATGCTTTGCGCCTTGGGGGGTGGCTACGAGCTGGAGGCCTCTGAGTGTGAGTGAAGCTACAGCCAAACAATGATGTCAACAACGTCTGTCCGGATGCTATTTGTTGATTATAACAGTGCATTTTTTACTTTTATTCCATCAATCCTTGTAACCAAGCTAAACACGCCTGCCCAAGTTAATAGCACTCCCATTGAAACTGTGAGGAGTTTTTTGGGCATTCATATTTGTGAAACTCTCTCCTGGTCTCTTCACATCAGCTGTAATGTCTCGAAAATATGGCTTGTCGAAAGAACCTTTTGATGTAGGGTTGAAAGTGTTTTAACGGAAAGTTTGTCAGTGTGGTTAGGCAGTGCTACGTCACATGACCACACCCCTCTGAAAAGGACAGTTAAAACCACATACACTGTGAGAAAAAGGCTCACAGCAAAGAGTCATCCCGCACATTCCCTCTTCTTTCAAAACTCACAAGTCTGGTTTCAGGTGGCGAGGCTCATGAACATTAGCCTAAAGGAGAGCTGAGGTTTTTATGTTTTGTATTCCTGGAATGCTGGTTTTGTTGTATTTATGTTTTTATATATGGATAGTGTCTTGTTCAGCAGAGTGAACTTTCTTCATCGCTTTGACACGCGCCAAAAAGGCAATGAAAAGGTGACGAAAACGCAATGAAAAAGCAATGACACAAAAGTGACAACAACGCGAGGAAAAAGATCCATTTAGATGAGTTTTGTAGGTCTTAGCTTTCAAATGTGGCGCTACACTGGCCTGTAGGCTCACCGAGGACCTCAAATGCAACTGCAAGTGTTTTTTTTTTCTCTTCAAATTAAACGAAAGCAAAAGTCTGCATGTAGTTCCACATAAAGATGCTTCACCACGCCTAGCTGCACTTTCTGTTTCCAGTGAAAGACCCGAACCTTGACAAAACAGGAAGGAGTTACTGCACCCCCCACCCCCGTTTGTGTCGCAACTCATGGATCTAATCAGTCATATCTTTATAATGTATCCATTCATTTACGATCACAATAAATAGAGAGCTGTCTGGGGAGTTCAAAGTGCACAACAGAGGGAACATTCCGTAAAGCTACCAGCTATTTCAATTGATTAGGAATCACATAATTTTTATTTGGTACAATAACTTCTAAAACAGCAATGATATTTCTCAATCCCAACTGAAAAAAAAGAAAAATTCCCCTGCTGTGATTCCCCATTTTCCTCAGCTTAGTATGTCTGTGCTCACTGTATATATGTGGCATATGTTCCACTTGAATAAATAAATAAATACAATTATTGTATCTATCTCTAAGGTTACTATGGCTATGATTTGTTTTCCACATTCCAAAGTGCTGCACGATAAAATAAAATCATTAAACCAGAATTAGTAACTCATTAAAAAACAATATTAATAGTTACTATTAAAAAAAAAAATTGGAAAAACAATAAAACATTGAACATTTTGACAAAACCACACAAAAAAAATAAAAATAATAATAATGATAATAATAATAATAAAAGACGCAGAGGACCACACCACCCACATGGTGTTAAAAGCCAGAGAATAAAAAAGGGTCCACTGTGGGGGTCCGTTCGTATATGGAGGGGTAGAGAACCCTCTGTCCCCTCACGCGACGGCCTGTACACTTGGATGAGGTCCTTGATGTACTGCGGGGCCAGTCCATTCAAAGCTTTAAAAACTAAAATCTGACCCAGAGTTGCACTGGCTTCCTGTTGATTTCAGAATTGCTGCAAGAACGGGTGAGATGTGCTCATATGTGTTGGTTCCTGTTAAAAGCTGTACCGCAGAATTCTGGACTAACTGTAACTGTAAGCGATAAAGTGCATTCTGAATTATGCCTGCATAAAGTGCATTGGCGGGTTGAGTTAAAAGTGTGCACGACTTGCTCAAAGTAATTTAAAGCTCGTGCATGACGGCACTTCAGACCCGAAGTAACCATTTTTTGAGTGACAGTGCAGGATTTTAGAGGCAGTTGTGGTGAACAGGTCGGGGCTCATACTACACATTAGGACATGGCTGGAACATGTAGGGTTAGGAAAATAAATACTTTTATCATTTTTAAACTCTGTATAGTCCCTTTAAAATCTAAAAACGGTTTAACTTTTGTTGAAAGACGAAGGTGACAACTTTGACAACAGCGATCATTTGCAAATGATTGCAGATTGTTTTCAGTGTGTTCATTGCCCAGTTAAATGGCTCTCTAAGAAAAATAAAAAATCAGTACTGCAGTGGGTAGTCAAAGAATGGATTTGGATGAAAACCTAACCTGTTTGAATCTCAAATTCTGCTGACTTTAGTCACATCAAAATGGAGAAAAGCTTGGGCTGAAAGGCATTGGGCTTTAAAGGGATATTTCATGTTATGGAAAATATACATTTTTTAAATAATGAAAATTGGTTTTAGACAAAGGGCTTCATTTACTAGTGTTGTTGATTTCTGGAGATTTTCTTTTTTTTATTCATGCAGTCCTTATATTTGAAGAGTTTAGTTGTGCTAGGCTAGTGCTAAGGTAGTGCATGTCTATGGTAACTAGTAGCCTGCATTAAAAACCTAAAAAAGTCCTCCAAACGTTGCCATATCTGATTTGTAGGAAGGTCCTTTGTGAATTCCACATGTAGAAATGCAGGTAAACAAACTAATGTAGATCCGGTGACCGAGCAGATCACTCCGCCGCTGCATAGCTCACAACCAGGAAGCTGATGCAGCTCCAACATAAGTTCTTTTAAATGCAAAATGGTTATATTTCAAAAATGATTCAGTCAACACGACATTTACATGGATCGTCTGGTGTTATATGTGATTTGCCTCTGGTGCACTGTGCTTGGGTCAGACTGTTTTTAATGCAGGCTATAGTTACCATAGACATGCGCTATAGTCTAGCACAGTGGTTCTCAACCTGGGGGTCGGGACCACCCAAGGGGGTCGCCAGATCATGTAGATAAAATATGCATATTTTTATTAGCGTATATTATAATATTTTATTGTTGTGTGCCATTTATTGAGTGCCATTATATGTTTGTAATTTGATGAATTTTATTTTAGCCATTTGTTTTTTTCTTTGTTTTTTAAGAATTATGTAAATGTTTCGATTTCTCACGGTGTGACCTATCATTTGAGTACCAATATTTAAAATGGGGGTCGCGGCTCGAAAAGGTTGAGAATCACTGGTCTAGCACTAGCCTAGCACCACTAAACTCTTCAAATATAAGGATTGCATGAATTAAAAAATATACCCAGAAATCAACAACACTCTGGATGACAAGGGAATGAGGCCCTATGTCCAAAATCTTGAAACATCCCATTAAGTCTATTTTAGACATGCCTAATAAAGGCATTTTAATTATTTTTTAGTGCCTTGGCTTTTTTTCTGCATTTTATATAAAGGCTCATGTTTGTTTGTACATTCATGAGGTATTTTTCAATGATGAAAATATCTGTCATAACACAAATGCTTGTATTTCAATTTTGTTCATTGGGTAAAATTCCATGTGGTGTGGCTTTAAATGTGACTTAATACATGAGTTTTTTCAGCCTTTGCTATTTGGAAATAGAGCAACTAGTTTAAGACCCTTGATAGAATGTATCAAAACACAGGGAAAGAGAAAATGAGATCCAAGTCACACAAAATCAGATTCTAGTGAAATTTATGTAAACGCTATTTAAATAAATGTATTTATTTATCCTCTGCCTTCTCGGGATTCTGCGGAGCACCATATCGCCCACACATCAGTCGGATCCCGCGAGCGCTCCTACAGTTTGTTTGTAAGCACTGATAATACTTGAAATAATTGATTTCAATATGGACTTATCTACAAAGTGATTTAATGTCTCATCAGTTATTGACTTTTTTCCGAGACTAATTTAGAAGCCTATTAATCTTTATCACATTGTTGGCCTTGAAAGGTTCTTCATCTCTTGCCTACAATAATATGGACACAAAACCTGTATGATCAAATATGTGGAATTTACTGGATATGTAAATAATGTATATAACAATATTGAAATGCATTTTCCAAAAACAACAAGGAAACTAAAAAGGTTTTTTTTATTTTTCTTTGGCGAGTTCTACAGAGGTCGTCTGTCAGACTAGGAAAATTTTATGCAAAATGTGGCAAGCCAAGGTCAGGAGGATTTTTCCACAACTCTCTGGGTGTAAGGAACAACAGTGTCTCTAATCTGTGTATCGTATTACAGACATTTTCTCACAGAAAGACCGAAGAGTTGGAGATCCTCAGCAAGTATATGCAATAAAACATGTCTAAAAACATACAATGATAAAACACATTGTAAAAGCTCTCTGAAAGTGAAATGCATGAGAAAAATCTTGCAGTTTAGCTGTGAGTGACAAACACAGTGCTGCTCGTTGGTTGGTTTTCCCGGATCTTCAGCTCGCGGTTCATCTGGCACCAAACGCAGGCGTAGCACCAACAAATCTTACAGCAGTCGTCACAGCCAGAGCCCTGGGGAGACAAGAGACAAGCTTTTGGTTAGTCAAATCTGCCAAACAGACGAAGGCTTACTGTTAATTACAACTGTCTCAGATCAAGAAGTAGCAGTAAGTAGTGTGTGTTGCAAATGGCATTAGCCAACAGTAGGTTGGATCAATGATTAACTTCTATCTTTGTTGCAATTTACTGAAGAGGGCAGATCTGAACCGCTCCCTCTACACTTGACATTTACAACTATACTCAAGGTTGACGTGTTTAAATGGCCCTTATAAACATTGATTGCAACTGAATTTTCCATCCACTATTTAAATTCGATAAGATATTGCTAAAATACTTTTAATTTCATAAAAAAGGAATGCAGTCCAAGTTAAAGCAGTGAATGGAACATGTTTTCATCAACAGAGTGATTGGCGTTATGATTCTGATTTCCTGTGTAGTTCACACTGAGTGTTCTGCAGAAACTATCACCATGACCACAGCTACATGTTATTTCTGTTTGTCTTGTACAGTAGAGGGAAATAACCTGCTACACTAAAAGAACTAAACCTGTAATGCAGAACTTTCAGAGGTCAGTGGAAGTGAAATGTCCCTGATCACTGAGTGTTGTTTAAACACAGTCTTTATGTATCGATGCCAGTTCATGTTGACACAGGGATCCACAGCATGAGCTAGTCTATCAACAGGAGAGTAGACTTGACCAGAGCATCTCTAAGTCTTACAGGGATGTTGTAACGTTCTCTGATGTTGCCGCGGAGGATACAGGAGACCACACAGCAGAAGTCCAGCAGAGGCATGGCACAGCACCAGCCATATTTGCTGGCTGTCTGACACTGGAGACAGGGGAAGCACCAGTAGCCACAACAACCTAAGGGCAGGTAAAACACCAGGCCATCATTAGGTAAACAAAGATGCTTTTCTATGTAATATCTGTCTTATATCTGTGTCTTACAGGTCTCCATGTCAGAGCAGCAGTCACACACCCCTGTGCTCCACACTCCAGGACTGTGAGCATGAGTTGTGGTCACTGTCACAAGGTGACCTGGCTGCTGTTGAATGGCCATTTCTGAAAAACAAAAACAAAATATTTACATTGATGTAGATCAGATTCCTCCCTGGTTCAGTGCTTTCATCCCTATTATTTCATCCCGCCTTAACCGAGTGCATTTTCTTCCGTTCGGCTTTACCCAAATCTAAAAGCTTCCTGACTGGAGCGTACAGCCTCACTTGAAAGCTAAAACAAACAAAACTCATCTAAACATCTTCCTTGTTGTGAGTGTTGTTTTTGTGTTGGGTTTTCATCACATCTTTGTTGCTTATTTGAATGTTTTGGTCACATTTTTGTGGCTTGATCAGTTACGTTACACTACACACACACACACAAAACGTGACCAAAAATGTGACAAAAAACAATGAAAACGTGACAAGACGTGAACAAAAAGCGACAAAAACGTGATTAAAAATGCAACTAAAAATGACCAAAACGTGAAAACAAAAACAAGGAAGAAGCTTCGATCAGTTTTTTGATCTTAGCTTTCAAATTAGGTGTTACACTGGCCTATAAGCTGTGAGCTCCAGTCCAGGAGCTTTTAGATTTGGGTAAAACTGGAGAAAATGTGCTTGGTTAAGGTGGGTGTTAAGGGGTTAAAAGAGGAGACTTGTGCAGCCACCATTATCTTATTTTCCTCATCACAGTCTGAAAGCATTCACCACAATTAAATAGAGAATGTCCAACCATACAGTACCTTCTTGTATTATTATCATCACAAGTGACTTTTATTTCTAGAATAGATCAAAGTAGATTTTTAAATGACAAAAATTAAAGTGTCTTTTCTCTAAAAACTGGTTTAAATAACTCAGATGTCAGTCCTGTATACTTAATTGTGTTCATTATATTTTTAGTGCAAAATCAAGAATTGTGTTTTTTTACATCATTATTCTGCACTGTATCCGACATTTTTTTTCCAAATCGAGCGTGCAAAAAAGAAAAAGAAAATAATAAAGCTTGTTTTTTTAATTATTATTATTATTATTATTAAGTTGAATCCTTTTCTACTTCAGCTCAAAAACCCGGAAGGGAAACTTGCTCGTTGAGGAAAACAGTAAAATAAAAGTTTATTACATCTAAGTCTTTAAGTTGTGACAAAAGTCCTGACAGGCTGTGGCTCTGGGGCCAAACACACGTTGCCCCTGGCGCGCGTTACGCACAGCTCAGTGTGGCCGCTCCAATTCACCTTCAATGCAATATATGTCAAAACGCGTCCCAAAGGCAATGCGTTTACTCAGAGCAGGGTCATCAACGCGCCTAAAACCTGGCCAGTGTGTCTGGTGTCTAGAGCATTAAAAGTGGCGCTGCGCGTGGTTCCAGACGGGCAGCCACAGATGCATAAAGCGTGTCAAAGCATTGGCTGGTGGCTGTTTGCGCATAACAGAAGGCCACTGCAACATAAACATTGTGCTCCTCGTGAATGTCCATGTTTTACAAATTGTAGATTCTCTCTTTGCTGGAGAAGGGGAGAGGGGATCGTTTTGGCTGTCCAGTCTGTGGCATCATCATCACTATGGGCACAACCTCGGCCTACAGTAAGTTCAGCAATCTGCGAACAGCCTATATGTCGCTGGGTCATGAGGCAGATATGGCTTCAGCAGGCTAGACAGCGCAGTTAGGCTTTAATGAACAACAGGTAACCTATACAGAACGAACACTGCTGGCTTTGGATAGCAATAGGTCGGCGCGGGCACTTGTAACTTGGCCATCTTTACGCATCTGTTTATGCCGGTCTAGTATTGTCCTCGCACCGCGGAGTCTGAGTGCGCATTGATGGTACACGAGCCGCGCTATGTTCACAGAACGCACTGAGCACATTTTATCAGATGATCTCCTGGAATAACCGTGCGTAAACGGCACGTCACATGGCCCGAGCGCACGAAGTGAGCAACGCGAAAGCCAGACGCGGATCACCGGTCAACAGCGTTTGGAATTTATCTTTTAGCCAAGAGACTCTGTTCTACTAAAGTTAAATTAGCTGTTCTCCTAATCAAAGCAGTTTCATTTCCGGGTACTGAGATTGACGCAGAAAACGAGTCAACGTAATCAATTAATTCAATTAATTTGTTGTATGTTCTCTGTTGACAGTGTCTATTTTCAAGTAAATGTCTTATACAGACAAAATAAAAAACAAAATAGTCTTTTTTTCATATTCTAACAGTACATGATACGCATTTTTTGAATATACATAGGCTATTGCTTTTAAAATCGAAAATACAATGAACGCAAAAGTACACGGACACTATATGACGTGACAGTTTTAAGTTTGTCTCATCATTTATTTTATGTCTCAAACAAAAAACAACCAGTTGACTGAAATAAGTGGTGTGAACCCTTTTTAGGCTACGTCTTATTACGTCTTATTACGCATTATCATAAGGAGACGGCAAAATAGCAAAAATCTTAAAGATGTATTCATCCTAATTAGTTCCTAATTTAAAAAGAAAATGTTTTCCAAAAAATATTTGTGAACCCACTTGACTGATCAAAAATAGTGTAAATATTTAAAAGTTTATGATTTAGTTGTAAGTTTGGCCTAAACGACATTAAATAGAGCAGTCTTACCCTCTTTCGTTGTCTGCTTCTGATTGTAGAAGTGAATTACCACGACCACGTTTTGTAGGAACTTGGAGGTTCGTAAAAACCATAAAGTCACAGGTGCAGCCCTCTCTGTCGAATGATCTCCTCGGTGCACGAGCACGACACATGACTCATATCCTGATCAGAATATCATCATTTTGCATAAGGAAAACAGGGAAATAGGTCTTTATGACCCCAGAAACTCCTGCCTGTCATTTTTATTCTCAGCTTTTCAATGCAATGTGCAAGTCCAAAAATGCCATTACAAATTATGTGAGAAAATTAGCAAGACCTTTCTAAAAATACATTTGGTAATCACAGCGCAACCTGCCATCGCCAAGGAAAGACAATCAATGATACAGCTGCGCCCTCGTGTGGCGATTGGCTACAATACAGTAATAGACGTATGGGGGCGCTACTCTACAGGCTGGTTTATTTATTTATTTATTTATTTATTTATTTATTTATTTATTTATTTATTTATTTATTTATTTATTTATTTATTTATTTATTTATTTATTTATTTATACATTTATACATTTATACATTTATACATTTAAAATTAAAATCACAATTCCCTGATCAACTCTGGACAAAGCTATAGGCGAGCGAGACTCTCACAGGCAGTGGTGGAAAGTGACAGTAAAAAGTACCAATTATTGATACTTTTACTTTAGTACATTTTATGATTAATACTTTTTACTTTCACTTCATATTTTATGGCCAGTCGTCCTTCCTGTCTCCGAGAAAAAATAAAGCACGTGACCTCGTACCGCGTATTTCCCATGTCTTGACCTCTTAACCCCCACCTGAACCGAGCACATTTTCTCCTGTGTGGCCTTTGCCCAAGTCTAAAAACAGCAGTACCTAAATCTAAAAAGTGGGGCGACAAAAACGAGCTGGAAAAGTAGTATTAACACAATAAATAAGCGACAACAAATCCTTGGTCTTGTATCTGCACTGTTGCAAGAATATTGAGTACTTCAGCTGTGTTTTGCATGCACTGTGAAGTTTATGAAATGGTATACATTTTATTTTTCTGAAAATATTTCTAAATAAGGAAGTTTCTTAAAAAGGAATGTACTTTTCACGGTGAATAACATGTAAACTGGAGTGGTTTTCATATCAGAGCTGTGGTAAAGGCCTCACATCTGCATCTCTGCACCTCTGTGGTCACTCACATGAAAGGCTTTCAGTTTGCATATTCTCTGCATCTGTTTGACGAGTCACTTCATTCCAGCCAAGCATTTCACTTTGAAAATGCATTGAAACCAAGCTGAAAAAATGGCGTTGATCTGTTCCTCCTCCACCACTATCAAGTATTAACTGGAGCAGTAATCTTGAGGAATAAGATTTGATCAGATGTATCAATTCCTCCCTTACTACCCCATGTAAATCAAACAGCAATAAAAGTTGACCACAAATTTGAGCCACACATTAAAAATAGGACGTAAAATATGTGATATGAATGAAAAGTACTTGGCCGACTGATAATGGCGGTGTGTGTTTTTAGAAGCCCAGTGGGTGAGGGGACACCACTCCTCCGTTGTCCACCATGGCAGCAGACACGGCCTTCAGGTTCTTGAACACCTGCCGGGACTCAGTGGAGCACAGGTTCAGGATCAAAGAATGGATACGGATGAGAACCTAACCTGTTTAAATCTCAAACTCTGCTGCCCTTGGTCAACACCATGGAGACGAGGTGGAGACGTGCCCAGTCATGGTAATGTTATGTCTTTCTGTTTGTACATTTTCGATTATTAAAATGACCTCATCATCAAACAAATGCTTGTATTTCAATTTTGTTTAGACTCTCTTGATCTCTCCGGCAAACAGACTGCCATGAGCAACTGGGTTCTTCAGGGCTTTTTGCAGAGCCTTGAACTCGTTCCCTGCATTCTGCAATAAAAGATGAGAAAGTGTTAATGATATTTTCACTTTAGTTCACTTCTGAGTCAGCCAATCCGCTGGGGAAATACCAATTCACACCATTGAGCTGAGTTCATAAAGATTAAGGGTCTCGAGCTCATGTGGACCGGGGGCCAAATATGCAAACCCAGTGTTGGTCGGGGGCCGCAACAGACTAAGCCTTTTTTATTAAATCAATTATGATTTAGCAACTTTTTATTGTTTGTTATCCATCCATTTCCATCCATTTTCTTCCGCTTTATCCGGGGCCGGGTCGCGGGGGCAGCAGTCTCAGCAGAGATGCCCAAACTTCCCGATCCACACACACCTTGTTTGTTATAATGTACCTTAAAAACGCTTTTAAATCTGAAATTGCAGATTCAGACAATTAGTGTTTTTGTTATTAATCTCACTTTGGTTCTGGTAAATTGATTCAGGGCGTCGATGAGTGATCTTTCAGGAGTCAGGTCCAGTTTCTGTCTGCCCTCTATATGTCGATTTAGATCCTATCTGTGCTAGTTATTTAAATAATATGCAGCAGTATTTGAGTTCATTGCATTTACTGTTTATTTGGTGCTACCTGCATTGAGTGTTAATGCATAGCCGCTTAAAGGTGCAGCAGAACAGATATTAAAGGAACAGGCCACCGTTTTTCCACACTGAGATATGTTCTTACCGGAGCTTAGACGAGTTGATGCGTAACTGTCTGTTCTTTACGCGTGTCCTCAGTCACGCAAAAAGACTGAAGCTGTTGTTAGCATTTAGCCTCTCCTCATGGACCCAAACGGGGGTGAAGTTCGAAGCGACCGAGCTCTTCCACGTTTTTAAATACATTTAAATACGGTTACGTGAGTAGTTGCACGATCCAAGTATAGTTACACAAAATTAAACATGTCGATTTTGTAAGCGGATAAAAGTGGTAGTATATTGTGAGGCGTAATAATACATTAAGAGCACTCAATACCTCCTAAGGTATTATTATGCCTCACCTTTCTGTCCTGTTGTGAATGATGACAATAGGCATAGTGTAGTATTTATTTATTTGTTTATTAATTAGTTATAACCAATATGCCACTAGTACATACTTTACACAATAAGTATATGCAACAAGATTTGTATCAAAATAAACAATTATAAAGCACATCGATCTGAACAAAGTGAAATGCAAGGCAAGGCAGCTTTATTTATACTGCGCATTTCACACACAAGGCAACTCAATGTGCCAAAGAGCTGTGAGTGGTGCCACACACGAGAAGGGCGGTCCTTAAAATTGAAATCTAGAAAATTTAAGCACAATCCTTGGATTTCATTGCAATCGTAGAGAAAACTCTCCTTGTAATGTTTTCCCCTCAATTGGATAACAAACTGTATGGGTAAACGATAATGGCAAACCTCAAGGTCAATGAGGCAGGAGTAAATGAGAGTTTTCCTGACTATCCCAACAAAATTTAGGTGATGGAGCTTTACAAAACAAAAAACAAATAAACATTCAAGCATAATTAAGGACCACCCTAATACACAGTGCCGCTTGTTGCTTGGTTTTCCCGGATCTTGAGCTCACGGTGCATTTGGCACCAAACACAGGTGTAGCACAAACCTAACTTAATGCAGTCGTCAAAGCGAGAGCCCTGCGGAGACAAAAGACAAGCTTTTGGTTAGTCAAGTCTGGCAAACACAACGCTACAGACAAAGACTTAAGTAACTTGATTGCTTAAAATAAGGTTAATGACAATAGTAGTATTAGTAGAGTTCAGTTGAGTCCAGTTGTTTTGTTTTCTCCTCGTGTGTTTGAGTCATAGTTTATTGGTAAAACTGTAGGTTGGGTCAATGATTAACTTCTGTCTTTGTTGCATTTTACTGAAGAAATAAGATCTGAACCGCTCCCTCTACACATTTACAACTAGATTCAAGGTTGACTTGTGGTCAAATGGCCCTTATAAACATTGATTGCAACTAGATTTTTCATCCACTACTTAAATAAGACAAGATATTCCCAAAGTACTTTTCAATGTGCCTTTCATTTAAAAAGAAGTTGGCAATACAGTCCAGGTTAAGGCAGTGAATGGAACATGTTTTCAGCCACAGGGTGATTGAAAACATGTATCATCAGACTGAGTGCTTTGCAGGCACCACCACCATGACCACAGCTACAAGCGATTTGTCTTGTACAATAGAGGGAAATAACCTGCTACGCTAAAACAACTAAAGCTGTAATGCAGAACTTTCAGAGGTCAGTGGAAGTGAAATGTCCCTGATCACTGAGTGTTGTTTAAACACAGTCTTTATGTATCGATGCCAGTTCATGTTGACACAGGGATCGACAGCATGAGCTCGTCTCTCAACAGGAGAGTAGACTTGACCAGAGCATCTCTAAGTCTTACAGGGATGTTGTAGCGTTGTCTGATGTTGCCGCGGAGGATACAGGAGACCACACAGCAGAAGTCCAGCAGAGGCATGGCACAGCACCAGCCATATTTGCTGGCCGTCTGACACTGGAGACAGGGGAAGCACCAGTAGCTGCAACAACCTAAAGGCAGGTAAAACACCAGGCCATCATTAGGTAAACAAAGATGCTTTTCTATGTAATATCTGTCTTATATCTGTGTCTTACAGGTCCCCATGTCGGTGAAGCAGTCACACACCCCTGTGCTCCACACTCCAGGACCGTGAGCAAGAGTTGTGGTCACTGTCACATGACCTGGCTGCTGTTGAACGGCCATTTCTGGGAAAACAAAGAGCAGAATACATTTATATATGTCGATCAGATTCCTCCGTGGTTCTACTCCATGGATCCATAATCTTGTTTTCTTCCTCATAGTCTGAAAGCAAGCTGCACAATTAAATGGTGAATGTTTAACCATGCAGTACTTTGTTGTATCATGATCACAAGTGGGTTTTATTTTTCTTGAACTTCTTTACACAAAATAATCCACATGACCTACAACATTTTTCAAATTATTAGCAAATGTGAATTAGCTAGAACGAGCTCAAATGTAGCTCACAAAAACAAGGTAACATTTTAATAGATTTCCATCCAAGTGGTGACCTTTTTAAAGAATATGTGTGAACCCGCTGGACAGATCAAAAAGGATTAGTCTAAAAGTTTATAATTCGGTTGTAATTGAGGCCTGTACGACATTAAATAGAGCATTCTTACCTTTTCTCTTTGTCTGCCCGTCTCTGATTGTGGAAATGTATCACGACCACGGTTTATGGTGGGCTAATAACCATAAAATCCACAGTTACAGCCCTCTGTGTCGAATAAGTCACCTCAGTGCGAGTGTGACGCCCATTGTTCTGTCTAGACAACCAGTGTTCAGTGTGGATACAAATGAATAAGCCAGGTTCTACTTTAAGAGATTACATTTGATCACAAAGTATAAAAGGTTCAAAGGGAAATGTTGAAATGGGGGACGTATCCGAAAGGGCTGGTTGTCGCTTTGCCGTCACTCAAAGCTTGAACACAGGCGTGAACAGAGCCGGTGCTGGCCCTTCTGGGGCCCTAAGCAAAAATCCACACGGGGCCCTACAGTGCGCGTCCCATGGCTATTCGACGAAGAGCAAATCCATTTACGGTCAAAAACAGTTCCACTGTGCAGTAGTGCAGGGCAGAAGTGGAACATACAGACCTCAATTGAGGCCCTGCCCCCGGGTGTGAGAACCACTAACCACTAAACCACTGTTAGACTGGTATTTAGGACGACTACTAGTCTATTTCCCCCACTTTCCCCCACAATGTACCATACCAAAACGAAAAACAGCATTAGGACAATCAGCATTTTCTTTTAAAACTATCTCTGAATGGAACAAACTTCCAACTGCACTAAAATTATGCAAAAACTTAAAACGATATTGCCTGGGTGTGAAACAACATTTTCTGGGAAATCAAACATGTCAGCATTAAAGAAAACAACAACAGCAACAACTAAATTTGACATCTGACAAGGGTAGGGGTGGGTATAGACTATAGAGGAACACGTTTTCCTTTTAATAAAATGTACTTTTTTTAAAATTTGTATATAAATGTAAATACTGTCTGTAAATATTGTGAACTGTATTTTTTATGCTTTTTGTAGTGTTTTGTATTTGTCTGTCTCGGGGACTGCAGATGGAAATTAGCTCCAAGAGCTAAAGTCTGGTACAAAGCATCTTTTCATGCTGATTAATGCTCCTGTACATGTCCCTGTCAAATAAATAAAAAATAAAATAAACTTTTTAAAATGGTAAATAGCAAATTGTGTCATTCTCTCACCTCTGGTCCCTGACCCACAATTTGGCAACCGCTGATTTAAAACTAACTGAAACCTGCACCTGACGGTTATTTCTGTCTGACCACTGAGAATTAGTCTGTGAGTCGTCCAACTCGTTATAGACTCTGCACATTCAGAGAACCAGAGTTACTGTAAGTTACTGTGATCATGAGAACCCTGTGGATTCAACTCCACTTTTACACAAAAAGGCCACGGAGAACTGCTTTTTACTCCCGTCTACTCGCCAAACTACTGTCCTGATACCCTATACTCACCAGACACAACAAGAAGAGAGTTTAAATGAGAGTGTGGCCATTGCAGCCCAGAGACCACGCAGAGAAAACATGAGAGCAGCGCTCGGGACACGGGTGACGTGCAGTCGCGGAGGAGCAGGTCGTCGAAGCGAGCGCCGGGAGACAGACGGCCTAGCGGGGACACGAGCGGACGAGCACTCGCGCTTTGAAAGTGACGGGGGAAGGCGGTCGGTCTCTCCTGCTCATTCACTTCAGCAGACTGCTCCATTTTGGTGTTATATGTGGCAAAAGTAGGCGGAGAGTGAGTGCGCGCTGGAAGAGCCTGTCCCCCTAACAACGTGTTGATTAATCAGTGAAAAAACACCGTTGTTTGACTGAGATGCGGGGCCCTTGCGGCTGCGGGGGCCCTACGCACCTTGCGTAGTTTGCGTACAGGAAGAACCGGCTCTGGGCGTGAAACATGCCTCTAATTAATTTTCTCGAACAATTCCGATGTGCAGGAGGGATTGTGAGAGCTAGAAATGAGTTAAAAATGTCACAGTTTGAAAGGGAAAAATCATGTGCTGCAGTTAAGTGGAGAGCGTTTCCCAGAGCAGATACCTGTGACGCCACACCCACAGGACACGCCCACAACACGCGCATAAAGAGGAGGTGGGGATGCAGCTCTATCAGGGTTCACACAACACATGACTCATATCCAGAATATCGTCATTTTGCAAAAGAAGGAACAGGGAAATAAACCCTCTCCCCTTTTCATGACCCGTCCTTTTCGAAACTCCTGCTTGCCATTTGTTATTATTAAATTGTCAATTAAATGTGCAAGTCCAAAAATGCGATTACAAAATGTGTGAGAAAATCAGCAAGACCTTTCTAAAAAAATACATTTGGTTTACTGTGCAAACTGCCAACGCCGAGGAAAGGGAAATGAATGATACACCTGCGCCCTCGTGTGGCGATTGGCTACAATACAGTAATATGCCGTATGGGGGCGCTACTCTACAGTCTGGTTTATTAAGGCGATGTCTTAATAAACCGTTATTATTAAAAAATGTGTGTTTGTTTTTTTTAATCAATAGGCTTGCTTGGGCAATATCTATGAGTCTCGCCCAACTTTTTTTTTTTTTTTTTTTTGGTGTAGGCCTAATTTGAAATGCATGACCGTATAATGATGTTATAGCCTAATACATTTAAAATGAAGTACACAGTCCCCTTATCTACTCTCTGGCCATGGCTCGGCCTTACCGGGCGAGCGAGACTTAATGATCTGATTAAATAGCTTTAGGATCAAGAAGACGAGTGCGCCCAATGTGCCTTGTTTATTTAACTGTCGTTTGTCACATGACGTGTCAAGTGAAAGGAAGCGGCTCGCTCAGAGTTGGCTCAGTCTGATGAAAGCTTACGAGGAGGAAGATGAACCCAAGAGGCGGCCTAACCCCACAAATCTGCTGTGGATATCATGTTTATGCTCGAGAAATCCTCTCCAACCCCACTTGAGATGTTCAACAACAGCAGTGGTGATGCGGAGGCCAGAGACTACACGTGTGTGCGTTTCTACGTGTCAGCGGTGTCTTTTTCAGTGCTGCTTTTCTTCAACATCATCATCAACTCGACCATCGTCCGCGTGGAGAAACTTAGGAGTCACACCCGCTTTGTGCTGGTCTTTCACCTGCTTGTGTCAGCGCTGCTCTACTTGGGGACAAGTTGTATCTTCTACTTACAGCTGCACATGGGCGGCCAGTCCACACGCGCCGCGTGCGGGGTGATGGTGACTGTTCTCATCAGTAGCGGGTCCAACATCCTGCTGACGCTCACGGCCATGGCACTCGACCGCTACTGTGCCGTGTGCCATCCCATGCGCTACACAGCGCGCGCCTCTTCCCGGTGGCCGTGGGTTTTGGGCGCATGCACGTGGATTATAGCTCTGATCTTTCCTCTCAGCCTGTTGTTGGGACCATCCTCGCACACCGTGAGCTCAGGCCGACTGTGCGACCAAGAACAGCTGCGTAAAGGCCAGCAGTACAAAATGATCTTCCTTTCCGCGTGCACAGTACTTATCCTCTACAGCTATGTGCGCATCCTGGTGGAGACCCGGCGTCTGGGGGTGCTAAACAAGCGCAACAGGACCGGCTGCAGAACGATAGCCCTCCATGGCACGCAGCTGGCTGTGTACATCCTCCCTAACTTTGTGAGCTTGATCCTCACGATACTTCACAGAAAGACGCTTATTGGACCAGGCACCAAAGAACTGTCAGCAGTGATAATCTTCACCTTCTTTAATCTGGCGCAGTGTGTTGCTCCAGTCATTTATGGTTTGCGCAAAGAGGAACTGAAGGAGGAACTCAGTCACAGGTTTCCCTGTTGCACAGGACACCTGAAGAGAGCTCTGGGATGGACTGTGCAGGCCAACTGGACCCCAAGTCACCAAAGAGCAAGGTATGTCTAAAACACCTAACGTACAAAAATGTTTCACATATCGGTCAATATAGATTCTTACAATATGTTGTATTTATTATTCCTCTTCACAGAGAGCGGACTCTAACAGTACAGACCATTCTCTCTCTGGAGACTCAGGAGAGCCCTCACTTGAAGGAACAGGACCAAAGTGATCCAATGCTACAGGAACCCCTGACGTGATGCTGAAGACGTGGAGCTGGGACAGTAGGACAGTGTTAAGACACTAAGGAGACAATGGGACATTTCAGACTCTTGTTTAAATTCTGGCTGGTCCAGAAACAAAGCTGTGTTTTAATAGTAAATGACTCTATGCATACTGTGAAGTTGTGAAATGCTAAACATTTTATTTTTATTAAATTATTTCTTAATAAGGAACTTTCTCAATAAGGAATGTACTTTTCATGGTGGCTGATTAAAATATAAACCGGGGATGTTCTCATATCAGACCAAATGCCTCAGATCTGAATCTCCGCACCTCTGTGGTAACTCACATAAAGGGCTTTCAGTCTGCTCTTGTACAGCAGCACATTCTCTGCATCTGTTGGACGAGTCACTTAGTCATTCCAGCCGAGCATTTGAGTTTGGAAATGCAGTCGCAGAAGTGAAACCAAATGTGCACATTTCTCTAAAAAACAGCAGATCTAGGAAGTGGACGGCTTCAATACTTTTCAGAGCAATAGTGTTTAATAGCATGTTTAAAATGTTACAAAAAGAAGTCATTTGAATTGTACTTATTAACAGCTACATTTACAAGTCATGTTTGTATTCAGCGGCAAGGCAACGATGCATCTTTATTTCAGACGTCAAATATAAATAAAACAAACACAGTACTCTGGACCAATGTTCTGTGGACTTTCCAACATAGAATAAAACCACTAAAGCTTCATTATTGTGTTCATTCCTTATTTACAATACGTTGGCGGTACGTGAATCTACAACTACCATCAGGGCAGCAGGAGAGCAGTGTGTCACTACAGAAAAGTTCATATAGTCTGAGGGATTTATAACAGTACTTGAGTTTTGAAAGGCTTTCAGTCCTGGTTTTGTGACACTGACAAGGCGTTTCGTAGATACATCCAACACTGAAACTACGCTGAAATAATGGCATTGATATGTTCCTCATCCACTGCCCTGAATCAAGTCTTAATTGGAGCAGTAATCTTGAGAACTAAGATTAGACAAGATTTATCAATTCATCCCTTAATAACCTATGTAAATCAAACACCACTAAAAGTTGACAGCAAATTTGAGTCACACATTAAAAATAGGATGTTTTTAGAACTGGACTTCCCGTTTTGTGGGTTATAATATGCGAGAAGCCAAAAACAAATGCATAAAAAGTACTTGGCCGACTGATAATGGCTGTGGTGTTTTTAGAAGCCCAGTGGGTGAGGGGACACCACTCCTCCGTTGTCCACCATGGCAGCAGACACGGCCTTCAGGTTCTTGAACACCTGCCGGGACTCAGCGGAGCGCAGGTTCTTGATCTCCCTCATGACTCGCTCATGGGCCTGAAAGAAAAGAAGAAAAGGCACTCACAATCAGGGCTCCCATTATCACGGGTAGTTGGGAATGCAGCTCATTTCTAGCTTTCACAATACCTCCCACACGTCAGGTACATGTGGTAGAGGCTACAGTGAGCAGCGGTAATGTTTTGCTTTGTATCACTTTTTGACCAAAGTCCTCACCTCAATGCACCAGGTCTCACACAGCATCTTCTCATGTTGAGCGGAGGCCTGTCCCTGACTCAGAGAGCGAGACGCCCTGCAGAGGAAGCACAGTGTAGGAGGCTCGTTTAGAGTGAAAATGTACTTTTAGTTCAGTTTACTGAAAGGACAGTGTGCAGTTACACAGACCAGATTTAGCACTATGCTAATTTCCTTCTGTAGTCCTACACAAGTAAAATTACATAACAAAATTAAGAATTACATATCACAGGCAATTTACAACTATAAGTGCAATATACAAATACAAAGTGCAAGTTACAAGGTGCAATATTGGCAAGTTACAAAACTGCCCGCGAGAAGCTGTGACTTTATAGGAAAAGCCTGATTGAGAGAAGGCAGACTTTCTTTTAGGAACATTGCAGTCACCCCTGGATACAGACCGTAATGCTCTGCTTATTAGCTGAGAGTGCAGCTGTACATGTTTTTAAAGGGGCTGAGGCAGCATCATTAAGGATTTTATGTACCAGGCGGATATCGGAGTACCTGATCAGATTGTCGAAGCTTAGTATACTGTATTTTTCATCACAGTGGTGGTACCGCCGAGGATTTTCAGGGCCTGGTTATGTAATGATCTAAGAGGGTTTAAAACGGTTTGTTTGGCCTGAAACCATGATGACATACAATGCAAGATATGCGATGTGATCATTGCATTGAGATAAGATTTTGCACCTTCCAATGACAAAGAAAATGACCGGTATCAAGGAAAGTGTGTGTGGGTGTGTGAAGCTGTCTTTTCTGTTCTGAACAATACCTTGAGAGAACCACGATCATGGCGTAGATGTCGATGGCACAGTCAGCCACCCGCTTCAGAACAAACTGCTCATCTGGAAAAAGAAATGGGGTTACAGGGCTGACAAAGATGACCTTTTAAACAGTGTCTCAACTCACCAATGATCTTTTTGCCATGTTTGATCAGCAGCTCTTCCACTACAGCGCCAAATTGTTCAATGGCTTTTACAGTCTTGAGAGTAAAACAAAGAAAAGGCGATCAGGATGAGGGCTGAGATTAGAAATATTCATGACTGCCACAAAAGGTTACATTTCCATCAAGAAATTGGAACTCGTACCAGGTCCCCGCTGCGGGCCAGCTCAGGGTGGATACTTCCCTGAAGAGACAGACCGGTGCCCAATCCGGCCTTTCTATAAGACAGAAAAATAATGTTTAGAGTCACATGTTTTTTTAGGCAAAGCTGTACCAGTACTTTCTGTGTGCTTAAAATGATCTAAATAAACATCAGGTTCTTCGTTAACTCTCGTTTCTTAATTTCTCCACTTAATAAAACAATTCTTTAATCATTGATCAACCTTTTGACTCTCTTGGTGATCTCTCCGGCAAACAGGCCGGCATTAGCAACTGGGCTCTTCAGGGCTTTTTGTAGAGCCTTGAGCTGGTTTCCTGCATTCTGCAATAAAAGGTGAGAAAGCGTTAATGATATATTCCCTTTTCGGTCACGATTTGAGTAAGCCAATCCTCTGGGGAAACCCCAGATACTTCTGTCAATATCGTGTCCAGTAAGGAGACATGATGCAAAGTAAACAGTTACAGATGTTGCATGAAATGTGGTGTGGCTAGAAGGAAGGAACTTGCGTTTTCACAGCTCACTTGTTTGTGGGACAAAAGGAAGTGTTGTTTACCTGGAAGCCATTGAGGGCCACGAAAAGCCTGAGAATGTCATTGGTTCCCTCAAAGATGCGGAAAATCCTCAAATCTCTCATCACTCTCTCGACACCACAGTCCTGCAAAACATCAGCGTTAAAAATACTAATGGCACTTGATTTAAGGGCGCCTTTCAAACATTAAAAAAAAGGAAAACAATCAACTTATCAGAGGAATGAAAAGGGTCAGCAAGATATTCAGGACATACATTGTGGGATAGGCCTAAACTCTATATTCTGTTATTCTACTTAAGCCATCGAAAGGTTCTTTTATTTTTTTATTCTTAAAAGCTACACTCAAGGCTTATGAGGCAACAAACGGAAATTTCCACTGACCCCAAACTGGTGTGAAAGTTCCAAAACACATAGCCAGAACTGAACGCTGCACAAAATACTTGTGCCTTAATGAAATGGTAGTTTTCCTTCTGATTTTTTTTTTTTACTTCTTTATTGCAACCAGTGTATTCACAAATAGAATATGCAGAGGTTTGAAAATGCTCTGAAGCATTTGATGCGGAAAAGGAAGTAATTTCAATGCTGCTCAATTTTGCCTGTGCTCGTCTTTTTCAAACAGGCAATGAAACTGAGTCATCTTTACTCTCGGGTCTTTCTATAGAAGACAATAGCTGCTGCGGGAATTATAACTGTAAGTCTTGTGTTTGCCGCCTTGTTTTCAACACATTTCTTTTTTCAGCAGACCTTTTTCGTCCCCCACTGCAAAGAGCTTCCTTTTTGTGGTTGCGGCACATGACTGAATAACACTGTAACAGACTTAAGATGGGAACTAACCAACCTAATTACATGGAACTGAAGATGCAATGCAATCACATGAACAGCATGCCAGTTCAAATTAGCCACAGTATTTACAGAGTACCTGAAGCCACCAGGAACTGACAGTAATTAATATTTGTTTCTCAAACCACAGAATGCAAACAGTAAAGACCAATGAGGGGAAGAATTACAATAAACACACACTACCTTCTTACTCACGTGTTTCTACTGATAAATCCCATCCATTACAGTAACAGTTTGTAGTGACTTTATTAGAGCTTTTTACCAGTTTACCAGAAATGATTTTAATCACAATTGAAATCACGATTATTCAAACGATTATTGGTTGCCTATCTTTATTTTATTTATTTATCAATCAAAAGACTATGCTGAATATTTTCTGTTTTCTGAACAGTCATAAAAGTAAAAATGATTTCAAGTATGCCTCGATTGAGGAAAGGTCTTGGCTTCACACCCGCCCCCTGCTGGCCAGCCCTCACACCTGCACAAGTAAACTGAGTAGTGCAGCCAGATGACATCATCACACAGCGCTGTTTGTTTTTATGTGAGGCAAAAGCATGAGCCACGGCACGTGAAATATGAAGGGAAAATAATCCCAGCGGTATGAAATAATGCAAGTTTGCTTTGCTTTGTGCGATCGCTTCGGATGGACAAGTGGGAGGGCATCCTTAATAATCTTCTTTTTTTTTTAATAATAAGCTAAAGATGAACACCCTCATCATCAACCTCTAAAGCTGAAGCGCTGTGTTGTCTGTTTTTGGATTGTAGAAAGCAGCGAGCACTGACCTTCATGAATCCCATTCCGCCCATAACCTGAATGCACTCATCGGTCACTGTCCAAGCCGCTTCCTGTAAATGAACACAACGCAATGTCAAACTCATCAGCTTAACGTCACAACTCTTTAAGTGTGAAGTCGCTTCTTACAGAGGCAAAGATCTTGCTGATCGCGGCTTCGATCTGAAACTCTGTTGCGCCGCTGTCCATGTTGCCGCTGATCATGTAAGCCATAGACTGTGGATGTCAAAAAGAAACAGCAGTGATTGGAAACAGAACAGAACCGTCAACTCTTCGTGCTACATTAAAAGTTAAGTATAGTTGGATAAATCCTAAAAAGGCATGGGATTATTACCTCGGTGACATAATGCAGCATAGACATACGAGCCATCTTCTCCTGGATGGTCCCATATGAGTGAATCTTGTTTCCAAACTGGGTTCTGTTGGTTGCATGGTCCACCTGATTTCAAAAGAAGAGGCATTATAGGAATTATATTTGGGGGAAAAAAACAGATCCAAACACAGTGACATGAAAGCAGGATTCAGTGAGCGACTAATATTTCAACTGAATAGGTTTCAAAACGACACATCTAGACATTATCAGAATGATCGGGGTGTGTCTAGGGGGTAGTCAAGGGTAGCACCGGCCACCCCAGGACCTCCAGGTGCCACCCCACAATTCAATGACTAATTCAATTCAATTTTACTTAGTCATAACCTAGGAATCTAAAGAATAAAAGTGAAATGTAGTCTTTCAACATTAATATAGACGGCTCTGGTGCCACACTAGAATAACTAAGCAATAAAAGTGTGGACACACCCATGCCTGGATATCATTTGTTATTTTACAGCTGTCGGGAAACGCAGGTACATTTACATTTCTTGGATGTGCAACCTCTTTCTGCAAATGGGCTTGTAATGATAACAAAACAAGCCTGTTTACTGCATGCCTTTATTGGTTTAGTGTTGTATCATTATTCCCAAACTCTGAGCACATTTAAGAGAAGGCGCTTCAAGCTCAGTTTCATAATGTTTTTGTTACCAGGACTTCACAATAAGAAAAAAAAAATGTAAATGTAAAGACTGCTCTGGAAAGATCTTTGTTCCTGTATTTCCATAACATTATTTTGGTCATGTATTGTGTCCCTTTGTCAGACCTAATCTGGTGCAATCTATAAGTAACAGGCTGTACGTGTGAGGCGTGAGCTGTGGTTGATACGGAAATTCCCCAACATCTAACATGCAGTGTAATAAATGACAGTAGCAGTAGAAGAAAATGTGGTTACGTACAGCTTTTGTGATAACACCCTTCATGGTGCCAGACAGGGCAGCGGCCATGCCGAAGCGCCCATTGTTCAGGATGTTCATGGCCACTTTGAAACCGCCGCCCACCTCTCCGAGCACGCACTCGGCCGGGACGCGGACATTGTCAAAGTACACCTCTGCAGTGTTGGATGCCTTGATGCCCATCTTCTTCTCTGGGGGGCCACTGAGAGATACAAAATTAAAACAATGATAGCAGAAATGGTGGACTGAATCTGACTGATTTATTTTACTCACTGTGTCACTCCGCCAAAGCTCCTTTCCACAACGAAGGCCGTGATTTTATCCTTCATCTCGCCAGTCTTTGGGTCTTTCATGGGTGTCTTGGCAAACACAGTAAAAATTTCAGCCAGGCCTCCATTGCTGCCAAAAGGGAAAGACGAAGGCGCCATGTTCAAATGCATTTGTTGCAGAATGTCGCCTCCTTGTGGTATAAATGAGTACAGCAGCCATGTTCTCACCTGATCCAGATCTTCCCACCACTTAATGTGAAGTAAGTTCCACAGGGAGACTGTACGGCCACTGTTTTTATAGAAGCAGCGTCTGAGCCACTGGCCGGCTCTGTCAAGCAGAAGGCAGCTATGTCTTCACCTAAAATGACAAAAAAAAATGATTTTTTTTTTTAATTGACTAGAAAAACAGTAGCAACACCTTACATGATTTACTCCAGTGGCAAACAACCATGACCAACTGAAATCTGGGAAAACATTCATTTTTGTCCTCTACCTGTGGCCAGTCTTGGCAGGTACTTTTCCTTCTGTGCTGGGTTTCCAAACAGTAGAATTCCTTTGAAGCCAATGGACTGATGAGCACCCAGTGTGATGCCAACCCCCAGATCATGGCTGCCGACAATCTCCACCAGTCTGGCATACTGTACACGTATTGGTCAGCAAACACAATAATATTACGATACTTTAACATTATAATTGAAGCAAAGTGGACAAACCTGTGTGTTGGTGA
Source organism: Gobius niger (assembly GCF_951799975.1). NCBI lineage: Eukaryota > Metazoa > Chordata > Actinopteri > Gobiiformes > Gobiidae > Gobius > Gobius niger. The sequence continues at coordinate 11,491,962 of NC_136872.1, forward strand.
GGCCAACGCCACCAAGGTCAGCCGGCACCTGCAGCCCAAAGGCGCCCATCTCTTTGAGGCCCTGCATGGTGTGATCCTCCACCTTCTCCAGAGCATCGTTCTTTGCCGGGTCATTCACTTCCTGAAAGGTCAGAAACTCTAAGTATAACAGTGTTGAAGGAGTGTGACTTTTAACTGACTCAAATTAAAGCGCTTACTTCAAAGAATTTGGCGCAAGGTCCAACAAGTTCACGGAGAAACTCTTCCTGCTCTGCATTCAAAGCTAAGACACAAAAGATAAAAGTTATTTATTGGAAATTCATTGAACCATGTTAATACAAAGTAAAAATGAATACCTGAAGGATAAGGAAACACTTGAGGAGTAGCAATTTGTCCTTTGAAAATATTTACAGCAAATGACTTTGATTCCTGTAGGAAAGATAGATCCTGTTAGTCGATACAAAATGGAAAAATGTCAACCCTTCTATTGTGAAAGAAATGTTTGTTTAAACAGGGTGCTAAGGTTCTGCACATCTGCAGAAACATCAGTACTGTGTAAACTGTTTCAACCCAAATAGAACATTTCTTCTGTTGAAGGTTCCTGCTTTACAACGACATGTCCACTTTACTTTCTAAAGGCCTTTTTAATTAATGCCCCGATCATTTATTACTAACATGTCACTGCATAAAGTAGATGCCAAATTGGGCACATCCAGTGATTTCTGTTTGTTATTAAAGATAATTATTTTAAAGGGAAACAGATTAGTGGATTGAAATAAACATACAGCAGGTGCAGTCTTTGATTCTGCTTTTGTGGCGCTATCAACTCCCACCGCAGCTGGCTTCTCCAACACCGCCTAAACGCAGAACAGAAGCATGGACAAGTTTGCAGAGGTTACCACACATATAGTATAAACAGATATTTTCTATATAACTTGAGCTGTACGTTTCTTGAGCCATGATTTAAACCCTCATGAGTGAACCTACAGACTCTGATCTATTTGGAAAACAGCATATTTAACAAAAAGACCATGTGAAGATAGTTTTCATAAGCAAAGGTATGTGTATCACTAATGCACCTCTTTTTGTTTGTTCAAAAGCAGGAACGTCTTTGTAAATAATAGGAAAAGGCGTGTAATCTGGCAGGTCAGGCTAATTGTGCAAATATTTAATCTCTGAATGTATTTAAAAGTTTGTAATCATGTGTTGATGAGATAGACAGAGGACAACAACACCCTCAGACACTTGTGTGTCACCTTTACAGCAGCGCCATGTGACCAGTGAACTTTCCTCCACTTTAACTATGAGGGAGGGGTTATGTCATTCGGGTTACCTAGCGTGGCACCGTATTAGTACACTACACAATAATAACTTATGTAGCTTGAACGAATATTAAACTAACAACAACAACAAAATCAAAACCAAATCGCTAATCTAATACATTTCGGATGAATTACCTGCGCTGACTGGCTTACATAACGTGCATTCTTGGCTGCGATCACAGCACCGGCCTGAACCTGACTGCAGGGAGACAATCACAAACATTAACATGAATAAAACATGAAATATTGATTCAATATCATCTGTACTGTAGTATAAATCGGACGTACCCAGACAAAATTGAAGGGTTTCTGAGGACAGCGCTGCACAACGCAGATGACTTGCTAACATTACGAAGCAGCATGGTTTTAATGTTCCTTAAAGACAGACGGTAAATAGGCTAACAATGTTCATTAATACAACATTAATACAACATTAATACAACATTAATACGCCCGATCAGAAGTGGCTAACTAGCTAAAGCTAGTAACATTGTTTTGTAACGTTAGCGCTCACCATTAGCGTTACCGTCGGTTATAAAGCTATACTAATGATTTACAATAACAGGTCTTCTGTTCGCTAACATCTAGGTCTGGTAATATCTTACTTGTTCGATCCCGTGTGCTAGAACTTCGCTGGTGTCGGATAATTGTCCAGTGACCCAGTAGCCCTCTATTTTTTACTTCAGTGGGAGCTTTCCGGATGCCACACATTACCGCAGTGCTTCATGGGAAGTGTAGTTCTAAAACCTCAAGGCTTTCATAACTTAAAAAAAAAGAAAAAGAAACAAATCTGTGACACCACTGATGTGGATTGTGTCACTAAACGATGTAGACGAGAGCACATTTACTCTTTACAGATGTAAAGACAAAGACGGTGTGTTTGTATCAAATTTATTGTCAACTACACAAGCAAAGGTGTCCTTATGAAATCACACAATGTAACAGACAATGTCATTCTTTTCGAAATGATGACTCTTCATTTAGCACCTTAAATGTTCGGTTATACATGATTTACACACTCATACAAAATGTACTGGGTGAATAATAAGTCAGTAACAGTCATGTGGATCAGGAACTTGTGTTTGCATTGAAGAAGTACCATTTTGGGGTCACATGTACCGTTTAGCCGAAACAGTTCATTTCTGACATGGTACTCCTCCAAAACCATATTTGACCGCTAGAGCTTTTTGGACCTATATTTCTTTTCACATTAGAGATTTTATTTTATATAGAAATTGATATATACATTAAAGTTCATTACCAAACATGATGCATATGTACCAATAGTGTAAAAATCCTAAATTGTAAAAGGAAGGCACTCAACTCAATTTACATGTTCGCTGCCAACAGATGCCAGAATGTGTAGTATGTGTATGTCCAGGATTATATCCTTTCAAGTACAAAGTGTACACTGTCGCCCGAAGCAATTGTCTGTGAGCTTTAGGGCCATTTTGCAACAAGGACCAATATAAAACAAACAGTGCTGAGCAGCATGAAACAGGTGCTTGAAAGTCCAGACTGAACCTCGTAAGTTACACCTAGCAAGTGATAAAAGCATTCTGAACTTTACCTGTTGGTAAAAACACATTCTGTAGTAATTAATTACAATTTAACTTGTTTTAACCCTGTTTCAATCCAATTCTTTACTTTTTTTAAACAAGTGCCCGAAATGTAGAGGACTCTTGTCAGCTCAGCTCTTCGTCCTGAACTCTAACGTACAGGAGAACCGTACACTCACTTCACATGAACAGCCATTTTACACAAGACAGAAACACTACATGACATCCACAAAGAACTCGCTGGGGTTGCCCATTGCCAAGTGGAAGGACTGGCGGGACGCGGTGAGTTCTGGGGGCACAGAGCCCAGGTCACGTGTGGGTGGTGCCCCGGGAGGACCTCCTGGAGTGGAAGATGGTGGAGGGGGTAGGGCCGGGTGCATGGAGGCTGTGGCCAGCTGCTGTGCGTGAGGAAGAGCATGTGCAGTTGTCATGGCCGGATGGGGGTGCTGGGGTACCATCATGACCATCATGGGGTTGTAGGGTAAGATGCCAGGCGGGTACGGGGACATGTGAGGCGCTTGGGGCATGCGGTGGTGGTGTGAGGAGCGCTGGGAGGTGTGACTATGTTCACTGGGAGCAGCAGAGCCGTGGCCTCGCCTTATACTGCTGCGCGTCGAGTATTCGGATTCACTGCCACTTCCGGACCGCGAGTCTCCACAGCCATCAGCGATGCCACCAGAGGGAGACTTCTCTCCTCCTATGGTGCTGCCAGGACCTTTACTGCCGCGCCGCCGATCCCCCTCACTCCTGTTTGACCCACTGCTGCGACTGCCTGTGTACACAAGATAAAAAGACTTCAGATATATAATACAGTGGATACACGTGGATGCTTTTCAGGTCAACAATAATAAAATAAAACCACACGTTACAAAATCACATCTTTTAATAGGTTTATAGTTACACAGAAAAAAAAGAATGGGAAGAAGCCTAATTAACTTTTGCAAAGGTCATGGTGGTGACTGGCGACATTTACCTTCGCTGTGCTGGCTGCCGGTGCTGCCGGGGGCATAGCTGTAGCTGGTGAGCTCGTGGTAGGGCGGGGGCTGGCTGGAGAACGGGTGTGTGGGGTATGGCTGGTAGGGGAAGGTGTGCATCATGGGCCAGGGGGAGGCGCCAGGGAGAGGCAGAGGAGCCAAGGTGTCCTGATCTGAGGCTCCACTCGAGCCATCGTTGTCATTTAGGGACAGATTTGCCATATCTGCGCCAATAAAAAAAGACATTACACGGTTACATCAGTCCTGTTTAACGAGCAAACTGAACAGTTAAGGACCAAAAAAGTTAACACCGTGCTGGCACTATTTAGTTCTGTAAAGTTTGTCCTGGACAAACTTCGTACAGTCAATATAGACTGCTGAAGTGTTCAAATACTTACAGTTCTCGCAGTCACTCAAGTCTCCAAAGACGTAGTAACATTGTTCAGAGAAGGTAATCTTGTTGACCGTGTGTCGAATGAAGCCCGCCTTCAGGAGGTTGCTCGCATATTTCCTGGCTTCACGGCGATCCGTAAATCCTTCAATGTGATGGAAAAGCCATTCCACAACATCTGACCCTGTAAAACAGACAAGCACTTTACTGAAGATCTGTACAGCAATGACCTCTACGATATATACGCTCCACACTGAATGGACCAGTGGTGAAATATGTAGCTTAATTACTCTTCATGATTCAGACACAGGTGACTTCAATTTAACAGATGTTTTCAGTCTAAACAGGCTGCTTCGTGAGCACTAGACGTTCTTTTCATTGCTACAAGTCACACTGTTTTAATTTAGAGCACAAAACATAATAGCTGCCCTGTAAAACTGAGCCACAAGAATGATCACGTGGCTAATGTTGACATGTTGTTGACCTGTTCCTACAAATGTGTCTTACCAAGAAAAGCATTCGGGATAGTGATTTTCAGCCACATTCGATCCCTGACCTCCAAACCGGACTCTGGAGAGGCCATGGCTTTGGCAACTGACGCCATGTCAGAATGGAGTGATAAATTAAAGTCATCGAAACCTGAGGGGGAAAAAAACATTAATAAGTGAAGGAAAAATGTAACTTGCGGTTTGCAACATAACTTTGGTTGCTTATTTCATATTGTTTTGTATGTGCTGTGGTTATACATATTACAGCGAAGATGGTGCAGTGTAGAAGCCGCTTTAGGATTGATCTTACGCTCTGTCTCTGTGACGGAGGAGGACGAGGTGATGGTGCTGAGGGAGGAGCTGCCTGGGTACGGAGGGTAGGCTCCGGTCATAGCCACAGAGTGAGTGACCCACGCCGCTGGATCAATGGGGCGGATTGGTTCATCTGCACATTGGGAGAGAGCATTTTATAGAGCCTGGCATCACCGTCGACAAGAATATAAATCATTTGTACTTACTGCGCGGCAGAGTGAAGTAGCCCTGAGGGGAGGGATCCCAGCACTTGGCCACGGTGAGAATAATGGGCCTGTGTGTTCAAGACAAGAGTAAAGCATGAAGTACAAGATAATGGCTCAGCTCAAGTCACTCAGGTCAACATGGAATAAACGCTCACCCTGGTTTGTGAACAATCTCCCTCAGCACACGCACAGCGTCGTCGTTGCTCATGTTCTCAAAGTTTATATCATTGACCTGAGAGCAGGGGAGGGTTAGAGACAATAATGCACAGATACTCAGACGCACACACTGAAGTACTATCTGATCGTACTTGTAGTAACATGTCTCCAGGTTCGATGCGTCCGTCTGCCGCCACAGCTCCTCCCTTCATGATGGAGCCAATATAGATGCCCCCGTCTCCCCTTTCATTGCTCTGACCGACGATGCTGATCCCAAGGAAGTTGTACTTTTCTGCATTTGGGAAAACGCAATAATCAGTGATGTAACTATAAAAGTAAACTGTTGCAGATACTTGGAGCTATACATACCCATATTTAAGGTGACAGTGATAATGTTCAAAGACATTGTAGAGTCCGTCACACTGCTGAAGGAGGAGGCCTAATAAAAACAAATGTGTTTCACCACTATATTATTAAGGTTACATTCATAATTTATAGAGTTGCAAAAAAACAGATACAAACCCTTTCTAAACGCGGAGGGCGCTGTTTCCTGCGTCGCCGATGTCGTTTCAGAAGCCTCGAGGCTGTGCTTTGCTCGGTGGCGCTGCTAAACCTGTGTGAAAATGACCAAAGCATTTGTTACCTTTCATTTTTAGCTTCCACATTCACTTTGACCTTCCCTTCGCTTTACCTGCTCATAGTATCGTCGTCCTCCGAGTCGCAGAAGCTCGTGGTTTCCAGCTCGCTGCTCATCATCGTGCTGGAGCTCTCGTAACCCGCGAGGTGGCGCTCCATTCGAGTCTGCCCGTTCATCCGTGGCCCTACGGAAACAAGCCAGGGGACGATAGTTACATGTTTGCTCAAGTCTGTTTACATTTTCGGAGGGGGATCGCAGATATTGCTTGGGTTCTTTTCACAATCTCCAGATGCACGCGTTTGTTTTGCAGTTGGGAACAAGCCAAGTCATGTGCGAGTGTTTTCACCAGCGCTTGCACTGACCGTGTTGATCCATGCCCTCTCTGTGTCGCGGTCTCTCTCTGCGAAATGAGACTACAGACTCGGTTTCAGTCTGGTCGTCCAATGTCTCCACACTGCCGGTCGCATTTGGGCTGAAAGTTGCAAAAAGAAATAATCATGATTCTGTTTACAATTAGAATATTTAAATCATCATCTCGAGCTACATTCACAATGGTTATTTTCAGTGATTTGTAGGAGCAACAAAGAAAATGAAAATCAGGAAAACGTCCCATTTCCAACTGCACTGCATGGAAAAAATCTTCCCGTGACTGCCGACAGATATTTCATGGGATTAGTGGAATTATGCCTAATTGGAAAGTACATGTAAAAGTCATTAGGATGTGCTTCTGAAAGGAAAATGTCCAGGTCGTAAAAATCCTGTGCCGCTCAGATGTGTGTGAACTCCGGGTGACTCCTGAACCAAACCCCAGACGACATATTTCTTACGGAACGAAAGATGTTAAGTGCTTAAAATGATAAATGCGAGTTTGCCTGGGACTCAGATTACTAGACTGGTTTCCTCCCATTCAGCGCGAGCAGTAGAGCTAGTCAGGATAAAGACAACACTGATGTTAGCTTTAAAAAAAACAAGACGTATTTGGACACTTCGGGCTCTAAGCTTCACTCGGATAATGTGTGTAGTGTGGGCTCTTATATAATTATGGCTTGGCTGCACATTTACCTTCCTGTGAGCCTCTTTAAGCCCTTTCTTGAAGCTTTAAGACTTACAAAATAAACAGCCCACTGTGTCAGAGGGTCAGTTCAATAAGATTCGAATGAAAATGTTTTACATGTTTGTTGAGGTAAGTAATAGGAAAAAAATAGTTCAGGAAATATCTACGTACGAGTCTGAAAACTTTATTGGAGAAAACCTACAATGTGACTCGACTGTCAAAGAGTTTGGGTGCTTCGCTTACTGAAAGGAGGGGGGTCTGGAGTCTCCAATGCCCCCTGTTCTCTCGACAGGGGGCGGGGGCAGCGGTGGAGGAGGGGGCGAGGGCTGTGGAGGGGTTTCCACGGGAGCGACCACAGCCACCGGGGCGTCTCCAGCTGGGGCATCTGACGATACCAACTACAAAAAAAAACACAAAAAACAAACATCAACAACAAAAAAAGCAGCTGACATAGATTGAAAATGAGGGGTGGGAAATGGGAGAAGCGGGGCAGGCAGGAGAAGGTTTGGGTTAGAGTAAGGAATACTTCTAAGATGTCAATTACTGTGACACGCAAAACACTGTAGTCTTTTCAGATCGACGTCTTCGGGGCAAAGGGAAACGCTATCCCACACTTAACCTGTCTTTCCTCATTATACGGAAAAAGTGCCCGTAAATGCACCCACACACACACAATAAAACGCAGTGACAATTAGGCTCCGCACCATTCAGGATCGAGTTACTCAAAACATAAGAACACGCAGAGGGAGGAGACTGACCACTGCTTTTCTCTTTATTATCGCGCCGACAGGATTCACAATACATCGACAGCCGGAGTTATTCCCTGTACAGACGTCCGTGCTACACCGTCATCCCCCTTTTACCCCACTAATGGCCACCACCAAAACGGCGTCTTCGGGGATCGGCCTTGGCGTGCGGCTCACATGTCAGTCCCCGTGGTGCGATCGCTTTGTTCCAACTTTTTTTTTTTTTTTTTTCGTTTTAAATGTCTTTTCTTCTTCTTATGCACTTAACAGATGCTCGCTCCCTCTAACCTGCCTGTCCGGGCCAAGTCACGTTGTGTTTTGTCTCTATTCAGATGCGACCAGGGGGGGGCGGAGTGTGCGCTGCTAGAGCCTCTGGGAGAAACTGGAAGTAGGTGAACTGTACATAGAAGCCTACAGTACTGATGGGGAAGGCTGCGGTGTCGATTAGCGCAATGCAACTCAATCTACAGTGAGAAACTTTCCTCGTCCTTTGTCTGAAAAACCATTTAGCGGCGCAAACTCCGCCTCCAGATTACTACAGTGTCGATATACAAGATGATGTAACCATGGGTAAGTCGAAACAATGCACAAGTTGCGTATTTGAGAAAGGAAAGTGGAAAAATGACTGCAGTTAAATGCAAGTCTAGGTTTATGTCCCCTAAAAGTAAAAACGCTTACCCATGACACCACTCTGCCGTTGAAACATGGCAACTTTGCAGCATCATCTGAGATCTCTTCTTTGACCACTCTGAAAGAGAGATAAAAAGCGTAATGAGTGAGATAAAGGAGGCTTTTACACGACAATGAGGCACTCGCTGTGTGTGGGATGATGAGGTAGACCGCTCTAAACCAGACCTCATCAGAACTGTGACCGGCCCACAGCACGTCCCACTCAAGTGGAACTAAAAGGTTTACATTGACACACGCCATGAAAAATTATGAAAACACAGCATCTGAAGTAAGGCTTCAGTCACATAGATTAAACCAATACCTTTCGACAGATTTGCTCATTTCATTTCGATCCATTACATGTGTTAGACGTTACCGAGGTGATCGGACCATTGCCAAAGGCACAAATTCTGTCCAGAGCCAGGCAGTGCAGCTCAGTGTTTGCACTTGTACACAGCCTATTAACCAGTGTATGTGGGTCCCTCCAACTCTTACTAGTTCTACAATTATGTAATACTGACTTATCACACTTGGTAAGGCATGGACACTTTCATTTGTGAATATAAAAAGGTATTATATGCATCTTTATCTGACTGTTTACAATGATAATATATGACAGTGAGGACAAGTGACATCATGAAGCCATACCACTTCGATAGGTCTGGTTGGCAATACTAGGTTGCCTGGACTCATTCTGGCTGACTGGTTGGTTGGTGGTGGTCGGAGGGTCTGTTAGTTCAGATGTAGAAAGGCCCAACCAGGAAGATGAGCTGCGAATTAGCACTTGCTAGAAGCTCTTTCAGCATCAGCTGCAAACGTGAATTCTAACTATGTTAACTGCAGTGTCTCGGATAAATGAATGAATAAATAAAATAAATGTGCAAATGGCTCGACCACGTGTAAGTTATAGTTATATTTTTTATGGTCCTCATGGCACGATGACGACATTGCTGTGATAACACCCCCTAGTAGCTACAGGCGAGTCTAGAAGTTTTGCAACAATATGGAATCCAATAGGGACATGTCAAAAACAACTGAAAATCCAGACTTCAAAGACTTTTGTTTCTAATAGTTACCTCCCGCCACAACTGAGGAGAGTATCATATTTTCCATGTTTTTTGTTGAAAGCATATTCAAAGTTTTTTCTTTGGGCTTTGATTGACTGGCCCTGGAGAACTGAGGAGGCTTGTTGCTGCTCTGTAGGAGGAGTCTGACCTGCCATCATGGATTCTCTCTTGAATGGTGTCATTAATGTAAATGAGGAGGACAGAAGAATGAGAGCCTACTCCATTACAACGTGGACATAAATATTAGTATAGTGTGCAAAATAAATTTTAGTTTATTGAGTTAAGTATCTAGTAAAACCGTGGTTCTCAACAAGTATACGTTTAGTGCCCATTTTCAACATATCACTAACAAAATGAAATATGAATTTCAAGTTTTAAGTCTTGTTTTAGTTTATATCCTAAGTTTGGTTGAGACAAGCATTGACTGTAAAGCCAACTATTAGAAATATCAAACCAATGTCTTAATAGTAATTTTTGGAAAAGCCCACGACTCCCTGAAATGGCTCCTCGACCACTTGATAAAGAACACCATAAAACTAAGGTTGGAGCTGCAACATGTGGTCTCTGCGCTTATTGGGCCCAAGCAGCACAGTGGCTGAGCGGTTAGAGCTCTTGCCTCACAGCAAGAAGTCTGAAATCATGCACAATAGGTGAATCCTCCAGCCAGGTGATACTGACATGTGCCTGGCTCAACATCTGGAGCCGGGTCTTCCTGCGGCCGTTGTCCTATAATGACAAATAAAGCACCTTAACCATAACCTAATATGAAGGCCTAACACTGCCGTCCATTTGTCACTTCTCTTTGTGGCTGCGCTTTACTTGGACAGACCACAGCTCAAGTGTAACAGAGAGGACACTTCAAACACTTGGACTTCCTGTTCCAGCTTCATTCACCTCCTCCTCGTCGTCAGGCTGAGAGCCCTGGCTCCTCTGGGCTTCTCCTGAGCAGCTGTCGAGAGCTGCTTTTGTGGCCGAGTGCTACATACGACTGGAGTGTTGCGGTCTCGCTCTGAGAAAGAAATGGCTTTTAAGAGCTACTGCCGCACGCAATGAAAAACGTTTGGTTTAACAAATTAATCCAAGTTTCACACTGCTTTCAAAGAGTAGTGAGAAACTTCAGTTCATTCTACAATCAAATAAGCAACATGAACTGTAAATCCAACCAACGAACCAGTCATACCAACTTTATTAAAACTATGGGGGGAGCCACCACAGCCTCCTCCATTTATTCTGATGGTTAAATGTTCCCAGCACTGCGATGACACCGAAACAGACACAGAGCTAACTATCCGCCACCTCCCTCTCCACTTCCTTCGCAGCAGACACCAGCAAATGGCCCCGGTCTCCGCTGAAGCTCCCAGCGCTGGTTTGGGTCTCCCCCTCCGCCACACACACAGGCCGGGCCGACAGCTGGCCGAGTACCAGGGGCGAATGAAAACACACACATTACACAGACAGCGACTCTCCTGGGCCGTGCGGGGGGAAACGCTTCCCCCCCCTGCCTGTGATTGGACAGCTGACCCAGAGCTATGTTTGAAATGTTTTCATCAGAACACGGCTGGGGATATTCAAATGAGCGTGTCATGCCAGGATCCTGTATTTGACTTCAAGAAAGAGGCTCTGTTCTATTCTTGTGAGGTGTTTTTTTTCTTCTCTTTGGAAAACACTTTAAAACTAGTAGTGTGTTTTGAAGTAGTGCACTCACTGTAGGGTCATCATCATTGGCCAGGTCTGAAATAAGTCGCAGTATAAAAGCATTGGCCTCGTGGGAAATTAAGTCTGACTGGCATTTCCAGAAGTTAATCCGTCTCTGTGGTGACGATTAACTGTGTTGTTGCGGTGCAAATGTGCCGAGATCCACCTCCACGGAGAAACCCCAGGTGCCCCTAATGCTATGCAGACCTCCGCTCATGTAAATGGGAGTGTCATTCTAGCAAACAAAAGCTGCTGCAGACACAACAACAGCATTATCTCCCCGCTTTGGTTTGTTAAGTGCTTATTGGTGAAGTCCCAGGGCCAGACACATTGAGGTGGTCAATTGTCAAGCAAAACGGTTAAGATAAGTTGAGCCAAGGTTGCACCCACTTGCGAAACAGCTTGGCCAAACCTTTTTAATCTATTTAGGCTAAGCTGTACTTCATATACGGTGTAGTTCCTGGAATGTTGAGTGACAACCTCTGCCCAACACAAAAGGGGGGGGGAAAAACAGCAGAGTTCCTGAGTTGGGGTTGATAGTGTATCCATCTTGGCACGGGCTTCCGCAGTGCCATCCAAAGAGGCGAATCACCCAAGCTTCGACACTCACCCAGGACTAGAATGCATTTAACAGAAGCCCAGCGGGTCTCACTGGGGGAATAAACCACAAACATGCCTCTTCTGCAGGAGAATGCACGGGACTTGAGGAAGGGGGGAAGTAGATTAATTGATAGGGAAGAGGAGGGCACTGGAGGGGGAAAGGGGGAGAGGAAGCCCGGCCTGAAAGGATGGCTGGCAGGCCAAAGTGTTAAAAGAGGAGAGACAAAACCCTGGCTTCACTCCCAAGAGAGAGAAAGGCCAGGGTTTCACAAGACGATGGAGTGAAGGCGCGAGGGAGGGTGAGGATTAGGCCGAGGAAAAGCAGCAGCGGGGACAGGGAATGCCTCCCATTGTGATGATGTCCCTTCAGAAACGTCCCAGGCAACATACTTCAATATTTATAGAAACATCTGCTTATTGCTCATCACTGTGTTGCTGCGGATAATGTGCAGAAAAGGGATGGGCTGCGGGAGGGTTCTGTTCTCATGTCTGTTTTGCACATAAGCCATTTCCTATGGGTCAGAATGCGCACAGGTCAGTCACAAGACAGAGTTGCATGACAACAAGCATGCATTCATTTAACTTGTGCGTTTAGTACTTTCAGTGAGGAGCTACTCAGCCTCCTGACTTGAACAAACAGCGCTGCCTTGCATTAGTTGCAACGTTGTTATACCAGATTCGAGCCATTGTTTCACACAGCGTCTTGGTTCTCGTAGGGGAAAATAAAAGAAATGGCATTACAGCTTACCCAAAGTCCTGGTCCATAGACTTGAAGAAGAATTTGTAGTTTGGCTTGTTCAGGACTTGTTTAAAATCCAGCAAAGTGATGTTTTCGGCAGCAATCGGGATCTTCACCAAGTACGGCGTCTCCTCCTCGTCGATATGATAAATAATTTTGGTTTCCGCCATTTCCACGGCCGCTTGTGGGAAAAGGAGCGAGGTAGCGTTAACTTTGTTGGGTAGTGCTAGCGGCTAGGTGGCTAACGAGACGGCAGAGGTGAAGCGATGATGGCCACTGAGATTTTCAGTCCGAGCCAGAGCACGTAAAAAGCCTCAGGAAAACTCCGTTAAAACCCACAAACCGGTTTCAACAACTAAAAAAAAAAGCGTGGACCCCCTTACCGCGGGGCGAAAACCGACGGACACGCTACATTCACACGACCGAACTACCGACAACTTTTCCCCCAACAAAAACATAGAGGAGGGGGTCCGAAAACTTTTCACCACTTTCTGAGCCAACGCGGCGTGTGACGCCATACGCAACCCCCCTCCTTACGTGCCCGCGCGTGCACACCGCTGTTTTTACATCTCGTTTTTATTACGTTTTTATTATATATATTTTATTATATTATATGCTTTTTACAGATATTATTGACTCATCACATCAAGTTATTACAGGATCATTGCTAAAATAAATAAACAATAAACAAATATAAGAAGAACCCCAATCGAAGATACTGATTATTTTAGCTTTGAAACTCCAATGAACCAATCCAACTTTTCTAACTAAATGAATGTATTTTGATCTAGGCCTGATCTAGTAGATTAAGAAAATGTAAACATACTAAAATAATTCTGCACATTCTGCACCTTCTCATCAATTTAGGTTCATAAAGCACTTCATTGTTGCACTTTCAATAATTACGATTCATAATTAGCCTACGAAAAAAATATAATCGTCTTCAGGTTCCAATGTATTCCAATTTATTCTCTCGACTTAGAAGCAAAGAATACATTACAATACAATACAATACAAAAAAACATATACATATACATATATAATAACATATTAAAAAAACTGAAGTACCAACCTTGGTTTAATTGTAATTCCTAACATTTAATTGTAATTAGTGTCAATTGGATTACAGAGACATGTTTCAAGGAATTATAGATTTTAAAGAAACGTATAATTTATCCTGGCAAGAAATACATAAATGTTGATTAATGTGCATTGACCCTGTTCAAAGTTCAAACAAACTAATCAAAATTAAAGAAAAATAAATCTAATTTATCCACTAGAGGGAGCTGCTTTCTCTATTATGACAGTCAGTATTTTTAACAGCTGTAATAAGCCTATAGTTTTCTGTTGAGCACATGTGGCCCGAACACCACTGCAATCACACAGATTACCACAAACATGACCCAGAAGGCCGCTGCCAGTACCTGCACCCAAAACATAGTCCTCCTGCTCTGCTGCATGACCTCCTCCTCCCCCATCAGCCCAGGGGCTGCCCCGTACGGTCTGTCCGGGTGCATCTGCTGCACCCTGAGGCTCACAGTGGGCAGGATGATGTAGCGGGCGTCGCGGTTGTCACCCTCAAAGGACAACACCACTCTTTGGGTTACTGTGGATAACCCGGAGGCCATTGTAACAGGCAGCCTGAAGGCCATAGGGTTCAAGCGGGCCAGAATCAGGGAGTTGTAGGGGAGAGATTGGGCGTCGCCTGTCTCGAGGGGGGTGAGGTGGCGGCACAGTGGACAGGGCATAGCGGGTGCACTGTTGGGGTCCCCGGGCTCAAAGGGGCACAGCTGGATCCTCCGGAGACACTCTGTGCAGAAGACATGCAGGCACTCCAGCATGCGCGGGCACTTGTTGTATGGGTTGTACTCCTGGTAGCAGATGGGGCACTCCACGTCCATGTGCTCCACCGGGGATGAGGGCGCAGGGTCCCCAGGGTGCGGAGCCACAGCCGCTTTCCCCATCAGTGCAGGAGGAGGAGCCATGGTGTTTATTTTGATGGATCTACTATGAGAAGAAATACAACTTTACACAAGTGAGAATTGCTGTGAGAACCTCCCAAAAGTGATGTGGCCTTTCACTAAACGCAGGGATTAGCCCTGACCCGAGGGATACTGCTTTGTTTTTTCTTGGTTTTTATGAACAAATTCCACAGCACATGAGTCATAGCGTTCATTTGCTTTACCACTCAGACATCTACAGTCCTGCCCCCCCCCCCGAGTCTGTGTCTGCTGTGTGCTGACCTAAACGGTACACTACACGCTGAGCAGGAAGTAGAGCAGTAATGAGGCAGAAAAGGTGTAAATCAAAGCAACAAGTGACGACAATAACAAATTAATATGTAAATCATAAATAACATGATAATAGTTGTGAGTAGATTGAATAAAAATGCTTTCTGCCGTTAACATTAAACAGAAAAAGATGATACAGTATATTACATTTGCTTTTTGGAGAGCACAACCAGATGTAATGTTGTAAAGGTAGTTTTGTGTAGTAATTGTATCCGTATCTGTTGGCAAGTACACAAACTGAAGTACTTATACAGGTTTGAGGAGACCTGAGGAAATGTAATATTTTGTAAAAGTGAAAAGTAAAAAGCCAGCCTTTTCTTGCATTATACCGAACAAGCTCATGTGGCAATACAGTTTGGTGTAGCTTAAATATTGACTTTTTTTTTTTTAAACAACTAAAGTAAGCGCAAGGTTAAACAAATGCTACCGGTGGGACATACTGTAAACCTATATTTCTAAAGACCTTACTTTTTGTGCTTTTCGTAGCAGCTTTGGTTCACTCTACGCATCATAGTTAATCAAATAAACAGCCTCTTGAGTTCCACCGCCTGAAATGCATACCCGGGATGTGTTTTAATAAAAATAGCCCGGCAGTATCTATGTGGACCAGCAGCTGAATGGGGAAAAACCTGGCAGCGCTCCAACACACCACAGAGAAGATCCACTTACTTTGGTCCAACTTTGATCCGGGCACACCTCCGACGCCGGTGCTTTCCATCAATCCTTTACGTCGGTAAAGATTCGCCTCCCTACTTCACCTGGCTGATATGGTCTTGTTTTGTTTTCTGCCTCGTCTTCCCTGATTTCCCTTGCCATCCGTCACCCTTCGAGACATGGCGGTAATTAAGCCCCTGGTGATGTGGAGGTAACCATGGACGCACACGCAATACAAAAAATGACATATTAAACGCACCAAGGCTCCTGTCACCGCTGCCTGTTTTATAAGACATCCACTTAGTCAGTATGTGAGAGTGTGAAGTTTAAATGGACTGTACTATCGCTTTCTCTTTCTAAGTTAATGATACATATTTGAGTAATCTGCGGATCTTCACCAAAGGCTATTCTTAGCATTGCAGTGGCCAAAAAGCTCCTCCCTAAAGGTCCTACGTATCCAGGAAATGCCTCCCTCACCTCTCGATCTCTTGCTAAGCTTAATTCTTTCATTGCAAAGTAAAATCACTCGCCTCGCATTCACTACAGCCAGACAGGCCGAGCGGACGTTTTCTTTTTCCTCTTTGTTGAAACAGCTGCGCAGCTAAGGGGAGCAGGAGGAGGGGAGTGGGAGGGTCTTATTGGGATGGTGGTATTTCTAACCAACAAAGTGTAAGATAGTGATAAAGATGTTTAGAATATTAAAAAAATAGGGGAGAGGCGGGAGGGTTGGGTCATGGGGAGGGTTGGGTCACTCAGTGGGATGTCACTTCCTGGATGTCCATAAACAATTTATGGATGCTAGATGGCAGATGCCTGAAAGGTGAGTAAACCAGAGCAAAAAAACTAAAACATACCAGCTTTTGTTTCACACTGAATAACTTATTATCTCTTAATCATTTTTGTCTGTAAGAGAAAACATCTCAAATGGCTGACTGGGCAGCGTTGGGCCACACAGAAGACATTAATGTCCCAAGCTTTTCATCTCTTGATGCCTGTTAAACATGTTTTGGGGAAGTCCCCGACTCTGAGGAGTGAATGAAGAAGTGGAGGAGGGTTATTGTGTATCTTCTCTTTTGTTTTCTGACCCAGACAAGGAAGACCTTATGAACGTATGAATCCAGACACTGTTGTTTTCATGCTGTTCCTCTTTATCTGGTACTGACACATCGGCTCCATCTGTTAAGTTTCCAGTAGATCTTCGTGGTTATCAAGTTCACTAAATCAAGTTCAGTACTGACGAACACTACGTTTTACTGGTTTTTGTTTTAAAAAATATAGTTTTCCATGTGAAGGACTTGTTTCATGTTTCATTACTGTAACTGTGATCAAACAAACAATACAAAATTCTATAACTTATCATATTGTCATAGATCAATGTCACTGTGCCAACCCTTCAGAATAGTGACCCAACGCTCCCATTGGACTGACCCAAATCATTGCAATAATTGAAGTTAAATTAATTCAGTTTTTGTTGAATATTAAAGGTACACTGCGTAACATTTTGGACTAAGCTGTTGCCGACAAAACAGAACATGCTCCTAATAAGCAGAAAATGCCATTACAGTGGTTAATGAAAGAATGGATTTGGATGAGAAACTAACCTGTTTAAATCTCAAATTCTACTGCCTTTTGTCACATCTCCATGGAGACGAGCTGGAGACGCACCCACTTCTAGTAAAGTTTACAGTCATATCTTAGGAGAGGTGAGTCTCATAAATGTTTGGTATTTTTCAATGATGAAAATATATGTCATGCTTGTATTTCAATTTTATTCATTGGGTAAAATTATTCGCGGTGTGGCTTTGAAGAATGATATAGAGGTCCCTACATATGGTTCTGGAGTGTGCAACACCTTGGCAGTAAAGCTAAGAAATGTGACCCAACCCTCCCCAGCATAACACCCCCTCTTTAAAAACCTGCATCACATCGACAGTGATAAAGGAGTCAGAGCTGCAAAGCCATTTCCTGACTGTAGGACCATTCTTATTTCATCTTATCTTCAGTTTTACGTGTGTGAGGTCGTAGGAGTGCTGTTAATTGCATAATATATACAATAATAATAATTTTGCAACATTTCAAGGACGTTATGTAATGGGCCAAGGACAAATATAACTAATAATATGTATACAATTTAGTTCAAAAACAGTATATTAGCTCTGGCAGATTCTCTTTCATTGATTGACCAAATGAGAGGGCCATTTCCTTTCATTGATAATTCTTTTTTGTTCTGTAAGTCTTCCTGAACTATTCCTGTAAACAAAGGGAAAATGGCTTGAGTTATGTCTTCTAAATAATACACTGGGAAACAATACGACCTGTCTGGACTTGCCTGATCATCCAACGCTAATATTTTCCGTTGGATTATCTGAAAGCGCACCTTTGGCTGAGCAAGATGACAATATTACACGGCAGAGAAAGCTCTTGCCTTGCATTATCTGGATTAATTTACGTTTTGGAAGGAGCACAAAGGTGGCGGGTAACACCAGATTTTGCTGGTCATTTGAGACTCGACAACAAAGCCTTAAGCCCAAGCAGGTGTAACTCCACAAACTGCTTTGAAGCTTAAAACTTGCTGCTCAGTTTGTCCTGAATCTGCAACAAAAAATATAGAACTTAGTTGTTACAAAATGTGTTTTAGTTGGTCATCATAATAATTAAAGATCACACTATGGTTGTTTTGTTCAAGGCGTGACCAAGTTGTTCCATTAGAAGTGAAACGTGTCTTCAAGTGAAACCTAAAGTAATTAAACGCCACAGCAAACTGTCTTGAGCTGTTATTGCTCTGGGAACAGTTTCATTTTGTATGGCTCTTTATGGCCCTAAGATGGACTGAATATTCCAATGGAGCTGTTTTAGTCACGGTTGGAAGATCAGTCTTTTTTTAAGAACTCAATGTGAAAGGTTTGAGAAGCACTGACGTAAAAGCTAAAAATACTTTTGGGCAGGTGTCTCTCTAACTCACCGGGAAATTGTGCTATTGGTTGTTTTCAGGTTCTAGAATGTGGTGATGTCACAGTACCTAGTGTGGGGGGGGGGAGCCAGTTTTACACTTTCACAAGTCCATATCTAAAAAGATAAGGTATGAATTACAAAAAATATCATTAAAATCAGAAACAAAATAATGCTACCTCTATATAACATTATAGGCCTTTAGAACGCTGTGATGTCACCTGAAACCCAGCAATATACGGAACAATACCTCCCTTACGGTAATAGTTTAATATTACAAGCTCAATTAGATTATGATATGAGCCAAAATCTCTTACTGTAACTACAACCCTGAGGGAAAAATCGGGAAAAGTCATAAAGAGTTTAAAAAAAAAAAAAAAAAAAAAAAAGAGAGAAAGAAAATAGGACACCGGTGGGTTGTAGCACAAACAGCAGCACCGGTGCACACGTACAACACACTGGAGGTTAGTGATTGTTGGCACAGAGCTGAGCGGAAATCCCCATGAAAGGACTGAGGGCTGAGGCAACTGATAGTAGTGGGAGGAGGAAGTGCACGTCACACACCGCTGCCCAAAGAGGGTGTAGATTGTGTTGGGACAAGTTTATGGAGGACACAAGTTACAGTTTCAATTACAATGGAACTATTTTTATCTAGTATCCAATTGCCTCAATTTCTTTTCACTTACAGTAATTGCCATGTAGGCATATTTGGTTTGGCTACAGTGATTTCCAAGAAGCATAGGCCTAACATCTATTTATTTCAGTGGCAAGTGTATATAACCCCATCTACTTGTAGCCTACTATTACATTCAAAAGATCATTTATTTGTAAGTAAGTAAGTAAGTAAGTAAGTAAGTAAGTTATATCAGTGCTCTGGTCCTGCCTTACACCCCTGCGCGGGCTCTGAGGTCTGTGGATCAGAATCTGCTAAAGGTTCCACGTATGAGATTTCGTACTAGAGGTGACCGATCCTTCCAGGCTGTTGCTCCCAGGCTCTGGAATGATCTTCCACCCTCTTTGCGCTCTATTGACTCTGTTGATTCTTTCAAAAGCGAACTTAAGACACATTTATTTGTTCAAGCTTTTAATGAGCTACTTTTGGGCTGCTATGATTTCTGTGTTGTTTTGACCCCTTTTTATATTGTATGTAATTTCTGCTTTTACTCTGTTGTGAAGCACTTTGTGGCCTTTGCCTGTGAAAGGTGCTATATAAATAAAGATTACTTACTTACATTTATTTGTAGACTGTGCTGATGAAGGCTTGTGAGAGATAAAAGCCTTTATGAGTAAATTTAGGAGGGGGGGCTGCCATCAGGAGTTACTGTAAGGACTCATTGTCTGGGACTGAGGCGCTCTGATTCACATCCAGTGTTTATGAACTCCTGCTGGGATATCCCACAGCTGTAGGACCAGCATGTATTACGTGTATTTCTACTCATGAGCAAATGACTCACCCGTGCTTTTCTCTTTTTTTCGTCTGAACGATTCAAGTTTTCAAGTTGGCAAATTGTCAGTTCCTCCCACGTATCCGTCCCCGCTCCCTCATGAAGTATAAAGGTGTCAGGAGTCCCAGCAGACTCAAACGTCTGGATAAGACACAGACACACGGACCACAGGAAAATGTGTGCGGAACTTGAGTGCGCAATTTGTTACCTGACCTACAACGCAGGCCGGCGGTGTCCCCGGGAGCTCCAGTGTAAACACACGTTTTGTGAGAGCTGTCTGCTGGCGCTGTCCCGGACTCTGGCGCTCACCGAGGCGCACCACGGTCCGGACAGGGCAATAGTCTGCCCGCTGTGCCGACACGTCACCTCCATCTCCTCCGAGGACAAGATCCGAGCGGAGCTGAGAGTGGACGAGAGCGCCATGGAACAGCTGCTGGTGACCGGGGTCCTGCTGGAGACGGAGGAGGCGGAACCGGAGGAGCCAGAGGAGCCAGAGGGCAGTCAAGACACAGACGTGGACGGAACAGAGTCTGAGAGCGCAGCCGAGGACAGAGACCTGTCCGAGGGCAACAGCAGAGGCAGGCTTCGGCGGACTATGAAGAAAGTGTGGCACAAGATCAGCGGAAAGAATGCGCCGCAGAGGGAGGAAAATAACGTGACTGGTAAGTTTTTTGTTTTGTTCTTTTAAATAGCTTGTTCACGTTCAGGTCTAGATAAACTAAACTATTTATGTTTTGGATTGAATATTCCCCCAATTTAATCCCAAACACAAATAATATCCTACGTCGTTTTGTTTTCAGGCGCATATAGTAAATAGAAAATAAATAAATAAATGAATGAATTCTGATGTTTTTCTTCTTTCTACAGACTTGTCCAGCGATGACATGAGGAGCCTCGCCTTGATGGCCTGTTACATGTTCTGATATGCTCCACCACTTGACCCCCTGAACAATGTGATTGTGTGTATTCATTTATAGGTGTGCTGGACACACGACCCACCAAGCTAGCCCAAAGTCATACTACTGAATGAAATGACCTTTTTATGAGCCTATTATTTTATGATGTTAATATTATTTTTAATGTATTTTTTGTGTATGTATTTAAGAGAAAAAAATAAATGCTTGATAAAATATAACTGGTTGTTTTCATTTTTTTTTTAACAACACATAAGATACTGAACTGAAGAAACATAATAGTCCATTGCATACAGGAAGTGCTTGTAGACAGGTGAACAGCATATCCTCAATCACTAATCAGCAGCCGTGTGGAGTGGCTCTGTGACAGTCCGCTGCTGTGTTTTGGCTTTTGACAACTCACCTGGGAGACATGTTTCTCTTTTCAAGGTATTGCCACAAATATGTGTATATATTAAGATAAACTCATCCTACATCCGTGACAACATTCCCTTTGATTGCAGAGTGCTCTTTGCCTGGGCAGCTGTAGTGCCATTTATCCTGGATCTACATGCAGCAAAGGGTAAGCTTTGAAGCCTTACATCAGGGGTAGGCAAGTTTGTGTCATGGAGGGCCGATTTTCATCTTTGCCAAAACACCAGGGGCCGAACCTCACCATTGTAGCCGAAAGTAAAGAACTTTTGTCTGCAAATACCAATGTTTTACATCAGTAGTCCTTAAGTGGCTTCAGGACTCAACATTACCCCACGATGACAATCCGCGCCCCAAACAAAACTGTAATTTGTCATATATCATATAAAAGATTGTATTTTCCACACAAGTTTTTGTTGAACAAGACTGAAATTATGATCAAAACAACCCCAAAACAAACATTTGAACAAACTCTGTTAGTGTTCCCATGTAGTTGCAGATAGAACATATTGAATAAAAGTTCCCTTTAGACTCGCGACCCACTTTTGGGTCTAGAATCCCCGTTTTACATTAGGAAATGACCAAGTGGGATGTTCTGCCAGGACATTTTTAAAATACTGACACTATTTCTCACATTTTTAGGGTACTATAACAGGTATTTGCTTGCTTATTTGCATAATAATATTTCTCAAAATCATCTTGGGGGCAAGAGGTTCTGTGCTGGAGGGCCGGATTTGGCCCCCAGATGGAGTGGGCATGCGTCCTTAAGACTCTCTTCAAAGTTTCTAGATAAAGACTTTTTAAAGAACGTTTGCATAATGAAGTATGTGTATGTGTATGTGTATGTGTATGTGTATGTGTATGTGTATGTGTATGTGTATGTGTATGTGTATGTGTATGTGTATGTGTATGTGTATTAGATTTGTGACATTGGACCCGTTACAAATTAAACCATATCAGAATTGTACATTCCTAGTTACATGTAAACCATTTTACAAGAGATTTTGATTTCTTTACTTTTTAACTTGAATAACAACAACTAGAAAAGTATTGTTTTCTCTTTCTAAATGTAAAATTATTTGAGAGAGTGTAGGGGATTTCATAGAATTTTTGATGTGCCTATTGTAGAAATGAGACTGCAGAAACATGAGACCAGAAATGCAGTACAAGAATTTACAGGTGCTTGTTTCCAATTCGTGGGGAAGGGCCCACACCTGCTACTTGGTGGCACACGCTGTAATAAGTGTTTCTTTGATTTGAAGCAAAAATATTGAGGCGGTTGCGCCAGCTTCAATTCAAAGAAACACTTATTACAGTGTGTGCCACCACTTGAAACAACAGATAGAGGAGACTGGGGCTATTTGTCACACGGGGTAAATTGTCACATTACTTTTTATAGCCACACTAGAGAGTGCTGTCCGCTGGGACTGATATATAATATGTGTATTCCTCTTCTCTTCCAATAATCATTCTCTCATTTGGACTGAAGACATGAGGACAAGGCACGTTTGACTTGTTTTTATGCCTTTTCCCAAACTTTAATGTCTGGGTTAATTTTGTAGTGAGAGCTTTTCTTTATGTAGTGCCTTAAACAATAGACACTGATCTGAAAGACACAGATGCTAGCTTCAATTTGAGCCATTTTAGCGCTAACATGCTTAATCGGTTTCTTAGCTAGCTTACATTGTTGGTAAAGTGGACACTCAGGGCTATTTGTCACAAAAACTGAGGGGTCGTTTGTCACATGGGTTATAACATGGTGGGACATTTTTTTTCTTTTGTGTCTAAAATGTTTTTCTGATGACTTTATTTTAACATTAGCTTTTATAGAGGCCGTTTTAGTGAATTTGTACATTTTACACCTCATAAAGCATTTTGCAAAAAAATCAACAGTTGGTTTAAAAGAGTGTTATGAACACATGTGGCTTGGCATTGCGACTGCTTTCAAACATATTTTGTCCTTTTATCAGTTTATCAAATTTCAAGTTAACATCAAAAACTCCATTAAAAAAAATAGTGACAATCAACCCCGCGCCTTGTGACAACTTGCCCCACATATGGGGCACGTGGGGCATTTTGTTGTGTTTGACGGTTATTGCAATATGATAGAAAAAAGAGAGTGAGGTCTATTTCTTGTGGGATTTTCTGTTGATGAGCAGCGAACTCTAGAACAAAAAAAGTAGCCCCGGTCTCCACTACTTAATAACATTTGTTCATACTCCGAGGCATGACTGTCCCAAACGGCACCCCCAATGCTAATTTGTTTGCCAGCCCTTGTTGCCCTTGTTGTAACTGAACAGTAGAAATGATTTTGGTGTACCTGTTGTTCATGTTTTAACACTGTCTCCTTTGCTTGCATTATTTGTTTTTAAGCGTATCCCACTGATGCCCCGTTAGACAGTGGAGAGCAACCATTCTGGAGGTCACACAAGCGCCTCGGTCTGCTGTCTTCTTCTGGAGCAGGACGTCTGACCGAGAGCTGGAGGGATCAGGACCGAGATGCTCCACCAGTCCCTCATCATCAGCCAAATCTGCTCAGAAACGGGCACCCGGGTTACAGTCCAAACACCCAGCGCAACAAACAGCCAATGAGTCACGTTCGCAGAGGTCCACACTTGGGCGGAGCGATGCAAGCAGGCGGCACGTCCTCTCACTCACACTCACAGCTATCAGGAATGAATCATAACCCTTTCTTTCAAACGCAGAGCCAAAAGAGTAGACCGTCTGGCTTTGCTGCCTCTCACAATGGTAATTCCCAGCCCTGGCACCTCCCAGTCATGAGAAAATCTTCCCAACCGGAGAACCTCTTCCATCAAAGAAGCGCCTCACACGTTCATAAAGCGTATGAAAATGACCAGATTCCCAGAAGCGGCTCGTCAGCACCGCCTGAAAGCAGAAGTGAAGGCAAAATTGACTGGAAATCCCCTGAGAATCCCATGCCATTGAGGAGCAGTGGGTATTGGAGTTCGCAAGCCTATTCAAAGATGCATAGCAGTGGCAACCCAGAGATAAGCGCTGGGGCTGGTGCTGTAAATGCAAGAAAATATCCCTCTTTTTTAAATCAGGGGTCCTTTATTGTGGCATCAGTGAGCAGTAGCAAAGACTCAAGTGTTAACAAGCCGGAAAAACTGACATCAACCATCACACAGTTCTCCCATGGCGAGTTCCCACCAAACGGCAATGAGAAAACCAGCTACAAAAGAGTCCAGTCATCTCTTCTCCGGCATTCCCACACTTCAGATGCACCCAGAGGAGTGAACGCGCCAAACTCTCACCACGATGCTTATAAAGGCCTCGGTTTTGATCAACAAACGAGAGCGAACTTGAAAAGTGCTAATAGAGGCGATCATTCGTCGTCTGTTATTTTTAGGTCCCACAAAAACAGCCCTTTAATCCCTTATGACAACACCGACAGTGCTGTTAGAAATGCTCAAGATGCTGAAAGTGGGCAAGTCATTCCAAGTAATGAGAATGATAGAAGACTAAAGGAACGCGTCCATCTCAATAAAGGGCTTTTAAGTTGGTCGACTTCGAAGAAAAACAGCCAGTCCTCAATTAATGCCAAAGAGGCCAATTTTGAATCAAGCACTTACAGACTTGTACGTCCATCTAGGCTGCAAAAGTACAGTTTTCAGCAGAGGATCGCAACCAGCCCTTCAAGCCAAGAGCTTTCCAGACAGCCTACCCCTGAACTTTTCAATGCCACGACTCAGAAATCATCATCCGTTCAAGAATATGGACCTCAGAGTGCAGAAGATGTTAACGTTGAAAGACCTGGTGCTTTCGGCAATGCAGGACAAAATGAGCATAAACCACTTGCTGAGTCGGCAAACGGCACCGTCTCCCTGACTGGAGTCCAGCCCCGGGGGAACACGCAGGGGGAAGACGGTGTAGCCAAGGTTTTGCGATACGAAGCGCTCACTTATGATGATGTTATAGGAAGTGCGTCTTTTAGTAGTGTCACCCCTGCAAAAACAGTCCTAGATGAGAGCCAGTTTGAAAAGCCATTTCAATTAGAAGGGACTGGTGTGATGGAAAAGACTGTAAATTCAAGTCACGCGAATGGCACTGAGGAGAGTTCTGATGGTGGGAAAACATCCGATTTTCGAAAAGGAGAAGCGGAGACTGAATTAGGGATATCTGATGCGAGCGTGACTGAAAGGGAAAGTGAAGCCAAGCGCGTCCCTCATGGGTGGCTGTCTGATTCGGAAGAAAATATTGAGGGCGACAGTTTGTTGGAGCTGGATTATCTCCGCACATCGACTGGAAACGTCTCCTTCCAGTCCCTCAATCTCAGCCTGTAATTAATTGTATAAAAGCTATTACCAAAGCCTATTTTGTGCTATGAGATTTCCTCAGTGTGTGTTTTTTATGCACGAACCTAATACAAAAATGCACGATCCACTCAAGTAACTGATAGGCCTGCATACAGTGGTGGTGGGGGTATTGCCTTTAGGATACTCAAGTATGTTTTAGACTAGAGTAAAAGTAACAAAGCCATTTCTCATCAAGAGTGTAGATGAGGCATAATCTACCAAATTATTAGCCATCCTAATGGAAAATTTTAATGGATACTTAATTCTTTTATTCTTTATACTTTATTTAATACTTTTTTCTGAAATTTCCGGTATAAGTCGGTGGTATTGTAAAATTGTTTCTTACCTCTGTGTCTAAATCCCACTGGGCACATAGTCCTAGTACTGTATTTAGCCATACATGTCCTCCATAATTCATATCTGCTCCACAGCATTCTTCTCCACTGTTATGTCATGTGTCATGTGTATGTAGTGACCTCTGATCTCCATTGGCCCTGGGAGCAAAAGGAAGTTTAAAAAAAAAATCTTGAGATATGGGATGAGAAAACCCAACAAGGTCAAGGAGGGTCGCCCCGTTCCTCCACATCTGAACGATTTGCATAAAGTTATGTGAAGTACAAAAGCGGATGGAAGGTCACACTTGAGGCTTTTTATAAACTGATTGTATTCCCATTTCTTGCGTCCTAATTCCCAGACAGAGGCAGCCAAGTTCGTATGGCTCACGCACATTTTTTTTTATCCTGGACTTTAGTGTGCAAGTGGGAACTCGCCAGTGGCAAAATAAAAAGGCTATAATTTGTTGATAAAAATTCTCATTTGCATTTAGGACAGTGCCATAAAGGATACTCTGCTAGTCTCACCAGAACACTCACAGACCTGTGGCTGGTTGTCCGCTAGATGGCGCCTCTTGAGCATTTTCCAACGCCCTACACGTGCATGACCTTACGTACAAGATGTCACATGGTGCTGCAGGATTCTGATAACTTTCCTGCAAAAAAAAAAGACAAAATGTTCCCCTTGAATTCCCAAACGCGCAGAGTGGCCTATCACGTGCTTTATGTTCCCCCCCGGGCGTCGCGTTTCAGGGTCACTGGGTGCGAACTGGACCCGGATCACCAGCTTATTCACACGCCCTCACCCTTCACCTTTCCCCAGACGTTCACCTTTTTTAAGACCAACTATAGGCTATATGCGCTTGTACTTTGGTGCACATTCTCGGGACGTGCCATTCAGCTGAGCGCATTGTAGGCTGGATTAGCGTCACACATGGTCCAGGCTACTATAGTGGTGCTGCTACCTGTGGGAATAAAAGGCTTGAAAAGACCCTTATTATTGGAGGTAAAGTGATGCCTGGCGAGTGAATGGCGCGTCGTGTTTGGGCACGTTTTTCCTCAAAGTGCCCCGTTTTTCCGTCGCGCGTCTTTGTGTTGGTGAGGGTAAAGCGCATCTGTTACGCACACTCCCTGTTTTGCTTCTTTTTTGTGTGTGTGTGAAATGTGTAATATCTCCAAATGTGCGCGGTGTTCCAAGCGTGTGGCCCTGCCCCCTCCCTCCCTTTTGGTCCTACAGCGAAGAAAGGGGAATTCTGTACCATGTGTCTGTGGTTTTCAGGGAGCTCTCAAGGAAAATAGAGGCCCCCCAACACCGCGGCCAACCACTCCCCCTAAAAACACCCACCGACTCCCGCCCCCTTTCTTCTTCTTCCCCTTCTTGTTCTCAGACTCCCGCCATGTGGCATGCCTTTAACAACCTCCACACACGGTTTCACACAACTGAGGACTAATTTTGACAACTCCACAAATTAACTATTTGTTGGAAAAGGTGGGATGGTGTGAGGAAAGAGCCTGGTTGGGCATACATTAAAAGAATATATAGTCTGTCGCTGTGGCATTAGATGAACCACATGATCCCTGCTGTAGCCCAAAGTCTGCTGTATATTTGCCCTGAACCAACATGGAACGAGAAGCCAGTTCAGACCTTAATCCAGGAATCAAATTAGACCAGTGCGACCTACAGTAAAACACCTGTTGTAGTGCTTTCGTGGTTTATTGGGGGAAAAACAGTGAAATGTCTCAAATTGTTTGGATAGGGGCCAAGCCTAGAACACTCCATGACTTTGTTCAGTCACAGCAAAGCGTGAATTATTGGAGGAAGTCGTAGAGGAAGAATGGAATAGGCCCCGACATTCCCATTTCCCACATCTGCTAAGGGAGCAGGGAAAACCTATTTCCATCCTACAATCAGCAATCTTCCTGTGGTCTATTGTACACCACGGAGGAAGTCATAAAGGCAAGGAAGACTTCCTGTATTGTTGCCAACATGCTCATGTACAGTGTGCTCTCTAAGGCCAGGGATCAGAGATGTAAACATCATAAAACCAGCACTTTCACTGCTATAGGGCGGCCAAGACACACATCGCTCTGAGCAAATGCAGGGCATGTTGACCTTGGGATAAGCTGGAGTTTTAATAATGTCAACTTGGCTTTTATGGTCATCATCAATGGCGCTTATCTGACCAACTCAAATGACCTCATAGACCATTGTTTCCAAAAGTGTTGTAGGTTATATTCTCATATTGTGCAGTTGTGAGTTTATACTGACTCTGGAGAAGAGTTTAGTCAATCACACTGACAGGGAGCTCTAGTGTTATTGGACGATAAATCAAATGCAACAAACCTGCATAGAAGCAAAACAAAACTGCTTCTGAGGTCCTCAACTGTTGTACTAGATCTGTTTTCTCTGTAAACACTGGCTGTCCTTGAACTAAAAGGTGTGGTTACAAGAGTTTAAGCCTTGAACATCTTAACAATCTTTGTATAAAAATTGTTTTACAAGACATTTGATACCGTGTTTCTCCTCCTGCTCCAGAACTTCAAAGAGTTGAAAACAGCAAGAAAACAGACTGTGCAGGTGCTGCTTTTCATCTAATACTGTAAGTATCCATCTCAATTCTGAAGGACACACCTCGAAATGTATTCTTTGGAGCTGTCAAAGGGCCAGTGCAAGCCACACTCACACACATGTAGGGACAGCAGATGAGAAAAATCACCTATTAAAAAAGGATGATCTGACAAAACAAGACGAGATTTAGATTAACTGGACTAAAATTATACTTTTTTTGGCTTAAAGGACAGAAATGTATAGTTTGAAAACCTTACATATAATATTGTGATATATTTTGGTTGATGCCATGGGAGTACTGCATCAGCTGATATTACAGTAACAATAATCTGGCGTACATCCTTACTACCCCATGAACCCACTGTCCTCTCCGTGGCCCCCCTTGCTTCGCTCAGAGCGGTCACCACGACAACCGGAAAACAGCTGTGGGATGTCGCCGGTTTCCTTCAGTGCAGCGACGACTCCAGTCTCGTTGCGGGCACTTTTACTTACTTACTTTACCCACTGTAACATGTACGTATGTCACTGAAAACTAGAGGGTAGTGACAAATAACATTCACCCTAGTAGAATTTCAAATGCTGTGTCAGCTATTGTTGATAGTGAGTAGCATTTGGACAATTCAATACAAATAGTACAAAGAGTAATAATGGGGAGAGAAAGGAAAGGTTTAATAACGTAGCCCAGCAGATAAAATCATGTAATATGTGTGTAATGTCTAAGCCAGAACAACACCTATTTTAAATGTATTATTAAAGCATCAATGAATCTATAATTTTGCAAGATGTAAATGCATGCCACATCTTTAACACCAACAACTACAGTCATAAATGACGTCAGTGGTGGTGTTGCGACCATGGCTGAACAAGAATTATGTGCAGCAAAAAAAAATCAAGCAGACGAGTAACTATGGCATCCTGCCTCTCTACCCACTCCTGACCATGACAAAGCATTCCAGTTAAAAATAGCAGTCGTCAATCATAGCACAACAGTTTGAAGAACAGGCCTTGACTCACTGTTACTAAGTAAAAGATGTTAGACAAGGGTAGGGAATAGGAGCCATGTAAACACTATAGCGGGGTCAGACAGGCTTCGGTTTCCAGTTTAAAGCTGGAGTGTGTGTATGTGTCCGTGGGGAGGGCTTGGAGTATACAGGTGCAGCACAAACTATACTACGTGGGCGGATTCATGTCTAGTCATTTCAATCACATCCCACTGGTGTTGGGTTGCACGCTGCCATCTGCAAAACAGGCGAGCGTTATAGATACAATCTCCGTCCCATACATGTTAACTACAGAGGCCTTTTTTTTTTCAAGCCAGGGAGGGGACAGACTGTAAATAGAGTTAGTCAAAGTACCAGTAGTAATTAGCCAAGTTGGAAAGTGGCCAATAGAGGGTGCAGAGGAGATTATCACTCAGCACAAACGTGACGGGAAGAGTGGCTTTGAAGGTGACTATCAGACAGTCGGGCTTTTTCCACATTAGAGTGACATCTGTGTTGTGGTCAGAGCATAAAAGGGTGAAGCGCGATGACTTGTGTACAGTATGTGTGTGGGATACGGTGCAGATGTTGGCACACAGCGGCCCAGCTTGTAAAATTTTCCCCTCGACTAACTTCAGGAGTGCTTTTCTGTCAGTGTTTAATCATACTCCATCCATGTGTCCACGATAATGACAGGGCCACTTAAGAATTCAAAAGAAAATAAATGGAGAAAAGTCCTCATAACTACCGTATTACAGTGAAAGATCTAACACAAAACTAATGGGTTTATTCCCGCTCACAGAGAAGTAGGGGTGAGAACCTCTGGGTACCTCACGATTCAATACGATATGCGATACATGGCTCACGATTATCTCACGATACAGCGATACTGCGATAATCGATACATTGCACAAAAATAACCTACGATACATCCTGATTTAAAAAAAAACACCTTAATTTTAACATACCACATATGATTCATCATTTACATTTCTTGTCATGTGCTTTGTACCCCTTTTTCTGTGTGTATAAATGATCCCTGACTTGCACACTGAAAATGGGTCTATAGAGCTGTCAGTGGCTTCATTTTCATTTAAATAAACAAGAAAACACAGTCCTATTTAAAAAGTAATAAATCAACCCCAAATTAATCTTATATATGAATATGAAAACTATCATTAAAAGTAATTTATTTGCGTGACAGTGTTTGGTCCAAGTGCTTAAAACTAGTGTTGCCCCCTGCTGTCCTGACTGAATTCTTTATCACTGTTGGCCTCTATTGACTGAGAAAACATTTACTCATTAATAACATACTCATTAATATGCATGACGTCGCTCATTAATATGCATACCGTCATCAAAAGTATCTATTGGTATCGTATCATCCCACAAAATATCACGATATATCGGAAAATCGATATATTGTTACTGCTACAGAGAAGGCTAAGTACTTTGTGTTATTTTTTGTTAAGTTAAGTTAACCATAAACCAGGCTAATTCTACCATATAATTGTCCTCCTCAATATTAAACAATGAGCTCTTTGGGAAGAGCTCATTGCTAAAAGATTATTAGTTGCTGACAAAGCCCCGTGAGGTGAGACGTCAACACTAAAAATCTCCACTGCAGATAAACCTTTGTCTACAACGTAAACCTCCTGTATAACAAAGAGCTTACACTCCTTTGTAAAGTTATGTCACATGAAGCCACGTATTGCATCACTGACAAAGGAAATACAAGAAAAAAAACATGACTAGTTTTTGAATGCGTTCTTTTAGTCAGATTTTTTTTTCCAAGTAACAGAACTGTCTCTACATCAATGGCAAAATCGTACATCATTCCCATTCTGTACCGTCCCTCAAGAGAACAAATGAGTAAAACATGAGCAGCACATCTCTGCGTATTGTATAAATGTCTGTGAATGCACCAAGATGAAATTCAAACAGCCACTTTTCACCACAGTTGCCTGAGCTTGAGTAATGATATGTTACAATGAAGCTGCAAATTAGAACACGTTTCATAACTAAAAATATTTCATTGGCTGACACATTTCTTTAGTTGTTATACATTTTTTTCTTTTAAATATCCAAGAATCATGTGCTGGTCTGCAAAAACGTGTATATAGTTTTGAAATTGTCCCGTCTGTCTGTATTAGTAATTAGGTTCGCCAAATGCGCAGCGCAGAATAAAGCTGCTTTGTTTTACACTAGTCCCAGTCATGTGACCAGGAAGTTCCAGACAAGCACATGAGTACTACGTGGAACTAGACAGGCAAATAGTACTTTTTGTTTGCACTGTGGCTTTTTCTTTCTTTTCAACTGAATCCTCAAAGTCGTATGAAAATTCAAGGTTAAAGCATACGCAAGTCTTCACAATGACCTTTATCACAACGCCACAGAAGCAGACCGCGAGATATGTCACAGCTCTTCCCTCCTCAGTCCAAATGGAGAAAAAACAAAACACAGGATCACAAAAGATAACATTATTTAAACAAAACAAAGCAAGTACATCCACATTTGAGAGCTGAATGTTGCCTCTTGAGGTTGCAGTTGGACAAAACAAATCACTTAAGTCTTTTTTTTTGTCTCAATGTTGTGATTTGGCGCAGACAGCTCAGCGATGAAGTCCTCAAACACAAAAATATTGGCCATAACTCGTCCAATAAGGGCCAAATCTGTCAATCAAAACTTTACAAAGATCACAATGGACAAACACATTTGTAATGACATCTGTACAGCAAAAATAGACACAAAAATAGACATACGGTAATATATTTTGCTTGGACAGCCCTAACAGTGCTAGCTGCTAAGAAGGGGCAGAGACCGACAGACAGGCACTTAAGTGCTGCTGCAAAGAGCAGAATAAAATAAGAGCCAAGCATGAGAAAGGGGCAGCAAACAAGACCAATTTTCAGAAATGTTGAGTTTTTGGTGAAACAAGTTGAAATACCTTGAAAATAGCTTAAAAAAAAAAATGATAGTGCTGTTTTTGTAAATGAATTGGTTCTGCTGAGCCCTTACATGTGCTGTGATAGTGTGCTTAACGCTTAAACGTACAAATGCTGGCCTCGGCACAGCTAGCATTAACATGGCTATTGATAGGGTCTATCCTGGGCTGTATGTACCGCATGTTGTTTAGCATCCTGAGACGAAGAGGATTAAGTGAGACACAAGTGTCTGGAGCTAATAGCGCTAATGGGATTGCTTGGCTCTGTATCAGGGGTCTCACACGGAGCTGCTGTCAGCAGGACAGTGAATTCACATGCTGCCATGAAGAGAATAAGTGCCTTTTGTTTAAAAATATATTGCGCATGGCTCCGTTGTATTTTGACTAGAAACAGAAGAAACTAAAAAGTAGAAAAAGTAAGCCGTATTGAACAGACGCTCGCTGCTATGAAGTGTTGTACACAAAATGCCAACAGGCAATGCTTGTACCATTGTAAATTTATGTTTTGAGCAGCACATTTTTCTACATGAAACCAAAGCATAAGTCAAGGCTAGTGGGGGGGTTTGTAAAATAGCTACGGTCTGAAACGAGGCACTTTTGAGCTGATATATATATAATTCTATATATTTTACATACAACTATATTCTTCCACCATTGTACTCTTTACAATTATTGTTTCAGAAATAAAACACTGATCTTTACATCTTTTGTACCATTCTGTGTTTGGCGTTCACTGACGGAATGAGAGCAGCAACATATTAGGTTGAATGTCATTTGGCACACACACACGTGTTGGTTTTCACAACCAACAAGAAGAAAATCCATCAGTCTGTCAAAGTGCTCGAGGGGTGTATCCTTTTGCAGCTACTCTCTTGTGATTGGGCGGCCGACAGGAACAGGCAGGGCCTCCACAGCTCTTTGAGTAGTACCAGATTGTTTCCACAAGCATGACGCTATGACATCAGCACTCTGCAGAGAAAATAAAAGATTTGGTTAGCATCAATGTAAACAATAACTTAGATATGACCAAGAAGTAAATATTATGGCATGGAGGCGCACTATCATACGTGATAGTAACATATCTGTGAGGGCTTATCGTCTTGGGTACGCTGTGACCATTTAAGTATATCATGAATTCATGATACAAATAAACGTTCTGAAAAAGGCTTTAAAATTCAGAAGGAGGAAAGTGATAAACGTAGAGAGAAGACGCCTATATCACTGCAAGCTAAAGTCATGTGCCTCCACCGAGGAGGCAAGATAAAATGTGGCGGTTTTCACCCAACATTTGCGAACACTCAGGTATGTGAAGAATGTCCCTGATAGAGTATAAAGGAGTGCAAAAGCCACAGAAAGTATTTTGGAGGCAAACCCTAGAGTTTGGCATGATTTAAAAAGGTTTTGTTCTTTTTCTTTAAACACTCTCAATTGCTAATGTTCCGAGATCCATGTGAGATCCCTTTTCATTTGTCTCTGTATCAAATATATTCATTTATTGCTCTAAAATGCTCTTAAAAGTCTGGGTAATGGTTTATGATGGGTAATTTGAGCACTATAGTGTAGCTTATTATCCATGTGTGGCCATGGCACAAGCAAAATATGCTAAGCCCTGCATTTTCAAATAAATCTTGACAGCTTTTACTACATCCATAATCCCTCAGAAAGCAGCAATGTGTGTGGCTCTGAAAACGTCTGAAAATGTTAAACTACCTTAAACAGAACGCACGTGTGCATTTTACTGGAAGGTAATTAGAGTGCACTCAGGGCCAGATCATGACTAAATTAGAGCTGGTCTCCAGCTCTTTTAACTGGGTTACAGTTTGTCAGGAGTCATGACTCATCGCAAAGGCACTTTGGTCGCTGCTGCCAGAACATCCACTGAAGACCGTGAGCTCCAGAACAGCGTCTCTTTCCCTAAAATTTCCCCGCTTTGCTCGACTCTCTAATTGTACGGGGGCACTCTATATTTACGTCCCCTCCCTCCCCTCCTTCAGCTCTCTCCGCTTCTGTCTTCTTCCTGGTGCAGTGGGCTATATTTAGCCCGCCCCAGCACAGACGGTGCCCGCCAGCCGACCAAGCTGTGACAACCCAAAGCTGCGAGAAGCGGCCCGTTTTCAGGATGCTCCCACTCCGAAACAGCAACATAAACAATCAACATTGACCTCAAGAGTCAGTCTGCAGCCGGGAAAACCTCACACGAGACAATGTAAATCAGGCAAGATTACTCCAAATGATAATGATTGTGACCTTTCCACAACAGACTGAAGAAACACAGGGGAATCACTCTTCTGCAACGCACTTCCTAACATTTTTACAACAGAGGAAATGTTTACTCCCCAGGCCACTTAATCAGATCTGAACTTCTTATTTTTCCCCAATGCATCCTCCCTCTGTGGTTTACCCATCCGTCTCACTGCGACTGGGAGCTAATCGATGCAGCGATGATGGTGGCTGCGGGAGAGCGCCGTTTCGCTCCCAGGCTGTTTCAATCAAGAGGGAGAGGTTAGACGAGGCCGTGTTCCTCCGCGTAGAGAGTGAGTTGTAATTAGGAGAGTCTGGGTCTGTGTCTATTGTGATGTCTCAATAAGAGAGCTGTGGAAAATTAAAAGCCGCCGTGTTGCCAGTCTGTAAATCTACTGTGCGGCACTGTCATTTCAGCGCTGTCTGGTCTGTGAAAGGTACAGAGGTGGTTTGCAGCAATGTGAGTCATGGAGGGCACTTGTAAGAACTTTCCTCTTTGCTCAAAGAAGAAAAAAACATTACTGTAAATGGAGATAATGGTGAAGAAAAAAAAGGTCAAAGGTCCAGTTCTCGGGTCACTCAATTCTCAACAGTCAAAATGTGGGCTCTTTTTGTCTAAAAATGTGTTACCATCGATTCCTATAGATTATTAAGGCATTATTACCTGTAAATGTCCCCCTCTTTTCATGATAGTCGTCATTTGGCCATACGTCAACACTGTTATTATACCTAATGCCATTTAAGCGTCCATTCAGTGCTAATAGATGGGTATTAGGTGCAATGGCGCAACATGAGCTGGCATTCAGCTTCACGACAGCTGTATATACAAGGGTTGCCAACCCTAACCACCACGGTAGCTCCTGTGTCACCTCATTTTATTTCCCCCATCGACGCCAGGAAGTCTGTTGGTCATAAAGATGAAGTGCCGTCAAATGACCACATAGCATGCATGTAATTTCGCGGGATTATGTTTTGCGAGTTGTGAATATGGCGCAGATGGAGATGACGAAAAGGGTTCAAGTCTCCGAATGAGTCCGTGGGTTTCAAACACTTGCCTCTCGTGAGCTTCAAAAGGAAACGAGGAAGGAGGGCAGCCGCTTTTATGTGGATGCAGCAGCTGTAGTGAGAGCGGCAACAATTCATCATCAGCAAAATAAATGTGTCAACTGAAAAAGCTATTGGTGGTGAACAATGGCTTTCATGCTT
Source organism: Gobius niger (assembly GCF_951799975.1). Classification (NCBI taxonomy): domain Eukaryota; kingdom Metazoa; phylum Chordata; class Actinopteri; order Gobiiformes; family Gobiidae; genus Gobius; species Gobius niger. The sequence continues at coordinate 11,527,808 of NC_136872.1, forward strand.
CAGGGTAGTTTGTTTAGAATAATCTGGCAATCATGCACCAGATTAATGGGAAATGAAACAATTGCTCATGTTTAGACTCAAGTTGTGACCCAAGGGACAAAAAGAGTAACATCACACACCTTGACCGAGTGCGTGACAGGTTAAACAACTCATTCAATTCACAAGAACGGATTAACACCCCCAAACAAACAAACTTTTCCTTGGTTCAACATTTGTGTGATGTAAACTATTTCACTTCCTCATTGAGAATGTACACAGGATGTGAAGTCATGCTTTGGACAAAATAAGATTTTTGTTTTATTCTGTCCTCCAAACACTACCGCCTCTTTAGATATCACGTGCTATGCCATCAGAAAACTTGTGAAAAGCAAAAAACATATTTTACCCTCTATATGAGGATTCCAAGTGTTTTTTTCTATTTTCCTGAAAAATGTAAAATACAGCTTGGACGATTATCATAAGCGGTAAATTTATCACTTACAACCATACTGTACATGAAGGTCATGAGTGAGTTCCTCTTCCTCTGTTACTTAAAGAAGAGATAAGTTACTTGTTTACCTTAATAAACCCTTTTCATAGTCCCTCTGGGGGTAATACAAGCTGGGGATGAATGGGGGGTCTTTCATCTCCCCCTGGTGTCTCTGTCCAGAAAACCACCCTTGCAACTTTCCCTGCACCGGGTCGGAGGTACAATACATACTAATGGAATCACAAAGAAGAAGCTAACAGGCTAACGAGCAAAGCTAACTTTACCAGTATTAACAGCCAAGTTTGAGAGAAGAAAATGATCTCCATTGTGTAATTGAGTTGTGGCACAATGTACAATATCCCTCTCAGTGTCAGTGTAGTATTTACTCTCACGGACAATTAATGAGTAAAAAAAAACGCAACATGCTACGACACCTGCCGTGGTGCCTATGGCCTCTGGGGGCATGAGTTACTGCTTTAATAAAAAGTTCTTTTCACTTTTCTTCAAAAAAATGCCTCTTCAGTGATGTAAAACTACAATCAGTACCACTAGCAATGTCCCCTCAAACCATGCAATAATAGAGAACATGGAAATCATTCCTATGCACCTATATATAAATACCTATAACCAGCATTATGGATCTTCACCTGAATAAATGGAACACTTTTCGTTGATTAGGTTGCAAAAAAAATCATACATGTAACGCCAACTCCTACAAACTGAATGATATGAAACAGTGGACTAAATAAAAGATTTTCTGCAAACGCTGTACTTCCAACTTCTATTGTCTGGAGAAGTGCAATTCTCTCGCTGCTGAATACAATGAGGCCACTCTTTAATATATTTTTAAACAGGCTCTCGGTTATTTTTGGAAACTGTAAAATTATGACCGCTTTTGAAGAGACTAGGGCAAGGGAAGTGTAGGAATGTACTTCAATGTATCAAAAAAAAAAAAAAAAAAACCTGTCACTGAAATGAAGATCTTGCCAAATAGCATTTTCTTTTCTTCTTATTGAGCGCTTGTTCTTGTTCTCGGAATCAAAGCAAATCCTTTAATACAACTAAAACAACCATCTCTCTCTGGCTTAAGCTCATGTGAAGAACACACAAGGCCACTTTTCTTAATGCCGAGCAGTACATTTCCATACATTACTCTGCACTCTCTGCCAGTGCAGTGACTCGGGATTGGAAAAGGCGGGGTGCGGCACATAGTTGCTCTGAATGCATACTGCTCTTTCACACAAGCTCTGTCCCACTTTTAACCTCGCGGCTGTCAATCAAAGCTGCAGCAGATGAAACAGCATGGTGCCCGCGTTTTATCTAGGCAATATATACAATCTGAGCCGCCGGCGCGCTGAAGAGGCACACTTACAGATGAAAAACACCCACATGTGCAAACAAGCGAGTGACGGGGCGTTATGAAATATCAAGGGAGAGAGGTGGAGACAAAGCCGTTTTCACATCACGCACTAAAAGGTTATTAATGTGGCGGCTTTTGTGTCATTTTTAAATGACTGTCAAATGAAACTAAAGAGGCTCAAGGAGAGTATTATTCTGCAAAGCTGCGCTGGGAATTACCGAGTGGGAGTGATGGGGAATGGAATGGGACAGGAAGAGATGGGGCACAGTGCTGAGTTTGGGAAAACAGAGGGGGAAAAATGCATTTGCAGCTTCCCACAGCACATCCGAGTTGTTACGTCATACGCATGGCCTTTTACTATCATGACAAGATGCAGCCACAACAGCCTTTACATACCTGGCAGTCAACAGGTGGTAAACACAGCCTGGAACTAAGGCTTGGGGACAATTAGGAAGAGGCAGGTAAATTATGGTCATGCTTTCGAACAGCGAGAGAGAAAATTGCCTTCAGTAATTGGTCTATAGATAACCAGACAAAATGCCTTGTTGTCTGAACATGGAGAAATCTAATTTGAAGAGGCGAAATGAAGAGGTTTTATAAATTAAAGAACATGTGTGACTGAGAAAAGCGTTTGTGAGGGCAGAAACAGACATATTGAGCAAACTAAATACTAAATGTTTCAATGAAAAAATAATGTGCAGTTAATCGTGATCTTAAATGCATTGTGGCCTTCAAGGGACTGCAGTTGTACTTAATGGGTCAAGTATAACATTACATAGAACAATAGGCACTTCAGGAAAATGTTCAACTACTTTATTGCTTTCTGTATCTATTTAAGTGGTTGTAAATGGAGCTCCTAAACATGGGCGCTCTTGTGTAACAGAAACTGGCTACTGTACTGAAATGTGACATGGGACGTCCTGTCCCTGGGCAGACTACAAACAGTTTAAGACAACGGGACCAAAGAGTTTTGGCCAATGCTTTCTCATTCATTCAGCCTCCGTCATTGTTTGTGACCACTGACCGCTCCTGTCGCTTGACCCATTCTGCCGCGTCCTGCCAAAGCGAGGACCTCCGCAGAGACTGAGGTGATATATGGAGAGGAGAAGGGCTAGAAGTGGATCGGGCTCTCTCAGACGTGAGCACACCGATGTAACACAAGACGCTGTTGCACCAAGAGTTAGCCAACTGTGTGACACTTGTCTCTGATCTTCATACTCCAGATAACAACAGTCACAGGGACATTTCATCAGAGCAGAACTAGGGCAGTGAGTTTCTGGGGTTGGCGCTGTAACGGCTCATTTGCATATGCATACAAGCTCAAACCAAAAATGTTGTGTAAGCACATCGTATGCTTTCATTATTTGACAGACAAGTAAATGACAGGTCCACTCTGAACAAACTCTAAAGTCCGGCCGGGGACAGGGTTCGACACGGTGCCGTTTACATTTGGAAATCTGTCCCATGTGTGGAAACGTCCGCCAGAGCTGGGTTCACGGTGTGCCCCCCCCAGTCCGAAGATGAACTGTGTAATTATTAATAGAAACGCCTTCGCCCCTCACTAGCTGGAGGTTGCCCCATCATATTAACTTGCTAAATATCACTTGCATAACTAAGCCGCAGTGCATGCAGAGGGGGTCGTATGGTATGGTATGGATGCGCAAATAGTGAGATTGATAGCAAAGGATTCCTCAGACGTTGGTTGCTGCGAGTGTGTGCGAAGACCGACTCTGTGTGGGCAGACAGGGGAGAGACTTGGCCCAACGCGCACCACAAATATTTATCTACAAACCTTCTGGAGGCTCCTAGCGACGCTTTTTTCACCTTCGCTTTGTCGCCAAAGGAGGAGGAAAAATATCAGGGAAGAATCCTTGACCCCGACGCTGGGTACTTTCTGCCCACTTTCCCCCATTCTTTGTCAGCACACCGTCTACTTTTGGTCTGGACCGCTTCACTCCTCATGTTAAGCCTTTTATAGCGAGCTGCAGATGAAATATTGACTGAGAGAAGTGGGAGCTGAAGTGAGCAAGAAGTTGAGCATGCCATTAGAATGAGATATTGCAAAGGAAACAAATGTGCTGTTCAAAATAACACTTTGTAAAGACAATTTATTTAAGAGTGTGTGCGCAGAATACTTCCACAAATGAATGAATCAACCCTAGAAGCTGACGACTAATTTAAGAAATTGGACAAAATGGCTTGCACAACAGACGCATGCCACATATTGTACTTTTCACCACCCACCCTTCCAGATGGCCAGCCTTTGTCATGCTTTGAGTTGAATGACAGGTGGGTTTCAGCCATTCACAATGGAGTGTGAACTCTCAGAGGAGGAAGATATAGTGTAGTAAACATGAGTGGGGATATTTGTCATATCGCCCACCCATCTCTTAGGAAGAAATCTAGGGCAGTGAATTTCTGGGTTGGTGCTTTAATGATTAATTTGCATATTCATACCAACTCAAATCTTAAAATATTTTGCCACTAGAATTCATACGAGCACATCTTCCGATTTCAATATTAAATGGACAAAAAAATACAAAATCCTCATCAGACTTTAAAGCAGTACTAAGTAACGTTTACCTTAATAAATCCTCTTCGTAGTCCCTCTGGGGGTAATACAAATGTTAATGGGAGGAATGGGGGGTCTTTCATCTCCCCAGGGGTCTCTGGCCAGAAAACCACAATTGCAACTTCGCCGCATACAGGTCGGAACCACCAATACATACTAATAGACTCACGAAGAAGAAGCCAACAGGCTAACGGGCAAAGCTTAATGCGGGCTAGCATTACTTAAACAGTATTTACAGCCAAGTGAAAAAAATTATCTCCATTGTGCAATCATGGCTCAATAACAGGGCACACTGGTCTCGCTGGTGAGTCAGCCCAACAAGATGTTTACCAACAGGTTCATCCTCAGTGAGGCGACGGCGTTGGTTTCTTACACATTACTAGACCTCAGCACACTGCCGTCCGCGTTGATTAACCAACACATGTTTCACTGCAGTGACTTTCTCTGTGGCACGAGCGCCAATCAGATCCCTGAAACCAGCAGCCCGATGACGCATCCTGTATGTTCCATGTGATGTTTGTACGAGCGGAGGAGCCATTCTTATTCACATTCATGAGGAGTCGAATGCAATAGGATCACGCTGTGGCTACACATGCAGATGATGTTTACGAAAAGGAAAAAAAAAAAGACATGTTCAATATAAATCTTGTCACGTTCATATTAGCTGCTCGGCCACTGCTCCTGAATACAAGTCACGTCGTTAAACCAGCTCTCTGCCGTGGGTCTCTATGCCACATGTTGCTTGTCCACTCCACCACAGCCTCTCCCTCGATATCAAATCTGATGTTTGTTCTTCACCAGGTTGGAGTAATGGGTAAACAAGGCTGTTGGGCATCTTTCATTTCCTCTCTTCACAGGCTGCTACGGGAACATTGTGTTAATCGAAGTAGAGGTTGTAATTGTGGATGTCTGAGATGGACTATAGTGAGAGAGCGATGTAATAACAAGAACATACAGCAGGTTCAGTGCAGCAAGCAGCAAATAGCCTATCGTATGTTCCCAAACATGGTCTTAACAATGACACTCCAATTAATTGTGTTATAATAATAATCATTCCCTTCTTAAAGCCACAATTTTGAAAATGTACTACCATACTTTAACCCCACTGCATTTGTCTACTCCTCTACAGTTCCACAAAGGCTCCGAAATAAAAAAATTATAATTCGTAGCGTATTATTTAAACTGATTGGACTTTCTACTTTGAATACGTAAGTATTTACAACAGCAAATACTACAGTAATAATTTGACTGAACAACCTTGTATTGGGGTAAAGTTTGACCTGTAATATCTGTACTCAAGTAATGGAATCAGTACTTTGACCACCACTGGACACAGAAACATATCAAATGTAATGTTCTCCAGTGTGGCAAAGAACAAGGAGAATTCTGGAATTTTATCAAAAAGTTACTTTTTCAAAGATCATGCCAACAGGCTAGAGAAAAGTACCAAAGCTGAACCATTGCCACGTGTAAAAAAAAGTCCCGATAAAAGCATATGTGCCATAAAACGTTCTTGTTGACACCTCTATAGGTACAAGCTTATGCACATCATTAACACACAATTAGCTGCCAAATGTTGCATTAAGCCCGATTCTGTTGGAGAGGCTGTGGTTTCCGCATCATTTAGAGTTGGCACTTAAAAAAGAACATGCCGCTTCCGTGGCAGAACAACAAACCCCGGCACACTGGCTCGACTACGGCTGATTTTTGGAATGCTCATTAAAACAAGCCACATAAAATGAAGGACTTTAATCTGTAATGATGTTCACATTTGGTTTCACCCCCATCGTCCGACAGCATCTGACTCTCAGCTGATCAGGGCACAATGTAATCCCTGTTGCTGATGCTGCTAAATGTCCCGGGCACCCTTTAGCTGAGCCAGACCAATGTGCAGAAAAAACGATCCATCACATTTCAACAGGGAAGTCGCACATACACACACGCACACACTCACAAAAAACACATCCATTTGTATTTCCTACAAAGATCAACGACGTGAATCCCAATCCATGTCTGAATGACAAAAACTTGATTCAGCCTGATTGCCATGAGTAACAAGCCTCGATGAAATCATTAGTAATTACTGTTGCAGGATACCTATAGTTTGTGGAAAAATAAATGTCTGCATATAAAATAAATGTTTTCTTAGGTTATAGCAGTACTGCAGAACTAGATGGGGCCGCAATCATTAAAATCTCTAAAGAAAAACATCAATTGTACTTAAACGGGAACACTATTTCCACACATCCTGTTCCCGAATGCGATTTAATAAAGGAAATTCTCCAAAGCGCAGGAAGCTGTTAGCTTTGCCGTTTAGCGCTGGTTATGTTGCTGACGCGGGGTGACGTCGAGGTGAGGCTGCAGTCTAAAGGCTAATGACCGTTTTCAGGCCAATAATGGCAGCGCTGAGCAAACATGGTCATGATTCGATGTAGTTACATAAGGCCACATGGGAGCCTGTGTGTACCTCACCATTTCTCCGCAAATCAAGAAAAAGCACCGGTTAAGAGGGCAGATTGTATTTGTATTGGCCAAGTTGGCTAAAGTTGTTGCCTTGACAAGGTTAGGTAACTAAAATATATGGGCCATGTGTGTTTAGGCTATAGGTTTCCCTTGGGCAGTGGGTGTTATGTAACACGTCTGTAGTTGAAAGATGGCCCCAACTGCCTCATGATCTTCATAGAGGCTCATTTGAAACACCAATAGTTGTAATTCAGGGGAAAGTTCTTAAAAGCTCTTGGTAGTGTGATCATTTTAACTGTTGCCTGTGGACTGATGCTACTTTGAAAAAAATGCTACTTTCAAAAATCAAAAATCAAAGAACAACCCTTTAACCTCTGTTATATAATTATGAAAAGCTGGAGGTCAGTGACACCAGGGTCAGCAAACAGTAGGATTCCTTATGATAAAAGTGCATTAATGTTGACTTTTACATAAGAACTTGTTGCTTAACATTTGATAACAGCACAGTATTTACATTTTTCAAGACCTTACCTTGAAATCAGGATAGATATTTGAGCAAAAGTACCACAACTTCCCACTAATATTGAATCTGCAAATCTTCCTCCTCCTAGCCAAATTTCCCCAGTAATTTTCAGGCCAAATTGAGGATTTTGCTGCATATTCAGGTATTGCTGGTTCTGTCCTCAGTCTACGAGAAGGTTAGTTAAAGCAAAAGTAACATTTTGTCCAAATCATCTCTAGGAAGTGTTTTTTGGGGGGGGGGACATTTTCACCCCAAAAAATAAAATGATGCAAGGAGACAATTTCAATTTAAACCTTTTAGACATCCAAATTGATTGATGTTAAAAACCATCACCAATTCTTTTCTGTTGCTGATCGCAGTTCAGTGAAAGGAGTTTTAGCTCCGTGTGACTGTCCCTCTTTGCTCCATAATCAAGTGTCCACAATCCCCCCGGTGGGACAGTAAGTAGCTACTCAACAGTCATCTGATCTGAGATGGCTTAATTGGACCCAATTCTTACAGCCCGGTCAGATCAAGGTCTGACTGTGTGGGATACAGATCTGCTGTGGAATACTTGACACTCTCCAGTGGACCCTGACCCACGTCTCAGCACTCAACCTGACCCCCGGTTCAACCTGGACCTCGAGCTGCTTAACCCCCCCCTTCACCTGATCCATGTATAGCGTGTACACTGCGCTGTGATTAATGCACCGAAAGCCAGTAACATAAACAAACAGTAACAGGCCGGGGCGCCGCATACACAGTGAGAAGAGGCTCGTTAGTAGACGCTAATCAGCTTAGGACGCTCAGTGCCCACCGGCTCTAAGCTCTTTACCGACAAACCCAGTTAGGAAATAAGCAGCAGAGCAAGTGGAGAGCGAACTGTCGGGCGAAGAGATCAAACCGCCACACTGTTTCTGATTTAAAATTGAAGTTCAAATGTAAAGTGAATTATAAATAAAGAGCATTTCTTTACTAATGACTGCAGACTATTTACCAGTAAAAAATGCAAACCAGAAGATCAGCCGTGAAGAAAACGTATTTACTATTTTATCTTCCCATTCATTATTTTTTAACTATTCAGTAATTACAGGAGATAACTGTTACACACATTAAAACAGGGTAAATACAAACTACAATACTGCCGAAAGACGGCGTCTCATCATAGAAGGGGGCGTGGCCTCGACAAAGGGGAAAATATTTTGGGGAGACACAATTTTTCATTCTTTTTAGCCATTTTCTCACAAAATATACACATATCTATCACATACAAATAGAGTCAAGTCTAAATCAGGTTCATATGGATGTTTATTGACAGGAGATTGTTCAGTAGAAGTTAAAAAAGGCCGGTCGTAGCTAGCGCAAGCATTACTTACAAGAAGCACCTTGTTAGCGTTCTCCATCATTCATGTATTTATGGAATGTTGAACCACTTTTCTCCTCTCCATGCCTTTGTATCTTTATTTAGTAGAATAATATATTCATAATTTGTTAAAGTCATTTTTCAGTCATTTAAAGTTTACATTTTTTCTCCAAATAGTTTTCCCCCTTAACTGTTTTAAAAATGACCATATATGGGCGATTCCAGAGATGCCGTCTGTATCTATTGGGAGTAATACCATTTAAATTTATGTGAATCAAAAGAATGAATAGTAATAATAACATTAATAAAAAGGTGCGTGGACTTTTTGCACATATGCTGAGAGAACAATCACTTTGGGGCTTTGAAAAACTGAAGGGGTAACTTTACCCCCTAAAAACGCTGAAGAGAAGTGGTCCTGGGAGTGAACAGTGTGGGTGTACAGTGGGAGGGAAGAAGAAAAAAAAAAAAATCAGACAAATAAGAAGTGTGTGAACGGAGGGGAAGCGGGCCCTCCTCCTCCGTGCACTCGCTCACCCCAGTGGGGCCTGTGGGTGGCTGCGCCGTTCCTCTCGGAGCTCCCTGGGCCCGGCATACATCCCATACCACAGAGCAGCACAATCAGCGCTCTGTGGCCCGGCTCCTGCCCCATCCAGAGAGGCTGGCCCGCTGCCAGATACTCACACAAGGGCCCATGTACATTCACCGCTGAAGCACAAACACGTCGATAAGGTCACAACTGCTTCACATACTATTGCCCTCATCAGATACGAGGAGGAAGTGTTGCATATGCGCGTGGATAAGGGGTGGCTTTGTTCGCAGCTAATGTAAAAAAAAATAAAGAAGAAAAAAGAAATGAGCGCCATGAATCTTGCTTGTTTGCTCTGGGGCCGACTTCTCCTCACAAGGATTCGCAGATTCATGAATGAAGTGCCAACCTACAAAAGAATATTTTCAATCTTGCTCAAACTCCTTTACCTTTAAATCTTAAAAAATCTCCTACAGCACTAAATCAATCACGGCGTTCGTATTAAGTTACACATTTCCTCGAAGCATATTCTGTGTTACGCAATATACTGTAGGTACTATAAGCCGGTTGCCATATTGCCTTAAAGCATTTTCAACTGGAGCCTCACCTTAACTTGACGGCTTATCTCAGAAAAAACAGCCACAGCCTCTGAAAGCAAACATGTCAGTTAAAACAATCTCTCTTTGGATCGCACTAAACTATGAATCCTGTCACCCATCTGTTTTTTTTGACAGATGGCTTCAGTGGCAACTTAAAAGCGTTCGATCGCTCAAAGACACGGCTGCCCCGAAGTTCTTTTATCTGTGCGTTGTGATTAGTAAACAAAAAAAAAGAAAACAAAAAAAGAGAAGAGACATCAAGTGTGAAAAAAGGCTAAACAAAAAGCCCACTGAATGAGAGAAAAGGCAGGAAGAGGAGGGAAGCTGGAGGAGAGACTTGGAGAGGCGAAAGCGCTTTTGTGCCCCACTTCAATGAGAACGGTATTGACAAAAAGGGACAGGAGGTCGTGTGAGTGGTAGTAGTCTGTGAGGTAAGTCATGGCGCCAGGTCAGGGAGGGTTACTTCGGCCATTAGCTGAGCTGCTTTGGGCTGATCCTCATTTCCGCAAAAAGGTGACTGGACGGGCCAACTGGGATCTCCCCTATTCATAGCGGCGCGACAAGAAGATGAGCGTGGACGGCTTAGGAGGAATGTGCTCAAACTTAGGCAGGGTTTTGTAATTAGGTTTGCGATTGATGAAAGACCGACGAGAACAGCTCGACTAATACATTAATCATATGCAAAACAGAACCAGTTTTTCCAGAAGTCTAATAACGATTTGTGATTATTTGTACAGCCTTAGCAATGACACTTAACAGGATTATCAAGAAGATACAGAGCCCAGAGGCATTAGCTACGTCTCCTCCATGAGTAACATTTCTACTACAGAATGTCCTACACCTGACCATGATGTTTGCAGAGTTTTAGAAACATCCCCGACTATTATGTAAGTCGAGAGACCAGTGTTGAAAGCAGGTGCTGTAATCGATTGCAGCCCTGTCACTTACAACGACAGGTTCAGCCGCCTCTTCCAAAACACACGCATTTCGTTTTGTCCGGAGGCGCCTCTTTGACGGACCGAGCTGCCAGCGCGATTCATTCCCTCCGCCGTCCCATGTGCGCGTCCGCGAGCCAACTGCGTGTGAATAAGGCAAGTCAGTCAAAACATGACCAGAGTACTGAGCCATTAGCCGAGGTTTTACTACCTAATTAGCATTTGTTGGGCCTGGCAGCTGATCAGAAAGCCCACAGGAAGAGAGCGAAAGGGCCACTGCTCGCGCTGCTGTGGGAGTGCCCTCGAGCAAACAAACAGTGGAGGTTCAATTTCGACGAGGATATCCCACTGTTTACTGTACGGCTAGGACAAGCTCTAGGCACACGGTGACTGTTTTTCCAGTACGGAAGATACATCAAACAAGTTTACCTTTGAATTCAACACTGACCAGACAACACTTGTACCTAATCTATTTTTAATTCACATAAATACACTTGCGCTCATGTGTCTGCCAAAGCTTTCATGACCCTAAAACCCTGTCCACACATCGAGGCTATCCGACTCTTTTGAATCTATTCTTCACTATGGCACAAAAAGGAGAGTCCCAGACCGTGTGGGCCTTCAGTGTAAAACATGTAGAATAGGCCTCCAGCACTGTACTTGTGACCATAAACCTAGCTCAAGATCTGGAGATGGGTTCCTACTGCTCCTGACAGGCTGGGGCATGCTTTCAACACGTTTTAGATGCTTTTTTTGTTGCATTTTTGTATATCTAGCCATCAATATATCTGTCTGTGAATATTCTTAATTGTTTCGGTATGACATAGTAGTGCAAGTGCTACCTCCAAGTTCAGCCTTGAGGTGGAAGTTATCTGTTACAACCAAGTTTCCGGAAATTAGACCTCAGCCTTTGTCCGCGTCTGGAATTACCGGAATTAATCACAACCGCACGCGGGCACCAGCACACATCGTCCTATCTGCTGATCTAAGTCTTCAAGGCAAAAAAAAAACTACTCAAGTCCCTACACTTGGCCTTGACCGCCTGTGTCTCCTCTCCACGTCACTGAACCAAACTACGCGATGTGGTGGTGACGGGGGGGGAAAAAAAATAAAACAAAGAAAGTGAAACGCGGTCAAGGTTCTGGGAAGATGAATGAACAACAGACGGGTGATAATGTGCGAGACGCGCAGAAGGAGGCAGCGGGGGAGTGAGAGCATGCAACGGATGCACTGCACGAATAAGGCATCGTAGCTCGTCACCACAGCAACGCAAATAATGTATGACGCACGCTTAGTCATAAAAGGTAAAATACCCAACGTTATTGAAGGTATCCGGTTTGGATGAAAGCATGACTTAAGAAAATAGTTTGAAAAGAAGTGGGATTTAGATGAAAGAAAAGGACGTTTGTGGTTGCCAGCTCGAGCACAATATGCAGCATTTAGTGCACGTAGTCACTGCAAAGTAAAAAACAGACTTTTTTTGTATTTCATGCTCATTCTTCTCTTAACACTTGATGTCAATTGTGCTTTTCTGATAAACTATAGCAGCAAAGACAGCCCTACATTAGCCTATCCCACGTAATGCAGTGCTTTAATGAAATGAACAGGGCTTTGGCAGTAATGCAAAAGATTTAGAAGTTGTGTAACTTTCCACTTACTTATGATAAGGAATATTCAAGTTATAGATGCGAACAGGCTTTTGTCAGAATGACGCACGACACGCAAGATTTCCTGTGCATCCATAAAGTATTGGTCTTGCAGAGACAGCCTTGGGTGAAATGTGGGCTATCAATGCACTAAGTACTTTTTTAATGAAGCTTATGTAAGTGGTCAATACAGTAAGATCGCAACAGTAGTAATATACGTTCATTCAGTGCAATACGACTGCAGGCAATTCATTGGTTCCTTAGCTTTGAGTACTGATCGTAAAACAGACTTAAAGAGCGGCTCTTTTCTGTCAGGAAGCACTGATCTCCTAAGGATCGGCCTGATTGATTTTACGCTACATGTAGAGCTGCTGTCATTCATCACTGTCATACTGTAAACAAATCATTGTAAGAGAAGGCAAAGATGGTACCGTTTCCATTTTTTTCCCATCAGAGGCTTAAAATAACACGCCACACCTACCTAGCCGCTGAATTAAGAGTACTGAAGAGAACAAATGTGTCGGAGTCAGCCCTATAAAAATTGGTTTATGCGATTTTTGTTTAAAGCAGTACTAAGTAACTTGTTTACCTTAATAAATCCTTTCCGTAGTCCCTCTGGGGTTAATACAAGTGTTAATGGGATGATTGGAAGGTCTTTCATCTCCCCCTGGTGTCTCTGGCCAGAAAACCACAATTGCAACTCTGCTGCCTCCGGGTCGAAGGCCCCAATACACACTAATGGAATCACGAAGAAGCTAACAGGCTAACGGGCAAAGCTAACTGCGGGCTAGCACCACTTAAACAGTATTTACAGCCAAGTTTGAGTGAAAAAAGTGATCTCCATTGTGTAATTGGATGTACAACATCCTTCTCTCCCTTTGTCTTTTCTGTCAGCGTAGTATTTACTCTCATGTGACGCTTATGGCCTCTAGGGGCATCAGTTAGCACTGCTTTAATTTGGGACTTACCATGTAGAAATTGTTTTGTAAAATATCATAATTATATTGTTATCACAATAAAACACAAAAGGTATGAATACTGCATTTTCAGTTTTGTCATTGCATATTGTGCAGCCCTAGTCCAAGTTGAGAATCCGGTCTGTCCAGGAGCCATACTTGCTTTGATAGCAGCTTGAGTATAAGCAGAAATGTTCTTTTTCTTGGGGTTTCCTAAAAGCAGGGTGTGCAGATACAATTATGTTCTGTCTTACTAGATTTATAGAAACTTTTAGAAACATGCTGTACACTATAAATCATGAAGATGAATTCCCTACTGTGGATTGTAAACTTGCAGTTCGCTACAGCTCTAAGTTTAGCCTCACAAACAGCAACCGACTTGAGTCTGTGGGTTATCTTTACATCTTGTGCGCACCTGCAGCGCTGGGCCTATAAACAGGCCTTTTAACCTGAAATGACAGAGTGACACGCCCTTCAGTGGAAAGTGAGACGTTTGGACTTTAAACACACAACTTAAAAACGGCCTTTCCCAGGTGTGCGTTTACTGTATGTATAGTTTATATGGAGTGCACCAACGCTCCTTAGTGTTTCCATAAAGAATCAGCGAGGTCTGCATATTCCACTGAGATGGTTTTCACTCTAACGTCTCATTTTCCAACAAGATCAAGACTTTATATAATGAATACATATAGCAGAAAGGCTGTGGAACAACTCTGGCCATAAAAATATCAATGATTGGCTTGGGCCCTCTAATAAACAGAAGTACCAGCTAAATAGAGCATCAGCGTGAGGGAAATGTTTTGACATATCCCCCAGCGCAGCAATTCACATGCAAAAAAAACAAGCTTTTGCCTGTAAAAATTGGGGCAAGGATTAGCATAAAGAGCATTTTTTATTTTTAGGAAATTGACACACATTAGTTGACTGTATACTAAAGACTTCACTCATACAAAGACACGGCTCTGTGAGGTAACTGTCCCGTCCCGCACAGCAGCTGGACCTCCCCCGTCACAAAGCATACCAGCCAGAGAGCCGCGCGTGTTTTGTATTCAGTGCGGATTACTGCGCCAGCCGTGGGATCCACCTAATTGGGCAGAAGGGGAGGTCCGGGATGAGCCTGTCCCGCTGCAGTGGGGATGACCTCATCAAAGTCTGTTTTTGGATTCAGTGGGAAAGAACTCCTCAGCTTTCCAGTGCTAAACGCAGCCTTCAACACTCCACTTAACCCAAACACTGGAGAAATGCTGCTACGTGCACACCACCGCTCAGACCAAACGACTATAGGCAATTACACGGCCTTGATCAGAGCCCATGGACCGCTGCTCTCATTTTGTAAACCCGTCTGGCCCCCCATCCACCCATCCTCCTATGGGGTAAATTGGTTGCATAATCAATTAGGTTATAGTGTGGAAAATGTCTTTCAAATTCCAACATGACGAGGCGTGATCGCTGCTTTTCTATATCTGTGTGTATGCAGAGAGTCCTACACCGCAGCAAACCGAATCAGAGAGATTAATTAGAGGTTAATAGCCAATGAATTAATCTTTTTGCAAGCTTCTATTAAATCAACTGTTAATCTCCCACATATCTGACTAATCCAACCATAGGTCACCTAATCCCCATCAAACGACATAGAAAAAAGGATTTTATAGATACTGGATTCGTAAATTAACTTAAAGATTTTCGCATGACTCTGAATTATGCATTTCCATAATTGTGGAGCCCGTCAAGTGGTTATTTTGTTGACCAATATTTTGTCTAGAATTTCATTAAATTTCCTGCTTCCCAAACCAGTCAAATTCAACATTTCAACAAATCTGGGTCTGTTATAAGTTTCCTGAAGCTGTGCAGTTTGAACATCATTTGTAAAGTCTATTTGGCTGATTGAGATTAAAGATCTCATCAACTAAAACATTTTAATCGACAGAACTACACTTTGCACACTGCGCGGACGTCGAAGTACTCCGAAGGTTTTATTACGCCATACAATATAGAACCCCTTTTTATTTGCTTAGAAAATCGGCATGTTTGCTTTTGTGTGACTAGACTTCGTGCAACTACTCTATTATCTACTATTTAAATAGGGGAAGAGCTTGGTTGCTTCTTACTCAAGCCCGGTTTGGCCCCATAGAGGAGAAGAGGAGAGGCTAAATGCTAACATGTTCGGTCTTTTTGCGTGACTGAGCACACGCGTAAAGACAAGACAGGTTTGCATCAACTCGTCTATGCTCAAGTAAGAACATATCTCAGTATGGAACAGAAGTGGCCTGTTCCTTTAAATAGTGTAAATATGACTGGACTGACCAATGGGAGGAATGAGAGTGGAAAGATATCTTTATTTACATCTAGAGCTGAATTAAAAAGGATATTAATCACGAAATAAAGACATTGCCCAAATAGCCGATTGTCGCAGGGGTCAGATGACGATTGAGTATAGGTTTTTATTATCTTATTCCAGTCACCCAGCCGCTGTTGGCTTGTGAGCTCGCTGCTGTGAACTGGAGCTGTGTCTGCCTCCAGCACATTTGCTCTGACACACAAACACACAGAGGCTGGGGTCATGTCCCATCCACGTGGTTGTGCTTTACATAACACTAGTGCTGTTAAGTCTGGCCTACTGCTGGCCCCGTTTGTCACACCGTTTCGCACAAAGATGCCATTATCTCAAATCAGCGTTCCGCTTTTGTTGAAGGTACAAATACGTGGTGTGACACTCGTGATGGAGGCAAGAATGTCGCGCGCCATTTGAATGACTTGTTTTGAGTCATTATTGTTAAGCTTATACCTGACATTCCAGTTATAACAGTGCACTTTAGAAAGCAATTGATTCATTTGTGTCACTAGAGATGAGCTATTACAAAAGCATTACACAAGAGCATGAATAGCTCATAAAACGCGGTAAATTAAAAAATCATCTATGCTATTTTTCCCTGAAGTGTGTCTCTCAGGGAAGTGTTTTGAAAGAGCCACGGGTTATTTTGAGGCTGGCAAACACCCTCCTCCAGATGGTGAAGAAATAAAATAAGTTGGTACGGGGCAAGGGGGAGTGCACATAATAAGATTCCCTCGCATGGCTGTCCTGCAGGGACCGTGGGAGTGGTGCATGATTTCATTTAGATGAAAACATTTTGCCTGTGAGATGCTGCAAAGCCATATTGCTCTGGGGAAGGTCGCGGGATTCCTTTTGGGAAGTAGGCCAACATTATTTGAGAAAAAAAGTGTTGCAATTACTATTAAATCTGCAGTTTATCTTATCTTATCTTATCTTTAACTTATCAATCCATATCAAGTCTGAAATGTGACTGCATTTCAGATCAGAAAATGGAACATAATATTTTGTATTTGTAGATTGCAAAAGTAGATGATTAATTGCAATGATTCAAACTGAGATTTTGCTTGGACTGTGATCGACTGTGCAGCCCTAAGGAGAAGGTCTTGCTTCATTGGCTGAACTTTGTGTTTTCCAAATGTCAGACATCTGAATCGCGCGAGGGTCAAAAAGTTACTGCTGACTTACTTAATTGAAAAATGCCCCAGATAAATTTGCTCACCTAAATTGAATGAAATCATTTCAACCATAGCACATTGCATAAGGGGCGTCCGACAGGATTGGCACACAGCCCACTACTGATGTTCTTTTTTAGCTCTCAACAGGCTGTGCCAAAACCAAGCACTCCTTCTGAGACACACAGTTCCTGCACAAGTTCCTGCACAAGTCCCTGCTTGTTGGAGGAAAAACCCTGTAATGACAGAAAACTGGGGCTTTAAAAGTTGGGTTACCCTGCACTTAAAAAAGATTTCCACTCAATTTCACATTCTTTTTGAGCTAAACCATTCCAGCGACGAGTCCCTTTCTTTAACAATTTGGTGACAAAAGAGAAGGCGCCAAAAGATGAAAACCAGTTGAACAATGGAGCACGCAGCGAGCAGGAGGGAGGGAAGGAATTTCAAAAATCTGCCAGTTTTGATGTCACACTAGGACAAAGATGTGAGTGAGAATAGAAGACGCAGCACAACAATGGAGTGGAGTGGATTCAAACCCAGAGATAGCGTCTAAAGAGCAGAGAGGGGGACAGGCAGGAGGCGCAAAATTACAGAGTGAATTTGAGGAGTCTATGGACCGGGCCCTGCTGAGGCCTGTCAGCCCACCACGGCACAACACGCGAACAAAAGGATCATTTATTGAAGGAGGAAAGGGGGGGAGGCAGAATAGAGTGATGAAAGGAGGGGGAACACTGTACGCAGGCAATGGAGAGCGCTGGCCTCTATCTCAAACATTCACAGCCAACGTGTAACATTCCCCCCACCCCGCCAGTGCTCTGACGTACGGCCAGCGCATATGGTCCCACTGAGGAAGCCCCGAGCAGTTCTCTTCGAAATACAACCAGTCAACGCTGCATGCTTCAACCAACACAGCTATAATTTGCGCAATAAAACCGAGACGACAATGTATGAACGCAGACGTGAGGAGCTTACAAAACCAACTGTTGAGCTGAGCGGTGCCTCTCTCACCGCAACATCCCGTGATGAATTTTCGCTAATGCCTTAAATTCTTTATTAACCCCAAGTGTGGAGTCAACTTTACCGCAAAGCCCTGGAGTTCTCAGCTTTAGCAAAACCAAAAGTACAAATCATGTGCGGACTAGCAAGCTACATAAACAACTGGGCTTGGCAGGAGGCATTCAGCGGGAGCCCCGCAGTGGAAGGTTAAGTAGAACTACTAAGGACTTTACTGTTGCGTGTAAATCCTTCTTTGTTTAATGGCTGCTTTATCGGCAAAATCTGCAGGAGCCGAGTCATTATCGAGCCAAATTAAAGCCAACACTGGAATTGGCGAGAAAGATGTTATTCTGGAGGCCGTGAATAAAGAGAATTGTTCTGTAGCAAGAACATCGAATCATCCAATAAAGTAAATACCCGGGCTGCACAATTCTGGAAAAAAAAAACAATGAACTGCGATCAGGTTTGTGATTTATGTGATGATTATGTTCTGTGTGTATCTGGGCACTTTCTCGGAAGACTGAACAGCTAAATCAATGCAAGAATCATATGCATTTCTGAACAGGGTTAGCATGATTTATACATGACAAATCCTTAGCGAGATAGAATTTTTCTTTTTTTCGAAGTTCAGTCTTTCAGTTCAATTGCGACTAATGATGCAGCCCTAGTGGAAAATACACAACTCATGTGACTAAACACATACAATGATGGCCTGCGAGCTACAGCAATTTAAACTATCATGGCTAAGTGGTACTTCTGTGCCCCATCATTACCACACCTGACTTTGGATACAAACAAACAGCACTTCATCCACTCGGTGACCTCTGTGTAGTCGACATTTTAATCTGTAACAGAGTTGTATGGTCGCACTGATTTGCCTTCCAAGTAAAGAGTCAATCATCAATGACTGAAGGGTCAATAAAAAGAGTTCAACAGTTCACAAACTTCAGGCTGAATGCTTCAATTGAAAGCCATTCATTCCCCTTTAGTGTTAGTGCTATTGGAAAGTCGAATGTACAATTAGCTTAACTGGGCCGGCATGTTAATAGATCACTAAATGCATTATTGACTTCAAGTGGAGAAGTTTTGCAATGCTATTAATACATAATGTTTCAATACTTGCATAAATCTAAAAAAAACAATGAAACCAAGGGAAAAATCATTCATGGGTCTGTGCTGTTTCTTTTCAAATTGAGATGATATGAAACCACACAATAAAGTTTATATTGATTTGTGTGCTGATCCATATCTGTTACGGCTTACAGCGAGTAGTTAAGTGAATTAGAGTAGTGTTATTTTAATCTGGCGCCCAGTGATGCTTCATTACACATGTGATTGGATTTATCCTACTGAATCAAAATCGAGACAGACAGGAGGAGGACAGAGAGAGAGCAGAGATGCATTGTTTTAAGGGATGATAATATGTGCATTGTTGAAGCGTCTCATACCTGTTCCCTCCTTGCTCCCGCCTTGTGTCCGCAGCTCTTCAGATTTGTAGAAGTCGATGCTCGCGTACGTGTTAAGACTGGAGTTGTTGTTGCCCCCGACCGCTGTGCCGACTCCCCCGCCGCCGGAGCCTCCCGTGAGCAGGGAGAAGAGGCGGGAGGAGGCCTGGTTACCGGAGGGCCCGTCCAAGCCCAACGGGGGACCCTCTTTGCTCACCAAGTCCAAGTCTATGTAATTAAGGCCTTGCTCCGAGGGTGAAGCCTGGTTGTTGGCGGGGAGAGGCTGGGAGGGCGGGTCAGTCACCGCACCGTTGCCCCAGAGCAGGGTGTCGAAGCCGAGCCGACGAGCGACAGCCTGAGCATGCTCCGGCAATAGCGTGGCAGCGGAGGAGGAGGACGTGGATGCGGGGTTCGGGAGGGGCGGGGGAGCCAAAAACGTTTCCGAGCAGTGCCTTCGTCGTCCTTGGGGGTCTGCCCTGATGACTTTGGCGCCGTGGTCTGGGTTGGGTCCTTTGGCGAGAGGGAAGTCCAGATTATGGGATAGGCCGGCGACAGAAGGGTCAGTCCGGTTTGGGGAGGGAGCCTGGGGAGAGACGCTGGATGCGGTGGCGCTGTTCAAACTGAAGGCCATTTCTGTGTAGTCGCTGCAGGACGTCGGGGATTCCAGCTCGGTAATTGAAACTTTTTCTCTGCTTTTGCGACGTGTAGCCTCGGGCACTGCCGCTTGCTCTTCACGCAAACTGACCGTGACCTCTTTGCTTGTTTTGGGTGCATGGGCCAGCGTTGGCGGTGTTGGCGGACTGTGGAAAGTGGGGAAAACTAGAGGGACGTGTGAATGAGGCGAGGGAGAAGGAGACGGGCCCAAGTCCATGTTAACGTACTCCGAAACAGGCAGCGGGGAGATGGGGGCGGATGGGCTTCGGGAGAGAGGCGCAAAGTTGCCCAGGCAAGAGATGGGTCTGTTCTGGGTTTGTTGAGTACTCGAACCATGAGGCAGGGATAAGCCATGTCTGAGACCCCTCCCACGACCTCCTCCGATTCGAGGCTGGCTACTCCGCTCTCCCTTAAACTCAATGCTGACGTACTCCCCAGGACTCTTGGGCTCAGGGGGAAGGGGATTCTCTCGCACTCGTGGAAGAGTGTTAGCCTTGGAAACGTCGACAAACAGGCTAACAGGTCTAGTCTTACCGCCTCGCTTTGGCAGCCCATTTGACATCTGTTTCTGCTGTGGCTTGGTTCCATTTTTGGGTTGAGAACCTGGGGCTTTACTACTGGCTCCGAGGGGTGGCCTGTCGTCACCGTCCCCCAGACTTTCATTGCTGGCTGAGCTGGAGGAGTAGGATGACGACGAGAGCGACAGGTGACGACCGCTGGCTGAATTACCAGTTGCCGCTTGCTCCTGACGCCCCGCCACCGCCCGCCCCATTCCCCTGCTCCCACTGGCCCGCCTGCCCCGCCCCAGCCCGTCATCGAAATGTCCAGAGGGGTTGTGTTTGTAGGAGCGTGGCAGAGAGTAATAGGAATACACCATCTTGGGCGTTTGTTGATGAGAACTGTTTTCCAAATGAGCGCTGTGATCTGGGGGTGGGGGGCTGCCGTTGATAGAGCGCGCACTGATAGGGGACATGTTCATATAGTCGCTACCTGCCCTGCTGTCCGCACTGCCGCTGGTCATCCAGGCGCCGCCCGACAGACCCCCTCGCTGGTCGGGAGAGCAGCTGCTGTTGGGAGACATGATCATGTAGCCATCAGAGTTGGGAGGTCTGATTTGCTGTGGGGGAGACACACTGTTGTTTGGCGTCATGGCCATGTAGTCATCCGCAGGTTTAGAGTCCGATTCAGGGACAGACACAGCCATAGACTGGGAAGTTAAAGCTTGGGGCTGGGTAACACCAGGCAACATGGACATATATCCATTGTCCACGGCAACATCAACGCTCCCGCCTCCTCCTCCTTCAGATTTCAACTCACTAGCCACATCCAAGTATCCACTCCCAGCTGCAACGGACTGTCTCTGTGTGGAAGAGGATGTTGTCGTAAAAGATTCCCGGCTCGTACTCCGCGACATGATGGCGTAGTCAGCCGATTCTTCGTCTGTTGGCTCCTCTGCCCTGCGCTGTCTCGGTACCAGCCTCTCTAGAGCCATAGGAGGCAGGGACGCCCGCTTACTGAGCAACCTGCGCTCCGCTTCACATTCACGACTTGAAGAACGGCGCAAAACTCTCCTGGTCTGAGACTGGGAGCTGCTGCCTGGTGTTCCCGGCGTTGGCTTGGGGCTGTTAGTTAAATTACTTGGATTAGCGCTGCCAGCCTCACTGCCTCGCTGTCCCATCAGAATGTAATTGGCCTCCTCATCGCATAGAGACTGGCTGCCCACACTTCCCACAGAGCTCCCAGGGAGACTTGGGGAAGGCAGAAGTGTATGGTCGCCCGGACTGGAGCCGTACTCATCAGAGGAGCAATAGTCACTGGGGGAGCCTGAGACTGACGCTCGATGAGAGGGCACACGGCTGTATGAGCCACACCCCGGGCCAGGAGCGGAAGATGGGACTCCGCTAAACTCTGGGCCGTGGCCTGAGCTAGAGGACAGGCTTGGGGTTGCAGACGGAGCTGGGGTGGAAATTGAGCGCATCAGTCCCAGGGGAGTCTTAGCAGCTGAGGTCGGGACTGAACGGGTGGACTTTGACCTGAGGATCGGGGTGGTGGAGCAGGACCTGTTGATGGAAGGGCTGGAGTTTGGTCCTTGTAGAGGGGTGGTACCCACTGCATTCTCCTCAGTCTTTCCGCCGTCACTGGCAGTGCGGGATCTTGGGAAACTGTGTCTCGGAGTGGGAGAGGCGTTGGCGCTGCCTACGCCAGCACCCCCTCCATTAGCTCCCCCCGGAGGTTCAGTTCGGGGCCGACGGGTGAAGCCCACCTGGCTGGGAGGAGGGTTTGGGTGGTGGCGGCGGGAGGGGACACTGATGGGATTAGAGGCTGTGGCTCCGCCTCCTGGGCCAGAGCTGGACTGCGACTTGCTCCGTTGCCGAAACTCCTCACTCAGCGCCTTCATGGCCTCTAATAGAGTTTCATGCATGTTTTGGGCCACGACTGAATCATCCACCTAAAAAGCAACAAATGTGCAGTGAAATGTTTCAAATTCATGACTCTATATTCACTGTTTATCAGGAGCTACTAAGTATAGCCTGAGATCTGGTGAGTGAATATGAGGGAGTCCTATTTATAAAATTACCTGCATCCAGAACTCTCCAGGGCCCGTCACAGCCGACCGTCCAACCTCCACGAAGAAGAAGTTTTCTGAGTGGCCGCATCGTCGGACATTCATCAGTTGTAGGACGACAGCCGCAGCGTCAGAGTTCAGTTTGACAAAGTTGACGGTCTTGTCAGTAAGGCAGAGACGGTAGATTCCCACCAAGTTCTTGGCTTGACCTAAGCCTTTGGGCCACACCTTCACCTGCCAGACCTCTTTAAAAGCAGGTCCCGGAGTGGGCAAACCATAGTCGCCTCCTTCTGCTCCGTTGTCAGTTGGATTTTTACCTGCAATAACAAAAAGCAGGAATCGGGTTTAGAGATGATTCTTCACACATGAGCATGTTGTTTGAAACTAAACTGCTGCAGCAGCAATGTTGTGACCTTCACAATACTGGACTTAAGTGAACACCTGTAGAAAGCACCCCTATTTACATTTGTTGAAGGTAGAAGCCATTATTGGGCAGGTTTTGCTGATACAGGATTTTTAAAGATTTCTGAGCAGATCTGAACTCCGAGTGCACATGCAGCAGCTTGACACAAGTGCCTGCTGCAGGCTTCATACCTGAGGCCTCATTCGTCACCTACATATACACTTCCAACATGACCTGAAAAATTAAACTGTTGACAGCTGATGCTCCTTACAAAGTGATGACTGTCAAAAACCACCCCTGTGGAAAAGCTTGGACTCTGTCAATGAAGCGAATATTCTGCTGAACCTGAGTGGCTGGAAAGTAAAGAGCAAGCACTCAATAAGAGACACCTCTGGAGTCTTTGTCTGCCCACAATAGACAGAGTTAGTGGCTAGTAAAACCGTTTTAGGGGAACACAAGCGCTCCATTCAGTCACTGTATTAGGTAGACATTAGTAATTACTGAACACAACACAAGCCTCTTTGTTAATCTGATCGTGCTATACTAGCCCTTGAGGAAAAGTGACAGACTTGATAGCATTTGGCCACCTGTTTTCAGTTTAAAGCAGTTTAAAGACACAATTATCAAACATCAGATAACAATAATGTGCCTATTAGGTCCAAAATTACTCTAATAATTTCAAGCTGCAGTGCTAACTGTCTGAGATTATCTTAAATATTTACCTCACTTGCTTTGTATTGACAACCAGCCAAGGATTAGTCATGAAATATGACCCATGGATATTATCTGAGGAATTGCCCTAGATATATTTAAGAGCATGTCATGGAGTGTGAAACTCTACATTTTATCTTAATGATTCTAGACTTTCTAGGTTTCCCATGTGGATATGTTTGAACAAGACAAATATCAAACTAAAACGCAGATCATTTATCTTAATGACAGCATTTGAGACTCTTCCAGAGCCCACCGTGGGAACAGCATGTCCTTTATAAAAGCACCTGCCCTGGGAGCGTTTTTTGGAGAAGGATCAGAGCCTTGGTGCTCCGCTATAGGAGCATTGCAGAGCAGTCGCATCACACAAAAGCACGTTTGCATGAGTATGCTCCTCTTTTCCCATGGTCGGTCGCTTCTGTAATCCCTCATTGACAACCATATGTGGACAATAAGCCTCGGCATGCACATTGGTCTCCATACTAGCCAAGCTTCCGTTATAACAAGTACGTACCAAGATCCTCTTTTCAAAAACAGTTACTTGTGATTGCAAAAGACAAACTTTAGTTTCCCTCCCCCCCCTAGAAAAACTGCAGACTTGAAAGACTTGAAAGAGACTTAGAATAGCCATTTTGTAGCGAGCCATGGAGGCTGTGGCTTAGTGGCTGTGTGTGAAGGCACTCCTCCTTATATTAGATGACTCATTCAAGGCCATGCACAGTGAATTTTGTGTGCTGCTTGTTTCTGTGCAAGGAGTTCTGTTTGCCAGCTCGATTTAGATTTACAACAGGAAGGGAAGGTTTGGGGAATTTTGGTGAAGACTGAGGGAATGAGATTGTGGAGATATGAAGGCCATTACATGCAGGGCAACAGCGAGGGTCAAAACTGGAGCTGAAGCGCTTGTAAAGATGAATTAGACTATTTCAATTCTAAGTTTGAAGCTTTAGGATAGACTTCTCTGCCAACTCAATTCAACTCAACGTGAATGTCGCTCAGTTTGTGCTATTCTTTTCTACGTTAGGTGAACTGCTGCCTGCATCTGCAAAGAACTGAAAGGAACTAACTTAATGCAATGATAGTATAATATGTTTTTATTAAATGCTGTATTTGAATGAGCAAGCCATTTCTTCCCTTGTTGTAATGGGAGGCAAACGAGTTTTGTCTACTATATTCCTATTCTCAACAGCTCCCTTTGATCTTTCAAGAAGGGCCAAAAAGCTGCAAAGAGGCTGCATTTTGTCGAGCGTACAGTATGTTCTTTTAACCTAAACTAACTTTGTGCCCTTAAAAACCCCCTGGTGCCTCTCAGGATAAGCTCTAGGGGTTGTCCCTGAGTCCAGTGGGCGCACATCGTCTTGTCCTATTGAACATGGCAGGCTTCTTTTGTGGTTACATAAAGCTTGGGTTGATCCCACACAGACTGGTATAAATTATAGATCGCCACTGGCTTTTCTTTAGTGCAGCGGTTCTCAAATGGGGCTTGGGACCCCAAACTGGATAAAGGGCAGTTTTCAATGGGCTGAAAATCACTATTAAATCATAACTATATTAATTAATAACTATTGATGAATTGGTTAAAGTCTTTTTTGGGATTATCATCACATGTATAGACAATATATAATTTCCCACACTGACCCAAGGAAAAGAGGTTATGAAACAATGACCTTCCTGGGACCCCTATAGGACGGCATGACAGAACAACACACCCGTAGCAGGTGAGGACATGAGGAGAGGAAGTCAGATGCACTTGAAAGAAGCAACACACCTGGAGGTACAGAGACCTGCTGGTTGAATAAGGGCATCGTGAGCACAACTCTTTTTCAGTCCACCTTCCCCTCACCTTGGCGACCGCTTGCGTGCCTGGTCTACAAGTTCATGCAAGGTTGCTTCAGTTTTTTTTCATCCGAGAGTTACACTACAGCATCTCCCCTCTCTTGGTAAACAGAAAACAACTTACACTAGTTCGTTCTTTGGCTCCTGCTGCGTGTTTACCCTCCACACGACCACACAGGGCAGAATTACACGGGGCTCAAAGAGTGGCAACCTCTGGGGCCAACACTGCAGTCTCAGGCAAGTTTGAGATCATAAACTGCATATTAAGAAGGCCATAATCTAACCCAGTTTTCTCAGCCAAGATTTTTAAAGACTTAAATTTGCAAAGGAGGCACCCTGTAATATTGTTTATCTCTTTTCCCTTATGAAGGTTTAAGAGAGGTATAGAGCAGGACAAAATGTTTATCCCCGGGCTCTTAGATGCTTGCTGTGATATTGACAGCTATTCGCTCAGTGGCAGTCTGATTATTGTTATGGTTATCACGCAAATCCTCAGAAAGTAGGTCTCCTGTGGAGGTCTAAAGCGATAATAGCTTTAACACAGCAAGAAAGCAGGGGGGCATTGTTAGCGGACAGTGCCTCTGGCAAAGATAAAAAGAAAATGCTTAAGTGTTGAGCTGGTGTGTTTAGCTGCATATTTGCCAATAAGATGCTGATGATGCCAGGCATTAACACTAGCTGCATTTTTGTTGTATTTTATGTTCATCTACATATAACCAAAACTGTCAAAACCACATGGATTATTGCTGTAGTGAAAGCATTAGGTGCGTAGTTATATTTGAAGAAGACTGGCCACGGTGGTCAGTGAGCAGAAACGTTAAGGCCAAGCTCATGCTCACAATGTATTGCAAAAAGCCAGAGATAATGCAGCAAGATTTAGAACAAAATCTCACTCCTTAGGTGCAAATGCAGACCGCAAATCGGGAAAAGCCGCTCTGGCACTAAAGCTCCCACCAGGTTCCGTTTCAAGTTTTTGACCTCACTGCGCCGCACGCTGTGTTGCAGCTGTAACATCATTAATATTACACCGTGAATCGGAGGCTTAAAACACTTTTTCCGACACTATCTCCGCTACTGTGTGGGTGCCACCCCCCGTGTGCCATTCCAGGTTAGCAGTAAAGGGCAGATAGCAGGCAGCTGTGTCCGCGGATGAACCTGATAGCTCCCTAATCTCTGGCTGCCATGTGTGCCCGTTTAGTCTTCTCCAACTCCTCGACTTCCTATCGCCTTATCCATCGCCCGACATCTGCGGAGCCGCATCTGGGCCCACACAGGGGGGGGGGGGGGGGGGGGGGGGACACAAAGCTTCCCCGGGACCAGTATCCGCCTCGGGTCCATTTCACATGTGGTTCCAGTTACCCGCAAGAAGACAAAAGCGCATGAAATTACTGCTGATGCTCCCGAGGTTGGCCGATTGCTGCCTGACCCCAAAAATCTCTGACAGTCCGTTTTAAAGCAGCCGTGAAGCTGGAGTTCGTCGGTGAGTTTTAAAACACAGTGTCCCTGTCAGTCATCTGGCAGGAACACACGGTTCTGCTGAAACAAGGCAGCTTTCCCATGTTTAACACTGTACTTTGCATAGTAATGATGCAATTAAATGTGCCTTTTCTTTTTTCCAATGCAAAAATGAAGCTGAGTTTTAAATCAATGGCAAAAAAGAAAATTAGGTATTAAAGTGGATGAATTTGTGCTTTCTTTTTTCAATGTTTTACTCTTTTGTAAGCAACATAAACAGATAACAACTGTGATGCAACGCTACAATCAATTTCCCCCCATGAAATTAATCTCTCCAATTGAATTAGCACGTACACGTTACCACACATGATTCGTGTTAACATTGGTTTCCCACTGCACAATTGAATTTCTCTGAGGTATACCAACAGCTGGACACGAGGTCCATCCTGACCCTGTAAGGTTGTTGTCTTGCATCTCTCATGAGGAGGATTCCACAGGTTTGCACTCGTGTCTAAATGCAGTCCCAACAAGCTTATAAATCCCCAACGTTGAACTTCCTGACTCCGCGAGCAGAGCAGTAATGGCTAAAGATCAAACTGGCAGCGATCAATAGCGCCGGGCTGTAAATGGTTCCTCTGCATCTCGGGGCCGACCACTCGGTCACGTCCAACATATGTGTACTCATCCGCTAAATGGATTGTGTTGCCGCTGGCTGTAGCCAACTGTCAATCAAATGCAGGCTCTTTAATTGACAAGTGGCCAATGGTAACTCTCATACCTGCCGTGCTTTACTGTAAACAGGAAAGTCTGGATCTGGGAAGTGGGAATGAATATAAAGCTACACAAGATGCAGGCCTGGGTTAGATCTTTTGATACAGTATTAGATTTAATGCATTTGTCTTTTCATCATCCACTTTTGTTCTTTTTATTCAAGAGCAATAACGCAAACTGCAGTATAGAGTTAACTGCAGTTCATTTTACTGCC
Source organism: Gobius niger (assembly GCF_951799975.1). Taxonomy (NCBI): domain Eukaryota; kingdom Metazoa; phylum Chordata; class Actinopteri; order Gobiiformes; family Gobiidae; genus Gobius; species Gobius niger. Next base: position 11,555,751 of record NC_136872.1, read on the forward strand.
CGAATCTTAATAGGAACTGGGTCTTACATATTGTACTCTTTTAGGTTAAAGGTGCACTATGTAACTTTTTAAGTGAATAAAAAAATCTTAATATTGTCCGTATTTGACCTTTTAGTGACTCTGTGGCGTTATGGGTGCAGCTTGGCACCTTTGCTTTCCCTCACAGTGGCCTTTATGACGCTCCAGGATCAATTGTATTAAGGGGTTCGTACCAAAAATTTGCCAGAAACCCAAATACAGACAATTCCAGAGAATCCTCGAGGCCACTGTGAGGGAAAGCAAAGGTGCCATGCTGCATCCATAAAGCCACCAAGTCACTAAAAGTTACATAGTGCAGCTTTAGTATTACCTAAAGTAAAGTAAGAAAATGGTGTGCTTCATTTTTAATAGAAGACACTGCTTTTCAATCCAAGAAGCTAAACTTTAGTCTTTAAACAGTCACTGAGTAGTGGCTGATTGATAAGATATTAGCATTATAAGCTCTGGTGGTGAAACTAATGGCCAGCAAACTTAAAATGGAGTATTTCACCAACGTCTTACCATTAATTGCTTTCATTCTGCAACAATATACAACATAGGGACTAATTGGCCTCGTGACAATTGGCTGCACACTCAGTGATTACGAGTACATTGTGTTGAGCTGTTTGTGCGACTAAGCAGTGGGGATTAAGGCTAAAACCAATAAAATCATAAAAAGGGTGCAGGACTTTCATGCACCCGCTCGGTCTCTCCGTCAGCCTCAGGCACTGGACCGCGAGACACTAATTACCCGCTAATTGGGGAGACGAGCAGCGCTTAAGTGCGGCTTAGAGTTTAATCGGTCCACTCGACAGGGCAAACGGTCACATCCAGATCCAGAATAGGATATTTACCAAGAGCGGACGTATTCAGTAAGAGGATGTATGTGCAGCAGTAATTATGGGGTACATTCGCTTTTTAGTAAGATAAAATGGGTTCCACGGAAACAAAAACTCAACAAACTCTGTCATTATTCCCAAACAGATGTCGCATCCAAGCTGATTTATAGGCTCTTCAACACTGATAGGGAAAGTTTTAAGTGATAATCGGTTTGTGGCGAGCATAGAACATTTACAACTTTGGCTGCAGCGGAAACAATCATTTATTCAACATAAATTAAAACTGATTTCCCTGTATCATTTAATGTCGTGTTATGAGGGTTTCAAATGCATTTTACAGAAAACACAACACACATTTTTCATTCGATTGATTTTCTAGACTGAGAAACTTTGATCACCACACTGAGGAACAAAGATGCCCCTTTGAAACGTTTGCTGTGGGTAAAGGGACTATTCAGAGTTTAAAACTGTTAAAATTATGTATTTTCCTCCCTCTAGCCTACATGTTCCAACAATGTCCTAATGTGTAGAATGAGCCCAGACCTGTTCACCACAACTGCCTCTAAAATCCTGCACTGTCACTCAAAAAGGTGTCACTTCAGGTCTGATGTGCCGTCATGCACTAGCTTAATATAGAAGGTGCAGCTACACGCATGACCTGAGGTGACAGTAGTGAGTATAAATGGCTAACTTGCATCTTCTAGCCCCTTTAACATTTCATTTCACAGAAATTGCCTATATTTGGAGGGGGAATTCTTATTCACTAAAACAGTCAGGTTTAAATGTAGGTTTATTTTGCTGATATAGGCCTTTATGGATATTATAATGTATTAATATCATCTTCTTCACCTCTTAACCCCCACCTGAACCGAGCACATTTTGTCCAGTTTGGCTTTACCCAAAACTAAAAGCTTCTAGCGACAAAAACGAGAAGAAAACAAGGATGTAAATGCAAACAAAGCATCAAAAGTGACCAAAAAAGCCACAAAAGAGCAAAGAAAAATAACTAAAACGAAACAAAAAGCAATGAAAGTACAACAAAAACTGACAAAGAGCCACAAAAGAGCAAGTGACACAAGAGCAAAAAAATGGATAAAACAGTGATGTGAAAGTGTAACAAAAAAGTAACAAAAATTCCATAAAAAAGCAACAGAAGAAAGTGAAAGAGTGACGATGACAACACGGCATCAATGCAAGGAAAAAGATCAGTTTAGATCAGTTTCATAGGTCTTAGCTTTCAAATGAGCCGTTACACTGGCCTATAGGATACAAACTAGATATCAACAAATCCTAGTAAAAAAACACAACGCATATTCCATATAAATCTACGAAGGAAATTACAATCAGCGACACGATAAAAGAGAATGCCGCTTTCATGTTTAGATATGTTTAGTAATTACACAGCTATAAATCACTTGCTTATGATTACTTAGTCTAACAAATACCTCAGATTAAAGATAATAGGACAGGTTTACATGCTGTGACCAGTGTATACAGTCCACAATGACATCAAAAAGATAGAAGCTACACAATCACAACAGGTCAGACACTGTTGACATATAGATAATACCTGTCCTTAAAGCGAGTCAACGCTCAGACAACAATAAAACAGGCGGCCGCTATCACACATGCCCTGAATGTTGCATGCGGACTTAAGGGTGTGTCCATTCCTCGCATTAGCTCCAAGTTGGACTCAAGACACATTGTTTTATTGAGGTCAACAATTCCCAGGGTGTTGGATTGCGAACAATACCCCGTGGCCCCACCTCAACCTCTGGCTAAGGCTGAGTCTTGATAAACTGTTATACACTTGATCTAATCTTAATAATCACGCTCGGTCAGAAAGGTGCCCTCAAGCTTGAAATTGCACTTGCTTTCCCACGAACAACAGAATAACAATGCAAAGGATGCGAGTTCTCCCCACTTCAGGAGACGATCCCTAAACCCTGACACAGTAAGCAGCATTGAAGGCCCATCATATAAGGTAGTCCAGATTATTTTCTCTACCGTATCCCACTGTACATTGTTCTGTGAAGCTGCTGACCCCACGCTGCGCCAACCCAAAGCCCTGTAATTATAGAACGCCTCAAGCTGCTTTCCGACACCCCCCCCCCTACGGCTACCGGCGGGATTTACGCAACCCTACGGCTACACAGGTATCGAGTTGAAGGTGTGGCGAGTTGGAAAGTATGCGAGAGGCACAGCGCAGCATCCCGTGTCTCCCTCTGGTCTACGAGCTGTGAATACTTGCGCTGGGACAAGTGAGGGACAAACAGCGGACTGTACTAATGGGACTGGAGCGGATTGGGGATCGTGTATAAACTGCACCAGCCCACATACCGGGCGATGCTTGTTACAGCGATGAATCCTAACACTTCTAATAGAGGGGCATGTATTTAGACATTGTGCAGCAGTAGGCCAAGTATTTCCAAATGTTTCAGGGAGTGCACACTATCAGTTTATAAATGGCCTTCATAACATGTCAGTTGAGATACTTACATTATTTTAATGACTGTATCAACCTCTTCAGCTTTTCCCTTCTCGGGTCACTACAAATGATCTGCAAAGCTTTACTCTAAATACTATACGTCTGAATATAGGACATTATCATTTAATAAATCATCACCTTTATTTGATGAATTTGAACAAAACAGAAGCTCTTGATCATCGCCTCTGATGCAAAGACCCTCCTGATCATGAACTTGGTGCGTCGGGCTCGTCTCAGAAACAGCCTCTTAAGTAAGTGAGGAAATTGTGGTCACTTTCATCTCGTCACGTCTTGTCTCGTCATTGATTATTGCAATTCTGTTGCCTCTTGTCTCAACAAGACGAGACTCTAAACGAACTATAGATTATACAAAATGCTGCCGCCAGACTTTTGACATGTGCAACCAGAAGAGTCCCATTTTGTCAAGTCAACTGTGTGGGCAAATTTAAAAAAGCACTTCAAGACTTTGTAATTTAAAGAAAGCTGTGATTGTGATTTTTATCTGCGAAAAGCACTTTATAAACTACTTACTTAGTTACTATTTGTCCATAAAGCAATTTGATTTCAAGGGCAATGCAAGACCATAAGAGTCACAAGCCATTCACGTGGCATGAACAATCTAACGGAGACAGCAAAGTATCAATAACTAGTTTCATCTGTGGGTATCGCTTTTGACAACCCTATAGTCACAGACATTTGCATTGTCAAGCCAGTATGCCCACAACTGTACACTGTACAATGAGACAGGTGCAGCAGTACATTGCGTTACACTTGCTGATAGTGCAATACCAACAAACGCACCATACATCGGGAACCTCGCAGCCCGCCGAGGCATATATGACAGTCTGTGGCCTCATTTGCGCCCACATGCAAAAGTCCATAAGCTGCACAGCACACCACAAGAAAGGGCCTGCCAGCGTGCAAGTTTACACAGCAGCCGGCCGCAGCCCTTCTGTCGCTGTCGTACAGAGAGATTTACACTGGAAACCCAACACTCGGAAACAACAAAAGAGGAGCACAGGGGAGCCGACGGCGCGACACAACCGACTTGTAATTTCAAAAACAGTCATGGCGAAATCGAGTGGGCTCTGCTTATTCTCCACCCGCTGAGTGTTGTGAGATCATTGTGCATTTAATCCCGGCTTTGCCTCACTCAGGGACACTTTTCTTAAAACTTTGGGGTGGTGGGAAGAGGAGGGGGGGGGGACTGCTTAGAGCTCCCCAGGCCGCCTTGCATCTCTGTTCCAACATCTGTCCATTTACTTCACTGTCTCTCGGAAAGTCGTCGAACGCTTGGGAAAAGTGGGCAGTACACACAAAAAAACACACAGAGGGAGTTGTGTGTGCGAGCGGCGGGGGAGGCGGAGATGTTGACATGTTATTAAATTTAAAGGGCTGCGCTTTGAATCCTATAACGCATCCACTGGAAACAACTTTGAACTTTAACAAGAAGCGAGGGCTATGTCCAATTCAAACTCCAGTCCTGAGATGCGCTCATCCTGCTGCCCAGTGATCGACTAACAACGCGATTTTGTGATCAGTGGGCGCTGTACATTTGGATAACCATGAATCAGAATAAACTAGGTATGCAGATGATGTCACAGCAGGCAGCAGAAGCCAACTGAGTGTCAAAGTTGGGTCGTGAACTTGTTGAACACACAGGATTCTGATGTACAGTAAAGTCACGCCAACAAAAAGAAGTGAAAAGGAAGGCAAAAGAAGTGTTTTCGAACAAACTTAAGTACATACATGGAGGTAGATTTAGCTGAGGAAAGTAAATAGCATGGCCGATACATTTCAATTTCTGGATTTTTTGCTTTATCCTCTTCACACAGCATGAAAAACTGCAACTACTGCCCACATCCCAGAAACACCACTCCTTCCAAAGTCCAGTATTGACCGTGTATCTGCGTGACCTGCTTTTCCACAGGTGTTCGATGTGAGCCTGGCCGTACAGTCCCCGCCTCGTTCGCTATCAGCGACTTTATGTAACACGGGGCAGCGGGTCATGTGTGGCAGCAGGCACCTTGGACCGGCCTTATCTCTGTGCTTGTTCAGACTGAGTCACCCGTTCCCACGAGAGGTGGCCCGTCTGGTCTCTCGGCTGGACAGGTGATCTCTGCTGTGGTCGCCAACCCTGTGCCGACAGCGGTGTTTACTCAGCGGCCCGAATAGGCACCATTTCAGACATTTTAGCAGGTAGTGGACGGGGCAAAGTTTAACTAAAAGAGCGTGCATCCAAAAGTTGAAGACTTTGCATGCTTTGGGTTCTCAGTGTCAAAACAGTTGCCAAAGTAGAGTAGATGTGGCAATCTTGCACTGTTGAGTCATGCCTAGGATCAATGCTGCATGACATGTAATATTGCAAGGTCAGCAGGAAAAATGGTTAGTAAACAAGAACGAAGGGTGTGTTTGGACAGAGAAAAAAAAAGTTGGCAGTGGAAAACAATAATGCTCCTTGTTGGGTCCAGACGCGGAAAACAGTTGTTTGTCTGGGAAGATTGACAGTAAATATCAGGTCTGACACATAAGTGACAGAGTACAGTTTAAAAGGGGGTCACAATAAGAATAGGGAGTGAGTGCACATGGCCAGAATTGAACCCTAGCAAACCGTGCATAAAAAGGTTTACTCCATGTCATCTGATAATGGGCTTGAATGATCATGAACACTGATGTAGTATCCTGATCTGCAGTGCGCCTCTGCCACGTTTCCCCTTCACTCTCACACTCACACGCGCACGCAGCAGCCCCCCTGACACTGTCTTCACTGTGTTACTTTTAAAAACTAGTTTCTACTCACTTTTGCACTGCAGATCCACCATGGACTGGTACCACTCGTCCTGGTCCGCCTCGCTCTCCGCCGCCACGGCAAAACTCTCGGCGCGCGTGTACAGGACGATCATGTGCTTGTTCTTGGAGTCGGCCCTCTTGTTGATGTTGAAGCAGGTCTCCAGCGGCAGGGCTTTCTTCGGGACGGGGGCCTTGCTTCGGAATTTCTTCTCGCTCTCGTAGTACTCGAGTCGGGCCGGGCCGCGCTCGGACGCGCTCCTCAGCACGAAGTACCGCCGGTGCATGGACTTCTGCTTTCGGAGGTAGCCGCTCTTCCTCACGTCCTCGCAGCCATGAGGTTCGAGCGCCTGGTTCTCCATGACAGCTTTCCGCAAATAACAAATAAAAACAACTTCCCCCCCTCCTCCTCTGCAGCTTTCTTTCAGTCTGTAGTGTTTCTGCAAGTTTGGGCTGACGGTGCCGCTCCCCTCCCGCTGCCCCACATTAACGCAGGCATGGAGTGAGTGAGAGAGGGGAGGCAGAGGTCGGGCTTTCGGGGGTCGCTCCTGTCCCGGTGGTCCAGCTCCTGCAGCTCCAGCTAATACCAGTCTGTTTGCAGTCGATTAGCGAGCGCTCCTCTCAAGCCCCACAGGCGGAGCAGCAGCAGCAGCAGCACAAGTTTTTAAAAGGGGCACTCGGGTGAGCACATGCGCCTCGGGGTCGACGCGCTGCTCCCGTCCTTCCCACAGCACACACACTCTGTCCTGAGCGCTTTGACTCGTTTAGTGCATCGCGGATCACAAAGGTCGGTGCATTCCGCTGCACGCTGTCCGCTGCCCGTCCACCCCCGGCGCCTTGTTTGGCTCGGCTCGTGCTGCCGTAGTGAGGAGCGGGACTGTCACTCACTCTGCTCTAGTACTCAGGAACACGAGGCGTTCACGGGACGCGCCAATGCTGCGAGCGCAGAGCTCCGGGTTTTCGCGCGCTTGTGTTTCGGATCTCCCTTGAATTAAATAAAACCCACACAATATTCTGAAACCTTCCCTGAGTCGATAAATGCGACCGGTAGCTGCGCGACGGATGATGTAAATACTTAAGGGCCGCATTTACGGATGTGTAAGTTTGTTTGGCCCTTGGCGGTTTGAAGCGGTGTAGAAGACTTCCTACAATTTCTCGGCTCGTGAACGCAGCATCACTATGAGTGTGTAATATTTCAGTGTTGACGCTCCACTGAGCCCATCCTGTTCTATTTATTGCCAAAAAAATTCCCCTCTGTCCACTCGTTCTGTGTACACATGTATGTCTGAGCTACTATGTGCAAAAGGTCTGTTTAACACATCATGCACCACACGTGCACAGATCGACATGTGTGCAAAGATTCAAAAATGACCACATCTGCATGAAATGATGCAGTCTTATTATAATGTTTCAACATAATGTATCACCATTGGCTGACAAATCATGGCTGACAAATAACGCGTAAACAGTGCGTAAATCCACAGGAATTGACACTAAACATGTCCAGGCCTGTCCTTCTTGGCCCTTGACTCTGATCATTTTAATCTGTCTGGCTGGGCACTGGCCAGTGTCACCGTGACCGCTGATGGATGATCAAGACAATTCAATAAAAACAAAACAGTGTAGAATAATGTTAGTATTTTTCTATTTTGGTGTGTAACATACATCTATAAATAGCCACAAGGATGGCAACAGAGGATCTCCATCTTGGTACACTTATGCAGTATGAATGTTGTTATGCAATATGCATCCAAAAGTAACCTCCACGAGGTCAGAGAAAACTGAATGCCAAGCGCCCTCTGCTGTTCGAAAATATATCACAGCCCCATTATGAAAACTGTAGTGCGATCAAAATGAGAAGAGAAGTTTTAAGAAGCAACTGATTTTATGAACATTGGATACAAAGACGTTGTTACATGAGTCTTTTGGCAAATTAAGGAAAAACAATGTTCAGTGTTAAAACAGGAGCAAACATTTGGTCCGGTACATGACTGGAGATGAGTTACACATCTAGATTAATTTGCTTTTACATTCAGTAGCATCTCCTTATAGCCCTCTAAGCGCATGCAGCCTGAGAGTAAAACCACAGTCCGTCAAAGGAACTAAAACAGAATGACCAATGCAAACATAATTTTGACAGAAAGGTCTGCCTCCATCTTTCTCATGCATCTTTAGGCTGTTAAAGCTAGAAAACTTTCAGTGTCTCTCATTACGTCGTAAACATTTCAGCTGGTGAGTTACCAACTGGCTTTCCTCTAGGAGACATTTATTTCGAAGCCGGAGACGTATTACTGGTGGGGCTGGCGGGTTTTTTTGCACTTTTCTTTTTTTTAAGCAGGAGATGAAAGCGGAGTAGCAGCAGCAGCAGCAGTGACACGTGTGTAATAATGAGTGGACATTATTTTCTTCAAAAGTTATAGGCGTCATATCGAGCCCTGAGGTGGCATCTACTGGCACACAACACCTTTGACATGACACACAACAAGCGGTCACTCTCCTACGCACACGCGCTCACAAGCACATTTTCTTTGCATTCTCTCCTCGACAAACAAACACATAGGTAAACATGGACGGGGACAAGTAGGAGGTCAAAAATACTCCAGAGGCTTTTTGAAATGGCAGCGACTTCTCGGGTTCAGCTTCCCAGAGACCGATGTTGGGTGAAAAGAGAGAGGGGCGAGAAGGAGGCGTCAGATGAAAGGGTTTTTTGACGTCCGACTGGAGTAAACATTCCCCTGAAAGCAACAAAAAGGAGAGAGAATAATTCGGGGGAACTTCACTTCACTTCACTGCATTTCCAAGAGACTTTGTGTCAAATACCTCTGGGCAGATTAACAAATTAGCATTGCTTCAATAAATATTTTTCAGTTGTGCTCTGAGCTGACTTGGCACACATTGCCAGAGATTGTTTATTACTTTTATGCAACTATCATCTTAATAACAGAGCTGCATTCATGTTCTAAGCTTAAATAAATTATGCAAAAGGTTTGAGATATGATCCAAACACCATGTTAAAGGAACAGGCCACCATTCTTCCATACTGAGACATGTTCTTACCTGAGCTTCGACGAGTTGATGCGTACCTGTCTGGTCTTTGTGCGTGCGCTCATTCATGCAAAACGACCAATGATGTTGTTAGCATTTAGCCTCTCCTCCTCTCCTCTATGGACCCAATTTAGAAGCGACCAAGCTCTTCCATGTTTTCTCTATTTAAATACGGTTACGTGAGTAATTCTTTGGGAGTGAAGATATAACTGCGCGGACCTCGAAGTGCTCCTAAGGTATTATTACGCCTCACAATGTAGTACCCCTTTTAATCCGTTTCATTTTGTATATCTGTACTTGGATCCTGTAGCTCAGGGGTCACCAACGTGGTGCCCGCGGGCACCCAGGGGCCCTTTGGGGCATGTCCAGTAGCCCTTGGGACTATTTCTAAAGTGTAAAACACTTCATTTTCTTGAATCTAATTCTTAAAATTACAGTTATTTCGGTTCTTTTGACTCAGTATGAGTTTAAAATAAAGCTATTTTAATATAATATGGGGTCAATATCCTATAAGTGAACAGTGTACGTTTAAGTCTTTAGGATTTGTTTTTCACTGGTAGCCCTTGAACAACTTAATGCTCTTAAAGTAGCCCTCAGCTGAAATAAGGTTGGTGACCCCTGCTGTAGCTACTCGCGTAACCGTATTTAAATAGGGGAAACGTGGAAGAGCTTGGTCGCTTCTAACTTCACCCTCATTTGGGTCTATAGGAATATGCTACGAGAGGCTAAATGCTAACAACATCTTCGGTCTTTTGGCGTGACTGAGCGCACGCACAAAGACCAGACAGGTACGCATCAACTCGTCTAAGCTCAGGTAAGAACATATTTCAGTATGGAAGAACGGGGGCCTGTTCCTTTAGAGTGCCCAATTTTCCCCGTTTCAAACTGAACAAAGGGAGCTGGTTAAAATGTCTGTGGTCCAAAGCTCATTCCTAACTCTCTTAGTTTCATTTTCAGACATCTCCATTGTTCAAAGAGTTGCTCACAGCAGTCTTTTTATTCCACATACTTCAGAAGAAAAAAAAATCAGCTTGAAAAAGGGAAAATTGGGTACGGAAGAGCTATTGATTGTAATAAAAGGTTTACTTACTGTGAACGGATTCACCGATATTGACCGTGGAACTTTGGGCTGAGCGTCAGGAGCAGGAAAAGAGGCAAAACCTAAAAAATAAAAATCCCCAAATTTAGAGAGAGCAAAAGATAAAAAGAAACGCCGGTCAAGTGAGGACACATGGGTGAAATTACAAACTTGAAACTTGGACGTTTGGAGCAGGAAAAGCCGCGGCTCCTATATAGGTATTGGTATGCCCTGAGCGTCACTGTACACGGCTGGGATAATGAGGTGCGTGAGGTGTGCTTGATCTGCAGCCAGTGCACATACAGTATCTGTCACAGGAGCCCGAGCGTGAGCCAGAATCGAAACGACCAATTACATGCAACATACATGACCTGCCCCCGCTGGTCATGAACGACTCTGCGGGTATTGATACGAGAGCTGCGAGATTTGAGGAAAAATATCACATTTTCATCGAGTATTGAGATTGTGCTTGGATTTACAATTTATGCTTCAAAATGAGGATTGGATGAACATTTGAGAAAAGACTGAAGTATTAACTGCTTAACTATAATACAAGAATGATGGAGACAGGAAGTGTGTTGTTTGCATAGGATACCTGCTATAATATGAACATATTATGAAGTCGTGTGCAGCTCTTATTGAAAAAGTCTATTACATGAGGCCTGTCACTCTCACGATCATCCACTATGGGCAGTTTTAAATCAGCAGTGGCACAAAAGACCTGCAAACGCACTAAACCCGTAATCTGTGAGTGATCAAATGCATACCGTTGGTCTCCTGGTTGCTGGCGGTCTCGTGGAACGCGTCGTGTGAGGTGGGAGCTGGGAAGGACACAGATGGAGGGAACACTGAAGTGGGTGAAGTGACGAATGCACTGGAGTCACCTAGAGACAAAAAACCCCCACACAAAAACGTCCATCATCAACACAGTGACCTTTGCGAGACCTGTACTGAGATGAATCAAGCACAAATTAACACAAGCTGGAGACGGTGAAGCGAGCAAATGTACAGTTGGAAACGTTTTCCGTATCGGTAGCCCCATTTGTCGGGAACATTGATTTGTGGGATAAGCCTCTAAATATGTGAGTTATAATAGTGAAAATTTCAGTGTCAATCAAATAACACTTTTTCAACTCAATGTTGACACTCATTTAGCCTCTGTTGTCATGCTGTTGCTATGCTGTGACAACATCGGCATAAGCTCTATATCGCCTATAATAAAATTGCAAGAATGTGTGCATAAGACCTTTCTAGAGAGCTTTAAGGGTCACATCAAATGTATTGTACGATGAATATCAGCTTTTCTGGTTGCTGATTTGCTTTACATGATTTTAATTTATCTACAAGAATGGCAGATGGAAGAATATTATGCTTCCATCTGCTCCTTTCTGATCGTGAAAATGTATAAAACATTGAAATTGTGAACTGTATGTGGCTGGTACATACAGAGGAATAAAAGGAATGAATGAATGAAAAATACTGTTCATGAGACATTAAATTATAATATGTTATAATCTTTTAACAACTCAAAAAAGTAGATCTACACAAACCTCTTCTTAAATAACAAACCTACTCTTATCGCCTACACCGACTTTTATTCCAATAATTTATGAACACTTGCTTTATACACACTGATGTAACCAAAGCCGCCTTTCCCATGTCAAGCAGTTGCAGAATGAAAGCCGAGCAGTTACACAGGCTCTTTGGGTCTCACCTCCGGAGGCGCTGCTGAAGGGGTTACTGGGGGAGAGGGCGGCGGGCGGCTGGGAAGAGGAGCCCGAGTTGAATGGGTTTGGGAAATCTGAGACACACACAGGGAGAGAGAGAGAGAGAGAGAGAGGGGCACATCATTCACATTCCTGCCTATTCAAACGGCTGCAGCTCTTAGCCACCGAGATGTTAATTAAAGGAGCCGGGCTGTGTTCAAGACGAGCCGACCCATTATAAACTTTAGCTGTGAGATCAATGCGTGCGTGCACCGGACTCACTTGTGAAAGTTTGGGGGCCGGAGACGGTATCGACCCCGGGAGAGCTGGGGGAGAAGGGAAAAAAACAACAACGGAAAAAAAAACAGTCAATTCAGAATGTGACCTTTACTTTAGAAACCAATCATGTTCAACAAAAGACGATCTGACAGCGGTGAATCGTGTACCTGGCAGGAGTGGAGCTGGAGGAGAGCCTGTTGCCAAAGAGGCTGCTGTACTGCGGAGGTCCACCAGCAGAGGGAGCTGTGAACACGCATTTAATACACATATAATTAAAGTTTTAGTGGCCAAATGCAATAATAATGTTTAAAGAGTGCACTCTAAAGAGGGGGGAAACACAGCTGATCTTGTGTTATTGTTGTTGTTGTTGTTTTTCACAAGTGTTACTAACTGGCTAAATAAAAAATACCAGCTCTGTGTTGCTCCTGATATGAATCAACGTGAGCCAGGGCAGGAAATCAATAAACTCTTTAATTCAGCCAGCCAGGGTGAAGGGGGAAAAGCAGTGCGGCCAAGGGCTACTCACATGAGAGGTATGCATGAAAGCAGTTGGTTACGGCCAAAATACTACCAGGTCGGAGTAAACAAATCTAGCATGTTCTTTGAGTCAGACCATGCATGTCCAGGAGCGAACACAATGGACTGAATTCAGCTGTGGAAGCCTTGGCATTTGCAGTAAGGATGTTATGCAACCTATTTAGCTGGCCGTGACAATCAGTGTCACACGTACTCTTGTGCCGGCACTGTTTGCCTGTCTTTTGTACAAACTGGTGTCTGGGCAGGTACAAAGTTTTACAATATAGAATTTGTAAAAAAACTAAAACTGATATGTTTATGCCATGGAGCAAGGCCAAGGCCAAGACTCAAACCTCTCACTCTTGAGTGAAGTTGCAGTGAGTCATGGAAGTTGCCCTGTTGCTGCATCAAGTCGGATTTCACCAACTTTATTAGTCTAGCCTGAGAATGAGACTCTTGTGGCTGGAGTAATGTTTACTTCACATAAAATATGCTCATTACATTGTTCTTCTTTGACTGAATGATGAAAATATAAACAATTTGTATATTTTTCGCTTTGACTCCATACCTGGTTTAAAGGAACATTGATGTTTCATACCTGGCTGTGTGGGTGCTGTTGTGTCAGAGAAGACACTGTCCAGGTGAGAGACAGCGGCGTACTTGTCCTGATTGTTGGAGGTGCTGTGGGGGGGTGTGGTCTGCCCACCACTGCCCGCCTGCTGCTGCTGCTGCTGCTGCTGTTGCTGTTGCTGCTGCTGCTGCTGTTGCTGTTGCTGCTGCTGCTGCTGCTGTGACTGTGACTGTGACTGTGGCTGGGACAGGGAGTGAGGCAGGGGCTGTATTTGAGAGTTGGCCAGGCCCCCAAAGTCCACACTCAGAGACTTAGGGAAGGCCCTAAAGGGCCCAGTGATCCCTGATGCCGATACTGTACGACCTGAGAGGAGGAGGACAGGGACGAAAGTGAGTGACGCAACAAAGTGAAATTTAATAAATATGCAAATACACTTCTAGCTCTTCAAAGAAGAGATGATCTTGCCCTTTGGCAGTGTAAAAGTTCAAACTCAACCTTCAAATCTGCCGAAATATCTTACACGACAAAACTCAGTATTTTTATTTCAACAAATGAAGAGTTCATTTGCAAAAACAGGTGACACTTGTCAAAGTAAAGGTGTGCGGATGTGAACAAATGGCCTAATATTTTATGGCATAGCTCTGGTTAAAACCATTTCAACACAAAGAGGAAATTAGAAGCATGTCTGGATTATTTTCAATGGCACTTAATTGTTTTTCCAAATGAGCTCTTCAAATGTGAACTATCACATGCTAATTCCTCTTCTGCGTTTTCTTTGGGGGCATCATTAACTATGGGTTTTTGTTAGAGTGTATGGGACTAGGCCATTCTGCTACATCAGTTCTCACTAAGTACAAGAAAAGGCAGAAAGGTAAACCGTGTTATCTTTTTTAAGTATCCCTGCCCAGACATAAAACTGATTTAACATAACAAGCAAAAAAGTCCCCATTCTGTTACAATTATGCACATTAACTTCATAATGGCAGAAATTGCAAATCACTTTTGACAAAGACTAGACACAAAGGCCAGTGAGGTAAAAAAAAATAAAAAAATAAAAAAATCAATCCCTGATTAAAAATAAACATTTTGTTTGAGAATGGGTAAATGTATGGCCAAAATGCAACGAGTAAATTGAGTCATTTCAGATCATAATGTTACACAAGATGCACACCAGAAATGATGCAACCACTGTCTATAAACACAATGCCAAACAACATTTGTACAGCACGCATGGTTGATCTAAAATCACAAAAGCAGAAAAGAAACTTTTCTATCAAGCTTTGATCAACACAATTACAAGAGTTTACTTTGGAAAAGCAAACTTTTTTAAAGCATGAACTTGCGCAGCTGTTAGCTCCAGCCAAAGTCAATAAACAAGACAAAAAGTGTTGCAAAGAGTCAGCTGACAAGCGGTGCAAGAATCCAGGCCAGACCAGATACAGATATACAGCGTGAAGCATGCAACAGAGCGGCTGGTGTGCGCATGCTTAGAGAATGTTGTCCTCGCCCATGTTCATTTGGTGCAGATTGTGTTATCATGTTTATGCAAATGAAATATTATATTTTTAACAGTTTTTGTTTTTGTTTTGTTTTTATTAAAAAACATTAATTATGACAATACTTAGGACTAAATCTCTAATAACTGAATAATCATGATTAGTATCCAAGCTTCCAATTAAACAATTTGAATTCAGATGCTTCTTTTCCAATTAAAGAGCTCCACTATGAACACATTCAACATCCCAGGAACAAGTGTGGTCCTAAGGAGCACAGGCGACCCCTGGAATGTGATTGCTCACCCTGCTCAGTGGGGCTCAGGTTGTACAAAGGTTACAAGGTTACAAGGTCAATTTTGTATCATCAAATTAAAACCATTTGGGGAGAAATATAGCTCTAGACTAGCACACATTTACATGCAAGTAGTAGCAGAACACTAAAATGTAAGGGCTAAAAATGAGCCTAAAAGCTAAAAATGAACCCTCTCTGATTGTCCATTGAGATGACCTACACAACTTCCCTGTTTGTTGAATGGGATATTTACGTCTGTGGTGGGAATACAGCACGGCTACACCAAGTTGAAATGCTTTGACGACAGCAAGGTGCAAAATCTCTCAGCAGCGCTTGGGGGTAGCAGCTAGGGCCTAAAAATAGAGGTTAACTCGGTCTCCTTTCTCTGCGGGAACACCGAGTGTAACTTTCCTTGACCCTCCCGTGTCTTAAGATCTAGGCTTTGACGTCATCTTTGGTAAATTTATATCAATTTCTATTTTGCGGTTGAATCCACATGCGAGCAAGTTATGAACAATGCAGCTCATACACTGGCCATCCATAATGAATGAAGAGAGCACAGAGAGAGCGTATTGATCTAAGCACACAGTCAAATGCGTTGGTTAGAGCCAAGTCTTACCTAAAGTGAAGTGGTTTTTGAAGGAGCTACTCGCTATGGGTTTGGGGGGGGAAAACGGAAACAAAAATGGATAGAATGGGGAGGAAAGAGGGGAGAAAGTGTCACTGGTGTTACATAATGAACGGCCTTGTTAATATCTGACTTTGTTTGTGTCTGTATACAGTGTATGGGCAAATAGTTTGAGTCCAAGTCCGACTTCTTCTAACATGGAGTCGAGTAACAAGTAACTGCCTCTCAGAAGTCACAAGTTCGAATCGAGTCACGAGTCCAGAAAAAATTGGGAAAAAAATGTACGGCCCTATGTCTGGGACTTAGATGCTACTAAACCTCCCTTCATTAAAACATCAGTTATGTGAATACAATAAAGGTGAGTGACAGACAGATTAATAAATGAAACCAAAGTAAATTAATGGCAGAAATGTGTATCTCTGGATCTCGGGACGTGTTTTGGTGACTCACCTGAAGGCCGTGGGAGAGCGGGAAAAGAGGGGGCGTGACTTTGACCTCCATGCGCTGACGTCAGCGAGCCGGGACGCTGTCTCTCAATCCCGCATAAAGGGGCGTCTAAAAGGGACAAATAAACCAAAAGTGAGACCAGACTCACAGAAATCTCACTTCCCCCTGAAAAGAGGGAGCGCAACCCAACCTTTGAGAGGGGGGTCTCTGAAGCTCTGTGATCGCAGCGGCCGGGCGGTGAAGGCGTCTGTCCGCATGTCAGCCGGAGAGATGGCAGGGCCCCGGTCCCACGAGGGCAGCTGGGCCTGGGACTGCAGCGAGATGAATGGGAAGACACAGGTAGACGGCAGACAGCAGGAGGAGGGCACCGAGGCAGATGGTAGAGTCTCTTTCATGCTCTTTCAATAATTGATAACCCTGCACTTTGAAGTGGGCTACCTGGCCCTGACCAACCCACTCGCTTGCTCTGTCGCTCCCCCGCTGTGAAGAGGGGAACTTGGGTCTGTTTTCAACTTCTATTACTCTCACTTCTCGTTTCTTCTGAACTTTTTTTTTTTTTTTTGCTCCCTACTTCTCAGGTGCACCAAAAATGATTTCCCCTTTTTGTGAAAAAATCCCCCCCCCCCCAAAAAAAAAAATACAAAAGAGAAACTTTAAAGGAACAGGCCACCGTTTTTCCATACTGAGACATGTTCTTACCTGAGCTAAGACTCTGGTCTTTGTGCGTGCTCTCAGTCATGCAAAAAGGCTAAAGATGTTGTTAGCATTTAGCCTCTCCTCCTCTCCTCTATGGACCCAAAGGGCATGAAGTTAGAAGCGACCAAGCTCTTCCACGTTTTCCCTATTTAAATACTTTTACGTGAGTAGTTACACTTCAGAATTCTTTAGGAGTGAAGATATTACTGCGCGGACGTCGAAGTGCTCCTAAGGTGTTATTACGCCTCACAATATAGTTCCCATTTTTATCCGCTTAAAAAATCGACGTGTTTAATCTTGTGTCACTATACTTGGATCGTGTAACTACTCACACAACCGTATTTAAATAGGGAGAACATGGAAGAGCTTGGTCGCTTCTAACTTCACCCCCGTTTGGCTCCATAGGAATAAGCTGGGAGAGGCTAAATGCTAACAACATCTTTGGTCTTTTTGCGTGACTGAGCGCACGCACAAAGACCAGACAGGTACCTATCAACTCATCTAAGCTCAGGTAAGAACATATCTCAGTAATGTAAAAACAGTGGCCTAGTCCTTTAACTTACCAGTGGTCGCGGCGCTCTGGCATTGTGGGTGGGACCTTGCCCAGCTAAAGGACCATGGGAGGGTGGCATGGATGGGACTCCTGGACTCCAGGGACCTTCTACATCCCGACGATTTTTACATTTAGAAAAGTGCCTGAAAGAACACATTTCTGAACTCACTCAACATTACATGCACAAAAATAACAATAGTTAAATAGACCTAATTAACTATATCACCCCAAAATGATCCAAGGTCAAACCAAATCATTTTAAGCTTGTAAAGCATTTGGCTCAGCGCTCTGATCTAAAGGCCCAGCTGTGTGATGACATTGTTTTACACACAGCCCAAATAAGGCCACAGCTTTTCTATCCACAAAGCAGCTTTGATTCTGCAAGTTGTAATTCACTACTGAAAGACTGGAACCTCTTGTTTAATGTCTAATAGTTACATCATAATGTGGCGGAAAGGAACAGAAGCAAATACTCACCATTTTTTCTTTTCATATTTGTCTTGAAGAAATTCCTTAAACTTTTGCGAGTCCTTCATGTCGGAGCAGCCGTCTGTCTTTGGGTCAAAAACGCACAGCCACGTCCTCCTCCCAACCTGGACAACAACGAAAAACAAGTGGCGTAAAAGATTGAATTGGTGCACATTATAGTCGATAACAGTAGGAATGTAACAATATCCGTCAGACTGTGATGTTGCAATATGACCCGGGGCACAGCAAGGCCATCAACAAATAGATAAATAAATGAAACATGTCATAAGTCGGCTAGTGAACATGAGAGGGCCCATATTTAGTGCAACACACGTACAGGAACGTGTAGCTTTGTAGCAGCAGCTCTTTAAATAAACTAGATGTAAAGTAAGTGTAAAGTTGATCTAGTCCAGTGGTTAAGGCCGGTGTGCATATGGTGGTACAGATCGTCTGCAGAAGATAATATTGTAGTTTATCATTATTATTGAAATTCAGACATCATTATATTCCCAGTAAATAATACAGATCAACTCAGCTATAGCAAAGAATATAACTTGCTGACTGTTACTACTCTCAGAAATCTCCAGCACACGTAAACAATACATAGATTGTGTAAGAAGCCGTGGCGTTTAAACAGTTGGGTCAAACTACTTTTCTCCACCAGCACCTCACCTATAATTACAATGATAGCCCGTGCAAATATGTACTCAAACAGCTTCTCTCATATGTGATTCATCTCTGGCTTAAGAGTCAGGGAGCTGCGCGTTACAGCCAATAAATGAATCATGACAGGCCGGAGCAGCACTCTGAAGCTGTAGATGATCATGATGAGGATGATGATAATGGTTGTGGTGGGACGAAGAGGAGGATGGAGGAGGAGGAGGAAATACTCTGCTCTTTTTTACACAACATGCCAATAGCAAGCATTCGTCTCAGCTGTGATATAAGCTCAGGAAGGATTTCAACCTACACACTCTTGCACAGAGGGAAACAGATTGTGGTTTGGTTTGGCTGTGAGAAAGACAGTCTTGTTGTGTCTTTACAGTACACTGTAACGACACGGTGCAAAACAAGTCTTTTTACACTGTTCAATGTTAAATAAATGGATTTTAGAACTATACATTGTTTTGCTTTTTTACAACATTTATATCTTGTGCTTAATTTGTAAAACATAATGGGAATAACAAGTACATTCCAGCAACCATTACTAAGAATAATAGAACAGGTTAAGACCATATTTAAGCAACAAAAGTAATCAGTACTAGGAATTCCCAGTTGCCAGTAGTAGCATATCTAGTAATCAGAACTTGTAAACTGTGAAAGCCTCCTTAATCCTACTAGCATCACTAGCAACCATTGCTTAACATTGGGTTTAAGTGCTACGCAGCAAGTTTAGTTTATTCCAAGTAAGCGCTATGAGTTGGAATTTACAGTGTATCAATCTATGGATTGCATTTACAATTTACTTACTACAGCAATTTTCAGATGTATTCCATCTTGGGGCGCATAAAAAACCCAAATGTATAAGTCAGCCTGTAGCAATTTACTTTACAGCACTAGCTACCATAAGACAGAATAGCCATTGTACCCAAATGTGTTATAACACATGGTAGATACATAGAAAGAGGACACATGTCTGTCAGTTTCATGGTAATGTGATTCATCCTCACCCTAATCCAGTATAAAGGCTGTAAATTCCTATCCATTCCATTATCATGTTATAAGTGTGAAAGTAAAGTATGATCAACAGGAAAATATAATGTCTTTATAACAGTTTTGTTGTTGCGTTGTTATATGAAGGGACAAATATAGGTTTCCTTGACCCATCCCATCAACACCAATGTCTAATCTTGTGCTTCGTATTGACAGTTTCTTGCCTGTACACAGCGCTCACGTCAAGCTTCACGTCCGAAACCCCAAAGCGGTGCGATTTTCAACTACTTCAAAGTTACGTCTCTTACCTCATTGCCATGGTTTTGGAGGAATTCCACTTCCTGTTGCGAAAAGGTTGTCATGGAGATAGACTTGACTCTGTGGGGAGGGTTGAGGCCTCTCCTGGGACACAGAAACAAGATGAGCAGTGAAATTTAGACACAAGAAACACAAAAGGAGCTGGAGAGGGGGGGTGGAGAGGGCATCTGACATGTGGCTGTCTGATATTAAGGTCAGACTTGTTGTGCAAGGTGCCACAACAGAATAATCCACCCCATTGTGACAGAGTGGCTGCAACCTGAAATTTCCTTCATGCAGAAGACATACAGCGACAGAGGTTTTCTGTGTAGGGATTGAGCAATAAGACGCAGTTTGGTGTCTTCCCGGAGCTTGGACATGCAGAACATAATGTGAGAGATGGACACATACGCACGCGTACATCGGAGAGTACAGCCTAGAGAGAGACAGAGAGAGAGAGAGAGAGAGAGAGATGGGGAAAGGTAGTGTCAAACCTGCACCATGGCGATATGTAACAGAGCTGGAAATTGACCAAAGAGCGGTCTGTCGCTTATGACGCTACAGGGGAAGAAGACAGAGAAAATGGAAGAGGAGAATGCGTAAATTAATACACGCAGCTTCACCAGAGCTCTCTGTAAAAAGCTGTCAAAGGGTGGTGCATGGTGCAATCTCAGGCCTGATACTTTTAACTCCGTTGCCCACACGTTTGCCTCCACTGATGCGGTATCATAAAATACATGTCAAAGGAAAAGGGATACAGGGGCTCGTTTACTTACAGCATTCCAGAGCACGACGTGCAAACGAAGCTGCCCACCGTGACGTCCGTGTAAGTGACCCCGGGCTGGTTGCACTCGAAGCAGTGTTTGTTTACTCCAGACTGGGCCAGCTCGCGGACCTTACGCGAGCAAATCTCCTGGTTGTCCCGGTGCTTGCGGTTCGACATTTTTTTGACAGCTTCCCTCCGCGCGTCCGTCCGTCCGTGCGTGCGTGTGTGCGTGAACCCCGCGCAGCTGTCCCGTCCGCCCCGGTGTCCCCTCCTCTCCCCGTTTACTACAGGCTGCACTTCTTCACGCCCGCATTGTGGAGACACGTTTCTGCAGCTTCTCTACCGACAAGAGACTACACACTGAGGAGAAGCGGCGCGTCAAGACGCACAAGGTGATGCCCGGAAATACAACGACTGATGTTCAGAGTAAAAGCACAACACATTATCAAAAGCACAACACTATTACCGTTAATTAACAAGGTTTATCGTTCTAAAAGGCATAAGATTATATTCTAATGTGTTTTAACATAGTATAAAAGTGTATCTTTATTCAGCAAAATGATTCTCTCACTGGACATTCCGCGCGGAGGGAAGCTGTTCTCCTGCATTTTGCGCTGGAATTTGTGGCTTATGAACATGTAGCTTGACATCTGGACAGATGCGAAGGGGATCTCCTGTCAAACACAAATACGAACCTGTCAAGCATCCAAGTTTAACACATTGCTTTGATTTTTCAGATCACTTTCATAATTCATCTATCGTCCAAGTTTAGTTGCGTGCGTTCTTACGTAAGCGCGTATTTGGCACCGGTCTGTGATTCTGGCGCGCCAAAGCCCAACTGGCTCAGGGCCAAGTTTTTGGCATCTCAACTGTGGACTAAAGTTTTGTTTTTTTGAAAGGTCACGTGCTGCTTATCAAGCCCCCGTCAAATTATTCACACAAGTCTTGCCGAGCAGTATTTCCTAAATTGGCACATAGAACATTTGTAGACTGTTTAATCCATGCAATTTCGGATCAACAATCAACGACATGCACCCCTCTGTGACAGTTATGAAAATGTATCAATCACACAAAGGAAGATGCATTAACATATTAGTCCAGTGCTCCAGGAGTGCACATAAGTCAGTGTAAGGGGTATCACATTTAGGTCAATGTTGCACGCAGCATGCTACATAGTAGGTCAATCACTGTTGGTTTTACGTCCGCTTTACTGTGTCATCAAAACACGGAGATTATAGACGGATTTAATGATAAACCAGGCAGTGTCAGCAAACGACCACCAGGAGGTGACAGATTGGCCTAAAGCCCCCCATACACAAATAATGATTATGTCTAAGTAAAGTGAAACATAATAGCTTTAATTATTCGGATCAAACCCAAAGTTGTTGTTTTTTTAGACTACTCTAAGAAGGCTAAAAACTTGTCAATTTTAATTTACAGTTCCAAGAGAAACCGGTCAGTTTTTTAAAGGATCTATATTTGTTCGGCTTTTAAACTATTTCAGGTTCTCACTGTACAGCAGCAGCAGCAGCACAGTAGCCTCCCTCCCTCCAAAGCCAGTTGAGCCGCAGTAATTACACATGTCGCTGAACCGCAGCCTGTGAGTGTTTGTGTGATGATGACAAAGTGCGGATCTCTCACTTAAAGTTGCCCAACGCGCTGAAAGGGCTTTGTTTTGCCTTTTGAGGCCAGTAAATGGGCATGAGGGTTGTTTTACACACGGGCCCTTGTGTTTTTGTCACCTCACCAGCAACAAAACTAAGGTTGTCAGACAAGAATACACACCCAGTTCAGCTTTGCCTTCACTGAAACGGAATTAATGACCCAAAACGAGACAGCCCGGAGTATCACTATGATGTCAGATGAAAAGAAATGGCACGGTTGATAAAATGTGTTTTTCTGGGTATGGATTTTAGTCATGCTTTAGTCAAAGTTCTGATAAGAAAGCCCGACTTCAAAAACTGATTTCCAACCGCAAAGCGCAAAGTACCACGAGAGAGCAACCCGGAAATAGAGATGCAACTTTTAGGGGGTTGGACCTTCTTTTTTTTGCGTGTGAGACAGAACAGAAACACTTCTTCAGTCGGCACCCTGCGAGGAGACATCCCGGGGACGAAGTGCGCTCTGCTTTTTGGGGAAAAGTCGAACATCAGTTTCCTCAGAGGACGCCTTTAAACTTCCTTAAAACCCCGGCTACGATCAAAGTCACGTGAAAGTTTATCTGGCTATTATCTGCGCAAAGGGAAAATAATGCGGATGAAGCGGCAGGTACCTACTGTTTGGACTGATACGGACTGATAGCAGTTTTTTTTTTTGAAGATCTGGATACCAGTGGATGAAGACGCGCGTAAAAGAGGCCAACTTTGGATCAACTTTGGACCGGCGGAATTCAAATTATAGTCTTCTTGTGGAAAGAATGACACAGTGCCACAGTGGAGAGTTATAACAGCTTAATTCAACAGTGTTAAGATTCAGAATAGTGCGCGACCTTTACAGCTAAAAGATGACCGTGAAGCTGGACTTTGAGGAGTGTTTGAAAGACTCTCCACGCTTTAGGTAAGTGTTGCACCTGCGATTAAAAAAACAAACACAATCTCATCACGCAAAAAAAAAAAAGCTATGCACTGTAAGGGTTATGTTTTTCTTCCCTTCTGTTGCAGTTTAACTTACATGTTTCAAAAAAAAAAAGTGTACATAGAAGGCTTGGGCCATTACTAACTGCATTATAAAAGAGGTGCAATTTTGTTGACTCCAAAGGCTCATCGTCACCCACATTTTTCAACCTTGGCTGAAATATCACACACAAACTGAATGTTGTGTGTGAAATAAACAATGCCAAATCCTATTGTATGTTGATTACTACATACAAAAGCTCAATGAAACCATAACAAAATTCAGCCTTAGGAGTTACATAAGGGTTTGTTGTTTTTGGCTGGATAAAGATCAAGACTGCAATCAATACAAATCACTGCACACTTTGTGGCACATGATAATTGGAGTGGGGCTGTGCATTGGGATGAATTTGCCATAAAACTAGGGCCGTCAATAATCAAAAACAAAATTAATCGCATCATATGTTTTGGCCAAACACACTTCTGTATCTGAGCACACACACGACCTGAAAGACACAGCACTTGTATTAACTACATATTGTGAGCCAGGACAGGAGTCTCCAATCTTTTCACGTGATGAGGTACTTTTATGAGACATAAGCAGCAAAGAGCGACTTATGCGTCAAAAAGGCTTGTCTTATTATCCTATTTCAACAAACAATATTTAAATTTTGCCCTTATACCCTACTTTATCAACCTAAAAGTTTGCAGAATCTTTCCTAAATGTTCAGCACCAAAGAAAATGTATCTAAAATGTGACTTATCAAGCCTTGGCCGAGCGAGGGGCTGAAGAGATAACGGTTATAAGCTGTCACTTCACCATGATCATGAAACTGTGAATATTTGATTAATGAAATGTGCAATAAATAATCAAATGCCTACATAAAACAAACATACACTTCTGAAGCATTGACCAAAACCACTTAGTTGATCAACAGGCTGTTTTACTATCATCACTCTTTGAGGTTTATTGCTTCAAATGGAGCTGTCATTGTGTCAGCCCTTCAGTGTGTTTGTATCCACACATTCTGCATCTGTAGTAATCAAAGGGGAAGTGTTGCTATGATAGGTTTTGCAAGAGGCTCTCGAGAGTGTTGGAGTTAGGTTTGGCTGGGTGTGCCTGCATAGTACAGTCGTCAGCCAGTGCCTTCTTTCTGCTCCGGCCGACTTGGCATATTTTCACCCTGAGAAGAAGCCTCATGCTTTACGCGTCTGAGAAAGAGGTGGAAAATGTGACTTGCTGCCGCTGCTGTGATGAGTTGCCCCTGTCAAGAATGCGAGGAAGGAGCCCTATCCTAAAAGACGACGCATTAATAGATAAACGTCCTCCGCTGACAGACAGTTTGGGACAAGATTGCACTGCCTCCTGTTGCTAGGATACGAGGGGAACAGGAAGTGAGGCGAGATATGCAGAGGTGATCGGCAGAGGAGGCAGGAAGTAAGCGTTTCTGTGGGGAAACCGCGACCCAGCTCAAGAGTATGCAGGCAGTAAGAGTGAAATGCAACACTGACAGTTAACGTTTGTACAAGCAAGGCCAGAACTAATCCAAAACACACACCAAAACACACTACCCATTTTCCCATTATATCAAAAACTACTCAGTATTCATCAAATAAAGTTATATATTTTTTTGTATTTTGACAAAGGGGTGGGGGAAGAGCAGGTATTGACCAATAACACACCCAGAACAAATATGGCCTTGGCTCCAGGGAAATGATTATTACAGGGACGATTTCATCTAAACAAAGATGTGCTTTTTGTAACAATGCATTAGCTCTCAAGTCATCTGGACAAGGTTATAATTACATTTGGAAAACCTTTGCCACAATCATAGCAAACACAAAACGGGTGGGATGTTGCCAGTGCCAACAAGTCCCCAAAAATGAGAAATCCCAGTGCTAAAGGTGCTTACGAAACCTCTAATGAAAAAAAGGATGAAGTAAGTTTGTCCATTAACCCAGTAGCTTTTTTAATCTTTTCGTTTGCTTGTGTGCTGATCTCGCCTGATCGCAAAAGGACATGACCCTAAACATCTCACGCAGCTACTGTCTGTGTAGGCCCCTTGTTCGGCCCCTCTGTCCCCCTCCTTGTCTCCGTAGTCTCTCTCTCTCTCTGTACTGTTGGTGGAAGGCTGCGGAAACCACAAACTCAAACTGCTGCTGCTGGTACAAGATGTGAGAGAGTGGAAACAATATCCACGTCAACCCGACTCAAACAAATCAGCAATGAGCATCCACTCGTGATAAACATCTCGTACACGCAACAGATTAAAGTTTCAGGACTCATAAGAGGTGCATTGAAATGAACCCTGGCGAGGTCAGAGTTCCAGACGTGTAATGGCGTTCACACTTAAGCTGATGATGAGGTGTGTAACAATAACTTTGTAGTGAAGTCTTATTATAGCCCTCACTGGCCTTGGATCATCAGCGTAGAATCATTTGCAAGTGTGAATTAGGGCTGCACATTTTGCCAAAATATTCTCATTGCCATGTTGGGTGACGCAATATCCATATCACAAAGAAGCCACAATATATCATGAATCACTGGGGTTTTCCATCTGACTGACACATGGCAGTGAAGCCTGGGTAGATGGGTAAAATACCAGATCAATGTGTTACAACAGTGCAAACTCGTAAAAAGCATGACATGTGCACATAGAAAATGAAAACAGATGAGAAATGTTGATACCTTGTCTTTTTTGTTGCATCAATCATTTCCTGTATCAGTTTTTATTTTTTTCAATTATGTTTTTATTAAGAGATATGAGACGATACATTACAGGTTTGCCAAATAGTGAATCTACAATCATATTTTTTTTTTAACATAATGGAAAATATATTCAAGGACATTATCTGTTTTGTCTCCATCCCCTTTAAAATAAATAAATAAATAAAATAAAGAGAAAAGCACAGAGCAAAAACAAAATGTAACCACTGAACACCCAGAGAGTAAGCAGAAGTAGCATATCACTATCCGGATGGGGTTAATTCAAGAATAAAATAAAATAAAGATAAAAAATAAAATGAGAACAAAGGCTTTCATATCAGTCTGTAGCACTCTGGTCAACTAAAAGCAGATGATAGTTTATGTAATTTCAGGCATATATTGTTTAGCATATTTTTCCCACTTATCCCAGTGTTTAACAAATAGATCCATCTTTAGGTTCACTGTGAAAGTTATCTTTTCCATTTTGTATATGCCCATCATTATGTGGTCCCAATTATATGGTCCCAATCTTGGTTCTCTCTGTTCTCTCCACTTTTTTGTAACAGCTTTTTTAGCTGCAGCCAAGAGAATGTTCCAGAGATACCTGTTTAATGTTTGCATTGCTTGGGTCTTATAACCCAGTTTTAAAGTCAAGGGGAATGTTAGTGTGAAAAATGTGCTTTATGGCATTATTAACATCATACCAATATTTTTGTAGAATATGACAGTTGTATCAGTTTCTATGCAGGCACTAACACCTTGTATGCCCTTTGCAGAGCTGAAATCGAAGTGGTCCAAAATGACGTGAGTGACCTGGAAACTCGCTTAGAAAAGGTGAGAGTGCCCACCTACCCGAGCCCCCATTAACACACACACACTGCCCCGGCTGGAACCAGTGCCTCACATGTACCTTCTGAGTGGGTACGGGATGGAAATGTTGTTTAATTTTTTGTTTTTTGGTTGTTGGAATTTTACACTTGACCGTGAGTAGGAAGTAGCTACAAGGTGGTGCTTCCCTATTACAGACACTGGCATTGTATGATCTACAATAGAAATATGTTTACGGTTGTCTGCAAAGAGAACTACTACTACTTATGATTGTTAAAAAATATTCAAGTCATGTTTCTCTTCCTTAAATAGAGCGAACAAATAATCTCTCACTCGCATTTCCTGTCAGGACGTAGTGACAGTGAGAGGCAGATTTACTACGAACTGGACGAACTGGGTTTAGGGCCTAGGGGCAAATTTAATTTTCTTTATGCGTCTGCCCCTCTGGCATGACTAGTTAAACAAGAAAATTACTATACTATGCAGCACAAGAATAAGATTTAGAATACTGCATTTGGGAAAAAGTAAAGCACTTCATGATTCTCTTATGGTGACAACTATTTAAATAAAGAACATTTAAGGCTCTGAAGGATCAAACTGAGTGTATCCCATTCACTGAAAGAGAATCTGGCATAAACAAACCCTTTACTGTACGTCTACAGTCACAGACGTGTGCAAACCCAGTGTCACAAAATTCTTCAGAGGTTGCTGTCTGGTTTGTTCTCTTCCGGCGAACAGCCACAGATCGTAAAAACAGAAAACACATCTCGTTTTATGTTTGAAGGCGAGTTTGAGACATCCACACCCTCTGTCAGACTGTGGAGGATTAACAGATCAGAGACATTTAGACGTCCCAGGGAAACACTACATCTTCACATGCAAGTCACGACTTATACTTTTTGTTGACTAAACGAGACGAGTGGCTTAAAGTATGAAGCGTGCACACTCACTGCTTTAAAATGGCATTACAGGTATAAGCGAGAGCTGACTTAGCCTGCCAGATATTTAGGTTATCTCCCTCTGGAAATAGGGGTTGGATCTGGCAACCCAAAGTCACTGCTGTGTGGGCTCACTGATGTATCAATTGGCAGTGTGTGGCATTATAGATCCGCTTGTAAACGTGATGTAAAAGATGTTTTTAGTAAGTAAGTCAATGTTTGGCTTGTACATGTTTATCCATATCTGGTCAATAAAGTGATTTTTTTTGAATAGTTGTTAAAACACTTTGCATATTTATGACCTTACCCCCAAAAGGCAGTAGAATAACGTTTCAAACACTAGCCCATTGTTCACATAATAAGGCTGAATCATATGTTTTTGATTGTGTGCTGTTGCAGTTGGTAAAGCAGTGCCATGCCATGCTGGAGGCGGGGAAGGTGTACTGTCAGAGCAGCAAGAGCTTCATCAACGGGCTGCGTGAGCTGGGACCGAACTGCTCACGGGACAGTCTCATGGAGGTCAGCGAACCACATATCTGCCTCCAGCTATTTATACCTTATCTGTGACTCGGCTTTCTGTCATCGTCGCACGGATTATTCCCATCCAAGGCAGAGGGGTTAGCTGGATCTTAATCAAGTCATTATTAAATATATGTTCAGTCTCAAATATCAGCGTGGTGCTTTGTGATCTACAGTTAAGTGTGTGGCAGTATCAGCAGTGATACATTTGTTGACTTTTTATGTGAAAAAAAGAGTTGATATTTGTACGTAATTGACCTTGTAGTGACCCAGCGGCTGTATGAGTGGTCATCATGGCACCTTTACTTTCCATCACAGTGTTTTTTAAGACGCTCCAGGATCAATTGTTTGGAAGGTTTTCACCACGGACCAGAAAACCTACAAAACAATTGTGGTAGAGGCAACTGTGATCAAAAGTGAAAGTGCCATGCTGACCACTTATACAGCCGCTGGGTCACTACAATGTCAAATACACACATACATAAACTTTTTTTTCCACATAAGAAGTTGCATAATGCACCTTTAAGCTGAGGTTGTCTATCTTAACCATTAGAGCTGGATGCCTTTCAAACTTATGGGGCTTCCAGTACACAGTTTACAACAATACCGGCGCAGTACCGATGGTGCATTACTCCTCATCCTGAACAGCGCAGAACTGGGGAAAAATATGTGTTAATGCATCCCATTAAAGAAACCAGTCATTTTGAGTCATGTATTTGGGGGCTACCAAGGAATTCGCTTTTGTGTTGTCCCAGGACCTACCAGGCATCTATAACAAAAGACCTTTTGAAGACAGTTTTCAATACCATAAACCATCTCATACATTTTTCATTTGTTTTTGATGTGAAGAAAATTGAATTGAAAATTAATCAGTATGAGGAAAGAAAAATCTTGATTTATTTTTTGCCGTAATATCACCCCCAAACTCCACAATGCATGGACATGTAGTAATCCATATATAGCGTATTTTTATTTCATAGTATTTTGTTGTTGTGTTTTTCTATTCTATCGTAAATCTAAGCACAGTAGCTCCATTAAAATACTGTACACCTGTCTTGCTGTTTGAATCTTCTTATCTTCTTTGCAGGAATGTCTGGATACATTTTCCAAGAGGCTGTCTGACATTGTCGACGCCTACGGGGTGAGAGCCGTTCAGTTTCTTTCTGTTTATCAGTCCTGCCGTGGCCTTTTTGAGTCCTGTCACCTTTTTCAATATGGCGGACAAGATGCTCATCACCAGCAGCTTGTCATAATGTGGTTTTTGACTCTTCTTCTCTTTATCTGTTTTAGGAAGTGATCGATACCACACAGAAGTCGGTCAAATCCAAGCTTCAGACCTTTGTAAAGGAGTAAGTTACTGAACCTCTGTGTTGTAATTAATGTGTAATGCAGTGTTGCTGCAGCGAAATATAGATTATTTTTACCATGACTTTCTTTTGGTGTGTTTCACAGAGATGTTCGGCATTTCAAGGACGTGCGTAAAGAGTTCGAACGCCGCAGCGAGTGCCTGGAGGGGGCGCAAGCGAAGAATGCGCAGGCTCCTCGAGGGAAGCAGCACGAAGTGGAGGAGGCGAGCAACGCTTTGCTCAACGCTCGCCGAATGTTTCGATCAGAGGCTCTTGACTATGTCCTGGAGGTGAGGGAGAGAGGGTGACCCACAAAACTACAATCACTACAATCCCGATAGTTTAGTCTCAGGATGCTCTATCTACAAATGATCTTTGATGATATTTGGTGTCGGAATGTAACTGTGATATCGCAAGGAACCGCAATGTTTCAATCAGAATCAACGTGGTCTGACATCTGACTGAGAGGTACACAGGCTTTTGCTCACCCCCAAAAAAGACCAAAGTGGCCTCATAAACTGAGCATTGAACATACTTTTGCTATATGAGAATATATAGCTGGACTTCAGAAATTATTTATGGCCTGTGGTGTTTGCAATGATAACAGCTCTGCCCCAGGGCCTGCCTTCAGTTTTGTGGTTGTGGTTCTCGAATGCCTCGCTGTCCACTCTCTTGAAACCGCTGCTTTATTCCATTTCAGATAAACGTCATAGAGGCCAAGAGGAAGACAGAAATCCTCATGGCAGTAAGTTCATGCTGGCAGAGCCCAAATCACTGGTTTTGCAATTAAATGTTCCTACTGTATTTTGTGTGTTTTGTTAGATGCTGTCTTTAATGGACGCGCAGGCCCAGTTCTTCCAGTACGGCCACCAGTCTCTCTCCGAGCTGGATGAGTATCGGCAGAAACTCTCCGACGAGGTAACGCTGGTTTGTCAAATGGTTGCGACATCAATCTTTTAGCCGCTTCGATGAACTACTTTTGGCTGCAATGTGAATTCATTTCTTGTGCTGCACGATGGCTTAGTGGTAACACATGCAGGGAGCTTTCTTGGCCTTTGTGTTGTGAGTTTGCCTTTACATATTCACCCCCTTTCAAATGCCCCTTTAAAGTAAAGAAAGATAAAACAAACAGCAATTGAAATCGAGATAAGATCAAACAAACACGTAACCGTACCAAGCTGCATTGCTAAAAACAAGATTGCGCAAGTTGTAACATTGAATAGATCAGGAGAAAGTGCCCCGTATTTCTTTCTGGCAGAGGAGCAGAGCAGATGACATCACGCTGTCATCTGTGGCAGGAAAACGTTTGCAACAACAGGAAATATTTCACATGACTGACAGTCTCAGTGTGTCAGCGAGTGTGTGCCTCCACTGTCTTGTGCTTGTGCTCGTAAGCAAAAAATACGCTCAATAGACACACAATGGGGCACAGGTTTTCCTATAAATATGAATGGGGGGTACTTCAAGATGAGCTGAGCAGTTTCTCTGGGTCACAGTTGAGAATAGAGACAGGAAATGAATTTAGTTTTAAAACTTCCCAGTCTTGTTTCCTGGGCAGGTCATTACTAGGATCTTAGCTGACGCCCAACCTGCTGAATAATGCAGTGTCTAATGAATAATGCAGTGAGTAAAGCAGACTGTTACTGTGACAAAATCAATCCATGTATGTGGAGGATTTGATAACTCAACATTACAACATCCTGAATGAAAACATCAATTAAGATGCTCTTAAAACTAATAGACAGTTCAGAGATGAGACAAATGGAGTCAAAATAAGACATTCTAAGCTCTGTTTTGGAATAGACATTTCCCTTTTTGGGAATGGGACTTTATAAGTAAATGAAATTGTTTATAATGAGGTTAATTGATCACTGTAGGTGGCTTTGCTTCTGCTCTAATTTCTAATACAATATTATCAGGTTGAGGATAATATCTGGTCATGATTTTAGAAATATTACAATTTTTCATGAAATGTATGTGTCTTGAGGTGCGAAAGTTCCTAAATGTAATTATTCAAGCTCTTTAAAGGTCTTGACATGTAGTTGATTTGCTGAAGCTCAGATTACTCACAAGAACAATGTCCATCACTTTAATGTTGCAAATTTGTTAATTACTACTTGCACTATTATAGATTTCTATCGTCTAAGTGAAAACTACTGGGCACTGGCAGTTGAATAGACTTAGACCACCTTAATGATTGAGAATTTGCACTATTTTAACTTTGTAGTGTGTATTTCTAATAGTGTTGCTCATGATTTGAGTTTCTGTTCTGTGCAGTACACACAGTTTGTCCTGAATTCTGCCAGAGAAAAGAGGGACATGGAACAAAGGCACGCTGCGATCAAGAAAAAGGTGATTTTCTCATTAAACTCATTCGATCACTGATGTCTTTGTTGAAGGACTAGTTCAACATTTGAAATAATCTGCAGGATGTGTCCTATGACGACTCCATAATGGATTTCAATGCAGATGCAGCTAATGGCATAGCAATGGAGGGCTACCTCTATAAGAGAGCCAGCAACGCCTTCAAGACCTGGAGCAGGTAACGCTGACCCAGTTTAGCTCCACACGCAGCAGCTGTTTGCTAAATCTGCAACGCTAAAGATTAACCGTTTTGTGTTAAACTTTAGGCGCTGGTTTTCTATTCAGAAGAATCAGCTGGTGTATCAGAAGAAATTCAAGGTATCCTCAATTAACTTCATTATTTCCTTCTCAGTCTGTCATTAGGCCTATATTACTATATTTTCACTGTTCCTTCCACTATTCCTATGCCAGCTTCTTTTTCGAGCAGTAACTTGGAAGCAGGGCTGCAAAATGCAATTTCAATCCATGTACCATTCTATTACTGTGCTGTAAATTTAAATGCCAACCATATCACTACTTTTGCTTTTATTATTTTTCAGGAGCAGCCTACAGTCGTGGTTGAAGACCTGAGACTCTGCACAGTGAAACCCAGCGCCGAAAATGAGAGGCGCTTCTGCTTTGAAGTGGTCTCCCCGTCAAAGTGCGTGGTGTTTTGTACACGTCAAACACATAGACAGAAATATTGTGCAGTGACTTTATCAGATCTGGTGCATTGAAGGAAATGCGTGCGCTGTTTATGGCGAGAGGTGAAACATTGACTGGTGTGTTTGTGTGTGTTTTTGCGTAGGAGCTGCTTGTTGCAGGCTGATTCGGAGCGGCAGCAGCAGGCCTGGATCAGCGCTGTCCAAAATAGCATCGCCTCGGCCTTTCAGGAGAGACGAGAGGACACGCACAGCCCCGTGAGTCCTTCAGTCGCAATTCACATGCAAAGTGCTAAAATATCACCCACAGCTTCACCCCACATGACTCAAACGGGCCATTTCAAGCGTAAATGATTTCAAATAAAGCTAGCGTAAAATAGGTGGATACTGACAACAACAGTTACCTTCATTGAACTCATTTACATCCACTAACATGACAGCCCGCGTCTCATTTGTTTACGTTTGCATGCTCAGAGACAGCGCTGCAGTTCGGTGTCGATGAGCAGTTTGGGCAGCGAGGGCAGGGGCAGCGGGACAGAGCAGGAGGACAGCGGCTGCAAGGCGTTGGAGGAGGTGCAGGCCATCCCGGGGAACAGGCAGTGCTGTGACTGCGGAGAGGCCGGTCCCGAGTGGGCCTCCATCAATCTGGGCATCACGCTGTGTATCGTGTGCTCAGGGATACACAGGTACAGTACAAAGTATTCTTACATTATTATGCGTCACCAATAGAAATGAAAGACTAAAGAAATTTAAATAATTGAAGGTCTTTGGAACTTATAGAATATAATTTTCTTCTCCCAGGAGCCTCGGGGTCCATTTCTCTAAAGTCCGTTCTCTCACACTTGACTCCTGGGAACCTGAGCTTATCAAGGTAATAACGCTTTATCTCTGTATCAGTGACATCGATCATGTATTTGCATCAGGAAGAATCAGTAACCCAATATAATGTTCTTCCTTTCTGTAGTTGATGTGTGAATTAGGTAACACAGTAATCAACCGGATCTATGAAGCACGGATTGATGAAATTACCATCAAGAAGCCACAGTCTTCAAGCCCTAGGTACGAATATGTCTCCATTAACTGTTAAGGAGCCGACTTATAAATAGCACAAAAGGATCAATCAATTTGACTAAGATCAGATGCTAATACTAGTTAGCAGTTGCTTCCAAAATATATCCATTTCAGACAAAGATATTTATTCTATCTAATCCAAGTCATGTTTCAGTGGGTTGATGGTCTTTGTGTTAAATATACAAAAAAGGACAAAAGTACTAATGGCATATTTGGAGCGTCATGATATGTTGAAGGCAGGTCTTACACCTGTTGAGAACCATCTTAAAGGGATATTTTCTCATTTTTTATTCATGCAGTGAATATTTGAAGAGTTGTGCTAGGCTAGTGCTAGGTTACCGGATCTACAGTAGTTTGTTGCAGCCGGCATTACTACATGTGGAATTCACAAAGGAGCTTTTATACAATTCAGATATGGCAACGTTTGGAGGACTGGCCCATGATTTTGAAGAGGTTTTTAATGCAGGCTACTAGTTACCATAGACATGCACTAGCCTAGCACTAGCCTAGCACTAGCCTAGCACCACTAAACTTCAAATATAAGGACTGCATGAATAAAAAATATATATTTATCTCCAGAAATCAACAACACTGTGGATAACTAGGAAATGAGGCCCTATGTCAAAATCCTGAAATATCCCTTTAACCTCACCTTAACTTGTAATGCATTTAAGAAGAATAGAAAGAATAGAATAGAAAGCAATAATGATTAATGAAAGCTGGCTCTTGATCTGCGCTAATACATGCTGCATTTTTCTGTCGTTGTCGCTGCTCAGAGGAGACAAAGAGTCCTGGATCAAGTCTAAGTACGTCGAGAAGAAGTTCATCCATAAGCTGCCGGAGACAGGAAGGAACACCCTCCTGAGACGCTCCAGCGCCAGGAGGAACCGAGCTACCACAGCAGACCGATCGGGACCAAAACCCCCGCTCAAACCCAAGCCCAACCACCGAGCCACCCTGCCCCGGCTCACAGGTAAACAAGCACACATGGAGCGAAGAACTGCAAATGGAAAACTAGTGACTGACACGCACTGATGGATAAGCCTTAGGGTCTTCATCAGTTTATGTTTGTGGATCGAGCAGTAACTTTTCCTCACGCAACATACGTCTCTTATTGTATCCAGGGATAACCGCCAGTGACCTCCAAAAGAACAACATAGTCTTTCAGAAAGGTAAGGAAACGAAAGACAGCGTTCCAAGATCAGCATGTTTAAGCGTTTATGTCAAATGAGACCTATTAGGCATCATTTATGAGCAGATGCGGAGGATGAAGAGGAGGATCTGAGCGCTCTTCACCCCGGGGCGCTCCTGTACCGGGCCGCAGCGCTGCAGAACTTTCCCGTGATGGCCGACGCTTTGGCGCACGGAGCAAATGTCAACTGGGTGAACACTGCGGAGGAGAGCGGCACGCCTCTAATACAGGCTGTTTCTGCTGTAAGAGCTATTCATCCGAAATGATTTGATTTAGCAAATATATATATATTTTTATGTCTTTTTTTTTTAGAATGCACTAGCAGCATGTGAGTTTCTCCTGCAAAATGGAGCCAATGTGAACCAGGCAGACAGCAATGGAAGAGGGCCTCTTCATCACGGGACCATCTTAGGACACACAGGGTCTGTCCCATTCGAGTGTTAATACTAATACTTTGACAAAGTAGAAAAAAACTTCAGGATTAAAAATAGAGTCAAGACTGTAAATGCTATACCAGTCCCAAGCATAGTATGATGTGTAACAAGAAGTGGTGGAAAGTAAGTAAGTAAAAAGTACAAATTATAGGTGCTTTTACTTTACTTGAGTAAATTTTATGATGAATATTTTTTACTTTTACTTCACTACATTTTAGAGCCTGTATCTGTACTTTCAACTCCACTGCATTTTTAAACTGGGTTAAAAGTAAAAGTATTCTATTTTCAAAGTGACCTCTTTATGATGACCTGGTTTAGTCCAGGTTTAGACCTGGTTTAGTTCCTGTTTTTGCCCTGAGTTAGTGGTTTACTCATTTAGACCTGGTTTCATTCAAATTATTAAACAAATCCTGCACATTAAACTCTTCAATACTTTTACTTTTTACTTATAAAGTACATTTTACAATGCATACTTTTATACTTTTACTTGAGTAAATTTCAGTACTTCTTCCACCTTTGGTAACAAGAAATGCATCTGCAGTTACGCAAGTGACTGCACAATAGGAAGCAGCAAACTCAACACATTTGGTTTTAGTTATATGTATGTTTAAGAAGCTCTGTGTTATTTTTGTGTGTGATTTAAGTGATGTTTCTTCCCTCAGGTTGGTTTGTCTTTTCTTGAAGCGTGGTGCAGACTACAATGCAAAAGACAAAAACCAGAAAGACCCCATAACCATCGCTGTGGACAATGCCAACGCCGACATCGTCACGCTGTGAGTACATTTCATGAAAGGTAGTGATTTCTCCATTACTTTAAAGTCTATTCTTAACGGCAGCTTTTCTGTCCTTGTTTTTCAGGCTGCGGATTGCCAAAATGAACAAGGAGATGCGCGAGATGGACGAAGCGTTTGGACACACAGGTCAATCCACAGGGACAGGATCCGGGGGGGTCCTGAGTGGGTCAGGAGGTGGTCTGGGAAACACAAGGAAGAACCTTCAAGCTCTTAAGAACCATATAAGCGGCTGGGCACATGGGGGACAAAATGATTAGGATTATTTTAACAATACACCGCTTTTTTCCAAAGAAGCACAACAAACAGGACCTTTGCACTTTGGATAAACACAGCACTTTAAAACCCGCACATCCTCATGGATATAGGGATTATTCCACATTTATGCTGTAAGTTCAATGTGGGTTGTAAGCTACATTTTAATGGACAACCTACAGTTCTATTCTGTGAATAGCGACTGGTACTGGTATCTGATATATTGTTTATCAGCCAAACTGATGTGTTGTTGCCCTGAAGCTTAAGGCTACCAGGGTATGTTTGTGTTGTATTGTTTTGGTGTTTTCCGCGCACTGCAAAGTCTTTTGTGAGTTCTTAGGCTCCCTCATAAAGTGATCCAAATGTCATGCTTTTTGTGCTTAAAGACAAAAGCTGCTGGCCAGTGTTTGTTGTTGTGCTTTGTGTTATCATTGTGTCTTTGTGCCCTCTGCCTGAGATGTCCAAACGGCCTCTGCACTGCCACCTACTGCCACTAAGAGGTAAAGTGCACGCGCCTTATGAACTGCATGCTTTTCGCTTCAGGGCTTCAACCCAAATGCGCTTTGGAAAAATGAAACACGTTTTGGGCTTTATATGTTAAATGTTGTTTACTGCTTTAAAACTAAGTCAAGGAGCAATAATTTTGCTCGTCTTTTTCAGGTGATGACACGTACCAGGACATCTTCAGGGACTTTTCGCACATGGCCTCAAACAACCCAGAGAAGCTGAAAAGACGCAGCGCTGACCCCAGATTCTAACATCGTATTATTTTACCTGACCTTAAGTGTAGCAGAGTAACTGCACTTTCATAGGCTCAGAGACACTTGTCCAGTCATAGCTCAGCTGGTGTTGACTTCAGAAAAGGCAGAGTGTAACAAACAGTGAATTCTTTGTGCAGGCGCGTCAGTGCAGAGCTATTGTTTCCAATTGGAAACACTGCACTGGCTTTGACATGAGTTGTCTCAGTGTAGAGGGCAAAACCATGGCTCACGCATTTCCTGCATAAACCTAATACATCTTATAGCAAAGTCAATTCTGAAAGTTTTGTATTTCTTAAGACAAAAAGTATTTTTTTTTTTATTGCTCCCTGAATTATTTGTAAAAGCTGTGTACATATGTTTTTTGGCATTTATACTTTGTATGAGGTGCTGTTACAAGGAAAATAAACATTACACTGATTTACATGCATTTACATGCGACTTAAAATCAAAAGCTACAGTACCCAGCAGAGGGCACTGTAACAGTGTACAATCAATAAACATGGGTTCTACTATTATCATCACCAAACATTTAAATAAAAGTTTATGTGAAGAATACTAGATGTTTTCTATTAAACTATTTAACAGAGAAGTAAACATCTCTGAATCCTGTAAAAGTGCATTTATTCTTTTACTGACTGCCAATGCATTGCAAATACATCTCATTTATTTATAACATTCTTCACCATTGAAGAATGCCACATCAAACTGTCTCTGTTGTACAAAATGACCAATGTGATTTATGGTTTACCTAAGTACAAACTCCAAACATGTACAAAACAGCCGTCTGCAACCAGCGTATATTAAAGGGGGGTATTATGCAAAATCGACTTTTTCAAGCTTTATATCATGTTATTATGTCATTCCCTCATTAAAAAAGTGTTGCCTAGGCAAGTTCACGTATTTTTGAGTAATCTGTAAAAACTCTGATGGCCTCCGACCTTTCGTCACCAGCTGAGTAACCAACCACTGCCCCTCAGCAGAACCCCCTCCCCACTGATGCCACAGACAGCGTGTGGGGGGGAAGTGTCGGAAAGGGTCAGAGGTTCTTAAAGAGACAGAGGCCTATTTCAAGACATTCGCTACAGCCATTTTGAGAGAGTAATTTTATACAAGGCAGTTATTCTAATTTACTGCATTTACAGACCAACAGAAGGTTTGGTCATCATTGTAGTGTGATATAGACTGGTGCTATGTGATTGAAAAAAGCATAATACCCCCTCTTTAAAGGCACACCGCGTACAATTTCACCCAATAAATAAAATTGAAAAACAAGTATTTATTTTATGACAGATATTTTCTTTGAAAAATATCATAAACATCAATAAACATAAATGCACAAACAAACATGTGCTTTTGCTGACAGCTGCTCACCTCTCCTAAGACATGACTGTGACTTTACCGTGAGTGGGTACCAGGGTGTCCCAGGCTATACAGTGAAGTTGCAATGCAGTCCCCCCCATAAAGTTTCACTATGACTCCATGAAACCACACACCACATTTTAGCTCATTTGGGCAACATTTAGAGGTCCCCCAAGGTCATTGAAGTTTTACCATTATGACATATAGGTGACACTGCGGCAGGTCACAATTGTTGGCCAACATGGCCAACAATTGCCGATTTTTGGGCAACAAAATCTAAATAATGATTGAGCCAGACTAAAATGTATGGTTTTATTTTATTGACATATTAGTAACTAAGATTTTTTCAGAGGGGATTTTGGATCTACTGTTACTGTTTCAATTAACTAATCACAATTGAAAAGATCTATAAAAAGTCAAATTCCGCCTGATTTTTGGGGGTTCAAAGCTGAATAAATCAGGCTTGGAATTAGATATTAAAAAATCCCTCTGAAAAATCCTTCAAAATATTAAGTCCAAGACTGGAAAGTTTGAAGTCTGTTGTGCTCACCCGCTGACCGAGTGGGGCCTTTCTTCATTGCTTTTTTACTTTTGCATTTTTTGTGCTTTTTTATTGTGTTGCTTTTCCAGCACGTTTTTGTTGCTCTTTTGTTGCTTCTTTGTCACTTTTTTGTTGCCCTTTTGTTGCTTTGCTTCGCTGTTTTGACGCTTGTCTTTCAAGAAGCTTTAAGATGTGGGTAAAGCCAAACTAGAGAAAATGTGCTTGGTTCAGGTGGGGGTTAAGAAGTTAAAAATAATTATTATTATTATTATTTAGAAATAGCTTTTTGCTAGGGTTTACGGTTTAGGCCTTCAACTAGCTTGAAAACCAGACAAATTTATCCTGAACAGTAAACAAGTTTGCTCACTGTGCACAGTACAATGTGTCTAACATTTATGTTTCTTTGCAGCAACATGGCCAAAACAATTAAGCATCACCTGGAACTCGAAGTACAGGTAAGTTTTCTGTTATCTCTATCTTGGTTATCTGTACTTCGAGTTCCAGGTGATGGTTGATCGGTCATCCAGGCGAAACAATAAACGGAGCTCGCCTTCCATACGGTCCAGATGTTATGAAAAACTTTGTCCACTAGCATCGCAAAATGAAACTGACACTGTCTGAAAGTGTAAGACCTGATGATTCCTTTCTGGATCAAGTCGGGCAGACCGGTGTGACACAAGCCGGACATTATCAAAAAGATCAAAGACCTCTACTGTCATCATGGTCAGTTAGTGAAGCATCGCTCAAGGAGTAATGACAAAGACCAAGAGAATCAGAAAGAAGATAGTTTGAAGATAGACAGTCTCTTTGACATAAGTCATTGTAACTCTAACGTACTGATCAGTTTGATCGTACAGTTTGTTTGACAAATAGTTGAGAAACACAGGAAAGACTTTCTAAAGTGCAACCGTATTGGGTTTATTGTGAGGCTTGTGAGCAGAGAAAAGTACTAAGAGCTTTGCAAAATATTGCTGTGAACATAAACATGTTAAATTAGCAATAACAATAATACAAGACTGTTTTGAAAAACGCCTGCAGTGTCACCTATATAATGGTAAAACTTCAATGACCTTAGGGACCTCTAAATATCTAAATGAGCTGACATTTTTTAAGTAGTTTCATGGTGTCATAGTGAAACTTTTTAGGGGGACTGCACTGGCATTTTCCCCCAAAAATATTTTTGGGACACCCTAGTGCAGGGGTGTCCAAAGTGCGGCCCTCAGACCAATTTATGGTGGCCCTCGGCCTCTTGCTGTATCGGTACACATCACCAGAGATGGACCTTTTTATCTGAAATGTAATAATTCTATACAATTCTAACCGAACAGCTAACATTTTACTGTGAGACTGAGCTACCTCTATTTTAGGCTTAAATAGAGGTATGGGGCACAATTTAAACCTCTGCTAGTCGAAGGTTTTGCGGCACTAACTACCGATCTACGGCCCTTCACCCCGTGTACGCTTCAATATGCGGCCCCCCATGAAAAAAGTTTGGACACCCCTGCCCTAGTGGGTACGTCTCCAGCTCGTCTCCATGGTGATGTATGTCAGTAGAATTTGAGATTTAAATACAAATCCATTATTTAATTACCCACTGCAAACGTAGCATTTTCTGTGTCGAGCTGGTCATTAGGAGCATGTTTGTAGGCAACAGTATCGTCCAAAATGTTACGCAGTGTGCCTTAAATTATTATTCGTATGTTTATGAAAATATATTCTTTCTTTTTTTAGCAGAATATTAAAGAATAAGCAACATGTCTTTTTATATGAAACACCTCTCAGATTGGACACAAACACATGGATACAGAGGGTTTGTTTTACATTGCAAATCAAGTGATTCCATTTTTATCAATCAGTCTCTGATTAGTCGTGCTCTGAACCAACGTTTACTTATTGCTCCAAAGATTTCCTTTGTGGAGGTGGTGGGTCTGTGCATGAGAAAAAGTGAGGCAAAGTGCCCAGAGTTAAGCTGCCCAGAATGAGGCAACTGCCTGCCATCATAAAGGAAGCTACGTAGTTCCCAGTGATGTCCCTGAGGAACCCTGTGGACAGAAAGTGTGTATGAACAAACAATTCAAATGTTATAGTGAGGGTGAAAATGACTGAGCAAATACAGTGCCTCTCGAAAGTATTCATACACCTTGAGCTTTTGCACATTTTGTCATTTTTACAACCCTAAACATAAAGATTTTATTTTGATTTTTTTACTGAACGTTCACACACAAGTAACAGACAGCTGTGAAGTGAAAGCAAAATGATACATGATTCTGTTATTTTTCAAAAAATAGAAAAGTGAAAAGTGGGGCGTGCATAAGTATTCATACAGCATTTTCTGAGTGCATTAAATTGCCTTTAAAACATTCCTAATGACTCCAGAAATGGCCTAACCATTAAATAGAGGCCACCTGTGTGTAATCTACTCTCAGTATAATTTCAGCTGTTCTTTTAGGCCCTCAGAGCTGTGGTCAGAGTGTATTGGTCACTAAACAACATTATGAAGGTCAAGGAGCACCAGAGAGGTCAGGGATAAAGCTGTGGAGAAGTTTAAAGCAGCGTTAAGTTATACAAAGATTTCCCAAGATTGAAACATCTCCCGGAGCACTGTTCAATCCATAATTCGGAAATGGAAAGAGTAAAGCACCACTGCCAACTTACCAAGACACGGCTGTTCACGTACAACAACAAACTGAACTAACAAACTGAACAAGGAGAGCACTGATAAGAAATACAACCAAGTGCCCCAAGATAACTCTGGAGGAGCTGTGAAGTCCTGCCGCTGAGCTGGGGGAATCTGTACATGGGACAACTGTAAGTCGTACTCTACACAAATCTGGCCTTCATGGACGAGTGGAAGAAGAAGGCCATTATTGAAAGGAGGCCATAAGAAATCCCGTTTGAAGTTTGCTAGAAGTCATATGGAGGACACAGCTCCATGTGGAAGAAGGAGCTTTGGTCAGATGAGACAAAAATTTAACTTTTTGGCCCAAATGCAAAACGTTATACGATATATGCTCATTGTCCTGAGTGCACCATCCCCAGTGTCAAATATACGGGGGGGATCATGCTGTGGGGCTGCTTTTCCTCAGCGGGGACTGGGGAGACTGTAAGAATAGTTGTGAAGATGGATGGAGCCAAATACAGAGACATTTTGGAGGAAAACCTGCTGGAGTCAGCAAGAGAACTGAGGCGGAGATTCACCTTCCAGCAGGACAATGACCCGGAGCACAAAGCTAAATCTTCAATGGAATTGTTCAATAAAAACATATTAATGTGTTAGAATGGCCCAGTCAAAGTCCTGACCAAAATCCTATTAAAAATCTGTGGAATAATCTGAAAACTGCTGTTCACAAACGCTCTCCTTCTAATGTGACAGAGCTTGAGTTGTTTTGTAAAGAGGAATGGGCTAAAATGTCAGTCTCTACATGTGCAAATCTTGTAGAGTCAAACCCCAAAAGACTTGCTGCTGTTATTACAGCAAAAGGGGTTCCACAAAGTATTCATTCATGCTGTATGAATACTTATGCACGCCCCACTTTTCACTTTTCTATTTTTTGAAAAATAACAGAATCATGTATCATTTCGCTTTCACTTCACAGTTGTCAGTTACTTGTGTGTGAACGTTCAGTAAAAAAAATCAAAATAAAATCTTTATGTTTAGGGTTGTAAACATGACAAAATGTGCAAAAGTTCAAGGTGTATGAATACTTTTGAGAGGCACTGTAGTATGGGAATCAGTAAAAGAATGGCCTTGACATGTACTGCTTTGGCAATGTTTGACTGAGTGTTAAGTAACTTGCATTGACCCTAGGTCATCTAACCGGTGTGACAAAGCACGGTGCTGTGAACTCTACAAGGAAGCAACTCATAAGAACAAACAATTTGCTTATTTTGTGTAACTGTGCCCCTACCTGACAGGGGTGTCCCGATGAGTCCAGCACCACTCTCAATCATCTGAAACAGGCCTAGCGCCCCCATCACACGGGACA
Organism: Gobius niger; assembly: GCF_951799975.1. Classification (NCBI taxonomy): domain Eukaryota; kingdom Metazoa; phylum Chordata; class Actinopteri; order Gobiiformes; family Gobiidae; genus Gobius; species Gobius niger. The sequence goes on from NC_136872.1 coordinate 11,598,719, forward strand.
CTCCCACAATCTGAGGCAGCACAGCGAACACCAGTGACGTGAGTGCCCCGGAGCAGAAGCCATACACTGCGCTGACCACCATCAGAGCGGGGTACGAGGCCGTCAGGCTGCTCACCGGCAGCAGCAGGATGGACAGCCCTGTGAGCGCAGTCCACACGGCCAGCAGGTGGATCAGTCTGAAGTGTCCCAGATCAGAGAACCAGCCGGAGAAGATGCGCCCCAAAATGTCTGTGGCTCCAGCAGCGGACAGCACGAACGCCGCCTGGTACTCGGAGAAGCCCACATGACGACTGTGAGCGACCAGATGGAAGTAAGGCACAAAGTATCCCGCATTGAAAAGACTGGCGGCTATAACATAAGTAATATATGGCCGCTCACACAGAACAGACAGCTCCAAGTGGGAAGACACTCTTTGCAGCAAAGATTGTGATGCCTTGCTCTCAGAATCTGTCTGGGGAAAAAAGAATAAATTGAAATGTGGGCATGAAATTTTACAGAAAGAAAAGAGATGCCAACCCTTTCTGCAGCCAGTGAAGGTTTCTTTGGCCGAATAAGTGCCCCACAGGGAATTATGTTGAAGCTAAGCGCCCCTGAGATGAGCAGGGCTCCGCGCCAGGTGTACATCTCTTTCAGCATTTGGAAAAGTGGGTTGAAAGCAAAGGCAGAAAGACCAATGCTGGACAGCGATACACCAAGTGCCAAAGTGCGTCGACGGGTGAAATGAGCCATCACAGTGGCCATCATGGGAGAGAAGATAAGGCCCCAGCCAAGACCTATGCAACAAAACAGACACACATTACATAAATTATATAAAACACGCATTTCACAACAAAATGCTTACCTGACATAACACCCATTGAGAGGTAGAGGTGGAATAAACGTGTGGCCTGTGAGGCAAGTATTAGGCCGAGTCCAGCCAGTAAGCCCCCAGCCATCACCACCACTCGTGCCCCATAGGCATTCCCCAGTGCTGCCCCCAATGGGCCTCAAAAATAAACACAAATGTCAATGTTGATGACAACTTTCTTATATGTTTAGCGCACTTTATTGGCTCACTGAAAAACTGCTGAGTTGCCACTCCAATAGAAGAGATCCATGAAATTGCCTGAGCACTTTCCTCAAAATACTGGACAAACTCCACAAAAAAGATCCCAAAAACACGCATCAGGCCATAAATCAGACTGTTACAGGCGAAGAAGGCGGCCACCAGGACCCAGCCCCAGCCGCCATCGGGGCCCTCGCCTGGAGCCTCTTTAACTTTCATCTGTGTCATAGCTGAAAAGAAAAAGAGAAGTTCCGCCTAGTTTTACAGACAAGTTAAACTATTAGTAAAAAGTTAATACTGTATACACAAAATTGCATGCATATTAACAGCCCAGTCAGCGTTATCAAGACATATGGGGAATGTCATGTCGTGATAACGTTGAGTGTTGGCCACACTCTATCAATTTTAGTTTTTCAGTTTAAAAAGGAGAAGAAGAAAAGTCTAAAAGTTAATTTAATAGTGAAAATACGGAGAAAGGAGCAATAGGACTTTACCTGCAAATGACTACAGCTTTCCTGGATTATCAAAAAACACTCAACATCACAGACATCAGCGGCAAAAAAGAGCCGCGCAGGTGACACGGCTGGCACAGAGAAAAGCACTAATCAATGAGCTACATTCTGTGCCTGCGCAACAAGTAGAGCCAGTCCAGAAAATTACAGAAACTGCAAAAAACAACACACACTAAGAAAACAAGTTACACTAGTTAAATTTGCTAATAGAAAAGAGTTTCAGGCAGTAGAACTAACATATAATAAATAATATGGCTTGTTAAGATATGGGAGAAGAACCCCCTCCCCATTTGAAGTTATTTCTGTGCGTAAAAAACATCCGCACAACCAAATCTTAATAACTGTTGTCTACTTACCTTGTCTGGTCGGTTGGGGAAGGATAGTAATGGAAGAAGTGCACATGTGTGTGGTGGAAAAAGGGCGACAAGGCACGAGTCTCGTAAGTTACTGCGCAGGGGGAAAGTTCAGAGATTACCATACCCATGACCATAACGCGCCACTTTGCGCATGCGCAGTTTACCTGACTTGCAACAGCTGGTCTTATGACCACAACTAAAAGACAAAAAAAAAAAAACTTATATAATAAATGAAAATGCATAGAGAATTTATAAATAGCATGTTAAACGTGAACAGGAATTTTCTGTAACTTTCAACAATAACACTAGATGGAGACAAAAGTCAATGTGATTTATAGAGCTGTGTATAATGTGTACTGTGTATTAATATGCAATATTTCACATGAGAGTATGGGAGAAACAATGTACAAACAAAGTCCAGGCTCCTTTCATCTACTGTATGTGGGGGATAATGACTGGAAAATCCCGTCAAGTTTCCAATATTTGTCCACTGCACATGAACAATACACTTGACACGTTACAGCCCACCAGGGAGCAGGAAGAGGGGATGACAGACCCCCTCACACGTGCACGCAGGAGCCGTCTGTGCCACCTAAGTGGAGGAAGCAGGTGCCACATGTTTCATTGTTCCCACACTCAAGAGAAAAACAACCCCCCAGACTTAAGAAATATGATTCATAAAATAAGCGTGTTGATGAGCGGAAGGAAGTCCAGGAAAGGAAAGAGAGTGCACTTACACAGTTTTAACACTCATTCATAGGATACTGCAACGTGAAGCTATAACACATGACTCAGGCCAGGCTTTTTAGAAAAAGTTGTCACTTTAATTTGTAAGAAACATTTTTGTCCTGCAAATCAATAAACAGATGCACTCCTCCAAGCTTTTAGTATAGTCTTTGTATAGAGGCATATACAAAAGTATAAGCAAACCTCGTCCTCTGCCTGAGTGGACTGCAAACACTAATATTACCATTATACAGTATACAGTATAAGCCCCAGGCCTAAAGATAGAATCTCAGTTAAATAAACAAACAAACATGAACGCACCACTCCTTCTTTTCCGATTGGAACACTTTCACAAGCTCTCTTTCTAAAGTTTCACTCACTTTCTTGCTCCTTAAACTTTCATCGTAACACTTCACAGACCCTCCATACACTTTCTCTATCCTTCATTACACACATTTTCCAATATCCAAAAATATGAAACTGAACGGGGCCAATTTCAAGCGCTCGCCTGCAACTATAAATACTTCTGTTAAACCAATATCTTAATTTCCTTTCAAGAGCTGTCATTCACATCTTCAGCAGGCCTGCAGAAGAGGTTGGCAGGGCTCGGTCAAGATCTTGTAGCGGATCTTGGTGTTGGTGATGGCCCCGTGTTTTTGACGCAGATGGAGACGGAGCTGGCTCTTGTGGCGGAAATGAAGATCACACTTCTCGCACTGAGAAAAAATGAAAGCAGTATGTCAGATGGCTGGCTACATTTTGGAATATGCAAATTAAAGTGCTGCATATGAGATGAACACTCACTGTATATGGTTTTTCTCCCGTGTGAATCCTCAGGTGACTCTTGAGCGTTTGCAGGTGACGGAAGCGAGTGCCGCAGGTGTGACAGGGGTACGGTTTCTCGCCCGTGTGAATCAGGACATGGGCCCTGAGGTGAGCAACCTGGTCATGACATAACACAAAAGTCAGCCTAAAAACTAGATAAGCTGTCAAAATGCAAATGTTTTGACCTAGTTTTTTGAATGACATCTGTAAAGTCTAAAGATTGAAGTTCCACACTTCTGTGGGTTTCCCTTTCATATTTCTGCCCAAAACTATCAGTATATCCCATACAGATTAAGCTATTAAGTCAAAAGTGATTGCTGTACCTGGACAAAGCGCGCCCCGCAGGTGTCACAGCGGTAGGGCTTTTCTCCTGAGTGGATGCGAGTGTGAGTCTTCAGGTTGGCTGGACGGTTAAACTGGGCTCCACACACATTACAGCGATACGGCTTGTCACCTGCAAAAAAGGAATGTAAGTAAATCACATTCACTCTAAAAATCTGTTTATGTTTTATGGTTCTAACCTGAGCATGTGGTCTTAGTTACTCCAGAGTAGCAATACGGGACAAAGTATGTTTCTCTTTTGATCAGTGGCTGGTTCGGGACGCCTAAAGAAACAGCAAAAATGAGCGTTTGTAGATGTGTATAATGGTTTGGGAAATAGATTGTAGGTACCTGCTTCATCTGTGTGAGAGGTCAGCACAGTTGGTTTGTTCACAGAGGTTGGTGGTCCGAGGGGAGGGGCTTGACCAGAACCCTCGTAGCAGGAGGCCCGCCCCTGTCTGATAGAAATCATTTGCATGAAAAGTCTATTTCCATTTGGCTGACTCATTACAAGGCTCTGTTCTAAGTTACCTATTAATCTGGCCAGGCACTTCTCCAGGCCACGCCTCCACAGGGGTTTGCAGTGTTGGGCCAGCTCTGTCCTCAACATTTGGGCTCTGAGTTTGGCACGGTTCCTCTTCTTTTACAGTAGTATCAGTAAAAAGAGGATTGAGGATGATGTATTTGTACTTTTTCCAGTTGCAGGCTTTTGGATCAAGTGTCCTTGAATCGCTCTACAAAAATCAAAACATGTTATAAATTATGGCAAACTTAGAACAAAAATATGGAGTTATGTTTGTAACCCACCACCAGGTTCTTGCTGCAGGTGTTGGACTCAGCAGGAGAGTTGGGTTGGCAGTTGGAGCGTGCAGGGCTGTCCGGCGATGCGACTGTGTCTGCATCAACATTTAACTCATTTGTCTCAGACCGGCCAGTTGGGAAAACCCCAGGTTTAAGGGAGTCCCCACCCTCCACTGGGCCCCTGAGTAAAAACAAAGGAAATTCCTTAATGATCTAATCCTATCTGAAGACAATGGGACAAAACCACCAGGGCTCAAACGTTGCTGAAATTAGTTACACCAGTTACCTGTCCTGTCCTGTTACTGGAAGCTTCAGCTGCTGTCCCATATGGGGCAAGAATCCTTCTCGGGAGGCAGCAGAGGCCACAAACACCCGGGAGGCCAGCTCCAGTTGTGGGTACCTGCTGCTCATGTTTTCCCTGCAAAAAGATAAATAGACAAGTTCTTACATGAGTGAAATTCTAAACTTTTGCAGAATGTGTGTCTGGACCTTCAGTGCTCACCGATGCAGCTGCATGAACTCTCGGCAGGTTTCTGCCACGTGGTCCATTTGCAGATAGGTGGCGACAGCAAGAACACCAGGGGCAATGCTCGGGGTCAGTGGGAGCCGTGAGGTGTACATGAAGTCCAGCAACAGGGAAACACTGGAGGGGTCCAAAGTACTGGGCAGAACCACTGAGAGGAGCTGCTCTTTGCTGCCACTGGGAATAAATGTACGGCTGGAGTACAGTGAGTAGAAAAAGCCACTGCAGAGCAAGAAAGGAAAAATTAGATAGGGTCTCTATTCTTAAGAGAAATCAATGGTTTTGTTGATTTTTGGCTCTTACCTGCAGGCCACTAGCACAGCACAGTGCGCCTGCAGATGGTGACTGCCCACCACCAGAGTGGCATCTGTCAAAATGTTGCGGTGACGCAGCTCGTTCAGGTTCAATAGCACGTCAGTGGAGTGGCGTGTGAATTCCTTCACATACCCCTCAGCCCTGTATCCTTCCACTATGTCCATATCCACCTGTCTCTGAGAAATAAAGGTCACATTATATGCTGGGCTTCAGGTAGTAAGGAGAATGAAGCAGTATTTCTGACGATGTACCTGTGTTTACTATGAAATAAATAGATGTAGTGTCCCAGACACTTTTAGGTGAGACCAGCTCCCTACTCGTACCTGTGCACACATACAAAGAGCACAATGATGTATTCGAAAGGCATTTTCTACAATCAAACTTTTCTTTAAAAATATGTTAAATCAACAAATAAACTGTGTTTGTACATTGTAAATGCAAAAAACAAGCTTAAGTGTAAATAAAATAGAAATTGTAAAAGATCACTTACCCTGACCAGCAGGGACGAGATGTTGTGGTCACCAAACGGACTTCAAACCTTTGGTTTTGTCCACTACAGCAGAGCTGACTGGCTTGAGTCTGCTGTGAGTGAGGTCTGTGGTGCAGATAGTGCAGGAGCTCTTTATAATGTGGTACAGGAAGCCCCTGTAAACTCGGAGCGCCTAGTTTCCTTTTTCCTCAATGGCCCACGCGCGCACTGAGGAAGAGCAGAGGAAAGACCTGCAGAGGGCTCCGGGTTCCAGGTATTTTTAGTGGCCTATTAGTTTTTCTAAACCCCCATCGCGACCAACAAACTAAAGGCAGGAAGGCAGAGTGTGTTTCTGGGACTTGTTGAAAAAATATATATTAGGACTCTAGGGGTGTGTGGAGCATGCCGGGTCCTCAGGGGCCAAAGCAGAGTTGGGTTTTCCTTGCACACTTCTCCATGACAAAAGCCACAGCCTGAGCGGAAGCTCAAGAAGTGACCCACTGTGGCAGACAATAGACAATGTTTATTGCATTTTCATTCATTCAAACATTTTGAACATCTTCTGGTCCATGTTTGTTGACGAGGTGCAACACGTCCAAAACTACACCACACAGCAGACCAAAAGACACCAAAACATGGAAACCCAAACAAATATACACAAATATAATAACACGTCTTTGTGCTTTGACATCCCTCAGACTCAGTTACTGAAGTGAAATTGTATTGTTCCTCTATGAGCGCACGGGCAGCACAGTGACACAGCGGCTAGCACTCATGCCTCACAACTAGAAGGTCCTGGGTTCGAGCCCTGGCTGGACGAGGCCTTTCTGTGAGGAATTTGCATGTTCTCCCTGTGTCTGTGTAGACTTCCTCCAAGCACTCCGGTTTCCCCCTGTCACTAAATATACGTACAAAAGGCCAGGGTGAATGAGAGTGCGACTGGGAGACAACAGATACAAATTAGCCCATGGTTACACTCCGGCATGGTGTGTTTACATGCATGTGTCCCATGTGGGTTCATTAACAGGCACTGTCCTGACAAAATACACAAATGAATAAATCAAATTAAATAAATGAGCATGTTAGCACGTTTTCATCAGGCTTGTGAAAAAGGAAACACGCTGAAGCTCTTAGCAGCTTGCAGAGAGCAGAGGAGACATGCTATGAGGACAGCAAGGAAGGAAGCAGGAGCAAATGGAAGGCCGTATGAAGACACCTATTAATGTGCTGAAAACAGGGGAAATGCAGACGACAGATGTGCTGGAACTACACACACACACACACACACACACGCACACGCACACGCACACGCACACACACACACACACACACACACACACACACACACACCACGAAACACAAACACACAGTTTTCAATGCATCCTGCAGCACAGGGATAAAACGCCTGCACAGGACATCCGTCAATAATAAAGAGGGCAGGAGACAGAGGTAAAATGCATGGAGAGGGAAGAGGGGTGGAGTGAAGCAAAGGCCAAAGGTCATTATGGACTCAAAAACAGTTACCTCATTTTCACACAAGTTCACTGGGGACGAGTGAAATACTGACTGAACTTCCTTCACATCAAAGTATTTGGAAGAAGGAGAGGGGAATTTTCATTGACACGACACAGGAAACAAAGTGTAGAAGCAAATTATTATCAAATTAGTGTTTTCTGTGTGATGTAACTATGGTATGCAAGCAATGATTTTTACCAATATGTTCCTAGCTGCTTCTTTCTGAGATACACACAAAATAAAGGGCTGGACGTAACACCTGATTTATTTAATCATTTAATTCATTAGTTGGAATTAAAGAAAAAAGAATTGATCGAAATGAATGAAGTATTCCTACTTTTTCAATTGGTCCCATTGATAAGCAAAATATAAAAGCATGAAATGAAAACAAGTAGTGAAAAACAGAGAGCGTGATGTAGGTCTGGTCTACTTCCAGGCATTGTGAGGAGAGCGGATGAAGGGGGGGGGCGGCCGAGGAAAAGTGACAACATTACTAAACGGGCACACCAATGGGCGGAAGCCATTGGGTCTGTCCCGTTGGTAAAGGCTGGGCAGAGCAGCTCATAGAGACTTCCTGCATTTTGCCTCATCTGTCAGCGACCACCGACACCCTCCTGCCCAGCTAGTCATAACAAACATCTTTTACTGCTAAAAAGCAAATAGGTTGGACATTGTGATCCAGCAAAGACGATGATTACTTGTCATAATGGATTCCCCTGTTCTATGGTTCCTGAACTGACCAACCTCGTTCACCTGACATGCTCGTATGAGGTTGTGTTTGGCCTGCAAATCCCAGAGCTGGTGCCAAAGTGTTGATGGTTTGTGAGACAATAACAGATCAGCCTGAACTGTAACTTCCTGTGATTGAGAGCACATGGACATATAAGGTAAACTTAGCGAAGTAGGGACAGGAAGAGGGGATATCCCAGAGAGAAACGCCGCTTATGTACTTTTTGGCAACAAGACATACAGAAATCAAAACAAATTAAGCACTTATAAAAGCCTTCCTGTGAAGAAGTGCCTTGGGGAGTGCACTTCCACAGCGGTGCTGGTGGAGAGAACATGATGGGTGGAAGAATAATCACATGAGGGTGGAGAACAAAGGAGACAGTTGACCCACTTTTAATGAACCGCAAAATACTACAGCGGGCCTTTGACCTGCACAAGGTCTTTCAGGAAAACAATCGTGGACTTTCATGATACAGTATGCTATGGGTTCTGCAACATTTTGGATACAACAAGTCAATTTCTTTTAAGGCCTTCATTTTGGCACAATTCACTATGCCTTAGAATGTCCCGCAGAAATCCTGCAGTGAGGGTAACTTCATAAAATGTTTTCTGATCATTGAAAAGCGGCCTAATACTGTACTTCAACAGTCTTTGGATCTACAATTCAAATTCCAGAGAGTGTTTTAGTGCTGCAGCTGCGGTGACAAACATCTGCCCCAAAATTGATAGGTAGGAGTGGGGTAAGATGAGACACTTTTTGCTTTGGTGGTTGTTGTGTATAAACAGTATAAAATAAATACAGAATTTTACTATTTACATGCATTTTAGAATGTTTTCTAGTTGTTTGTATCTTCGAAAATCGTCTGGAAAAGATGGTTTTAAAGATGTTGGTCTTGTGGCTCATTTTACCCCAGGAGCGGGAGAAGTTGAACCACCAGATTTAAAGTGATAGTCTGTTAGTTCCCAAAGTGAGGAGACATAGGGTGAACTGTGACTGTAAACTCCTCCCCTCTTGGACCAGAAAGACCTTCTTAGTTTGCAAAATGAGGAGAGCAGGAACAGAACTTTAAAGTAAACGATCAAGCCCCTGCCCCTCCCCTCCTGATTGGACCTGACAGGCTGGTTCACAGGGAAAGCTCGTCTCATTGGTCGATGCGGGAGGATACTAGACTCTGATTAGCTGCAGAAATCTGGGAAGGAGGGACTTCACAAAAAATAATTTATTTTTACTTTACATCAAAATGCAAAACCAGGTGGTCGATTTTGCACATTTGATAACATATTTAAAACATTTAGACTTCCAGACTATCACTTTAAAGGTGAAATTGACACTTAACATCATAAAGTCTTATATTTTTAGATTTTTGTGTTTTCCATTAGCAATTTTATTCCAAAAAATATAAATATTATAATAAATATTTTTTCTTTTCATATACTCCATCTGTAGATCTGTAGAAAAAAACAAAAACAAAATAATTTAATGTAATATCTCATTTTAATTTGCTTGTCTACACTAAACCTTTGTGGCCATACCGCCTTTGCTCTGCCCAATCCCGTCAGACCTTGGAAGCTAAGCAGGGAAGGGCCTGGTCGGTACTTGGATGGGAGACCGTTTGGGAACACCAGGAAGCCTAGCGAATGTAGTGAGTGAGTGTTGGTGGTGGTCGGAGGGGCCGATGGCGCAGACTGGTTGCCTCGCTTCCGTCAGTCTACCCCAGGGCAGGTGTGGCTACAATAGTAGCTTACCACCACCTTGCATGGAGTGAATGAATAGTGCAATGTAAAGCGTCTTTGAGTGTCCAGAAAAGCGCTGTATAAAACCGATGCATTATTTTATTATTATTAAACCCAGAACCACCAATAAACAAGGCAAAAACTATAGAACTGCACATTAAAATGTTCTGTAGTTTGTCATTGTTTCTTATGGAGCAGTGGCCCCTGGGTCTGTTTACCCCATCATTTCTTCTTTGAAAATACCAATAGAAAAAAAAGGACCTACATGTATATTTTTCCCCCAATTATTTTACAGCCAATGTTTTCCATTTGTTTGTCTCTGATCAAATCTTGCATAAAAAAATAAAAATGTTTTCTTTTCAAAATATAACGGTGTATCCCCTGTATTAATGTTGCGCATGCATTAAAACAAGTGCGACTGTTTTGCTGAAGAGGCCACACGCACGCGCGGCCCCCCACCGCGCTACATGCACGCGCACGTCCCACTCGCACTGCTGGAGCGCTACGTCACGCGCGGGGAAGGCCTCTGTGCGGGACAAAAGTGGGTAAACGAGGCTAAAGCTACGCCAGGCTACGTGGGTTCACTTTCACTCATCTCCCTTGCACTACACGGAGAGTTGTGTCGTTTTTTTAAAAGAGGTAAGAGCCGTTTACGTCACGGTTTCCTGCTTCGATCGGTTGTTATGGGGAAGTTTAGCCCAGACTAGGCAGGGCACGGGCTTTGAGTTCAAAATAGCACAGCACAGAAGTAAACAGGCCTGGTATTAAAGTGCACCTCTGCCTACGAGCCCTCTTCAAAACACACCGCATGAACTGACTGTCATGTCGCGGGCAAACAGAGAAGTAGAAAGTGCATTGTTGCTGCATGCGCTGGATGAGCTGTGAGTGTAATGTGCTGCTGGCAGGAAGTAGTACAGGGCAGACACCAGTGACTCGTGTGTGGAATAGTTTGGCTTTTTGTGATCACTTTGCATTGTTCTCGGTTTGCAGATGGGATCGGAAAGAGGAGGAGCGGCGTCGCACCGTATGTAAGGTACTGTATGTGGGACATGCTGGCGATCCACTGCACCCCCATCAGCTGTTCAGACATGTTGACGTTTTGATCATCGAAGCATGTCTTCCGGATTGTTCAATTACAATGTGGAAATGCCTTGAATGGCGTTGTTGTACTAAGCTAACTCAACATTTCACAGCTGTCATGGCTTTAACAGATGCTGTTGCACCCAAATGGCTTAAACACATAAAAACATTAGACTGCAATTACTATTAAAACACAAGGGAACAATGGTTGATTATTATGCATCAATGTACTGCATGTAGGTCATTCTTGTTCAAAAGGGGATATTTTTGCCCTAAAGTAATTAGATATACATGGGTTTTTAAGTTATTTCACCCGTGTTTTGTATAGCTAATTCCCTGCATGATATAACTATTGTGCAGACATTGCCATTTATTTTTAAACATACCCAATGCAAGCAACCTGCCTCATATCATCAGCACTGAAAGTCATGCTGATCCTGAACATTTTCATTTTATTTTATTATCATTACATTCTGCTATATGTTGTGAAGTGGATATTTTTTGTTTGTTCAGGCACAAGGTAAATCTGCCAGTGGCTTACAACAAAGTGAGATTAATATCATGACGCTATGCTTGGATTTAGGTGTCTATTTATCCAAATTCAGCTCTGAGGGGCTTAAACAAGGCCACACGTGTCCTCTATGTAAAATATATCTGTCAACTCGTTTCACCTTGAAACTGTTAACCCTTTATTTAAGTACAATTTCAGTGAAACGGGACAATAGAAAAACGTACATAGGTCTGTGACGACACAAATGTCTGCTCTCTGGTAATCTTCTTACAATAGGATTAACTGAAGCCACATACAAAATCTGTCTGAGTGATTTAATAATTTCTACACTCAGAGATAGCAATTTGCATCTGTCTGTTTGTTCTAATCCATCTGGGAGTGGTCAGACTCAGAGTAATTGTTGTATTGTATTCAAACTTAAAAATCACTTAAATCTCTGTGAACTTGAACTTTTTTGTGAAACTGACAGTCTACTGTAGTGGTTAAGGCCGCTGCACATGACAGAACACTTCTGTCTCTGTTCTGGCTCTGACAATTTGCTGAAGGTCTTCCCCCGTGCTTGTTAAAATAAAAATAAAAAATATATTGACTCAACTTTTTAATCAAAAAGCCAGTATTGTAGTCTGCACTGCCAGCTCAGCTGTGAGCTGCAGCGTTGTTTACTCCTCAGAGCAAACTTAATATATTGTTTTGAACCAGGTGCTACACAGACCCATATCATTACATAATATTTCCTTGGTTTTGTCTTCTCACCGTTGGTAATGATGTGTAAACAATGAGACAATGAGCATTGTGGCGCGAGCATCGCGTTCACAGCTGCTCAAGTATGGAACCATTTTAATACTTGCCCTGAACTCACTCACACTTGAACCAGTGCAGCTGGAAAGCCCCAGTCCTGCCGGCCACTCTCTTCCTGCTCCGCAGCTTATTGTTCCTCTGTGTCACTGTTGCCATTGGAAACATCTGAAGCATCCCTCGTTTCCAATGGCTACCTGTTCACACAAGCACGCACTACTGCCAGATGTTACCATACTGTTTTGTGAAAAATATTCCCCATTTGTTTATCAGGCATCTGCTATGTCTGGACCTACTTGGCTTCCACCGAGGACTGTGGACAGTCCAGATCGAGTCGTTCCCCAAATGTCCCACTCGGCCACATCAGCGATGTACCGCAGTGCACCCAGTAAAAAGGCCGCCGCTGATTATCGTCCAAAGTACAGCCAGTATGATCAGAATGGAGGTGGTGGAAATGTAGCCACAAGGTACATGGCAACTGGACCTACAGGTGAGTTATGTCACACGACTAATCAATGTGATGTTTCTCTTACACTGACACTGATACAACAATGATATATTTGTTAATTGCTCAAACAAGGTGGGCCAATCCATCACCCGTCCAGCGATCATTACCCCCCTCCTCATGGTCCGAAAGATGATCGCACTTGGAGCCCGCACATGGACAGCTACGACCTAATGGTTTGTTGTTTTTAACTAAAATATAATGTTAAATTATCATATGCTAACATTTTGTATCATTTTCTTTTCAGCACCGAAGTCCAGAGAAATCACATTATCACTCTAACATTGACGCAGATATTGATTCTCTCACGAATATGCTCGCTGATCTGGACAGCCACCCGCACGACACAAGCACACAGGTAAGGCGTCTCCAGTTACTGCTTTCATGCTCCAGTTACAAACCACTTTGTCTTTGCAGCTCTATGACAATGTGCCTTACAGCAAGTACGTCCCAGCTGATCACTACAAGCACCACGCCGGACCCCCTCCCCTGGGCCGTCCCTCCATGGGCTACCCCCCTCAACCCCAGACTCAGTACCATCCCGCGCCCTCCTCTCATTACCCCGCCCCGCACCAGCAAGACTACTACGTCCACCAGTCCTCGTCCACCCCAAAACCTTACCCCCAGCCCGTCCCGGCCTCCTACACCACTGCGACCACTCCTACGGGACCTCGTTTCAGCGTCCAGGTGAAAACCGCTCAGCCCGTTACGTACTCGCAGACGGGCAGACAGGCGGAGCAGGCGTACACCCCTCCTCCGCCGCGTCAGCCCGTGTCCCGCCCGCCGCCACAAGCACAGGCCGGGCCGGGCTGGTATCCTCCGCACCCCAACTCGCAAGCTCAGGACATGCACGCCGAGACGGGGTACGGGGTGGGAAGAGCCAATCAGGTGTCCATGTCCAAAAGAGGAATGGACAGCAGTCAAGCGGGACCAGGACAAAGTGGGGCATATCAGAACAACAAGGTACAATACGATACATATTTTATTATCATAGCCATTTCACAATCCTGAGTAATGAACCTACGTGTTCAGCAGCCGGCGGCAATAACGAGGCCAGAAGATGAGCTGGATCGACTTACAAAGAAGCTGGTGTACGATATGAACCACCCACCTGCAGAGGACTACTTTGGTAAATATCTGCCACATCTTTTCAGACCTTTTAAAGATCGGTCTGATTCTTAAAGCCACACTGCGGAACATTCCAGCTTTTCACATGACACAAGTCACCCAAAGTACTTCCGTTACTCTACACACTGTGGTGGTAAGCTACGTATGTACAGTACATTATCCCGTGGAGTAGACTGACAGAAGCACGATTGCACATATCTGCACCATTGGTCCCTCTGACCACATCATTCATTCACACACATCATTCATCCTGACCTGTTGTACATGTTTTTAGCGGTAGGGGAAACCGGAGGAAACCTACTGGGGATCTAATCCGGGACCGTCTTGCTGTCAAGCATGAATGCTTGTGTCCCACTCTCAGCGAAGTTACCAGTTTGGTCTGTGAAAACCTGACCACTATTGCCACACATTTGTTTTTGATTACATTTTCCACATATTTAAGCACAAATAAATACTTCTATTTAATGGTTTTCTGGTCTGAGATGTTACACAATATCGCTTCAAATATGCAAATACTTCTCTATTAGTGTAAATTTTACACTGATTTAAATGCAAAAAATTGAAAAGGTGACTCATTCCCTTGCTCCCAGTGATTTTGAACATTTACAAATGCCTGTGGTAACTTCCCTTGATGGTACAGAGTATTTTTTGTATCAGGCTTCTACAATAACATAGGAATGCACAAGTATGAATACTTCAATTCAAAATGCACAAACCTTTGTAACTTCAGGCCGCTGCGCTCGATGTGGAGATAACGTAGTTGGAGATGGCAGCGGCTGCATCGCCATGGAGCAAGTGTTTCACGTGGAGTGCTTCACCTGCATCACATGTCACGCTCGCCTCCGAGGACAGCCCTTCTACGCCCTGGACAAGAAAAGTTACTGTGAGAGCTGTTACATTGTGAGTATCCAGAGGAATGCTCGAAATGCTATATATAACACCAATGCTATACAGTATAACGCTATAAATATATAATATCGTGATTAGATTTGGTTTTCGTTACATCCGTAGTTTTTTATACATGTTGACTCTGACGTCTGTGGTTTGTGTTTTCATAGAGCACACTCGAAAAATGCTCGAAGTGCGCCAAGCCGATCCTCGACCGGATCCTGCGTGCGATGGGCAAGGCCTACCATCCGCGCTGCTTCTCGTGTGTGGTGTGCAACTGCTGCTTGGACGGCGTGCCCTTCACTGTGGATGCCACCTCTCAGATTCACTGCATAGAGGACTTCCACCGGTAAAGCTCCTGCATGGAGACGAGTAATAAGAACAGCGCAACAGACAAATCACTGGGATCTTTGTTTTTGTTTTTCCTGGCAGGAAGTACGCACCTCGCTGCTCTGTGTGTAGTGAGCCTATAATGCCCGAGCCAGGTCAAGAGGAGACGGTCAGGATTGTAGCGCTGGATCGCAGCTTTCATGTCAACTGTTACATCTGTGAGGTACGTCTCGTTAGCCTAAACATCATCATTTCAGATGACTCTTATGGAGACTTCACCGTTCTTCAGCTCCTCTCACACAGTATTGTTGTTTTAGCCCTCTGCAGCCCTCTGAACTGTTTTTTATTATTTTTCTTAGGAATGCGGCCTCTTGCTGTCATCAGAGGGAGAGGGGCGGGGCTGCTACCCACTGGACGGCCACATCTTGTGTAAAAACTGCAGTGCACGGCGTATCCAGGACCTCTCAGCCAAAATCTCCACTGACTGCTAACTAAGAGGGCCCTATTTACTCCAGTGCGAAATATTGTGCCAGAATTGAGAAGAGCACAAATCCTGTATTCATTTGACCCCTTCCTCTGCTGCATGTGCACTACAGTATGTTTAACATGTCACTTTAGCTCCCCCTATTGGTTCAAAGCTGCATTTTCACCTCTATATTGTATGACACTTTGTTACTGATTGAACTGTTTTTACGGTACACAAGCGTCACCAGATCTTATTGTTACGACTGTGGCCTAAATTGCAGGCAGTTTGGGGTCCACTAGCCCACATCGATACTGCCTCACTCAAGGACATTTTCACTTGGAAAACAATTCAATATTTAGGAATGTATGAAATATTAGATAATAAAAATAACCTCAGTGACCCATTTACAATTCAAAACTGCCTCAAAAACGTTTAAAGCAACTGTGATTGTACATATGTAGTCTGTTAGTATGCGGTGACGTTTTGCAGTGAGCCTAGATTGTGTAATGTAGACACAAGGAATGTGTAGTGACTACATCAAGAAATACTCTTTCCAAGATTCAAAGGATCTAGTCTACAGGAATTGTTTTAAGTTTAACTGGATCCTATTTTTTTAATCTACTTTTTCAGTCTGCAGAATGTGTGCTATTGGTTTTGACAATGGATCTCGGCTGATACTTGACTGTTACGACTTAAGGTGATGGTGCAATGAAGTTACGCTTTCATGTCTTTGTGTTACGGGGAATACAGGGTGTTAACATCCTGTGGAGTGAAGCTTGCATCTTTAATGTGCCATTTTGGAAGAAAGACTATATTGATAATGTGAAATGTAATTTTATCCATACACTAACTGTATAGCACCAAACTATCCTACGTTAATGAACGCACATCCATTTGATGTTGATCCTTTTTGTTCTTGCACTGTTGACAGAATGTCACGAAAAGAACAGTATTTATTACATCTCATCTTTCCGTCCCATTTTCTACTTAAGGGCTACACATGTCATGTCTAGGTTTTACCTCATGGACAAACCATTCAAATTTTTCAGTGCGTTATACTCTTATCTAAAGTATTTATCTCCAAAAAAAAGTGTAAATAAAGTAGTCTCTTGGATTTTTACACTGCCAAATCGTGTTATCTTTATCCATTGCTGTCATGTTTTAAATACCGTCTATATACAAGCTGTGAACTGGGTAATTTTGCGAGTGATTCAGAGTGCTGTTTGTAGTGATAATAAATCAAAAAAGACTGCAAAAATACAATGTGCTTCCTTTATTTCAGATTTTTCCCTCAGTATCCATTTTTACATTAAATATAGCTGCCAATAATTAGTAAATAAAAAATAAAAAAACTAACACGATGTGAAAGTCTTCCAGAAAAAGTTGCGACAGCCAGCCGGGCGCTCCCTCTGAGTCAAGGGCAGCTGTCGCCTCATCACTGTTTCTCTGATGCCCAACTGCTCCTCCAGCCTGGGGTCCACATCTCCTTCATTCATCTCCATCAGCTCAGACAGAAACTGCACGAGGATCAGGCGAGCAAGATCCTACACAGAAAACATTAAATGAAAATGGAATGATAAAGGCTGGATTCATTTTAAAGTACATACAATTCAAAGTGAAATAAATGAGAATGAGTGAAAATAGTTAAAAGCCAAGAGTGCTGACACATTAAAAGTGGCTTACATCGTCTCTGATGAGCTCTCCTCTCAGTAGCTCTCCATGTGGAGCACTGTCGACCTTCAGTGCAAAAGCCAGAAGCGCCAAAAGCACCTGTGCTCGCCCCTGAAGCATCTCTGCATCAAACTGCAGCAGGAATAAACTGAGGCGCTGAGTGGTGGGGATAAATAGGCTTCTTCCACCTCCATGCACTCACTTCGTCAAGGCAAACAATGAACGTGATTGGTTGAGAAGTGGTGTAAACCAAGTACTCCTTTAATTTTAGTTAAATGGACGTTTAAAGTGAATGGACCACCAATAATAATAATTAAAAAAAAAAAAGAACTTTAAAAGGTTGTAGGTGGTGGCACTGTGTGAGGCAAGTTTGCAAGAGTTAATTAGACAGAAAGTGACTTGAATGGAAACTAAGCTACACAGCACTGGCCTTTAGAGAAAATGAGCAATCAAGGTCATGTCAGAACGAACAAAAGTCACAAACTTGGAATATTAGCAACCAGTACCAGTCTTTAATGTTTTTTTCCCTTCAATTCACCACAATAAAGTGCTCTTAGTAATGCTGACCTTTTGAGCACGCCTTTCCACACCACAGGACTCTTGCTTATCATTAACTAATGAGATCATTTGACGTGTAACATTTTCCAAGTGGATTTTTATGTGGTGACCTCCGGTATCCAGCTGGGTTATCCTGAACAAAAGGGAGGGTCTGAACACCAAGATGCTGCTTGATATTTAAAGTGTGTCACATTCAATTAAGCGTTTCACCACACAAAGCTAATCCTATAGATTATTCAGAGACAACCTTTAAATTAACCTGCTAAATCCCAGCAAGTATCATCATGCAGTCAACTTTTTTTTTTTTTTACAGAGTGACTATACTGGAGGTAACATTTGTTGCCATATAGCTTTTAACAGATATTCAATTGCATCCCATATGAAAAGTAGTACCACTTTCCTACCACCACGGGGCAGTGCAAATCTCTCATAGTCAACCCATTGTAAACCAGGTGTACCAAATTTGACTCAAAACTAAAATATCCTATCATTTTGAAAAGCGGAAGCAGTTTTTTAGTCTTTGAATGAGTTAAGGGCAGTCATTTCTTCTAAATCTTAAAACCTCCTTAAGGGCATTCATTCCTCTAGGTAAGCTGAGGAAAGTTTATTTGTGGAGGTTGGAAAACATCTCCCTGCACCAACCAACTCAAGAGATCCCGATTTATACTGCATCAATACATCGGACACCTAAAAATGCTCCAAAACAAAAAGACTCAAATGTGATACCATGAGTCATGTAGTTTATTATTGCTATAAAAACAATCATATTGTCGTTGGATTTGGATTCACTGTGGAGGGAAATGCAATTAGGAACGCTTGATTCTGATTTACAATGCGTTTAAATACTGACCTCAACGTTAAATGTCTTTTGAAGGATTTAACACTTTTCTGCGCCAATAAGTCTGTTGTTTTCCAGTTCGCGCTTTGTTTGTACGGGTGGCCTTGGGCTTCATGGAGGGCTTTCTTCTGTGCTTCTTAGTGGGTTTCATGGTGGGCTTTGTGGTGGGAAACGCGGCTGAACTTTGCTGAGCTAGAGCCAAAAGAGTACAATTATTGCAAGTAAGGCATTTAAATGTAAAACGACCGGCGCTGCACTGACCTAAGACTGATTTTAAAGGGTGCACAAGTTGTCCAACACCAGCCGTTTCAGAATCAAATTCAAACTTTGAGAAAAGTTGACTGAGTGCAGTTAGAGGATACGTGCACTGAACAAGAAAGCTGTCAAAACAAAAAAAGATGATCATAGCGTTTAACAGTTGACATGGGGACTGAAAACTGAAAAATCAGGCGCACCTGCCAAGAGGAGTGCTGGAGTTTATGCTATAGAGAATAGCATTTTGGTAAGTCACACTCCACTTGTTGAACTGGAAAGAAATTTCAAAAATAATTTGTACATAACGTCAACAAAGGTAAGCCAACGTACCATCACTCTCGTGCCACAGCTGTTCAGTGGAAAAGAGAATAGTGCCTTGGAGTTATCAGCGTCTATAGGAGAACAGTACTCATCTAAAAGGCTGGTTTCGACTATGGCCCCTTCATAAGCTGCAACCTCTGAGAAATCCGCCACTACGGTCATTCTTCCATCTTTTGAACACACTAGAGAGATAAAAAGTTAGTCATATTGGACTGCATTGATTTTTTTTTTTTTACAATTTTATGACCTACAAACTTAAGACACTGAGCATGATGAAAGTGAGGTAAAGTTTGGGAACTCTCAACGGGTCCGCAGTCTATGAATCCATCTCAAACGTAAGCCAGCACAGCGCTCATTGTTCAGCATGTGCATCAAACCCCTGGGCCACCATGCAGCACAAATGTCCCTTTTTCTTACCAATCATTTCTTTAGCAGTGAATGGACAGGTCTTCACAGATGAGCTCAGCACTTCAGAGGTATGTCGGTTCCGCACATGAGTCTCGAAAGTGCCCAAGAAGCCTTCCAAAGTAATATGCTGCAGGAAGTATGAGAGCATTTAAATAAGTCACATCGAATACTAGTATTGCTAAAGCACAACAATTAAAACCTCATATTGGTAGCCATAGGTGAATAGAGGCACTTCTAGCTGGAGCGTCTGGCTGTTATTGCTCAGGATGTATCCTTGCTGTTCAGCCAGCTCAGGCGTCAGTGGCTCTGAGCCCACAGTGAACTCCCACAGGAAGTTAGATGGCTCATGGTCCAGTTTAAAGGTGATGCCACTCTCTGAACAGGACGCGTCAAACTGCGGCGGAGCTGTTTCAAGAATCACATTTGAGCTTAGGCTTTACTTAAAAAAACCCTTCATAATAACATTGGACTTACGGACACCCATTCGTGCAGTAATTGTGGTGTGATAGGAAAAAGGCCCTCTCTTAGGTTTGATCATCACAGAGTATACGATGTTCAATTCATGCACCTCCGCGCCATGTTCTGCTGAGAACTACACAAAACAAATGGTAAACAAAAGCCGTAAGATGCACACCAAAAATATGCACTGTTGGCCTGCACAATCAACTGCAAAATCATCTTTGAGATATTGGACAACGCAGTATCACTATTGCAATGTGCAGTCCGACATACAGGTAGTACAGCGCACAAAGTACCCGTTTGATGACTAATGGGTCGTCAAAGGGGACTGTCAGCGTGTAGCCATAAGTGTGATTCGGCAACAAAGTCAAGTCCAGAGCATAGGAGCTCGAGTTCACAAATGGCGCTTCAAAGGTTTCTTCGTTCAGCTGTATTCCAACCAACTCCATATCACCGGGAACATTGCCGAGGTACACTGTAAACATTTCCTTGTGCGGGACAGTCCCTAAAAATAGAACATTTCATAATTACATGCATTCAACTACTTCTTAGTAGTTTGGAGTACTTACGGTTTTCTGTTAAAATCAGTCTTCGCAACAGAGAAGACAGTGTTTTAAAAGTACGCGTTCGCGTCTCTGCGCCTCCATCGCTTGTTGCCATTTGCTCCATATAAAAGTGGCATGTGTAGAGGTCGTACAAGTCGTCGGTCACAACACTCTGTAAAGCACTTTCGTCAAAAACAACAAATCCCAAAGATTCTGTAACTCTCATACCTTCCTGTACGCTCGGTCCGCATCATAGGGAATGCCAACTTTGATTGTGCCGTCACTTGTCACACTATACCCCATATCTCGGGCTACATGTGGCTCCCAAAGTTCTCCATCGAGTCCAAAGCTAAAGTTGGTTGTGTGAAGACCAGTGTAGAGCGTCAATGGAGTCTCCCACGTTATGTAACCGCTTCCGTCATACGGCGCTTCATCTGTGTATTGTATAAACGCATCAGTATCAAACTAATGTGACAATAAAATAGGAAACATTATACTTACAAATTGTGCAGGGAGCAACCAGGTCAACAAGAAGCACACGCCATTCCTGCCTAGAGAACATGATAACATGCACCACCTCCAGAGAGATGCCATCGATCTGCAAAGAGACACAGCTTCAGCATGTAACAAGCCGAAACAAATGTGTCGTAGAATGTTTGTTATAATGACCTCAGAACGGGATGAATGCAGCTGCCCATAAGCAGCTCTGGCCACCAGCCTGTTCGCTGTCACTGTTAAAGTGTAGCCATTCAAACGGGCTTCACTGAGGTTCAAAGGCTTCATCCCTTTGCCCTCCTTTACCAAAACGACCTGCCAGCCGGGAGTGGCAGAACCATGAACCTAGAACAAAAACATTAACACTTTCTGCTTTGTTTGAGAGGCGTAGGAGTAGATTAGCACTACCATTTGCATTGAAGAGTCCCAAATATCCAGCTTTGGCGATAGTGGACAAAACACATCACTTTTCACTGACACCTTCAGAGAGAGTAGTATTTTTGGTTAAACATTCCTTACTGACATAATATTAAAAGTATACTACAGTACATGAGCCTACCTCTAGGTAATTGACCTCACAAGTGACCTCTCTGGGAGACCAAGGCAGAGAGGGTGAACACGTCTCGTTTAACGCATAGGAGACCCTTTCTTCATTATGTGATACGATCAGGTTAAAGTTGAATGTGAATATTTGGTCGTTCTGAAAAACAGGACATCATAGATCATAGATACAATGGCGAGACGCAAATAGTGGATGTCTTTACTTGGTTTGCGGTGTGACAGCTGAAGTAGGAGGCTCGCAGCTCCACGATGCCTGGTACAATGAGGATACCGGCAGTGTAACCACACTGTGCTGCATACTGCTCAGTGATGGGAAACACGCCGGTCTCATCTACAAACAGGTCAAATATGAATAAATATCAAAGCAAACACATTCAATAGTTTTCAGGGTTTACATGACGATGCAGTGCTCATAGACTTACCCACAGCTTCGAAATAAGGCTCCTGTCCAGCAAAGGAGAGATTCACAGCTATCATGAAGTACCGATCACGACACTCTGTGCGATAAACTCCTGCATCCAAAAGCAGATCAACATTAAGCCCAAATACTGACCATTTTCAAGGCTATGCTCGACAGTTTGTTTTGTGAATGTGTCTACAGCACATTGAACAAAGTGGAACTATTCACTTCAAGCACACGGTTTTAACTCTTACCATCTGGAATAAATGCAGACTGTGCAGCTTTGCACAAAAGCAGAAGCCTTATCAAGCTATAATATATGAAAAAAAAAAGAAAACTTTATATATAAATACATATAATATAAATCTATATTTGGTAAACATTCAACAAAATCATCTACCTTGTCCAGTAACCAAAATCCATCGCCCTGGATGTGCTGGCAGTGTCTAAAGCTATTGGTGCTTCTAGCAAATTACATCTGCAGAACACAAGCCAAGAGTGGCTGGTTCACTGGCCAAAAACTGGTGTGCAGTTTGTCACCCTCTGTATTTCTAGTCAGTGCTCTGATTAAGCACTCTCCAGCTGCATCTCCCTCTGCCACATGTGTAGCCCATGAGCAATTAGGCCAAATCAGTGAAGTGTGGGGAGGAGTCCACCACAGATATGTAGAAAATACTGAAGAGCCAGGATGTTACAGGTGGAACCCAAGAGCAGAGGCTTGTGTTGGAAGGCAGCTGTAGTTTGCTGGCTTTAAGGCTAGTTTTAGACAGTGCTCCTACATCGGTGGAGATGGCTTTTCTTTCCTACTTTAGGTAAATAAAGCCTGTAAACATTTATATGGTAAAAGTTGTAAAATATGTACTTATGTTTTAAACTTTCAGTCTGGTATCCACCCTTATGTTTTATGCTACTGTGACATCTACCTCGACTCCTAGAGGTAATTCAACTTTAGTTCACCTTCTTCATGTTCATGTATTTATGATTCTGGTGTGTTTGTCCTGTAGGAGTCAGCCTAATCTGCCATGAACGTTACTTCATGATCAGTGTTGATCAACTCTTCATTGGAAAGGATCTCCATTTTGAGGCTGTCGGTCGGTCATTATTGGTTGCATCAAATGACTGTTAGTTTTTGACTTAAAATGTGTCTTGTGTTCTAGATGAAAATGGTGTCCACCCAATAACTGCGGAACATGCTGCAAAGTGCGGGTACAGCATCAGAGTTCTTCATGTAAAGCATAATGTTCAGCTACGGGCGTCTTACTTCAGCTGTCACACCAACAAAGTAATGCTCAATTCTTACACTGTTTCCCCCAAAAATCAGGTTATTTGTTGTATCTCAATTAGAAAAGCTGTAATGTTTTGGCATTTCTTAGGTGGACGATGGGTTTCAACTTGGCTTTAATTTAATAGTACACCCCAGGGGGAAAGGGATGTCAGTCACACACACTCTGAACAGGACATGTTCTCCATCTCTCCCTTGGTCGCTGAGAGAAGTCACGTGCGAGGTCAACTACATGGAAGTATGACTTTGCACACTTGCAGAATTTTTCCTTATTTCTACATCCTCATTTACTTTTACTGTACAGGTTTCTGTGAGAAGTGAAATCACCTGCCCACCTTCAACAAAGAAGAACGACTGGGACAACCTAAAACTTGTGCGTTATTCTCTCATTTTAACACACTAACCTTACTTTGTTGCATGATCGCTCTGATGTGGCAATTTGCAGGCCCACAGTCCCTCTTCTGCAGACTGGCAGGTGACGTTTCAGAAAGACGGGGAACAACTGCCGTCCACGTCACTCAAAGAAGCTCGCAGTCAAGGTTACGTGTTTGACCTGACGGGCGGCAGGCTTGTATTTCGGACGCCTTATGGACGACCCCACTCATTCACATCAGAGGTGATTTTAAAAGCGCTCTTCTAACAAATACATTAAGGCCCAGGTTACATTTGAACTGAATGTTTCTGTAGCTGGATGGTGTCCCGGTGGAGGTGGTCCACGCAACTCTCTTCTCCCGACAGAGCTGGCTTGTTCTCCTGGTTGATCTTGTCGCTGCATGCTCAGTCTGTCAGTATTGCATTTATTTTGTTACTTCTCCAACATAATGGTGGATAAACAAACAAATCTTTTAATTATTAAACAGATGAACCCACGTATGAGGAGGAAGGGTACATGTCGTGGGAGACTCCGGTTCTGCTGTACCCGGGTTTCCACAGGACAAACTACAGCTTTGGACTCGGTGGCAAACTCTTGCAGCCAACTGAAGCAAGGGAGAAGGGCTACTTGATGGAGGAATACAACAGCACAACAGAATTCAGCATCCCTTATGACGCAGAGGGTGGCTACAGGAAGGTGATGTTTCATTATAATTGTGGTAAACTAAATCTGGGAATACAGTGTTTGCATGTACATTTTGTCCTCAGAGTGTTGTAGCTGGAGGCCTGTTCGAATTCTTTATCTACGATTTCTACATGGAGCAAATCTCAATAGACGAGGATAATATAGAAACTCGAATTCGCACTCAGAGGACAATGCGCACTCCTCTTCTGAAGCAGACCCTTTTGGATGAAAACCGTAAGTCAGTTTACTGAAGAAGTTTACATTTTTTTTTTACAGGATCAGAATGCACTTTCTAAAATGGACTCTCTACAGGAACTGTTCTGGAGGAGCAACATTTCACAACATATCTTGGCAATATTCCCCAAGATGTTCAGCTCATTACTGTCGAGCTTAATGGTTTTCAGTTTAAAGCACCTTTTCGAAATGACAGCACCTTCTCGGTGGTAAGGGTTGTTCATTCAAACGACACGAGCGGCTACACTTTGACGGTGCCATTTCACAATTCGCTGGTCATTCAGCAAAAGGTAATGACTGCGGTGGTTCATAAACGTCTCATAACAAGCGCCATCCTTACAAAACCTGTCAAATAACCTACAACTCCGTTTCAGTTCTCTAAAGAAGACATTCAGTTCAAGCTTGACATAAACTACGCACTGATGGTCACACCTGAGAACCAGCTGTACAACCACTCTGCATCTTATGTGGCCATTTTACCTGATCTTTGTAAGTGTTAGAAATGGAGACAAAATAACCGATTTATACTGATTTCCATGATTGAACTGAAATATATTTTCTAACTATTGAACTGAAATATTCTCACTGACAGCTCCTCCACAATTTGAAGCCTCCTGTTCCGAAAGCGGCATTAGCTTTAAACTTGAATACAAGCCGTCCGACTACATGTGGGAAATCACTGTGAACTCCGAACCACTGACGTCCGCGCTGGCTGCAAAGCAAGGATTGATCATGAGCAATAACAGCGAGTCGCTCCAGCTAGACGCACCTCTACACTCCACTGGATTTGAAAAGAAGGCAAGACCCACTTTTTCTATTTAGAATTTTTGGGATGTTCTTGATGATCAATAAGGGAAGAGAATTTGTTCACAAGGGTTGCGTTTTCATTTTTCTTTAAACAGAATTTTAGCTTGCAAGGCTTCTTTGGCACTTTTGAGATCCATGCGCAAAATCTGGAAAAGCCTGAAGTTCAGAGTTCAACCGTGAAAACGTGTCCATTCATTGCAAATGAATTTATAGGTAATTCTTATATTTGTTCTCATTTATAATGGATGACTTGGAATTAAAAGTGCATGCATTTACGCAGAGTGCACAACAAGGATGACAATGACCGCAATTGTCGACTTGTCACTGGCTGCTGCGAGAGGAGGAGTTCCTTCCAAAATGACCCTGCTGCAGAAAACCTGTGGGCCCGTCAAAGCAGACGCTACAAGGGCGCTGTTTTCGTTTCCTATGAATGATTGTGGCTCGAATGTCAAGGTAACAAATACAATATTGTACATAACCTTACAGCTTACAAACTATGACTGAGCTCAAGGAATGGTAGTGGCCTGCGATTGTCATATACTTGAATTTTTTTATTTTCAAAAAGGGAATACAGGAGGTTAGTAAACTTTTTCTTTCTCTGTAGCTTGGGGTGGGCACAGTCATGTATGAAAACGAGATCCTGTACAGTAACGAGGCCGTTGAAGTTTCAGACAGGTGCGTTCATTGCTTTTGAACCATTTGCCACTGTTACTTAACCATAACATTTAAAGCTGACATACCTTTTTACAGAGTGTTACTGCAGTGCACGTATCCCGTAACCAGCCTCCATCGACTCTTCTCTGCAATGAGCTTTGAGTCGGACACTGCTGGAGTCGGACGCATCATCCACACTGCACAGTCTGATTTACAAGGTGAAGTGTGATCAAAATCAAAGAATATAACGTGATTGGTAACCGCAGTGTAATTTTCTTAGGTCAGCAAAGTATCACCAAATCTGAGGCTTTACCGCAACGGCCTGAACTGCATTCCTCAGCCCGATATATTAAAGTAGGGTTTAGCGCTCCACAACGGCTCCATGGGAAAACGTAAATATGCTGTACAATTCCCTTTTTTTTAAAGCCACACTGCATAATTTCCACAAACGCTGGGCTCTCCTCAGACCTGACTCGTAATGTTGCTGGGAGTGGGACGTCACCAGCTCGTCTCCATGGCGACGCTGCTGCTTTGCCTACACATGGTCAAACAAATGGCCTTTAACACATTGGGCGATCTTCCAAATGGTTTAATAACTTTGGATGTTACGCAGTGTGGCTTTAAATGCGCAATGATTCAATTCTAACCCTTTTTTATTTTTTCCTCCCAGGTTTGGATGGAATAAAAATGCACAGAAGGGTATTTTAAATAGAATTAAAGGAAGAAATAGTAATTTAAAATTTTTATAATTTGATCTTGACTTGTATATCAATGTTTTTTGTGTCATTTGATGATGTTGACTTGTATACCAAAATAAATGTTTCCAATAATTAGCACGTTTGCTATAAATATCTATATTTACACTGTACATATGTTGATTAATATGCACTATCCAAAAATAAATAAAATAAATAAATACTGACTATAAAAATAAATTCACACGGAAAATGTAAGGGCATTTGAATAATAATAAATTTTAAAAAACCGGCGTGGCTCTAGGCTAGCTTATTAGCTCGTGCAGTTTGCTAAGTGTTATCTCTTATTACTTTGCATCTACATTGCTGCTACTTGTTGTTTTGACTGGTTTTAAAACGCTCACTGAATTTAGCTATGTTAATGCCGACATTTAAAATGTAAATACTTTTAAATGATCGGTACTTTACCGTGTTAGTTTTGGACCTCTTCACATCTCCTGAAGGGGGCGCTGTTTGTCCTAAAGGAGAAGGAAGCGGGAGCAGGTGCAGCGTGATTTTATTTACATGCGCCTCATGCTGAACATTTGTTTTTTTACCTGAAGCGACGACAACAGCCATGGAAACTACAGAGTGTGTAAGTAGTAAGGCAGTAAAAATAATGAAAACTATCTACAATCTAAAAGTGTATTGTTTGCAGCAAAAAAAGCAGAAAGTCCATGCTCCTTTCTCCAACAGGACCCTTTTCCACCCCTCTTTTATGTCACTGTACACAAACCCAGGGGTGAGGCAGTGCTGTGGGGACATCCAAAAAGGCAAGATATTACATTTAAAGGCTTTGAAAAAATAATTAATATAAAGTAATATTTGTATATTTGTTTTCACAGTCCACCCCATGATCCCACAAGAGTTCTTCTACACTGATCCAACCATGATCTGTGGGACCAGAATACCCAACCATGTACATGAGCTAAAAGTAAGCATAAACATTTTAAAAGGAGTTGCCTACAAACAAAACAAATGCACTTTAGTCAAAATCTTTACCTCTTGCAATCCCCTCTTTATACTGGTTTTGTGTTTTAGGATTTTGACTGCTTCCAGCTCAACACTCCTCCTCCAATCATGTCTGCCTGTCTGGCCCCAACGCATCGCCCAGACCCTTTCAGGACCGAGCAGCACCTCACCAGAAATCTGGGTAGCTCCTCCTGGGAAACGAGTGCCCCGTTACCCCCTCCCATAAACCGAATGTGGGTGGTGATCCAGATGACACAAGAGGAAGACCAGGCCATCACCAACCTGCTCAAACTTCATCACGGGGAAGGGAAGTCACCCACGCAAGAGCCACAAGTGGACAATAAACACAGTCACAAACACAGTCACACACTTCCCCAGTGTGCAGATCTGATAAATGCACGGCTCGGCAATTTGCCACATTCAAGAGAGGCTACAGGGAGAGTGCTTGGAAAACATTGGTCTGATGCAGAACTAGATGTGGCGAGTACGCTTTTAACTCAGTTCGGGGGAAAAGGTGGAGACGATGGAAACTGGTGTGGCAAAGAAAGAGTTTTGTCCAAGTCTGAGGAAGATGCATTGTGTGGCCTCTTAAATCTAGGACTTGCGCAGAGTTGAACATGCACATTGCACTTTTTTTTTATTGCACATGTAACTTTTTTTTATTGCAAGTTAAAATATGCACCTATGTTGAAGTTTTCTTTCCTTTGTTCCACTGTTTTTATGGTCATTTTCATTTACATTACTTGGAGGGCAGTAACCATGGTGGCTCACTGTAAAACATAACTCATAATCACCCCATAAGTGTTCTTAGGCGCTCGAGAAAAATACAATAATGGAATAAAGTACTTATTTTGCAGGAAGCAAGCTTGGCTAACACAAGACACATTTCAGAGAGGTTTATTCAACTCAACACAGCTCGCTTGTATTTCCAAATCAGATCTGATGGGAATGTGCAAAAAACAAAGCCCAGACTTTATTTGTTTTGACCTCCAAGAATGTCATATGAAAACCTGTCAAACTGCATGTGAGTGTTGAATAAAGATTTCAAGTTTGTGCCACAATTAAGAAAAAAAAAAGTACTGCATTTTTATTAAAAACACTACTTTGGAAGTTATTTACAACATTTACAAAATAAAATACTATCAAACTGCAGGGGGAGCTAGTGTTTCACAATAACTAAAAATCTAGGGAGCTACTGAATCTGGCAACATGATCCTGAGTTTAACATGCATCTTAGTGTTTGAAACAGATGTTACATGCATGGGTCCTCTGCATTTTACTCTGACATAATATTCAGAACAAGGTTTTGCTCAACGGTCAGATAGGCTAAAAGAGGTAACAATTACTTTACAATTTACAATAATGTTTTGGCAACTTCAATGAATACTAAAAATGAACTATAATGACAAGATCCTTTTTCTTGTCTTGCAATGGAGTTGATGATCTGCTCTTCGCTCACCAAATTGCACTCAGACTAATTTCATGATTGCCTCCTCGTTTTGGCTTTCGGTTCCTCCTGTAAGAAACTCTGGTGAAAGTCTGTCACGTGTCTTTAAAAAGTGAACACCGCTTCAGTTGCTTGATTGTTAATTCACAGTTCGGCTTCTGGGGTTTGTGAAGTTGCTTGCTGCCGCCATGACCCGATAGCGCTCCCGTAGGTTGCGCCTCCTCACGTGCTCGTTGGTGATCTCTATGACGTTATCCGCAGGGAACCAGCCCTTCTGGCCGTCGGAGAGGCGAATCCCCTGGTACATGCCTGGGAATAGGGCAATGGAGGACAGAGAAAGGGGTCCGGGGATAGGGAAAGGGACAAGAGAAAAAACAAGGGGATGTTTCTGTTTTGTCCATGCAAGAAAGTCCAAACAAATTAAAAAACTGCTAAGGTAAATTAAAAAACTGCTACGGTCAAGGGAATGGATTGTGGATTTAATAAGAATTGGAGCGTAAGCAAGCCAGGGGGAGTATATTATTGGAACTTATTAAAATGTTACATCCAAGCAATACAGTACAACAATATGACCCCTGGCAGAAACAGCATAGATTACCTTTAATTGGTACATTTAAATATAGTCTTTAACAAGCCTATTTTCCATGATTATGGTCTGTGAGCAAATGTATCAATTAAGACTAGAACATGCTTGAGGCAAGTAAGTATTGACTGACGAGATCTAAACATGAACTAAATCATGACCTTGACTGTCTGTAAACCAGTCTAGACCAAGAAAAGGCAAATATTTAATGCACTAAAGCAAACAAAGCATATCTAAATTGCAAATCACCCCGAGTAGTACAACCAGTGCTATCCTTATCCAGTAATTCATTTTAAGGCTATATTGCATATTTGCATATTAACCATAACTGTCATATGTAATGTCATTAGGACCATCACTAAGTCAGGTGGTCATAATACTAACTCCATACCGGATTACTACCTTTTCCTTTAGTGAGAAATCCAAAGGCTTTCTTACCTTCGCTGCCTTTTTTAAGAACATTGATGATCTCCGTGGGCTCCAGGGAGATTTCGTCAGCCTGCTGGGCTATGTACTGCTCTATACACTGCACCTGTGGGCAATCTGACGCACACAAGACAAGGATAATTACCAACCAATGCAAAGTGAAACTATTTCTTAACACAGGAAATATTCATACCGCCCTGTATTGTATTATAAGGTTTACCTTTATGTATCATCAAGAAATACCACAGATCAAAAACTCCATAACTATTCTGTACATGGTTTGAACATTTAAGTTACTATGGGATTCAATAATGTATTTTTAACCAGCTAACTATGTAGACTTTTGCATTTTAGTATAAGACCGCTACATAATCAAACACTCTCTCACCCCAGTCTTCATAGATGACTTCATTGTCCACTTCGTCTGGTTTGGTGGGGCTGGGGAACGCTGCCATCCACCTTTCCATATCGGAGCTGGTGAAGAACAATCACATCCATTGTTACATTTTTTGGGGGGGTTCATTTTCAACTTTAACCTAAATCTATAACTAACTAACCGCGTGGGAGCTTTCAACAGCCGCTCCATCAAGCGCTTCTGATGATTTTCCAGGAGAATGAGGTTGAAGCAGTTCTCATAGATGCCAGTGTTGCTGCTAGTCTCATCTAAAGGCTGCACCTGCACCAAGGAGCGATGTGCGTAATCTGAGACCACGAAGCGCTCAGAACTAAAAAAAAAAGAGAAGCGCAAAAATGTAACCAGCGGGACTTCTACATCTGATTCTTAATTTTGGGGAAGTATTTTTATGTTGGCCGAGCTGACCTTTTCTTTACGGTGATTAAGAGGATATCGTTGAAGAGGAACAGGTAGACAGGAGTGAACTTTGCCCTCATGTTGAAGAGGGTTGCTCCTCTGGACATCTCCTGGAGGTCTCCCTTCTTCTCCAGGCGCCGCGTGGGCGAGATTATCGGGACAGCCTGGGTGTGACACAACGCAGCGTTACTAGAAGAGTAAATGACAGAATCTATTTGCAAACATCAACACTAATCTGACCTTAAGCTTCTCAAATTCCAGAGTTTGTGAAATGTGGATTAGCTCCTCAGTTTGCTTCATCTTTCCAACTTCTGTGTTGCACTCGTCAATTATCTGTCAGAGAATAGGAGAGAAAGGAAAATTGTTTATTGTTAATTGTTTCACGACTAATTCATTCGTTCATTCATTAGTTTTGACTTGAGAGGAACAAAAGGGGAGCTTTCTGTGTTAAATAGCGCTGCAGTGGAAAGCATTCATTTGTAGTTAAGGATAGGGTTTTTCTATCTCACGAATCATTGTTATAAAAGCCATTTAAAGCAGAACTAAGTAACTCATGCCCCTAGAAGCCATAAGCGCCACTGCAGGTGTCGTAGCATGTTAAGGTTTTTTACTCATTAATTGTCCGTGAGAGTAAATACTACGCTGACAGAAAAGACAAAGGGAGAGAGGGATATTGTACATCCAATTACACAATGGAGATAATTATTTTCACAAAAATTTGGCTGTAAATACTGTTTAATTGGCGCAAGCCCGCAGTTAGCTTTCCCCGTTAGCCTGTTAGCTTCTTCTTCATGATTCTATTAGTGTGTATTGTGCCTCTGACCCGGAGGCAGGAAAGTTGCAAGGGTGGTTTTCTGGCCAGAGACACCAGGGGGAGATGAAAGACCCCCCCAATCATCCCATCAACACTTGTATTACCCCCAGAGGGACTACGAAAAGGATTTATTAAGGTAAACAAGTTACTTAGTACTGCTTTAAAGCCATAGATAAAATATAAAATCAACGATAATCAATATAACAAAACGGGATTTATTTATGCCACGTTTAAGTGCCTTACGTCGGAGCATGAACTAATTGAGATCATTTACCCTTGACAGAGAAGCCAAAGCTTTTGATGCCGTCTCTTCTTCTTTGGTTTTCTCCTTTGTTCTTTTCAGAATGTTCTGAAACAAAAAAACAACAATTTCTATTTTGAAATCCGACAGCAACAATACACAAGTGTCACGCATTGACGCAAAGGTGTGTTATTGCGAGCTGTTTGTGCAAATAAGATGGCATCAATCATCGAACCGCCCTAGTGGAAAATGCTGCATAGAAAATGTTTGTGGAAAAATCGAGTGGAATGAGGATGTGCAACAACTGCCCAAAAGATGAATGCAGCAAATTCCTCAACTCAGGTAAGATGCAGCGAAAGCTTATTGACTGAGTTATGTCCACTTTTGTTTTGTCCCATTTTCCCACATGTGTAGAATTAAACAGTATATAATTACAAAAGTTTAAACACACTGGAATTGTTTGCAAAATGAAACAAAAGGCCAGAATGTCGCCGTCCTATAAAAATTACGGTTATTGAACTATGTGTTGCATCACTTACCTCAATGAGCATTTTCAGTCGAGTGATTCTCTGAAAGGGCAGCAAAAGGAAGGACATAAAAGGTAGGCGCTGGCACTGAGGGGACTCCTGGAGACGGGAAATAACTGCAGCAAAGTGTACATTGTTCTTTCTGTAAACACACACAAATAGTTCTATTACATTTTCGTTGAATGGCACAGCTATGAACAATGACTCAGAAAAGTGTGAAGTGTTTACAAAAGACTGGTGTAGGTCTTCTCTTGGAAGATCTGGTTGCGAACATAGTCAACATAGGCAGGGAAGTTGTGCTGGGCATGGTAGTGAATGATGTCGCAAATATCGGAGAAGACAATTTTCTCAAAAATGCGATCCTCCAGGTCTTTCAGGAACCTGTTCAGTGGAACGACAACAGAACGTTAACCAATAGGAAGATGTACTCCAGCTAAATGTAATAGAGAGACAATATAAACGAAACTGATATTTAGTTGTTTCTCCTACCTCTCGCTGACCTCTCGTATCCTGAGTATGTTGGAGAAAAGAACTTTCCTGTCTCTGATAATCAGAGTCTCTTCCAAATCCCTGCTTTCCAAAAAGTGTTCCGTCAGCACAAGTAACGACCGCAGGTAGGAGGTCTCCGATGTCAAGACCTCAAACATGCTCTATCAGTCAGAAAAGATAATCAGTTTGGGCTGGTGATGGTGGATAGCGCTTTGTTTCCCTTACACCTTAGTTTCATCATCCCTCACCTCCTGGTATTTACACTGTTCTGGGCTGAGATCCTCCAGGGCTCCACTGTCCCGTACGGCTGTCAAATCCTGCCACAGGGTGCTCTGTGCTGCTGTGGGCACTGGGCTGGACCTGGCATTAACAGCTGATCGACGAAGACCTCCCTCCGAAGAGAAGTCAGCACTGACTTTGCTGATGTTACGACAAACTGTCTGCCGCTTGATCTCTTTAGTGATGACACTCTCTCGATATGTCTGGTACAAGGGCTCTGTAAAGACAGCATTTAATCAATTTAATCACAGAAAGAGGAGTGAAACAAATAAACATGCTATACGACATGGAGAAAGGGGGAAGTGCTCTTGACTGAAATGGGCCATGAAAAGCTAGTGAATCGATTGGTAATTCTTACCCTCTTTTTGTTTGAACTCTTGTAATCTGTCCAAGGAAGCCCCCTTTCTAAGTGAAACAGTTCTGATTGGACGCCTGAGACAAAATAAATATATCACCAAAAGATCATCATTTTAATAATATGTGCACCATGACTAAGACTTACGGTATGTCCACGTGGTTCTCACTTTCTTCTTCAAGTTTCTCATTTTGTTCTTCTATAAAACAATGAAAATTACATAATTTTTACACATTTAATATCTAACTATAATGGCAAGTATTTTGTCCATGAACAGTAACATTGTACTATAAAATATAGAAACCTTTTTTCAGAGGCAGGGACTGCACAGAGGCAGTGCTCAGTCTGCGGGGGTCTGCCTTTGGGGGTGGTGGTGGTGCGGCTCTGTGAGGGACAAGGGGGCTTTTAGGGGGTGTGGTGAGCCTCTGTGGGCTTGTGCCTCTGGATGGGAGCAGAAATGACTGCGACTCTTCCACTGTGTTCTGTTGGTACCCACCCCGGAGCAGTCGTGAGAGGCTCTGACTTTCCGATGTAATGGGCATCCGGGGCGGAATAGCAGGGGGGATGTCCTCCAGGCTTGGGAGAAAGTCAGTATGAAACTCGGACGTTGGATCTGAGGTGCTGTATGACAGTTTGGACCTATATGCTTTCCTGACTGTTATCAAAGGGATATCCAGTTCTTTGCACTCGGCTGTGCTCTTTCTAGTTGTGGGCTCAGGAAGATTGAGCTCATAAATGTCCTCCTCTTCAGCCAGACTGTTTTTCTGGATGACTGAAGGAGAATGAGTGCGTTTTGGAGGAACTGGAGGAGATTGAGAGCGAAGCTCTGACAAAGTGCTTAAAACTGCATGAGGCCCAGGGTCAGAGCGCCTCCTGTGACCCTCACTAATAAGTACATTCAGACTGTGCTGGAACCTGGCTTTGTCCGGTTCATCTGGAAGTCCATCCACTTCATCTTCAGAGTCGCTCCCCAGAGCCTCCTCCTCCACTCCCTCTTCCTCTGTGTCTTCTGTCCTGTCCAAATCAGACTCCACCTCCTCTATTTCGTCTTCTTCATCGTCTTGTTCCTCCTCTTTGCCAGAGTCCACAGGGACCCATATGAGCATCATGCCGGGTCGCTGCAGGTGGCACACGCAGGTGCAGCAGGGATCACAGCAGGGACTAAGGGGGGTGTCCAGACTGCGCTCGGAGTCGGCCTCTCCTCTACTCATCCGCTGTGCCTCCACCTCTTTACCATCCGGCTCTGCAGCACAAAGAAATGCACAGCATTTATGAAAACATCAAAGCAGCGTAGAGACATTTCAGATTCTGTACATTAGGACTTAGGATATGCACCGTCATGCCTTTTACTGACCACTTTTTCACAGCAGCACTAAAAGCCTTTCCCCACCTGTCTGTCTATAAACTGGACACACAGAACTGCACAATCAGCACAACATCCTCGCACAAATACAGCACTGCACAGCTATAAATGCTGTCTTTTCAAGGCTAAATAGTGGAAGTGGAAGTTATGTAAAGTAAATACTTACAAAAATAATAAATGACCAAGGAACAGACGGTGAAATAATGGATGTAAATAATGGAAAAATCTATCAGGATCAGATCTAATCCCTGAATCGACAGCATCAGCACAGCCTGCATCTAACTATACTTTTTTGTGTGTGAATTGACGAGGATTTCTGATCAGACAACAACACTAGAAGTGTCAAGTGGCTTTCAAATTGATCAAAAAAATCACCTTAAAACATATTTGGCTTTCCGAGCGCCATCACATCTAATCCAGGTAAATACAAAGACTAAACCAGGTCTGAACTGTGGCGAAATCAAGACCAAAATAGTTCCTAACAAACACATGGATAAAAGTAAACATAGAAAAGACCTACAGATTCACAGAGACCTAAACATCATTAGTTTACACTCCAGCACTGAACGAGCTAAAGACTGGCACAAAACCAGTTAACGGTCATTTTATTAGTCAGCTGCACCACACCTGCTCAAGTCCACCACCACCCTGAACACACACAGACACTCCGCACACACGGCCAATTACTGCATGTAATGGAACAAGTTATTACTCATATGAATACTGAAAGGAAATGAATTCTGTCAGTAAAAGGACACTGTACCTGATCGGTCTCTATCCATAGCAGCACTGTCAACCTCATTTTCCCCCACGCTTTCCTGCTTTTTCAAAAATTTGCTCCTCTTCACGGGCAGCGGAGGAGGCCGAAGGGGAAGACTAAGCCGCCCTGGTTTTGGCTTTATGGTAGGCGGTCTTGAAATCCGCCGGTAAATGGGTTCAGCGTTACCGTTTGTGCTTTTGGCGCCCACTGCACTTGTGTCTTGCTCCTTTTTGCTGAACTTAGTCACCATACTTTGCACCATCCCACCGGAGCGCCTCGCGGGGCTCCCCCGCTCCCCCAGCGGAGAGGCGTCCGAGGGCTGCATCTCTGGGAGTACCTCAGGACGAGGGGAGGGGGACCGCCGGTACGCATCGACAGCTGACATGGCGTCTTCTTTGGTGTTACAATACTTTCACGCGCCGCACTGACCGCAGAGGCCAGGCTGTGGAGGCTTGAGTCACTTTAGAAACATCATTGTTACCTGACAAGAAAAAAAAGAAGAAAATTAGGCTAAAATATAGCACCCATTTTAGCCAGAACTTTCCTGTATGTAATAAATATTTACAACATTGGAGAAAATACTATGTGTTCCAAAGTGAGCTTAATCATCAGCTTAAACCCTGAGCTGTATAACGTAAGTCCTCAGAAGACTTTGCCCTTTCCTTCCAACAATAGCATTCCCGCAATCTCACTGCCTACGCTACAAGACAAAAACTAACAAGCATTATAAACTCGATATGTTTTGGTTTCATATTGCATTTATTACAAGGAATTTCCCCGCAAAGTCAATCTGTACGCTGCTCCTAAATGTTTTATGTCAATGTAGTAAATATTTACTACATTAGGAGACTGTGTTTCAGCAGGATAGATATAGACGGCGACAAAGTCTGGGAAAAACTGATTCTGTGACATTCAGGTTGGGCCTGTTAATGCTCTGCCTCTAGACATTATGTGCGTGCGCTATAATTGAAGGTTACCTGCTGAAAACATAAACACCATGTAAAACTGACACATCAAACATTTATTTAATTCAGTAACTTACTGATCAGATCAACAAAACCAAGCTCTCCATTACTATTCATGCATTGTGCAAGTACCAGCAGGCCTAGATTAAGATCGAACCAGGGCTAAACAGGGTCAAAATTTGACTAAATCACATCTAAACCAGAAAAACACTTTAGGTAAATGCATGACTAAAGTATAAATTAAATATCTAATTTAAATGAATGAAGTCTAAAATTGCAGACCCACAGAACTACCAGTTATATATGTGCCACAATTTGAGAACCACTGAACCACATTCCTACCATTCCTACCACTCCATCCAGCTAGTCTCGGGGTTGAACCAATCACAAGGATTCTCTCAGCTTTAGTTATTATTATTAATATTATCCAGGTATCAAAAAATAAAAAAAAGCGTCCACACAGCGACACAAACGAGACAAAAAAGTGACAAAAACGCCACAAAGGAGCATTTCTTTTCTGACAAAAAAGCAATGAAAAAGTGACAAAAAGAGTGACAGAAGAGTGAAGGTAGAAAAAGTCAAAAAAGTGATGGCGACGCAGCAAAAGGAAAAAGATCCGTTCAGATCAATTTTGTAGCTTTCAAATGAGGAGTTCCAATGGCCTGTAGGCTGTAAACTCTCCAGTCAAGCTCCTGAGTGCTAATTCAAAATAATGGCCAAAGCTCCGTGTTTTGATTTTTGGCATATTACCTTACACAAAACCTATGTATAGAACGGTAAGCAAATCTATAAACGCAGACACTTCAGGCTGCCCTCATTCTATCTCCCAAACAAGCACATTTCCAAGTCAAATTACCTCTGCTAGACAGACACAAGAAGTCAAATTAAAGCTCCATCTCCACATGGTGTGTAAATGGAGCCTAGCTGGCATCAGTTGAACCTCACTGCTGTAACAGACAGGCCAAATGTTCATGCTGCAGATTCCTCATCTACGTTTTTAAAGAAGTGTGTGGCAGCTGATGTAACGCCAAACTATCTGCAGGTTAGTCACACCGTGAGTCACACAGAGAAGAAATCTCAGTTCCTGAAGCACGTAGTGACATGAAATTTAGATGAAGGGCGTCCGAGAAACACAGCATGACTTCTTGTAAACAGGTGAGTTTTACGATCAATAAAACCTAATCATTAGGCATTTAAACTGCAATGTCAGTTTTAAGACATCTTTTAATGATGTGGCCGTTTCATATGAAAATCTAGTAGATTTCTTTTCAATGGGTAAAAAAACACACTGATTTATATTAAAGTGGCATTAACATTCAGACCATGTGACAACAACTGCTGATCCATTCCTTTGCTCTCAATCATAGTTGAGCTATTTCGGAAATGTGTTTGTAAATTCCATTCATTGCCATCAGAAAGATAACTCATCCATCCAAGCCCGAATGAAGACTTTTTACATAATAATGCATATGATCAATCACCCACAGCCATAAAAAAATGACCAGAACTTTCCCTCAATAAAACTCAGTCCCTATGAAACTGAGTAATACTTTCTACAGGAAGTCCACAAGGTCAGAGGCAAGATTTGATGCACTTTCATTTTGGGAAGTCAACAACAGCGCCAGATCCGGGACCTTTTTAAATAATGTAATCAGTGCATAGTGCCTAATACAGCCGGACAAAGGCATCGCCAGCAGCCAGCGGCCAGTATGGATAAGTGACGTCTCTTTCAGCGTAGCTCTCTCCAAAGTCAATACAACCCAGAAGGCACTGGCTGTTTGGAACTAAAGAAGGAGCACCAGCCTGTTAGACCAGTTTTAAGTATGCGCAATGTACCGTCAGTTTGGGGTTTAATAAGGGGAGTGTTATGCAACGTTTCATGACAGATAAGAGGAGAGTGAACCAAGGCAGCACAACATATCAACACTCACACAGTCACTGAGGTCTTCCATTAAATTCATTGGAACATCCTAAGCTGAAATGGAGAAATACTGCAATAACATCAATATCGTAACATTCAATACATTATAAAATATTGCAATTTTCTTATCCTTCATATAGCTAATGCAGCCCTATAGTGAATGAAAAGTCTCTGTCTCTCTGCCACCGCCACAGGATAACATTGTTTGGAGTGGCTTTGACAGAGTGTAAGTGTCAATGATGTACAGTGTTACTTCTGCCCCCAGGCCATTCTCATTCTCCATGGGGTGACATAAAAACCAGTCAAATGTGGGTGTGTTCTCACAAAAGCACTTATGGACAACATGGCTATTATGTCTCCATGCCACTCCAGACTAAATACACTTGAGGATACATTCCCCCCCCCATGATTCCTTCAGCACACCCCCCGACCTCTTTGTCTCCTTAGCCTGCATTGACCTGGTTAGTATAATAGTTCAGTAGAATTAAGAGTGTCCCAGGTCTACGAGACTTCACTGTCAGCCTGGGTCAGTAGGTTGATTCGCTGTTTGTTCAACGCACATGCCAGAAGTGTCTCTAAATCGATTAGGCCTGTTAACACAACACTCGTGTACTATCTGTGTGTTATGCCGTTTGATTGCATCCTAATGGGTGAATGGGAAGAGGCTGTAGCACACTGTGGTTGGCCAGGATCCAACCACGCACATGTGATGAGAGTGGAAGCTCCACGGTGGCCAGGAAGAGGGGACGGAAAGGTGTGTCGCAAAAAGGAAAACACACAAACACAGAGAAGGCTGCACAGTATTAATTTCAGTCTGGTTTGACATGGTCTAAGACTAGGAGCAGCCTGGCATAGATTAAATGGGTGTGAGACAGCTGTTATGCTACAAATATTCAATGAATGTGCAAGGAAGACACTATATAGAATATAGTCAGTCAGTTCACTGTATGAAACACCAATATTTTAGTAGGTACATTTCAAATAGACTTTTATCAAATGTAGTAAATGTAGTACAAGAGATAAGGTAGGGCAATAAATGTATTGAAAGAGATTATACACCCTTCCTCTGAGGCCCAATTGTTTTTTCCTGTACAGTGACAATAAATCAAACTACATAGACAACAATAACCCTAATGATTGAAAACTTAATTTTCTTAATAAAATTGTGAATATTTATGTTTATTTGTTTTGTTTAATTGACATCCACGATTACCAATAAACCTTTCCATAATGTATTCTAATGACTGTACAGTCGGCAAACAATTCTGGTAGGCTACTTCCCTCAAGGGAACAGGTGCCAAAGGTCCAACCCATACGCACATGACGCACGAAATATTAATAAAGAGAACTCAAAACTCACCTGTTTTAGCCAGACATTTCCAAATATCGAGTCTGTAGTTTTAGCAGATCGACCCAGTTAGCTTTAAGTAAACGCTGTCTTCTTCAAATCACAAGAGAGCAATTGGCTCCTTGTAACTTCTAACTTCAGCTACGAGGAGGTAAACGCCTTCGTAAAATAAGAAAAACAAAGAGCGGGCTACAATCTTTCAGACGAATGAGAGTCACTAGTCCAGGGTGTTAATGCTGTTTTGACAGAAGACTCGTGCGGGCACCCATCATCCCCCTTGTTGTCTTCTTTGTTACCGCGGCGGTGTCTGTGCGGGCCAGGAGTGGGCAGGAGTGGGTCCTCGGCGGAGCCTCTGGCCCTCAGCCAAAGCCAAAGCGCGGACTGCAGCATGGCGCATCCTGCAAGTGCACATACAATAAAAGTCCCCACGTCGCAGATTGAAAATAAAACATTCAAAGGTAAAATAAAACACACACAGGGACCGACTGTTTGTGTTTGTAGATGCTGTGTTTTCTATAGAACAGTTCATTGAAAAGACAAAGTTGAAAAAATCCATGCGTTCATGACATTTTATTTTGAAAGACCAAGTGGTAAATTGCAGTCAGATGCAAACTTTTCGCTTAGTGCTCTGTAGTGTGTGGTAGTGGTTACAGTATCTCTATGAGACTTAATCGAGGAAATTAATAAAATCATAAAGTCATAGTTTATTGCTTTTGTTTGACTAATAAGTCACTAATAAGTTTTTTTTTTTTTTTTTTGTACAAATTATGCATATTTCATTTAACAAGCGCACGTCTACAGGGATATTCCTCCATGATATAAATACTATAAAACCATAGAATTATATACAACTAATATAATAATAATAATAATAATATAAAACTAACTTTGTGAGCTGCCCCTCTGCCACTGTTCCCTGGTTCCACCTAGCGCCCTGTTTTGGAAAGACAAGAATACGGTCTTTTCTCTTTCCTATATTGTGACAATGTGTATGGTCTTCAGCCAATCTAGAGCACATATTATTATTTTGTCTATAATGGCATTTTTTTTGCAAAGTGTAGTCCTCTCCTCCCACAGAGCTCATAGCGAGCATCATCATGAATGAGAAGTAGACCCGGTCCGGTCGACAAACGTGAGACCCTGCACAACTGCAAATTAAATATCTCACACGGAAATTGGTAAATGTATCTATAGCGTACCTGTTAACGGATGGGGTGATTAATATGCATATGTAACGCGTGTCAGTGTTTGTTTTGATAGACAACGAAGCTTGTGTGGCTCTATTTAACGTGGATGCTCCTTCTGCGTAAAGATACTGCGGCATTTCTTTTATCCTTGATGAGTCGCATCACACGCTCGTGTCCTTCCGCGAGTAGAGGAAATACTGCTGAACCAATCACATCTGTGTTTACACCATCACCTGTCAAACACACACCCTCTGCTGGATTTCTCTCTGTAAGGTAGGGAATATATATTTATCGATTTTCCTCTGGTCAATGTGTTACATTTTCAATTAAAGTGGTTAGGTACAGTGTAAATTTAAAATGCCGGTCCGATCATCCTCTGTAGAAGGGCTAGCATCCTTAGCTAGCATGCTGAGCTGAGGCTGGTTATCTTTCCGCCTGGCTTGTTTTTTAGCCGATTATCAGAAAGTCCTTGTGCCTAATCATCCTGCGCTGAGGTCGGAGCGGAGCTGCATGTGTTAGCTTAGCAAACCGGTTTACATACATATCACTGTAGAGTTTACACCTGAAACGACACAGAGGTGAATTTAGCCCCGTGGCTAACTCCACCATCCATGCAGTGCATCTTCAAGCTAGTGCCATGAATGGGATTCGGCCAAACCAGGGACGTTTGGCGGAGTCGTTTGCTAGCGCACTGCACAAAGCACACTTCATCATCTTTCCATTCATTTGGTACATTTACACCTAATTATTTGTGCTGTTTTTATGTCTGTTGAGCAAGTCGTATAGATGGCTTTGTGTTTCTGGTATCCTTTCTACATAGGGTTACATTTATTTTTGAGTAATTGCAGCCAAGACCTAGCTTATTACACCGCAATAAATAGTTCAAATAAACGTTTTACATTGGAATGGATGGATTAATGTTCCAAATGTAACAATATCAGCAATGTAAAGAATTAATTCAAGTAAAATGTTGTCCCATGGTGACATTATTCTTGAGTGATGTAAGGATTTTGCCTAAACTCTTTTCACCAATTCATGAATTATGCTACAAAAATGTCTTAACCTCTCAAGTCTATTGAGTGCCATATGAATCATTGTTGCAAGTTGTGGTTCTCTGATCTGCATCATGAACAAGCTGTGATGCATGTGGGATAAATAAGGTTGCTGCTTAGTGCTAGTTAGTAACAGGTGTTATTGGATATTATTAGCCTTGTGTTTTTCATACTGTGCACCTAGGAGCTGAAAAACACAATCAGACTGAAGCGCTTACGGTAAACGCAAACTGGACGGACTCTCTGGCAATTGACCTTTTGCAGGTAAGCTTTGAGCCTTTGTTATGCATATTCATTGATATTATATTGTTTGATTGATCTATAATCACAGCTTTATCATTATGATTTTCTTTCTGCCTTTTAATCTTGAGAGACACAATCCCACTTCGTGTTTGTGATTTTAAAGTTGTTACAGGGATATCTCAGTTCAAGCAATGTAGTTATCTTTTTAATATACAGAAATTCTTCAAAATTCATGTTAATACTAAATGGAGTTAAATACCTACAATCTTAGATTACAGTTGTGTTTTTGTCATAGTGGAACAGCGGAACAAGTCTTAAACCATGAGCTCAGTGGCAGTGTTGACCCCGGAGAGCTTTGCGGAGCACCGCAGTGGCCTCAAGGATCAGGGGATTTCAGGTAATTTGGATTATTCATATTGTTTCTAGCAATCATTGTGTAA